>NW_028270184.1:24028802-24644256 GCF_037043375.1 Chiloscyllium plagiosum
AAAGTTGTTCGATAAGGTTCCGTACAATAGGCTATTATACAAAATGCGGTGGAATGAAATTGTGGGAGAGATTGCAGCTTTGATCAGTAATTGGCTTGCCAATAGAAAACAGTGTTGTAGTTGATGGAACATGTTCTTCTTGGTGTCCAGGTACTGGCGGCGTACCACAAGGGTCGGTGTTAGGTACACTGCTGTTACATGAGATCTAATCTTGCCAATCAGTCTCCCATGGGGAACATTGTTGAACGCCTTACTGAAGTCCATATAGATCACATTTACTGCTCTGCCCTTATCAATCTTCTTTGTTACTTCTTCAAAAAACTCAATCAAATTTGTGAGACATGATTTCCCACGCACAAAGCCATGTTAACTGTCCCGAATCAGTCCTTGTCTTTCCAAATACATGTACACTCTGTTCCTCAGAATTCCCTCCAACAATTGGAGTATTCTTGGCAGATGCAGTTTCATGTCGGGAATGCGAGGTCATGTACTTTGTTGGGAAGAATCAAAAGACACGCTACTATTAAAATCGATAGAAACGCAAAGGATGTGCAGTGCAGAGAAGTCTCAGTGTTCTTATACATGAAACGAACAAAGGTTAATCACATATTTATTTCTTGCTGGCAAAAGAAAGCCTTTTCTGATGCTCACAATTAAAGAGATGGTTTCCAAGAAAATAGGAAAATTAAGTCACCAGTAGAGTAATCAATTACCAAGATATCCCTCGTGATGTTTTATGGGACATGTGGGATTTTTTTGATTATGGTTCTCCAAACGTTTTTACAATGGAACCGAGAGTTTTAGATGGGAAATTAAGATCACGCATGACTATTGCCATTTTTGTAACTCACACACAATATTTTTTCCTTGTACGATTTATTTCGCTTTGTGGTTACTGCGAGTGGGCTTGTAAACTACACATGCTTGTGAGTTCATTCCTCACTGTTCCTCAACTCCAGCCAAACAGACTTTACATCCTTATTTCCTGAATCAAGGTAATCCCTAACCATTGCATAAATGTCATTAAAACTTCGATATTTCACAGGCCTCTGTATATCATCTTACAATATTAATTTATCCTTTACTGTATTGCAGTTGCGCATAAGAAGAGAAAAATAGCATCGAGAATGGTGGACCTCCGCTTCACACACCCGTTATTGAAGCGAAAATGCAGATTACTGCCCATATTCCGATCGTGGAAGCATGTGCCGAACCCTCAGGAAACACAGAATAAGTGCAGTGCCACAGGGCATGTCAGGGACAGCACCAGAAAGACAACAGAAATGCTGCTATGAGCTCCTATTTTGGATATATTTCTCAATGAGCAATAGAATGTTACATGTGTTCCATCAGGAGTTACCTCACACAAGGAAGTAACCAGTGTTGCAGACGGTCATATCATCCGAGTTCTAAGCCCTGGAATCAGAGACATTCAATATTCTGTGCATAACTGCAAGGAACAGCTGTCCGAGGCGTTTACAGTCCAGATGAAATTATGAGTGCAGCTCTCTAGTTGTCAGCCTCTTTCTCCTATGTCGTGTTTCGTGCAGTCCCTGCGTGGAATCTCGTCAACCACGTTTGACCTGCACATGATGCGGATTGGGCCTTGTTTTCTCGTGAGTTGTTGTCTGAGTGAGGCTCTCGGTTTCTGTGCTGTCATAAGTCCGAGTGTTTGGAGGAGTCTGGATATCGTTTTCCAGAATTTGTTTTTAATACAGGGAAGCATGATTTTAAAATTACCTCAAAGTATATTCTCGTTGCGAACTTTGTGTGCCATGCATCTGCGAATGAAGGTGTGTGGATATTGGTTCTTGGCAAAGAATTTGTGTGGGCGTCAGTCCAGCAGTCCCTAGTAGCAATACGTACAAACGGCAAGGGCCACACATTCTACTAGACTAGCACAACAATAATAGGACAGGGCAAGCAGAAGACAGCCAGACAATTCCTGGAAGCAGGGCGCTCATCCACGGATTCCATCCGTTGGACCCAATCTGCAATCCCAACAAACGGAAGCAACGGGAATGAAACCAAATGAATTCGTACCAAAACATGAGAGCAGCGCTTCACAGGAACCTCTGCAGCGCTGAGAATGTCACCCAGACAGGCAAGGAAAAGTCTGCAAACCATCTTCCTCGCGTCACCGAACTTTTCAACAAGAACTCCAGAAGCATCCGAACTTCACATCTTTCTGCTCCAAAACACTCCGCTTTTCCACAACAGAGAATTGCACACTCAACTACTGCGTGTAAGATGAGAATACCAGCCCCTGCACTACCAAAGGCGGCAGTAAGATCGAGGGGAAACAGCTGCCACTGTCATTCCACAGCTACAAACGCTCTCTTTGAAAGATACATTTTCGTATGAATGTCGGGGCAGCAGTAGAATATGGGAACTAAACAGCCTGCGCTGTGTATTCATATTCTGGACAATGTGAGTTGTTCACAGTTTTCCCTGAAAGTGAGTGGACGTCGTTATTTCGCCGCTGTTGTGAAGCCAGATCCTGCACTGAATCTGCTCCCTCGTTTTTTATTGTTGTGGCTAAAAGTTGGGCAATCGCAACGTGAAACTTTGTTATATTTCTCTCATTTCCTTCATTACTGTCCTGGTGAGGGAGGCTCGAGATTAGCTCTCTCGATCAGATGGAGGCACCAGCGCATTGTTGAGCTAATTTAATCGAGAATATAATTGGTAATATTCACTTTGCATGGTATATTTTTCTGTTATGTTTTATGTTACTTGAGCACTTTCTGTTACTTGGCAATACACTAAATCTCCAGAATGTCGGGAAGCTCCGTTTGGAATTGCTTCGGTGCTATTTGTGTGAGCAATTCTTGACATACACGTCTCGCACTGCCTCACAGACAGAAGTAATGAGTTTGTGTGTCTGATAATGACTCTGCCTTTCGAGTTTTGCACCTGGTCCACGTTAAGAGCTGTCAGTTTTTGGATTCTCTGGAGAGTTGAGGGGATAACACGATTTGTGAGGTTTTTTTTAGTCATCGAAATTATTTGATGGAGAACTTGCGAATGTATCAAGGAGAGTGGTCATTGTCTGTAAATGTCTGGAAAACATTCCTGTCTGTGTCATTTCAAAACATTATGCCTCATGAAAAAATAAAATTCAAACACGCTGACTTAGTAACAAACAAGTGGTCTATTCAAACTGTTGTCAGGTACTGGAGTGTCACAGAATTGCCGAACATGGAAGCAAACCTTCCTATCCAACTTGCACCTGCTGAACAGATGACCGTAACTAATCTAAACAGATTTGCCAATATTTGTACCTTATCTCTCCGAACACTTCCTGTCTGTGTACCCATTTAGATGCCTTTAAAGTGTTGTGAGTGCACCAATCTCTGCCACCAAATGTGGCAATTTATTCCACAGGCACAAAAAATGTCTGTATTAAAAACAAGTGTCGCTCACATCCCTTTCAAATTGTACTGCCCTCACATTAAACCTATGCTATCTCGCTTAAACTCACGTGACTTCTAAAAAAGTGTAGATTGACTATGTTCGCTGCTCGTCTACCTCATGATTTTGTAAACATTTCCAAGGATATCCCTCAGGCCTAAAGCTCCGGGGAAAACTGTCGAAGAATATTCAGCTTCTCACTAATGTCCACACCGTGCAAACCTTTCAAATCGTTGTAAATATTATTTTTAATTATGCGAAGGTATTCATAGAAAGTGCCAGGGGAAATTGCCTGAAGTGAAGCGATGCTGAAACTTTAGTCTTGACGGGTTTGGCGCTTAGTTATCGTCAGGGAGCGTCGCCGAGTGGTTTAATGTAGGTAAAAACAATGAATACAGATGCTGGAGACCAGATTCAGGATTAGTGGTGCTGAAGAGCGCAATAGTTCAGGCAGCATCCGAGGAGCAGTAAAATCGACGTTTCGGGCAAAACCCTGCATTTCTGATGAAGGGCTTTTGCCTGAAACGTCGATTTTACTGCTCCTCGGATGCAGCCTGAACTGCTGTGCTCTTCCAGCACCACTAATCCAGAGAGGTGTAAGGTGATGGGTTTAGGGTCCAGTCTCTATTGCGTCGTGGGTTTAAAACCCAACTTTGCAATAGAACAACAGCAGGCAGCTTTTTATGACAGAACTACACAGGTCCTGATATTGTTTTATGGGTGTGTTTGTTACTCCTCGGGTCTCTCACCCTCTCTGCGATAAACACGGGAACATGAGCAACTGATTCTAAAATTATGAGAACTACTGCTGTCCACATCCTCTCGAGCACTGTGCGTTTGGATGTGTACACGCACAATTTTGCTGCCAGTTGCTGTGTCTCAAATGGTCAGAGCATTTGGCTGAAATGTTGGTTCTCCCAGCCCAAAAAGAGTACAGAGCTGTACATCTCTATGACTTTATGACTCTAAGTATTGAGACCGACCATGTACTGAGAATACAACCATTAGAACCCATCCATGATTGACCCTGAGTCCGCAGTGAGTGAAACGGTCACGTGCAGCAGAATGTGACCCCACTCTCTGCAAGCCCCCGCTGCCAACCGAAAGAGGCCACTACAGTTTCAATCAGCGGCTTCCTGCCCAGACCTGGGACACAGCTCATGGAAACTCCTTCCTCAGGAACGGCTGTTACCGTGTGAAAGGGTAAAAAATTCTAATTCAAATTGGAAAAGCCTTCAGAATATTGTTTCTGTTTTTAAAACATTTTATAATCAGAATTCCTGTCTCGCATATTAGAAGTGGTAAACTTTGTAGGCAGGTAGAACAAAGAAAGTGTTGATGGTGAGGACTCTGTCTCTTCAGCAGATGGGATTCCCTACACTCTAATCAGAAATTATTTGGTTTCCTGAGGTATTTTCCCGACTGATTTGCAGTCTGCCACATTGTCTGGGAATCACTTCGGCGACCTAAGAATCATGGTCAAAATATGAAAATATTAACAGAGAATCGTAAATCCCGGGGCAAGGCCTAAATGGATTGTAATGGTCTGAAGGAATAAATCTGAGAATTGAAAGACTTGAATAATGTTATTTGCAATGGGGAGGAATGAACGAGATTTTTGAAAATTGCCTTGTCAGCTAAATTAAACTCAGTATGAAATGATAAATTAACCAACACCAATCCTGTCCTGGCTCGCTCAGTCGGTAGAGCTTGAGACCTTTAATCTCAATGGTGTGGGGTCGAGACCCATGCAGGGCGCTGTTGTTTGTTAATAGGTTTGCCGCTCTCCATTAATGTTGCAAGAGCGAATTCGCTCGCTGAAGCAGGTTTTGTTGACACATTTTTTTCCTCCGTTTTTGATCATCTCTTGATTTCTGAGTGAAAACTGTCACCACTGCAGGTGCAAGAGACAAGGTTATCAGTTCAGCCGAATATGCTATAAACGATGTCCCTTCCAAAACGTGAGCTACCATTCCAAACGTGCCCCAACCAAAATGTCCAGAGACGTCAAAAGCGAATGGCCACATGACAGTGACAGCTGCATGTCAAATGGTGCTGCAATAGAATTAACTGAATGAGAATGCTCTGATGGAAACCGAATGGAACTCTCCCTGAAATTTTCCCAATTCACTCGGTTAATGATGCTGTTGTGTACCCTTATGGGTTTACGTAATGAACAGCTTATTGTCAATAGCACTGGTGGGGGTGATGCAGAATAGTGAGGTATCCGTGTGGGTCAGAAGTGATTTGTTCGAACAGGGAATTCAAACGTCCACAGAGCAGACATAGCTGATTGGTCCCGGATCACACTTCTCCCTTCTGTTTCAGTACCAACAAAAGAAATTGCGGGAAAATCTCAGCAGGTCTGGTAGAATCTTGGAATGGAAAACCGAGTTAAGTCTTCAAGACCAGTGACATTTATTTCTCCATGTCCATCTCCGTCTACCTTTTTGTTGAATATCTCCTGACTCTCAACTTTATACTCAGTTTCTCTTTTATTACTCCGTCTCCAAACCTTGTCCCAGTCTCAAAATTTAATTGCTGAACTGTTTCATCTCTCACCTCGCCGAGTTATGAGAGGAGGACTTCGAAATGCACGATTATCTCTGTTTCTATTTCCTTAGATACTAGATGGCCAGAGACTAGAAGGCATCAGAGGACAGTTAGAGCTTTCAGCTCATCTGGTCTGCCGCCATTCGGTCATGACTCATATCATTCCCAAACCAATTTTCAGCCTTCTATCTGTGACACTTAGCTCCCCTGAATTTAGGATCCAGTCTTTTTCCCAGAGTGCGAATGAAACCGTCCCAACCGTCTCCACATCTGCTGGCAGCTGTTACACCGTACCTGTGTGTGATCGAGCTCCGTTTAAGTCCCACACAGCAAACACGTCTGTTCTGAGCAATGCAATCCCCGCTGCATGACAGATCGATCGGGTCTCTGACCACACGATTTTACTGCGAGGCAGTAGTTAGCTCCTTCACAACCCACGGCAAGGACCGGTGCTTCAAAATGTGGGGACAAAGAAACGATAGGCACAATAGATTGTACAGGTTAGGTCGAAAGGGTTATTGTCAACTTCAGTGGAGTCCCTGCTTCAGAGTCTGGGTTTGAAACGCCCAGGCCTGGATAAAATTCCAAGTCAGGAAATGAAGATTTATTTCTCCTCTTCTCGTGGCTAATCTGAATGAAAACCATTTTCTGCTTCCACAGAGAGCACAGACCCAGTTCTGCCAGAAGGAATCCAGTGATTGATTGCATCCAACTGGAATCATAGAGTCAAAGCGATGTACTGCAGGGAAACTGACCCTTCGTTCAAACCTGTCCATGCTGACTGGAAATCCCAACCCAATTTGGTCCCTCTTGCCAGCACACGGCCCATATGCCTCCAAACCCTTCCTACTTATATACCATTTCAAATTCCTCTTGAATGTTGCAATTGTACGAGCCTCCACCACATCCTCTGGCAGCCATGGCAGCACATACACGAATAAATTGTCACTGCAAATCCCCTCGAAGGAGCTCGCCTTTCTGAGCTGAAACTATATCGCTGTTCATTCAATGTCGCTATGTCTAATTCTTGGAACTCCCTCCCTATCGACATCATGGCTGTATCACTGTGTTGAGCACTTCGAGGACGAAGTAAAGTAACTTACCATCTCAATCTCTTGAGTAATTATGGTTGGGCAGTGACGCCTATCCCAAACAGTGACGTGCATTCTCCAGAATTTCGTTTGAAAAAGCTGCAGTTTCCAAGTGGACAACCGAAAGTGGTCCGGAACAAGTGTAAAGTATCGAAGGGAAAGTAGGATAATTGAAAGTCAATGATGACTGGGATGAATGAGACAGAAAGTGAGTGAGGGGCTGTTGGTACAAGGATCAATGTCAGTGTTAATGGTTTAGCCCTTACTGCCCACTGTTAACACCGACTCACACACCACTCCTGGTAAATTCACCACAATTACACTGGTCTCTTGGTATGAGTTTCCCTCTGTGCATATTCACGCGGTAAATCGCCCCCGAGAGGATGAACGCATACTGTTTATCCTGTCAGGTTAAAGAGGTGAAGGCATCAGTTTGAAATCAAAGCAAGAAGAGATTGCCTCTTCCTGTACATTTTCAGTGGAGAGTCACCAGCTGTGAACTTCTTTCCTGCACAAGCGGACGTTGATATAAATTCTCATCGAGCAGCTTTATTACAGAAAGGTGGTCCGATTAACTGTGATCAAATACTTCATTAAATGCCCTTATTGATTTGAAGAACAGTGTTTGTGGTTTCGTCAGTTAAAGCATAGGTAATAACCAGGCGTTAATGGTGTCAAATGCTGTCAAATGTTCTGTACATTGAAAGTTCATTCTTTAAACTTCTTGTAAAAGCCGTATTGTTTATCCAACATCGCGAAAGTGACGGCTCAGCATGCTTCTTTTGTTTGAGCTCAGACCGTTGTTATTTCGTGCTACCAAGCCCTACCGCCTGATGTGGCCCCATTAATCTATGTTCTATCCTGCTAATTCAACGCAGAGTTCTTTTTACTCTGTTCGACAAGGATTTGTCAATGTCTTCTAGTATTATTCTCCGTCCATCTTTTCAAGTTTTTTGGGAATAATGAAGAGACGCAGGAGACACTGCAGACTTGCAGGACAATGTTGTAGTAATAATGCATCCAATGAAATAATGGCTCTCATTGTCTGCTGTCACCAGTCGCTGAAACTGTTTTTTTTTCTGGTCTATTATGAATACTATTTAGAATTGTAAAAGCTCATAACCTTTTAAGTGAACAAATGTCAACTGATCTCAGACTTAAGTAACATAGACATTACTTGGAGACTGTGAGCCCAGTTCTACACACTCTGGTCGGGGGAGGGGGTGGGGGGGGGCGTGGGCGGAGAAAGCCACGGAACAGCCTCCTACTTTAACACATTTCCAAGAGTAGAAATGAAAAATGAGGGATATTGATAGACAGACAGTGGGAGAATGTAGAAGAAAGTGAGATGGTACAGAGAGACAAAGGGAAACAAACAGAAATTCTCCATTCACCATGGCTGCTCATCGACATAAAGGAGAAGAAAAAGGTAATGAAGGCCAGCCTTTCACCAACTCAGGGCAACAGCAACAGCATTACAGCCGATAAAGGAATTTTGCATTTTTACAGATGACGTCTGTCAGCTAATGAGGGATTCTGAGAAGTATGCTGTTTCGCGAAGTGAAATTGACAATTACCCAGGCAATAAAAGAATAAAAAGCATAAGTAGCCTGAATCTGTGATATGAAACATTAAATCTCTTTGTCTCCACAGATACTGTCAGGCCTGCAGAGTTTCTCTGTCAATTCCTGTTGTTGATTCAGATTTCCAGGATTCGCACTTCTTTGTTTTACGCTAGTCTGAATCCTGTTTGTGACAATACTCGATTAATTGCCAGTTCCATACAAAATTCCCTGCTTTGGGAAGGTTCTCAACAACATAAACGGTCAGAGGAAATCCACCATTGCTCCAGCAGTGAGAGCACTGAGTCCTTAACAGTAGACTTCCACGGAAAGTGAAATATGGCGCTGTAAGTTTTCTCAATGAATCCACTTTTACTTTTTCATTTGTGATCATTTTAGCTGCACATCAGTTTCTTTCTTTCTTCCATTTCTGTCAGCTTGGAAAAGGCCTTTCCGCCCATCTGCAGTGCGGGTCATTGGACATTCATCTTTTCGAGTCCAGGAGCTACTATTTCTTGGAGGACCTTCTGCACTGCATCTCGGGTGGGGTGGGTGCGAGGCTGTACCACTATATTCACCTGTCTATAGATATCGGAGAAGGGTCTATCTATTCCACACGACCAGGCTTCCTCATCGCTCTTCTGAATCTTGGTTATTATTACCCTTGCCATGGCACCTCCTTCTTTGATAACAGAAAACCGATATCCCGTGTCAGGTGTACCTCTGGCCGTGGTGGATACTACTCAGTGCCAGTAACTGGGTACACAAGGATCTCTGCGTAAATATTTATTGCCTTATTTATAGTCGTCCTGGTTACCAAAGGAGCATGAGTTGCATGTAAATGTCAACGTAACATCCTTGGTTAAGATTACCGCCTGCGGTTGTATCCCAGACACCCCTGCCTTCACGACTCGTTCTGCCATGCAGCCCCATATTTCTATGAGTCTTCTAATTACTACTTACACTTATTTGGATCCGGTGTTGTCCGATGTCTCCTCAAGGTCAGCTACACGTTTGCAATGGCTGGCGTGTATCAACGTGGCTCTTTCGGCGATCTTAACAGCTGTCTGTTAGGGAGCCCTTGTAACGGTCCCAGCCAGCTCTTCGCCTTCAAGCTTTTGCCCCTGAAGTCCTTCACCACTATCCAGTCTTCAGGTTCTAGATTGTGCATCTTCCATTCTGCTGATTGGAGTAGTGCTGCCCTTCTTTTGATTCTGTATTTGAGACAGAAGTGTGGAGAGTTTTATACCGTAACATAACATCTCGTCCTCACAGTGGTCTGTTATCTGTCTTACAATCGGTCTTGGGCCAATTCCTGTAGTGGGCCACCTTCTAAACAAAATCTCAAACGTCCTAAGATTTACTCTTCCTCTCCTTCATATGCATTAGCACAATTGGAAATTCCTTTGTCCATGTCACCTCTAGTTCCTCACAACATTTTGCCAAATTATTTATAAGGGTAGTTTTCTCTCTTTCCACTGTCCCACCATTGGCTGGGTGATAAGCACAATGTTGCCTCACCTTTATTCCCAAGTAATCACTGATCTGCTGTAGGGCAATATTTACAAATGGCTTCCATTGTCGCTGCTTAGCCTTCCAGGGATACCCCATCTCGGAATTATTTCAGTTAGCAAAGCCTTGGCTACCGCACTGGCATCCTGTTTAGACGTGGGAGCACTTCCACCCCTTGGGAAAACATCAACTATTACCAGACAATGCCTTTTCCCTTCGCTGGGTGTTAGTTCAATAAAATCCATCTGTAAATGTTCAAAGGTTCTTTGGGATTGGGGGTGTTCTGCCTGATTCATTTGTATTCCCCTCCCCACATTATTAGTGGCACAGATAATACATTATTCACATTATTTTTATGAGTAATGAGTAAATCCCTTTCTGTACCAGCGTGCTGAAATATTGTCGTACATCTCCACTTTTGACACATGTTCCTTACCGTGTGTTACTTTGGCATAGAAAGGGAATAAAGATCGTGGTAGACAGGGTTTACCATTGGGGCCACACTACACCCATTCCCTCATTCTGCACCCTGCCCTTGTCCATTCCCACTTCTCCTTCGATGTGGCCTGCGACTGTAACTCCCATAAGTCTGCTTTGGATTACAAATACTTGACATACACATGTCAAACTGATCACTTGGCGGCTGATTGGCTGCCGCCCTTGCTGCTGCATCTACATTTTCACTGCCTTGAGAAATTGAATCATAATGTTTCCTGTGGGTTTCACATGTACATACCGTGATTGATTCAGGCAATCGGACTGCTTTCAGGAGGTCAGAGATAGGCCATGTTATGTGATTGGGTTTCCAGTGGAGGTCAAGAAGCCATTGTTTTTCCACAGGGATACAAAATTATGTACAACCCCGAATGCATATCTGCTGTCGATGTCAACATTCAATGTTCTTCCTTCGGCCAATTTACATGCCTCAATCAAGGCAATCAGCTCTGCTGCTTGCGCTGACAGATGAGAAGGAAGTGATCCCGCTTTGACTACCTCGTGGGTAGTTGCTACAACATACCAGACACTGGCCTATCTCTTTGCTTCTGAATGCTGACCTATCTACAATAAAATGCCGTATCCAGATTCTAAATTGGTGAATCCTACACGTCTGGTCTCGGGCTTCAAACCTAAGAACTTCAACTGTTGTTCCACAAGTTGTAGTTTTACGAGACTAGATGGCAGAGCATCGCAAGCCCACCTTTCTCACATTGTTTCTCTGTTGATGCTGCGATTAAGCATTCGCTTACATACTGCAGAAGCGCTGACCCCCTCCGGTTAAAACAAGAGTCTCCAGAGTCCTGTGTGGAGCCTCGTTACTTATGGTGGGGACTCACAGTAATCTTGAAAATGTCACGTGAAAGTATACTATTGGCCTTTGAATGGAAAAGTGAACCAGAATTGAATGTTGGCGTGTAACGGTATACAAAACAAGGCATTTGCTAAATCCACAATAGAGAGCCATTTACATCCGGTGGAATTTGAGCCAATATAATATAGGGGTTGGGAACATTTGGGGTGTACGGAATAACAGCGTTATTGATAACCTGCAGGTCATGAACAAACCTCCATTCTTCCGATTCACCTGGAATGTTTGCCTTTTTGAACGAAAAAATGGGTGTTCTCACCAGTGATTATTCACGGGGATTATCACTCCAGCCGAGAAGAGAGATTCAAAGACGAGACTCAGACTTCGGAGTTATTCTTAAGGGTTCGTATGAACCCCACATCGTGTTTGCCTTTTGCCCTGAAATCAGTTAGGACCTTTCTTAAGCTTGGATCCGAGGCATCTACCAGAGGTAAACGCCAGACGACATTACTGGTGGGTATTACCTGGACTGCCCTGTCTGCCTGAGTTAGCCGATTTAGTATCTTCCTATACGTCCTTATAACTGCATTGAAGCAGATAACCACACCGACCCTGAAGATACAATCTTTCGTTTTTTTGTGCCTGTCGTACCCATGGTCCCAAATTCTGACACCTGTCGCTGGATGTCTTCGCCAATGATCCGTGAGGAAAAGAGCCTTTCACATCAAAAAAACAGGGTCTACCTCGCGTCACAGATACTTCAAAAAGTTTAAAGTGACAGCACATCTGTGACCATTCAAATAAAATTCGCACAATAACAACTGATCAGGTTTAACCAATCTCCTGAACCAATCCTTCTCTTATCTTTTGTCAGGACCATCGCGGTGTATGTGTGTTGTGCAGTGCAGCATATCTCCAGCAAGAAAATCGGTGTTACTGGGATTAACATGGCTACTTGCTTCCTGGGTGTGTGAATCGCTCAAGGAACCTGTCGGTCTCTGACATGCATCACGGGTTGTGATTCGTATTTTCCAGCCTGCACTGTTAAATCTTCTTTTTGTATTACCTGCAAGCCCGTCGGGGTACTGTGCAAATCCGACCCCAGTTTCACTATGAGATCCCGAGACATCAGATTTACAGAACAGGATTCCGATAACAGGAATGAGAATTGGAATGTTTCCCCATTACTGGTTTCGCACAATAGGGGTGCGGTAAATCTCTCTCGTGTCACGACTCCTGATGCACCCATTAAATTCAGGAAGCTTCCGTTCATCTTTATTTGCGTCGACCCTCTGAACTGCCTTGATTTATGACCTGAATATGTTGCCCTTGTATCTTCCAAAAAAGTAAGAGGTGCCCCTTCCACATATAACATAGATGTAAGCATTGACTTATATGCATCATCGTTGTACTGAAAATTTACCAGATTTACCTCTGCCAGCCCTTCTTTTCACGCACCACCTCCTTCCAACGGCTGGGCGACCATTTCCATCATAGTAAGCTGAGCTTTATGTGTTTGTTGTTCCATCTTTAATTTCCGTTTTTCCTTCTCTTGGGCCAGCAAGTTTTCAGCATGTAGCGCGTGGAGTTCCATGAAATTCAGGTTTCCCGTGTCCCAGGTAATACATTGGCAGGACGCCTCATGAAATGGGTGCCTGATAGCTTTCACATATTCCCTTTCAAGAACAATTCGCTTCTTCTTAACAAGACTTCAAGGTCAGTGGCCTGAAACATTCGATTTCCTTTCCAGATATGGAGTTGTTTTTTTTATCTAATTCCTTGGCTGTTGATATGGTAGTTTGCTGGCCTTGTAAGTCTGCTATTAGTTCGGTTTAAATATATCATAGATTCTCTTTCTGTCTGCATCACTTGCCCTCTGCAAAGCCAGGCCTTTCTTTTTTTGTTTCCTGTGCTTTTATTGATTTCAAAAGAAATGTTAATTTTTCATTTTAATGGACATCACATTATTTTCACAGGTCGGTGTAGCATCGAGTGCCGAAGTGCCTGTACTGCACTGTAACGTTCTATGTTGTAAGATACATTTCCTGCTGATTTCCGCTGTCTCTCCTCATTGTGGAAACTTCCAGACACATCTTCCAGTGATTTGTCTGCACTTCATTCAATCCAGAAAACTGTCGTTCCTGCTGAGAATGTGATCTCTCTACAATGGAGAGAGGAAAACAGAGTGATGACAAAGCTGAGATTACTTACGTTCTGTCCAGAATCAACAAAAATTACCCCGGTCTTCTAGTGTCCTGTCACTTTAACATTGCATTGTGTACCCAAGCCATCATACCAGTCTCTGGTCTGCTGCAGTTCTCCTTCAAGGCACAGCGCAAGCTGGAAGATCGGCAACTCATTTTCTACTGAAAGACCATGCAGATTTCAGGACTCAACATCGAGTTCAATCATTTTGGATCCTGTCCGCCCTCTTCCACATTTTTCACCCACCCATACATCCCATCAGTTCCGAACACGAATCATTGGACTCGAAGCGTTCGCTGTCCTTTCTCATCATAGATGGACAAGAGCTGCTGATTTTGTTCAGACATTTTGGCATTTCTTCAAAGAACATTTCTTTTTCCGTTGTAATCGCAAGACTGCAGGAACCGTCTGTTTGCAGGAGGAGAAGTTCACAGGAGATGAAAATAATGCCAAGGGCTGGACCATTCCCATTGTGAAGGTAGATGAGCTAAGCTGGGACTGTGTAACTAAGCACAGAGAAGGCTGAGTGAGAAACCGATTAACATGCACATATTATGAAGAGGATAGATATGTATGACAGGAATAAGGTTTTTCGAGAAGGAATAATACCCAGTGACATAGATGAAAAGCAGGAGAAAAGCGGTTTAGAGGAGATTTAGGAAGAACGCTTTCACCCATAGAGTGTTGTTCATCTGGAATTTCTTATCTGAACGTGTGGTTATGCGAAGTGTTATGAGGACATTTCAAAAGTATATAGCCGAACACTTGAAGATCCAGAGCACACGTGGATAAGGACCAGATTCTGGAAAGTGTGACGAGGTCAGACAGATGTGAGATGGGTGTCCCGAACGAACTCATTCTAAGGCAAACTTTTGTGCTGAAAACTGAGTGAGGCCGCGACTCTGTGGTGCAACGGAAAGCGCGTTGAATTTCTACGCCTGTGTTAAGACTGCCATTCAAAAGTTGTGGATGCAAATCTCATCAGAGTCGAGTTTTAGGTTATGTTTTGAAAGGTGTTCAGACCAGACTAGGCAGCCCATCTGCAAAACCTAAAACATTCATGCAGAAACCCAACTGTCTCGTAATGCAACATTTTCCTCTTAGCGATGAATAACTTCGATGTCTATTTATGGTAGAGATCGATAAATATGTGTTAGCCAGTTGGCAACACATGGCGGGGCGGGGCAGGAGCGGTGTTAAGAATGGCCTACTTCTGCTCCATTCTGCTTGAGTATTTTCTGGCCCAGGTTTTTAAACAATCACAACGAGAACAATGTGAATCTAAACCAATTAATATTTTCTGTCTGACCTCTACTTCGCTACCCTCCAAGCTGGAATAGATAGCTCCTGTTTCAGCTTTAGGTCAGACAGTGAAGGATTGTCACAAGTTCTCTATCAGGCTGAACATCCCTTCACATAAGTTTCAAAGTGGACACATGGAGCAAGCGATTCCATGGATGCTGGGGATTCAGGGACAGATTTCCCTTTTGCTGCGCTAGAATTCTGGCCAAGGTAATGAACGTGAATTTCTGACATTTTGAAACTTACTCTGGATTCTTGCGACTTTACTAATTAAACTAAAATTCAATTTGCCCTTGCATTACATGAATAATTTTTCACAATTTATAAAAAATCCATGCCACGTGTCCTTGGGTGTAGTAATGCAGAAGATTGTTGACGTTGTGTACAGTGTTGGTCATTGTGCCGTATGGACATTCCAAAGGATGCTGGTGAAGTTCCAGTGAATCGAATTCTCTGACGAATTTATACCGAAAGAAGGAAAATCCCAGTACAGTGGCGACATAACATTGCCTGTGATCAACGCAGGAAGCCACGGTAAACGAACACAGAATTCAATTATGCCTATTTTCACCACATTTTACTATGTCATTTTTCTGAACCTGATGCTCCATAATCGATGATCCATCATCACTATAACTTTCTCTGCGCTGTGTTTCATTTCAGATCTTCAGCAAAAAAAGAGTAATTGGTTTGAGGGGCCCAGTGGTAAGATCAGTAGCCATTGGTCATCAGTACGCGGCAGCTCCCGTGGTGCAATTCGTCAGTTTGATGTAATTGCCCGACAGAATGGAAGTGTGAAAGGTGCCAAAGTTGCAAATTCGGTTCTCGCCTGGTGTTGGTTTTACTGATAGTGACCAGAGATGATTGCAACTTCAAGCTGAAGAACAGTTCAAATACCGAATATTACACCGCAATAAAGGTCATTTTGGCCCTAACGTTGCACCGACCTGTGATAAAAATCTGACTAGTATTTTACCATCATAATCCGCAAGTTTAACAATGACCATTTCATTGCTCTGAAAGTTGTTGAGTCTACGAGTGTTGAAGGCAAGGCATTCAGCACCCTTACTACTCACTGATAAAGGAACCTAGCTCGGTATCTATCACCCTCAATTTACATCGATGTGCACTTGTGCCAAAATTACCATTTGAAGAAAAATGCCTTCACTGTCCACCTTCTGGCAACCTCTGATCATCTTCTATGTCTCTCTAAATTCACCCCTCAAACTTCTTGTCGCTATCAAAAACCGTCTCAAGTCCCTCAACCTTTCCTCGTAAGACCGTCTCTCCATAGAAGGCAACATCCTTGAAAATGTCCTCTGCACCCTTTCCAATGCTTTCACATCCATCGTATAATGTGGCGACCAGAAATGCATGCAACTCTACGAGTGCGGCCACACCAGTTAATTTCTGGAGCTGCAAAGTGATAATTTCGCTCTGAAACTGGATCACTCTCCCAAGAAAAACTAACACACAATATTCCTTGCAAACAAACCTGTCAACGTGGGTGGTAACTTTCCGAGTTTTATATACATGGGCACCGAGATAGCTCTGCGCATCGACACTTCTAAGAATATTACAATTAGCCAAAAACTCTTTATTCTTGTTGGTCCTTCCGAAGTAAATTATCTCACACTTTTCCACATTAAAATCCATTTGCCACTTCTGAGGTCAGCTCGGCAGATTATCCATGCCCCTCTGTAACCGTCAGCAGATATTGGCACTATTGACAACATCATCGATGCTAATGTCATTTGCATCCTTATGAATCCATCATTCCATGCCCTAATCCAGGTCATTTATAAAAATGACAAACAACAGCGGACACAAAAAGGAAGCTTGTCTTACACCATCATTACTGAACTTCAGGATTATCATTTCCTATGAACTGCCACACTCTGTCTTCTTTCAGCGAGCCAATTTCTGATCCAAACCGCTAAACCATCATCAATCCCATGACTCTGTATTTCATGCAACAGCCGACAGTGCCTTACTGAAAACCATATCCACCACATCAACCACTTTACTCTCATCCACCTGTTTGCTCATCTTCTCAAAGACCTCAATAAGGTTTGTGAGGCACAGCCTGCTATTCATAAAATCGCACTCGCTATCCCGAATCAACTTCTTCCTTTTTCGATGATCATAAATCCTATCTCTCATAATCTGTTCCAAAAAGTTAGCTGCAAGAAAGCTAAGGATCACTGTTCTACAATTACGAGCATTGTTTCTACTCCCCTTCGTGAAGACGGGGACAATATTTGCTAAACTCGGGTTTTCTAGCACTAATGACATAAACACTGACGAAATAAAGCTTATAGTCAAAAGTTCTGCAATCTCCTCCCACGATTCGCAGAGAATCCTCGGATACATCCCATCAAGTCCAGGGATAAACCTATTTTTAGACTTTCATGAATTGCTAACAACTCCTCTTAATGAATGTCAATTTCGTTTATTCTAATAGGTTGCATCTCAATACTCTCTTCGACAACATTGTCTTTTTCATTTTTGATATGATACAAAATACATTCAGCGTCTCTGCTATCCTTGGACTCCGCTGACAACTTCATATTACTGTTCTTGATAGGCCATAATCATATGCTAGACATTCTTTTATTCTTAAACTATCAATTGAAAGCATCAGGATTGTTCCTGCCAGACAAACACTTCTCATGCCTCCTCTTTGCTCGAAGCAGCTCTCTCTTTAGGCCCTTCCTGGTTCGCTTTTAATTCCCAAGCGTCCTACCTCAGCCTTTATATCTCATGTTTACATACGCCTCCTTCTCCTTCTTCTCAAGAGATTCAACTTCTTCAATAAACCCAGCTCCCTGTGTCGACCTCATATTCCCTGCATGACGCATACATACTTACCAAGGATATGCAGTAGCTTTTCCCTGAATAAGCTCCATACTTCTGGTGTGCACAACCCTAGAAGTTACTTTCCACATGCGGTGCATCTTAACTCTTGCCTAATCGCATCATAATGGCCTTTCTCCCCGCGATACCTCATGCTCTGCAATAAATACCTATTCCTATCCATCACTAAATAAACATAAGCGAATTGTGGTCACTATCAACAAAGTGCTCACTTACCTCCAAAGAGAACAGCTGGCTGAGTTCATTACCCATAAGTAAATCCAATGTGGCTTTGCGTCTTATTGGCCTGTCTACATGCTGCGTCAGGAAACCCTCCTGCACACATTGGATAAAAACTGACCGATCCGAGGTGCTGAACCGATAACATTTCCAATCAATATTTGGAAAGTTCAAGCTCCCCATAACAACTACCCTGTCACATTTGTTCCTATCCAGAATCATCTTTGCAATATTTTCCTCCATAAATCTAGAACATTTTTGTGGTGATCTCTCCATTCCTGATTCTAATCTCAGTCCATTCTACCTCAGCAGATTCTGTCGCGTCCTCACCAATATCCTTTTTCCTACCATAATACTGTCCTTGACGAATAATGCCACATCTCCCCCTCTGAAACGACCCTCCTTTTCTGACTGAAAAATCGAAACTGAGGTCGCAGGAACAACCATTCTCTTCAGTCCTCCGTTCATGTCTCTGAAATGGCGACAACATCGAAGCTCCAGGTAACAACACATGGCACCTACCCAATCCCAGATGCTTGTGGCGTTGAAGTAAACACACTTTAAGCCACCTTCATCCTTGCCAGTGACTCTTGTAAACCTGAAACGCTATTTATGACAAAACCACTCACAACCACCTGCAAACTGGAGCTACAATTCAGCTTCCCACTCCGCGGCTGAATTCGTTGAAACCCTCATGAAGAGCTTTGGCAAATTATCCCCTCAGGGTATTGGTACTCTTCTAGTTCAGGCGAAGACCATTCTGTTTGTAAAGGTTCATCGACTCCAGTATGAGCCCCAACTATTCAGGTATTGGAATCTCTCCCTCCTGCAATATCCTTGCAACAACATTTTCAAATGCTCTCTCCCAACACTTCACCTCACAACGACCTAGAATGGGCAACAAATCAGAGAGAACAACTCTGTTTGTTCTAGATTTAAGATGTCACCCTCGATCCCTGAAATTCTGCCATACATCCACATCACTTTTATTACCGATGTTGTTAGTGCATATGTGGACAATGACTTGGGGTTGCCCACCCTCTCCCTTAAGGATCCTGAAAACACGATGCGAGACATCACAAACCCTGGTAGCTGGGAGACAACACACCAATCATGAGTCTGCCCTATATCCACAGAATCTCCGTCTGTTCCCATCGATATGGAGTCCCCAATAAGAAATGCTCTCCTCCTCATTCCCCCACCCTTCTGAGAAAAATAGGCAAACTCTGTGCCAAAGACCTATACCCAATGGCTTTCCCCTCGTAAGTCATCCCGCCCAAAAATAACAAATATGGTATACATGTTACTGAGGGGCACGGCTACAGCAGATGCCTGCACTGTCTGCCTGTTAGCGTTTCGGCTCCCGACTGTATTCCATCTATCTATTTCTTGTACCTGAAATGTTACTGCTTCCCTATAACTTCGCTCAATTCCTCTCAGACACCAAATGATCTGACATCAAGCTACAGTTCCCGAACACAGTTGCCGAGGAGCTGGAGTTGGGTGCCTTTCCTGCAGATGTGGATATCTGGGACATTATTGAAGACCCTTACCTCTCACATTCTACAGAAAGAAATTTCAAATGTCCGCCCATCCATTCCTAATATTGTCCACATACACACACTCACACATATATATATATATATATGAGAACATATATACATGCATATAAAAATGTGTGTGCACTTCCATGGATGTGTGTGCGCATATATATTTAAAAGTTGCAAAAGAAAGTTGATTGAAACGGCATTTACCTTTTAAAAAATGATTTTGTGGAGTGTTCTGTCCTTGGGAAATAGCTCAGCTACTTACAACCAGCAGAAATACTTCCTGAGTGAATGTCCGTCTCTCAGTAGAGATACAGAGGTGACGTTTGAAGATGTTGACGTTTCTCATATCGCTGATCCTGTGCTGTGCTAAATTCTGGAAAGGATGTTTAGTTCGTTTCATGTTACTTATTTTGTCACAACCTCGCACAGGCCATTAAAACAATCCAAAAATTATCAGATTTTTATCATTGGACATTGTTTTCGGCAAAACTGGAACCGAAATGATAAAGATGTTTGAAGTACTGATTTAAAGATTATAAGATTCAAGTAGGAACATTTTTCGAGTCTTGTCACTGGATATTTTGGGTGGAGATGGGTGAGCAGCAAATGGTCTCACTCCCTTCTCTGTGATTGCAGCCAAATGTCCAATGCAATAGATGAAAAAAATGGTGCATTTCATCGACAGGTCAGTTCGCACTCACTATAGATTAATTTCGCTTTGATTGTCGCCATCGTATAAAGGGTTAGGTGAGTCGGGATATCGGGATTCTGGTGGTAAACTGAGACATTGCGATAATTAATCCCACACTGTTGACATCACTTTATATCATAAACCAATTATGCAGCGGACTGAGCTTACCGACTTCCCTTTAATGCTGAGCAAACAGAAACAGCTCAGTTCTTTTACAATTTATGGAAGTTCACGTAGAACAAGCTGCTAAACCTTTCTTCACAACCAGCACTTTCTACACTTAGTCGTACTCAATTGGAGGTGATATGTGGTATATTTCCATTTAACGTAAACCAATTAGAAATTGTGCACCGAACGCTTTCCAGACCCGGCCGACCAGACTCCCTGTCTTGGTGAAATTCACTCATTATGTTTCTGCACGCATTTTTACAAATACTTTAGAATCAGCTTCTGACACATTTTTCCTGAAAAATAATTATTTTCGATTTCAATTACTGTAGAATGAAAACAAAAGTGCTCCAAACTTTTCCTTATCATTCATCGCTGGTTTTGAAGTTCGAAAGTCTAGTTATAGATCCATCTGAATGAAGGATTTTCCCTCCTGTTTACTCTCAGCAAATTCACATCATCAGGGAAACTTCCATATGGACCCAACTCAGTTTTACCTGGTTTCACGCCACATGATCTATTCATCTGTTCACCATCCCATGAAACCCCGCCTTGACTTTTCTAATGGCTTTATGCCCCAATACTTCGTTGGCTTCCTTTCCATTCTTCTTAGGAGAGGCCAACATTCATAAAATGAGGAGTTGAACTGTTTGCCTCTTCTTTCTTCACTTCGGGCTTTAAAACGTGATTCTGTTTGCATAAGCAAAGGGGTAAACAGGCAGGCGACTGTCCTTCGAGGACTGGCACAGTCGTGAATAATTGGTCCGTGTTATGAATTCTCCACCTGTTGAGGTAGCCTGGCTAGCTATGCTCTTCCAGCCTCCGACCTGTTTCATTTGGATTCCAGCAGATTCCTGTCTCGACATAAGCATTCAGCCGCTTCGCTGTATGTTTTCCTCCCCCACTATTTCACCGTTACTTTACTGTTTCGACTGTATCACGTTGTTCTTCCCGCTATACTAGAGCATCTTGGCACCGGATGCTTGTCGTCCGAATGTTCCTAGAAGTAGAAACACAGATGGGGATTTCGAAAGTCAAGCAGATGAGGCTGGTCCATGGGGAAAATCACTTCACGATGTTCCCTCAGAAATAATTCCAAGCAACACGGATCATGCTTCTGTGAATGTTTGTTGCAATCAAATTCAGCACGGCCCAAGTGAGATTCGAATACACGACCACTGGTTGATAAGACCAATGCTCTAGCCCCTGAGATATGGAGCCACCGGCAAAGAAAATGTTTTTTCTGACTAGCAGAAAATTATGAACTCTAACACAGCAAATTCCATCGTCCGAGGTTCGTGATGCAAGCTTCGTTTTCTGTTTTAAAATATGACTTGAAACCCATTCCTTTGATCACTTGTTTGATATAACACTTTGTCAGCTTCCCAATATTTCATAACGTGACTGGGATCAAAATTCGTTTAAACTCCCTCCAGAGGAACAGCTTTGTAGTTTCCATTATGTGAAAGGCACGATGTAGTATTGATAGCAATTAATTGCCCTTCATTTCAACAAAGGTTACAGCTTTCTTCTTCCGTTGTTGACTAATTCGTTTCCTATAGCATTGTGCATTTACGTAGTGAAGAGAATTCACAATTTATGACCTTGGTACATGAAGGTTAGGCACCAAATGTGGAACAGTTCAAATCGAACATAATCCGGAGATTGGAATTGCATGCTATGCAGGTATCTGAGAGTGCATTTTAAAACAAAGTCTTGGGTGTCGTGTTCACTGGCTGGGTTGGCATTTATTGAACAACACTAATTGCTCTTCAGTGGGCTGGAAGACATGACAGTGATAGACAGAGCGAAGACAGTCAAGAGATTTGCAGAAATGATAAAAACGTTGGAATTCAGCTGCCCGGTAATGGGTGAACAACCCTTGTTGTTAACACTCCCACGTGCAGCAGAGTTGTTGAAAGATCTCAGGACTGCATATTTGGGTGAATAACCCGCAATCCCTGCCCTTCCAGCATGTGGGAGCCCGTGTGGAAAGATAAAGCTGCGAAGGCTGCAGTGCACGTTTGGGAAAATGTGCAGTGGTACAAATATCATTCAGGTAAGGAACAATGGAACACTGAACAGAACGCAAGTACACCCTTGAATAGAGGCAGAGGGAGTTAGACCAGAGCAGAGGGGAATTTGAGAGGACGGATGGAAGTGTGTTACCACCGTTTAATCCAAACGAATGGATGAGAGTTTGAGCTGCAGAAGAGCGGAGACGTGGAAGAGTTAATGATGTTAATGAGGTGCAAGTAGGCTGACATGGTGACGATGGCGATATGTGGTTGAAAGCACAAAACGCGGTGAAGGATGTCACTATGGTTATGACGTGTCTCGTTCAGACTCAGACAATTGCGAGGGAGAAGATTGAATCAGTGGCGAGGCATTTTCACCTCGCACATGATAAATGATGCTTTCCAGCTCATCTCATCCATTTGCCGCAACTCCACTTTCAAAACCCATCCCTCCAACAAGGACAGAGCTCCCTTATTCATCACTTTAAATTCCAGCAACCTCCGCAGACATCACGTCATTTCCCCGACAGTTCCACCACCTGAAAATGAACCCCACCAGCTAAGATGTGTTTCCCTCCCCACCCCTATCCCCTTTCTATAAAGAACATTCCCTCTACGACTCCCTTGTCAAGTGCACGACCCTCACCAAACTGCCCTTCCCTCCCGCCCCATTCTCATTCCAACACGGGATTTGCAAAAGCTCCACCCACACCTCCAGTCTGTCGCAGGCCCCAAAGGAGCCTTCCACATCCATGAGAGTTTTACCTGCACTTCCACACATGTCATTGAATGTATCCATTGCACCTGGTGCAGTCTACCTATATTGCGGAAACAGGATACCTAATTACAGTTCGCTTCAGAAAACAACCCCGGGCACCGTAACAACCAACATCACTGACCCGTGGCCGAACACTTCAACTCTCCCTCCCAATCAGCCAAGTTCATGCAGGTCCTGGGCTTCCATGGCTCTCCTGAACTGACCTATGCATCAATCTTCATTCCCACCTATCCGCTCTGCGACCAATCACCACTACACCCACCTCCATCCACCTATCACACTCTCAGCTGCATTGTCCCAGCCCCATCCACTCCAATTTGTCTCTCTACCCCCTCGGTTTACAAGCTTTTTTCCTGATGATGGCTCTTGCCCGAAACGTCGATTCTCCTACTCCTTGAATGCTGCCTGCCCTGCTGTGCTTTTCCAGCAGCACACTTTCGACTCAGGAGCGAGGTAGTGGATTTTGATTTCGAGACTGAAGACAGAGGCCTCAGCTTTGCCATGATGCAATTGTGATAAATGTCTGCTCCAACAGAACTGCATGTCAGACAAGGCAGGACAGCGTTTGACCTGGAAGTAACAGGGAGGTGATCGTGTTTATATCCACCTGTAGATCTATTTGTTCTCTGTGGTGGATGCTGTGTGCATGAAAGATTCTGACGAAATTCTGGTCACATTCTAAGTGTCGAAAATCCCTCACCCTCAGACCATATCTTAGAAAGTATCCAGAGTCTTGTGAAAGTTGCTTTCCCACTCTCATTTTTGGATAACATCAATTTCGCAGGATATTAGAAGAGGAAGATTTACAAACCAATCTCCCCGCCGTGATCTGATAAAGTCGCACATTTTATCACAAGTAGAACTTGATCAGATAGAGAACATGAAAGGAAAGAAAAACCCTCTGGTTACAGTGAGAGAGAATTCGTTCTCTTATTGTGTGTGTGGACAATGGTTCTACCCATCATCAGAGCTCACAAACCACAAATGCAGTCATACTAAGGAAAGTCTATGGAAATGTGCGTATTCATTTCCTTGTCTGAGCTGAATTCCCATGGAGGCAAAGATTCCAGGCAAAAGCGATTCATCTTTTCAGAGTGTGGAAAGGGATTCACTCTGTCTCTGGCCTGCTGCAGCACCTGCTCGTTCAAAATGAGGAGAAACCATTTCAACATCTGGACTGCCGAAAATGCTTTAAAACGTCCTGCACAACGCTCATACTAATTAGAAACCTTTCATCTCGCCAGACTTTGGAAAATGTTATCAAACCTCTGTGTGCTTCATCTCTGAGAAATATGCTCATATTAATGAGAGACCTTTAAGAATTTTGGAGACGTGACGTCTGATCTACGTGGTGACCCGGGAGGAGAGACACCTTCGCTTCCAAATCGATTGGACCTGCTGTAAAAGTCCGAGTGACCGGATGGCTCATCACCTTTCTCACAATATTAACGTGTCTTTCTAAATGCCCTGACTGCAGGAAGTGCTGCACAAGTTCCTGGAGACGAACGTGTCATCAACGCGTTCACACTGTGGAAAGACATTATTCACTCTAAAAGTTCCAGGGGGCAGTTTATCATTAACGTCTTCACATTGAAGAGAGACATATCAAATGTATAGTCTGTGGGATGTGCTGAACAGTCTCTGTAGAACTGATGTCCCTTCGACATTTTCACAATGTGCGAGACGTTTCAAGTGTAGTTATTCGAGGAATAGGTTCAAGCATTCAGCTCAACTCTCAGTACACCAGCAAGTTTGCAGTGGGCAGAAAGCATTTACTTGCTCCATGTGAGAAACACAGTTAGCTCACTCATCGACCCTGCTGAGACAAAAGAGGGATCCGACTAAGGGAAATAATTCACTCACTCATCGACCCTGCTGAGACAGTGCAGAGATTACATATCTCAACACCTTGTTGTTCATCATATTCAGATCTGAAAGCAAAGTTTTGATATTCTGGATAAAAATCAAATAAAACAGCTTTGTATTAAATTCATTGTCAAATGTAATTGGACGGATGGGTTTACCGAGTACTTGAGGCATCAGCACAGGTTCTCAGGGGCAAATAATGTCTGACAAATATATTAGACATCTGTGAGGAGGTAGTGAGCAAGTAAGACGAAGTCTACCCTGTAGAGGTGACCAGCTGGAATTTCTAAAAGTCTTTTGGCGAGGTGCAGAATGACAAACTGCTCAATAATGGGCAACTTCTACTTTAGACGACGGTGTGTTTGGAGTTTCCACATCCTCTCCGTTTCTGCCTGGATTTCCTCCCCAGATGAAAGATGCGTCAGTGATCCTCGTTGGCCATGGGGAATGCAGAGTTACAGGAATTGGGTATAGGTGTGAGTTTGGGTGTGATGTCCGTTGCAGGATTAAAGGAATCTTCCTGGGCCGAATGGCCTATTTCCACATTGTAGGTATTATATTAGGACAAGGTTGGTCGGAGGGATTAAGGCTTTTGTCATATGAATTTCTTTTTTTAAAAAAGGTCACAATTTCCAAATAAACATATGATTTCAATTGAATCTGTTGAATGATATAAGGAGGGGATGGGCATTCTTAAAGAGGACATCATAAAGGTCAAGCGAGAATGTCAGATCGCTTTAGCACGTAAAATTAAGGATATAATCTAAACAGATTCCACAAGTACATTCAGAACTCGAGACGAAATAGGACCACTTTAAGATGAAAGAGTTCAGTTTTGTTTTTAACCTCAGCAGATGGAGAGATATATAATGTTCACTTTGTGGAGAACGAAATGGACCCTACAACTAAATATTGATGTTTATAAAGTCGTTTCCATTGAAAAGGGCAAGTGCTGGAGGACTTGGAAAATATGAAGATGGATATTTTTCCGGATTTGATCTCATGTATCCCGGAACTTTGTGGCAAGTTAGGGAATGAAACTGTTGGGCCTTTCGTAGAAACAATTGTGTAAGCTATTACTATGAGTGAGGCGCCGAAAAAATGGGGAGTGGCTAATTTTGTGCTTTTTGTTAAGAAAGGGTTACATGGAGAATCCTGGGAACGATAGACCTGTGTTTCTGACGGTGGTCTTAAGTAAGTTGTTGGATGCAATTATAAACGATAGGGTTTAAATGCATTTGGAGATACAAGGAATAAATGGGAATAACCAGAATGTTTTTGCGCGAGGGAAGTTGTATCTCACAAACATGACTGAGTTTTAGAGGGCATAACAAATATGATTGATCCGGACAAAGTGGTAGATATTGCTCACTTGAACTTTAATAAAAGCTTTTTCAAAGTTCCACATGTTTGCCTGATTCAAAAAGTGAGATCACAGAGAGTTCGGTGAGATTTCCAATTCAATATAAAATTAGATTAACAGCAGGAGGCTGGGAATAGCCGTGGAAAGTAGCTTTCAGACTGGAGGACTATTACCGATGGTGTCCCAAAAGGATCGATGCTGAGCCCACATTCATTTTTTCATTTAAATAAATGATTTCGGTGAGAAGATAAAAAGCATGGTAAGTAATTTGCAAAATTTGTCGGAAAAGGGACAATAAAAAGGTGATGGAAGATTGTGAAGAGATTTTCTCGTCAGGTCAATTCCTCTCTGTCCTCGAGTTTTTAAAGCGTGGGGAGTGGGGTTGGGGAGGGACAGTGAAGGGCCATCCATCCATCGTACAGAGCAGGTTATCAGACGTCCATCTATTCTCGTCCCAGTTTGCAGCATTTGCCCCATAGCTTTGAGTGTTCTGACTTTCCAGCGAAAATGTCAATGAGATTCGCTCTGTGAGCTCAAATGACACAACAATGGTACTGACGGTTGACTGGGTTGCGACACCTTTGAGGAACGTATTCTCAAGTTCACACACAGAGGCAGACACGCAGGCACATTCCCCAACAGTGACAGATTCCTCATCATTATACGCACTCCATGCACTTTTCGTCCGTACGTTTAAATCTTCGAGGAGAAAGTGAGGTCTGCAGATGCTGGAGATCAAAGTTGAAACTTTATTGCTGGAACAGCACAGCAGGTCAGGCAGCATCCAGGGAACAGGAGATTCGACGTTTCGGGCACAGGCCCTTCTTCAGGAAGGGCCTGAAGAAGGGCCTTTCCTGAAGAAGGTCCTGTGCCCGAAACGTCGAATCTCCTGTTCCCTGGATGCTGCCTGACCTGCTGTGCTGTTCCAGCAATAAAGTTTCAACGTCCGTACGTTTCTCTGGTGATAGGCGGCTTTAAGTGGAATACAAGCCACTTCTGCAAAAAATGTGAGCCGTTGCTGTGAGCTGCGATATGAAGTGGGTACTGAGCTGAAATAGTCCCACACGCTTCGCATGTGTAACTTTCAGTAACACAAATCCCAACAAATCAAGGCATCTTGCTCCTGGGATCTGACAGGATATGCCCAGCAAACATTCCTCACTAAAACTACTGACACACGGCAAACTCTAGACACTTTCACGTCTCGTCTCGTCTCGTTCTGTTTCTGTCCCTGTCACACCTCCAGATTCCTCTTCATGTCTGGTCCCGAGATCAATGAGCTGTTTGATACAAATACAGGCACATTGAGAAAGTGATCTTTATTTCAAAAGCAGAATCAGGGAATGTAAGCTGCGAGAGCTTGCTCACGGCAGAGCAATAAGGCACCACGGTTTCGTGTCCTGATTATCGTATAGACTGATTCCACCAATGGGCACCGTACCAGTTATTAACAATTAAAATCTTCCAATGAATACTGTGACAGACAGAAAGTAGCTTCGACCCCTTCCTCGCCGAGGGACATTTTGCAAACAATGTTCTGTTCCTTCACAAACTGAGTTTTTACATAGAACATCGAACATAGAAGAATACAGCGCAGTACAGGCCCTTTGGCCCTCGATGTTGCGCCGATCCAAGCCCACCTAACCTATACTAACCCACTATCCTCCATATACCTATCCAATGCCCGCTTAAATGCCCATAAAGAGGGAGAGTCCACCACTGCTACTGGCAGGGCATTCCATGAACTTACGACTCGCTGAGTGAAGAACCTATCCCTAACTTCAGTCCTATATCTACCCCCCCCTTAATTTAAAGCTATGCCCCCTTGTAATACCCGACTCCATACGCGGGAAAGGGTTCACGCTGTCAACCCTTTCTAACCTCCTAATCATCTTGTACACCTCAATCAAGTCACCCCTAAACCTTCTTTTCTCTAATGAAAACAGCCCCAGTGTCTCAGTCTTTCCTCATACGATCTTCCTTCCATACCAGGCAACATCATGGTAAACCTCCTCTGCACCCGTTCCAGTGCCTCCACATCCTTCCTATAGTATGGCGACCAAAACTGCACACAATATTCCAGATGCGGCCGCACCAGAGTCTTATACAACTGCATCATGACCTCAGGACTCCGGAACTCAATTTCTCTACCAATAAAAGCCAGTGCACCATATGCCTTCCTCACCGCACTATTTACCTGGGTGGCAACTTTCAGAGATCTGTGTACATGGACACCAAGATCCCTCTGCTCATCCACACTACCAAGTATCCGACCATTAGCCCAGTACCCCATCTTTTTGTTATTCTTCCCAAAGTGAATCACCTCACACTTACCTACATTGAATTCCATTTGCCACCTTTCTGCCCAGCTCTGCAGCTTCTCTATATCCTGCTGTAACCTGCCACATCCTTCCTCACTGTCAACAACTCCTCCGACTTTCGTATCATCCGCAAACTTGCTCACCCAACCTTCTAACCCCTCTTCCAGGTCATTTATAAAAAGGACAAACAGCAATGGTCCCAAAACAGATCCTTGCGGAACACCGCTAGTGACGGCACTCCATGAAGAAACTTTGCCATCAACTACTACCCTCTGTCTTCTTCCATCCAGCCAATTCCTAATCCAAACCTCCAACTCACCCTCAATGCCATATCTCCGTATTTTCTGCAGTAGCCTACCATGGGGAACCTTATCAAACGCCTTACTAAAATCCATATATACCACATCTACCGCTTTCCCCTCATCAACCTCCTTCGTGACCTTTTCAAAGAATTCAATAAGGTTTGTGAGGCACGACCTGCCCTTCACAAAACCATGCTGACTATCCTTGATCACATTATTCCTATCCAGATGTGCATAAATCCTATCCCTTACAATTCTCTCTAAGACTTTGCCCACAACAGAAGTGAGACTCACCGGCCTATAGTTACTAGGGTTATCCCTACTCCCCTTTTTGAACAAGGGAACCACATTTGCTATCCTCCAGTCTTCTGGCACTACTCCTGTAGACAAAGAAGACATAAAAATCAAGGCCAATGGCTCTGCAATCTCCTCCCTTGCTTCCCAGAGAATCCTAGGATAAATGCCATCAGGCCCAGGGGACTTATCTATTTTCACCTTTTCCAGGATTTCCAACACCTCTTCTCTACATACCTCAAAGCCATCCATTCTACTTATTTGTGACTCAGTATTCACATCGACGACAATGCCCTGTTCCTGAGTAAATACTGAAGAAAAGTATTCATTCAGTGTCTCCCCAATCTCTTCCGCCTCCACACACAACTTCCCACTACTATCCTTGACTGGACCTATTCCTACCCTCGTCATTCTTTTATTCCTAACATACCTATAGAAAGCCTTAGGGTTTTCCCTAATCCTACCGACTAAGGACCTTTCATGTCCCCTCCTTGCTGCTCTTAGCTCTCTCTTCAGGTCCTTCCTGGCTACCCTATAACTCTCAATCGCCCCAATTGAACCTTCACGTCTCATCTTGAGATCGGCCGCCCTCTTCCATTTAACAAGGGATTCCAATTCCTTATTAAACCACGGCTCCCTCGCACGACCCTTTCCTCCCTGCCTGACAGGTTCATAATTATCAAGGACACTCAATAGTTGCTCCTTGAACAAGCTCCACATATCATTTACACTCTTGCCTTGGAGTCTACTTTTCCAAGCCACACATCCTAAGTCATGCCTCACCGCATCATAATTTCCCTGACCCCAGCTATAACTCTTGCCCTGTAGTACACACTTATCCCTCTCCATCACGAGAGTAAAAATCACCGAATTATGGTCACTATCCCCAAAGTTCAAATCATATTCTCACGTTTTCCTTGAATTGGAAGCAAATTATTAGAACAAACGCCCATTCTTGCACATACTGTTAAAAAATTAAGAAATGTTGAGGCACCAAACTAGGCGAGAAAATACATGTCGTCTGCACTTGATGGAGATACAGAACTTCAGGATAGCTGCACAATCTGAATAAGAATCAAGTGATGGAAAAAACATATAATAAGTATTTTCTTAGACCATGACCCCCATCATGGCACATCAGGCCATTGCATCAACCGCGATAACTGCTCTAATGTCTGCTGACCCCTCCCCCCACATTCTGCCCTCCCAAACACCAGCCAATGGCACCAAGCTGATGGCCCTCTGATAGCACAGGTCGTTTCCATCTCCTCCAGACATCCACAAAGAGTGTGGCCCAGGCAGACACATTGCTTCAATCTTCACCTGCTACAAACAACTCATCTCTTCCTACTTTGACTCAGTAATCCCTCCTGTTCCAGTCACTACCCACTTACATCCGTGATTCATCTGACACTTTACACCAATTTCAGAATTTCCATTTTGCTGGGTCCATTCACCTCCTCTTTCCCATGGACGTACCATCGCATTATATATCCACCAACACCCCTCCCCACCCCCACCCCCATTAGGATGGTGTCAGGACTCTCCGATTCTTCCTGTAACAAAAGCCTGAACTGCACCCAAACACCACCGCCATCCTCCAACTGGCTGAGCCCGTCCTCACTCTCAACAAACTTTCTTTTTAACATCCCCATGATCACTCTAACTTTGTCTTTCCTACACATATTTTCTCTCTTCTGGTGTATCTTGTGCCCCAGCTCCTGACTACTGTTTGGAGGCCTGTACAAAACTCCAATTATGTTTTTTTTTCAACTTTTCGATACATCAGTGCTACCCACACAGATTCCCAATCATTTGACCCTACTTAATTTCTTACTATTGATTTAGTTTTATTTCTTACCAATAAGGCAACCGCACTTCCTCCTCCCACCTGCCTATCTTTTCAATACGATGTATATCCTTGAATACTCAGCTCCCAAACCTGATACCCTTGCAGCCATGTCTCTGTGATGCCCACCACATCATACCTGCCAATTCTGATCTGCGCCACAAGCTCATTTACTCTATTCCTTCCACTGCATGCATTCAGACATAACGCCTCCCGTCCTGTATTAACCGTTCCTCTTCACGTTGTCATTCGTTTGTCCAGTGTGCTTGAAGTTTGATTGCTAACACTCTCCTTACACTCTGTCATATTTATGTCTTGAGTTGGAGATTTTAATAACTTCTCCTGAGTTCAGCACTCTTACCTCCTCCTATAACTCGGGTTTTCTAATTCCGCCAATATCTGACCTTGCCCACCCTCGCCCTATTTAGTTTAAAGCCCTGTCTACAGCCCTGGTTGTGTGATCCCCTAGTACTCTGATCCAAGCACGGTTTGGATGAAGACCACGCCATTGGATGCCATTCAGCTCGTTTACCCTGGTTTGCTGTTCAATTGGATAGTAGTTATTTTGTTCCTTTCAATGGCAGGGTCTTTTCACAGCATCCCTCGTGGGTCACAAAGTGTCCAGTGTCTTTGGGTAGTCAGCCCTGCTGAGGGAGCATCCAGTGCCAGGTGATGAGTTCTGATGAGTCTCAGGAGTTGTTCGAGGAAAGGCTGCATGCAGTGATGGATGGACTGAGAGACTGAGAGGGATAGCTTGGGAACCAGTGACACTGCAGTCACAGAAGTGGCCAGGCAAGTCTCCTGAACACCCAGGGCAGCCTGAACACCAGGGTCGCTTTTACGAAAACCGGTGGCATTTGCCGCATTTCTTCATCGACCTGAAACAGAAATACTTACGATGGCATAAACACGGAGATAGACAGTGGAGAGACGAAATGAGTTAATGCTCCTAATGCAAACATGTGGAGATTGTACAAACGCCACACAGATAGCTTCCAGAGACTGGAATTGAACCCGAGTCCCTGGCACTGTGAGGCAGCAGAGCTGTGTCATCATGCCACCCAATGATGGCTATCAGGATTAGCGTAGTTACATGTTGCCATCTGAAGTCAATTCCCTAGAATACTCTCCCTCAGTCTCGATAAGACTGCGAAACCTTTCTATAGCAGCAGACGATAATTTAAAATAAACAATAAGGTGGAGAATATGGAACCTATAAGCTAGCTCCCCTTATGAAAGGAGACTGCAAGATTTTAGTTAAGATCTATAACAGGAAGAGATGCAAGAGTGAACATTGGACAACTTGAAAACGAGGCTAGCTACAGAGAAACGGAGAACAAAGAATTGGAGGATGAAATGAATAGGTGCTTTTCATCAGTCCTCACAATGGTTGACAACTAACAGCATTCCAGAACGTCAGGACAGTCAAGGGCGAGAGATGAGTGATGTGATCGGTGCTGATGAGAATGTGCTGTGGAAGCTGCAATGTTTGAAGATGGATAAATCCCCTGCCATTGTAAGCTTAACTTTATATGAAGTAACTAAAACTAAACAAAGCACTTAAATAAACGAAAAAGATGGGTAAGAAATAAAAGCCTTACCTTACCGGATATTTTTCTTCCGGTTAGTGGAGGGGGCTTAAGGGAGATATACGTGTAGTATCTCGGTATAACCACTGCCCAGATATAAATTAAGCCCTAACCTTCCCGGCAGCCCTCGCTTCACTCCTCCTTCCCTCCTCGCAGCTCTGGAAAAATAGAGTTCGTTGTCAAGCGGGTTTGGTGGAGGTGATAGATATCAGATCCTGTCATCACTGGACTGATTCAGAGGACTCCACTTTCCCAGTTAATAAACTCACACTTATGTATTTATTGTCAAGTCTGTCCATTTTAAAGAAAAAAGTCTTGCCGGAGTTGTGCTGAAATGACATTTAAGTTTTGGTGTGACAAGACTATTCCATGTGCCAATGAGGTTAGGAATAGGATGGCAGTAGAGTGAAATACATGGGCAAAGAACTGGTAGAGGAGGCAGCACTTCCGATATGTGTATCATTGGGATTCCCGAGTTCCTCTCTCAAACTAATCTCTATAATATTAACATAGCAGTTATATATACTCACCCAAGCTCCAAGTTCATCCGTCTTGCCTGTCATACTCCTCACATTATAATCAGCGCACTTCAGACTGTCAGGCCCATTGTGTTCAGTAACCTCTGTCTATTTGTTGTTGGTCTTAGCTGTACTGGGATTAGTCGCCAACCCCGCCACAGTCGTGTACTTGTGGACCGACTGCTCTGGTTCCCACTGTGCACCCCCTCCCCCCAACGGCCACACTAGTTTCAACCCTCCTGAGTGACAACAGAAAACCTGCCTGCAAGGATATTGCCGCCAGTTCAGGTCCATCCCTTCCTTCTTATGTATATCCAATCGACTCAGGATCTGATGACATTGGGCTGAAGTGTGTTTATTTCATCGCAATGATTATTATGGGTAAGGCAGATGAGCTAACGGCCTGATTCAATACATGGGACCATGATGTTGCAGCCACTACAGGCACTTAGTTTGGAGAGGGACAGGACTGGGCGTTCAACGTTTCAGGGTATTGTTGTGTTAGATGAGATTGAAAGGAAAGTAAAAGAGGTGGAGGAGCTGCTTTACTAATCAGGGATAATGTTGCATTTGCACTCAGAGAGGTCGTACTGGAGGGCTCATCCACTGAGGCAATATGAGTAGAGTACAAAAATAAGATGGATGCAATTACTGTGTTCGGATTATACTATATTCCGTTCAACAGCCACCGAGACTTGGAGAACAAATGTGTGGGTCAGTAATAGAAAGGTGCAATAAAAACAGAGTAGTCATAGTGAGTGACTTCAACATCCCCAATATTGACTGGGACTCCCTTACAGCAAGTGGCTTAGACGGGGCAGAATTTGTTTGGTGCATCCAAGCGGGTTACTTGAAACGATATGTGGATAGTCCACCACAGGAAGGGCCATACTGGACCTCGTATTGGCTCATGAGTCTGGAGAGTTGACTGACATTTCAGGGGGACAGCATTGTGGAATCATTTTGGAAACTCCTTCCGTTTTAAGATTGCTAAGAACATGGATAAGTCAGGATCATTCAAGAAGCTATGGAATTGGAGTAAGTCAAGTTACGTCAGTATCAGGCAGGAGCTAGGGAGTGTTAATTGGGAGGAGTAGCTTTCAGGCAAATCCACATTTTGTGTTTGGCCACTGTTTATTAAATCCTGATTGCAATATCATCTGGCGAACGTCCTCTCCACTGTTCGAATTTCAATCTATTTTAATCGAATAAATATTTCGAAGTCGCTGTATACGAGAGAACAGCAAGAGATAATGGATTATTGCGCCCTGTCTCCTTCACTGAACCAACTTGTCTCTACAGGCACCTAACGTTTTTATTGTGGGTCAGAGAACCTCAGAATTAAGAGAACGCAGACGGAAGCCATTCAGTCCTTCGTACACCCACGAGCTCTCCAACTACATTATCTGAAAGCAGAGAGAGTTATTGGAGATAGACAGAGAAAGAGAGAGAATGAAACAGAAAGAAAGAATGTAAAGGGAGATAGACAGAGAGGACAGAAAACGGAGTGACAGAGTGAGTGAGAAATGAAAAGGTGTGAATCGGGGATGAAATTAGATCAGGAGACAGACTGAGGAGAAATAGAAGTTTTATTTAAACATTCCCCTGAAGCGCAAGCCCTTTGTTTGGGAGCCATACCCTGTGAGCATCATGCTGATACTGGTTGTGATCCTAGATCATTTATTTCTTATAATATCACAGAGTTGAGTGGCTGACAGGTAAACAGAATACAATAGACGAATTGACCGACTCCAGAGAGAAGGTGGTTCAATTAAAATAGACTGTGCCAATAATAACAGGCACTGATAACCGCCTGAGACACTGTGCGAGAGACTGGGCCAATGAATCTCATTGAGGGGAATCACTGTCGGAGGGGAAATCAGCATGTCAGCTGTGGGTCAAGTAATGACTGAAAACGTTTGCACACCACTTCCATGGTTTAGTAATCCACATTTCACTTCATATAGCTCGATATCATGAGTGTATTTTAACAATCTTATTTCTTTGTACATTTCATGTTTTGGTTTGTCGAGAAAAACATTTTGTCGCTCTATTTTGTGTTGAATAAACACATTTCATTTCTGGGGAAGAAAGGACTAGATCTGATGGGACAGCCTTTATCGGATCCATGCTGGGACCAGAGTCCGAATGAAATGCATAACTAGGGGGTAGACAGAGATGTAAATGGAATAGGAGTGGTGGTGGGGGTGGAGGAACGGGAATCAGTTATAGGGGTAATTAGAATGCTGAATTAAAAGAGGAGGTAAAAGTGCAGAATTCAGGATAGATGATTAAAATCTCCATCACAGACATAAATAGGATAGAGTATCTAGAAATTATTAACAAACAAACTTCAACCACACTGGAAAACGAATGACAATGAGAGGAGGGATGGTTAATACAGGACTGACAGTGTTATATCTGAATGCATGCAGTATGAGGAATAGTGCAAATTAATTCTTGACCCAGATCACAATTGACAGGTATAGCGTGATGGGCATCACGGAGACAAGGCTGCAAGGGAATCAGGATTGGGAGCTAAATATTCAAGGATATGCACCCTATCCAAAAGATACGCAGGTGGGCTGACGAGGTGGAGTTGCCTTATCAGTAAGAAATTAAATTAAATCAATACCGAGAAATAACATAGGGTCAGACGGTGTGGCTTCTGCATGGGTAAATTTGAGGAAACACAATATTAAAGCAACATTTGGAGTCTTATACAGGCCTCCAAACAGTAGTGAGGAGCTGGGCCATCAGATACATCAGGAGATAGAAAAGATGTGTAGGAAAGGCAAGGTTACAGTGATCATGGGCGATGTCAATATGCAGGGGGACTGGGAAAATCAGATTGGCAGTGGATTGTCAGAAAAGAAATTCATGGAATGTCTACAAGATGCTTTTTTTTTTAGTAGCTTGTAGTGCAGTCCACGAGGGAACAGGCAATACTGGATTTAGTGTTGTGCGAAGAGGCAGACGAGATAAGGGATCTTAAATTGAAGGAAGCCGTCGGAAGCAGCGATCATAACATGGTTGAGTTTATTCTCCAATTTGAGAGGCAGAAGATAGAATCAGAGGCAACAGTACTTCAGCTGAATAAAGGCAACTGCAGAGGCATAAGGGAGAAGCTGGGTAGCAAAGACGGGGACAGTAGCTTAGCAGAAAAGACAGTAGAACAGCAATGGCAGGAGGCTCTAAGAGCAACTTAAGAGACACAACAGAGATTCATTGCAAGGAGAAAGAGGCATAGTACAGGGAGGATGAGGCAACCATGGCTGACAAGGAAGTCAGGGATAGCACCAAAGCAAAAAGGAGAAGTAAAAATGTGGTAAAGGACAGTGTGAAACCAAAGTATTGGAAAGCTTACAAAGACCAACAGAGGACAACAAAAATGTATAAGGAGGGAGAAAATTAAATAAGGGGGTAAGCTAGCCACTTAGATATATAAAGTGCAAAAGAGAGGCAAAAGTAGATAATGGAAATGATGCCAGAGAGATAGTGGTGGGGAACAAAGGAATGGCTGAGGAACTTTGCGTCAGTCTTCACAGTGGAAGACACGATTAATTTCCGAAAAAATCAACAGAGTGAGGAGAAGAACGGAGCATAGCGGTCATCACCAAAGAGAACTGGTTGGAAAACTGAATGGCCAGAATGCAGATAAATCATCTGGACCAGAAGGACTACACTCAAGTCGTGTAAGGGAGATAGCTGAAGGTGTAGTGCAAGCGTTTTTTTGTGATCTTTCAGGAATGACGAGAATCAGGAAAGGGCAAAGTGGACTGGAAAATCGCTAACGTGACACCCCGTTTAACAAGGGATTAAGGCAGAAGACGGAAAATTACAGACTGATTAACCGAACCTCAGTTGTGGGTAAGATCCTGAAATCCATCATGAAGGATGTGATTTCTGAATACTTGGATGTAGATTGTAAAATATGGAAGAGTTATTATGTTTTCATCAAAGGGCGGTCATGCCTGACAAACCACTAGCATGTTTTGAGGAAATAATGAGCAGATTAGGAGAACCAATGGATATTATCTAACTGCACCTCAAGACGTTCTTTGACAAATTGCTACACTGGAGGTTATTGAGAAAGGGGACACATGGTGTCAGAGGCAACGTGCTAGCATAGATTGAAACTAGCAGAAAGTAAGGGTAAAATGTGCCTTCTCACGATGGCAGTCAGTAACAAGCATTGTTCCAAAAGACTCAATGTTGGGAGCACCAAATTTCACATTATACAGTTAATGATCTAGATGAAGGAACTGAGGGCACTTTAGCTAATTTTTATTATTAGAATCACTAGAGTGTGGAAACAGGCCTTTTTGGAAAATAAGTCCACACCAACCCTTCAAACAGTAACCCAAGCAGACCCATTCTCTGCTGACTAATAACCTAATGTATGGGCAATTTAGCATACCCATTTCACCTAATCTGCGCATGTTTGGACTGCAGGAGGAAACTGGAACACCCGCAGGGAACCCATGCAGATATGGGGAGAATACACAAACTCCAAACTAGCATTGATCCGAAGTGGGAATCGAACTTGTGTCCCTGGCACTGTACTAACCACTAAGCCACCGTGCCACCGACAGCCTGATGTTCAGACAGTACAAAGATATGAAGAGGGTCAGAAAGCATTGAAGAGGTGGTGAGCTTGCAGAAAGTTGCTCCACCGATTCTCCTCAGCTTCCCAAACCTCTGTACTTGAAGCCCACCCTTCCTACCACAACAAGGGTAGACCGATATGGTCCTTAACTTCCAACACACCAACCTCCAGATAGAATCATCATCCTCCACTATTTCTGCCACCTCCAGTCAGACCCTCCCACCAGAGATATATTTCCTTCCCCACCCCTATCAGGATTCTGCGGAGACCCTTCCCTCCACGACTCTCTCATTAGGTCCACGCCACAACCCCCCAACCAAGCCATCATCCACTCCCAGCACCTCCCATTGTCATCCCAAGATGTGCAAAACGCGCGCCTACACCTTCCCCCTCACCTCCATCAAAGGCCCCAAAGGATTCTTCCACACCCCGTAGACATTGTACTTTGTCCATTGTTCCCTGTCTCTTGTACATTGAGGAGACAGGGTGTCAACTTTTGGAACGTTTCAGGGAGCATCACTGGCATCACTGGGACACACACACACAATGACCCCACCACCCTATGGCCGAAAACTTCAACTCTCCCTCCCAATCCGCCAAAGACATGCCAGTCCTGGGGCTGCTCCACTGCCAAACCCAATTCATCCAACACCTGGAGGAACAACATCTCATCTTCCAAATTGGGACCGTGCAACCACACGGTATCAATGTCAATTTCACCAGTTTCCCACCTTATCTCACATCGAACACTCCAACTTCGCACTGTCCCTTTGATCTGTCCAATCTCTCCAGCTTCCCTGTCCTTCATGATCACAACCCACCTTTGTCGAACTATCGCCTTCCACGCTACCATCCCCCCAGCCTCACCCTCTCATATTTATCTTTCAGCACCCTTCCGCCCACCCTCCTCAATCCTGACAAAGAGCTTATGCTGAAATGTCGCACCTCCTGCTCCTCGGATGTTGCCTGACCGGCTGTGCTTTTCGAGCACCACACTTTTGGGCTGTGATCTCTTGCATCTGCAGTCCTCACCTTCGACTGCAGAATGATGTGCGCAGTTTTAGAGAATGGTTAAAGAACTGGTCGATAGAGTACAGTGTGCAAAAGTGTGTGGTCGTGCTCTTTGCCAGAAAGTCAAGAGGCATGTACTATTTTCAATATTAAGAGTAAAATCATTAGTCTGAAGTGCAAAGAGACTTGGGAGTTCTAGTCCAGGAGTCTCTCAAGGTAGACTTGCAGGTTGTCAGTAATAAGGAAATCAAAGACAATGATGCTATTCATTTCAAAAGGGTTTGAATATAAAAGCAGGGATATACTTCTGAGGCTGTATTAGGCTCTGGTCAGACTACATTTGGAGCATTGTGTGCAGTTGTGGGCCCCGTATCTCAGGAAGGATGCACTGACACTGGAGGATGTTCAGAGAAGATTCATAGGAATGGTTTTGGAATGAAAAGCTTAACATATGTGTAACATTTGAGGACTCTGGGTCAGTATCTGATGGAGCTTAGAATTATCTGGGGCATCGAATTGAAACTTACCAAATACTGAATGACGTGGACAGAGAGGATGTTGGAAAGATGTTTCTATTGATAGGAGAGACTAGGACTCGAGATCCCAGCATAAAGGGAAGACCTTTTAGAACAGAGATAAGGAGAAACTTCTTCAGCCAGAGAGTCGGGGATCTATGGGATTCACGGCCACAGAAGCTGTAGAGACCAGGTTATTATGTATATTTAAGACTGAGCTCGATAGGTTCTTGATTGTCAAGGAGACCAAGGGTTATGGGGAGAAAGCGGGAGAGTGATGTTGAGAAGCTTAACAGATATGATCAAATGACGGAGCAGACTCAATAGGCTGAAAGGCCACATTTCTGCTCCTATGTCTTCTGGGCTTATGGTTAATGTTGGCTGTTCTCATCCCTCACTATAGATGCATCATGATTCTGACCTAATGATTTATAAAGACGTTCCAATACTGATGACTGGCAATATCATTATCTCTTCCTCCAGTCGCAGCAGCCATTTCCTACAATTCTCTCTGATTTCTGTCTCCTGCCCAATGTCATAATCACACAGTAATTGAAGTCTAATAAATGATACGTCATCAGAGTTCATTGACATCAATAAGATCAACAGCATGATCCTCACTTGCCCCTTCTCAACCTCAAATAACAATCTGAATTGTATTTGTCACGTACAATTCTCTGTTAAAATATCCATGCAGTTTGCCTGTTATAATCCATGTTATCTTTAGCACATTTTCCCATCAGATTTTGGACTATAAAAGTTCATTCATCAATATAATCACTGATCAATAATTTCAGACTATTAGTTTCCATTTATAAATGGAGAAACTGGTTTGTGTTCCAACAATTCTCTGTCATTACTCTCATATCCCAGGCAGATTGAATGATTATACACAAACAATCTGCCATCTCCAACATCCCTTCCTTCAGTCACTCCAACATATCCCATGCGGAATGTGTAAATTTGAAACATTATTTTGAATTTTAATAAAATTAATATTGAATTGAAAGGGGTTAACTGGCGCTATTTGTTCACCAACTGTGATTATTGTCAATCTCTGTGCATTCTAATTATCCCAGTGGAGGGTTTCTATCTTTAAACGATAAATGGGCTCTGTCAATGCATTATCCCATAGTGTGAGGGGGAGTATCACCGACAGCACGAACAGGGATCAGCAGTTCCAAAGGGAAGGGAGGAGAGATCAGAATCTGAGAACATTACACTCGAATGTTTCAACAATGAATCAGAATCTGAGAACATTAGACTTGAATGTTCCAACAATGAACAGGAGTTTATCCTTGCGTCTTTACTTTCTTTCTCAGCCTTGGATATCATTAGCATGGCGGATCCAGGAAATCCTTTGGATAATTCAAAGTGGTTACTATCCCATCCTCGCTATAGTTGGTGTTCCTCGTAAGTTATTCTCTTTGACTGTTAAACTGGGTTGAACTGAATTTCTGCTCATGATATGTAAATATTAGGAAATGGCAATCAATGTCTTCAGTTCCAATCAAAAATTCCTTTCCTTATAAAATATATAAAGCAAATTATTATTTACAAATTACTCATTGATATGCGAGAAGGAACCGGACTGTTCTCAAACTCCATAATCCTTTCTGTCCTGCAGAAATTTACATTTCCATATCCTCCCGACCCACCAATCCTGTCCAATACCACCATACCATTATGATATCCCAGTCGCCTCCTTAGCCTCAGTGCAAATCCTGAATGAACCATCGTTTGTGTTTTTGTTAAATCCGATACAGCTGTTTCTTCAAGTCTCTTCAAACCACGTGTCCACAATAAAATAATTGTATTTGAGATGTTTAACTTGTTCTCTGCACAGAATCTGTCAGATGTAAGTCAGTGTGTAGTGCTCACGTCATTGACGCTTAACCTACTGCCATCGAATACTAATGCATTGACATCACATGAAAGAAAATGATATAATTAAAATGAAACCATTATCATTTGTGAGAAAAAGCCCATCTGCTTGCCTCATGTCCTTTTAAGAAGACAATGGGTCATACTTGCCTGGTCAGGTCTCCGTGTGACTGCAATCCCACAGCAATGTAGTTTACTCTTTACTGTCCTGTGGAACAGCTGAACCAGCCATCCAGTTTTAGATCGGTACAACATGCCCGCCAGACCAGGGCTGCACACATCCCGTGAGGGAAGAACAATGGAAAGATAGCTCCTTCCTCTGCCTGTTTACCATATTCCGACAGCTCATTTCCATTCAGGCAGGTGACCATTCCTTGTTTTAGGTGTATTCTATATCTTTGAAATTCTTCACAAGAGTAATGTTCATCTCCATCTTTGGTGTTGGCTTTATTGATGTTGATGTACACACGTAAGGAACTTGTAACTTTCACGTCAGTCTCAGGGCATAGAGAAGGAATGGCTTTTTACACCACAGGAAAGAAACAGAGACGGCAAACTGAGGGAATTGAATTATTGTGATAATCTCTGAGAGTGTTGTTGAGGCATAATTAAGGGTATTGTAGGCAGATTTTCTCTCCTTTATAAGGAATGATCTCCTCGTCACAGAGAGTGTGTGAATGAGTGTCAACAGACTAATCACAGCGATCATGGTACTATGAGGAGTTAGTAAAGATTAATCTGTAGCGCTGTGACAGAATAAGGGGTGATTGCATTGAAACTTGAGGGGAATGAGCAATCACTCATTATGTTCTAAACAGACACTAAGAACGTGATAAATTCCATTGTTTGTTTTTTTTTACGCGGGTTATAATTCTCGATAGTTTAAGTGCCTCTGAGAACGTTTCTCCTACTTCAGCCCCACTATCCATGTCGATTGACAGAGACAGGTTCAGGCTTTGCATACAGTCTCCCCACATTAATACAGTGCATTCGGTGTGTGTGATTCTGCACAGCACATCATGTTATCCACAATCCCGACAGCAGACACAATAGCTTCACTCTAAAGCAGTTAAATATTCCCAACAGGTTCTGTCCTCGATGGAGAACATGGGTCTGTCTTCTCGGAGGGGGATGATGCCTCCTTGAGACTTCGCACAAAATATTTGGCTTCTCTCCTCACTGCCAGGAAACTATGTTAAAATGGCACACGTTCCACATGCAATGGGGCTACGAGGAACATCATGGAGCCATCTCTGAGTGCAGTCTCTGCTCCTTTGGTTTGTCACGTTGGAGCATCAATGACATCCTCCTGTTTCTGCATAAGCCCTTGAGGGGATGAATGTTCTCGTCCTGGTCGCATGGAACACGTTCAAGGGTCCGATTGGAGTTTTCACGTTCCTGTTTAGCAGTTAGATGCACTGACGAGACTGCTTCTTTTCCTGTGGAACAGGCAGAAGTGTTGAATGGTTTGTCCCTCTTCTTGTTCATTCCTTTCGATGGCCTGTATTACTTCCTCATATCCAGGTGCAACCACCTTGAGATGCTGAATGAGCTCCTCTTTTACTGAATGAGCTCTTCTTTTACTGGGCGGCACGGTGTTAGGTCAGGGGTAAATGTAGGGATATGGGTGGGTTGCGCTTCGGCGGGTCGGTGTGGACTTGTTGGGCCGAAGGGCCTGTTTCCACACTGTAAGTAATCTAATCTAATCTAAAAAAAAAAAAAATGTGCAGTGTCTGGTCGTGCTGTATCATGAATGTTACCGACACTTTAACAGCACAATCCTGAATGTTGTCCGGGTCTTGCTGCATATGGACACAGACTGGTTCAGGAGCTGAGAGTGTACAAAATGTTCTGAATATTGTGTGATCTTTTGTGACCATCACAACTTCTGATCTTATGGTGGTGGAAAGGATTGATGCAGCAGCTGGACCTGTTTGTGCTAAGGAAGCTCCCCTGAGGATCTCTTGAAGTGATGCCCTGGAACTGAAAGGATTGATGTCCACAAACCAAGCATATCTTCCGTTGTGCTATGGATGACCCCAACCAGAAGAGATATTGTGGCTGATGCCCACTAAATTTAATTTAGTCAGCATTCCTTCATACCATCCTGAGTCAACTCCGGCCTTGATATCAGGGTCTGCCCGTCTTAGCTGGGCTCCTGTGTTCACCTCTTTTGAACTCATCAATAGGTCATTGTGTCTGTGTGGGGAGTGTTTTCTTCTCACAGAGGGTAATGAATTCAAAGTTTGTGCGAAGATTTGTAGATCGGGTGCTCAAGTGCTCGTTGTTGTAACCACAACAGGGTAATGAATGTCAGGAACTATCTGGATAAGAGAGTTCGGGGATCTAGATCACTGAAAGTGGTTACAGTGGAGGTAGATTGGTTTTTGCCCACTATCATTGATTTGAAGGGTGTGAAGAATTGGGAATTGAATGGAATTGTTACCAACAGTGGATAAGCCATCATGATATACAATGACACAGCACGATTGACTGGCCGAATTAACTCATCCTGTTCCTTATGTTCTCATATCCTGTATCTGAGATATGAGAACATAATATGGGAAGTTAATGGTTGTAATTCTCCTGAACGTTGCAGTCAGAGAGCGCAAATTATTTTGTGTATCATCTCTGAGTGATGTCTGTGGGCTGTATTCACAGTGAATCTGGGTCCACTACACGACCAACAAATGAACCAGAGGTTGCAGTGGAAACACTCTGTAAAGAGACCAGAGGCGTCTTTCGAACCTAGCTTGTATTACCCAATAACTTTTTCCAACCCACACGATACTGTGTGTGTCAGTCTGGAGGAACTGAATGATATCCTATGCTACTGTGAACCAGGTATTTGGCGCAAGTAGCCTCCATCTGCTCCTGTGCTGGGCTGAATAGAACATTGGAACATTTGAGTGAGGAGCATGAGTTGGTCATTAACTACTTTGCCACTGCTGTACCAGGTAGTAAGTTCGTAGCTGATCTGGTTGTGGTTTTAGCAGCACTGTTCTGTATGCACCATTTCCATTCATTCATTTCTCTGTTCAATTCAAACACCTAGACATCACATACTTCTGGGAGAGGGAATTCCCACTTTTACAGCTCTTTCAGAATTTCTCATTCGTGTTCCAACCAATGTTACAGGGTCACTGATTCCTTTTGCAGTCACACTCCTCCACTGGTTACAATAAATTTCAAAGTTTAGTGATAAGGCCAATGATATAAGTGTCAGCCTGGCTCATCTTCTAGAAAAAATGTGACAAACACACAAACGTGCAGCTGCATGCACACATGAACACACACATTTTAAGACAAAACAAAAAAAAGAAAGCTTTCCAGAGTTCTTTAATAGCTGAACTCGTAACAAATGGAAAGATGACAGAATGTCCCAAATGTTATTCGGTCCTCTGAAGTTCTTCCGCTCACACAAGCTGCTTGTAATGGGCTATCTCCCCGGAACAGTTGGATTTGTTTCAATTCACTTTACGTCAGATAGTGGAAAGATGCCAAAGAATCTTTCATCAGGAAACCTACACGATTGGTAAAGATGACACAGGATTTTTTTCTCTTGTCAGGTGGAAGAAAATGAGAGAGGGGGGCACTAGGCTGCTGCTTCTGTGGCAGGTAACATTTTCATCCCTCCCTGTGTTAAAATATGCAATAATGCCAACTGAACACCAAAAAGGACCACGTGTGATTTCCTTGGAAATTCTCTGCAATGGATGATAAGATCCTACATACAAATGCATCATTACTGCTGTTGTACACAGTGCCTTTTCTGAGCAAAAAAAAAACAAAATCCCAGCTGCATAATTTCATGGCATGTTTACATGTGTCTGCATAATTTTAAGAAATCGGTTGATGTCTTCATTATATCTGCGTTAAAATCCATGTTACGACAGGGAGCGAAGCCCTTCTGCTAATTTAAACCAGACACCCAGAAAAAAATCACCTCGCCTCATAGTCTGTAAAAGTGTGAGTGACAAAGAACGACCAAATCCCACGATCTATAGAAAGCAATAATACTTTATTCTTTACCTCCAAGAAAAAAAAGAGAACATTAAACAACAACTTTCTACACTGTACTCATCCTGGTCTTATCAGTTTATCTACTTCCCACTCTACAGCAATGTACTGATCCAATAAAAACACCCGATTAAGATTTACAAAAAAAAATTGAATTTCAAAACCCCCAGCGAGTTATGTCGATTTTCCTGTGAATCTTCATCTTTATGTTTTCCCGGGTCTTTTCTTCGTTCTTCTCCTGCACAGATTTCATAGAAACATGTACCTTTCAAAGAGTGATTCTGCAGGCAGTCTGCATTTATTATTTTGCCGCCCTGTCCTACTGTTCAAAATGCCCGATTTTATACCACAAAACACCAGATTGTCTCATTGGTTTTATAGTATTAAAATTCAAATTCGTTTGGATTTTGGTTTCTTGGGGCGTAAGTTAAACTGATTGGCCTAAATCGAATTTGTTGTATACCATAGCATTCAGCTCAACTGTTTCTTTTAATCAAATGTTACTTTTTTAAAAAGAAAATTCAGCACGCTCTGTGTTTGTTAAGTCCTTGCCAACTTTTACTCTCTTTAAAAGGTGCAGTACACGCCTATGCATTTTTATCAATCAACACATTTTATTCTTAACATTTATTCTGTAGTTTCAAACACCCGAACAAGATAAAATATGTATCCAGCGAATTTTTCACAAAATCGTGTATGGTTCAAAAAGATTTCGCATCCAATACCTAAACTGATAATGCTTCTTATCAAAAGGCCTCCCAGGAACGTGTGTACATGGAGAAGGAGAGGCATGTTTCGGGCACATTCCTGATGAAGGGCTTGTGCCCGAAACATTGACTTTCCTGCTCCTCGGATGCTGCCTGACCTGCTGTGTTTTTCCAGGGCAACACTTTTCGACTCTGACCTCCTGTATCTGCAGTCTCGCTGTCCAGTTGCAGTAAAACATTGCTACGATTAAACCCGCTACACTTTCCCAGAAACAACATCATTTCATACCACTTGCTACATCTGCAGAATAACTTAATGGATCGGAGCAGAAGTTGGCCATTCGGCTGCACCATTTAGAATGCTCATGGCTGATCCGAATGTTCTGACCATCTGTCTCCGGTCTGTTCCCAATAAACATTGACATACTGAGTTAGAAAAGCTTCCTGGACGCACTGCCCAAACACCGCCCCGTCCAATCTACTTGATCTGAAGAGCTTCCACTCAATATTTGGGAAGTTGAAATCGCCCATGACTAATACCCCGTGGCTTCTGTACTTTTCCAAAATCTGTTTCCCAATCTGTTTCTCCACATCTCTGCTGCTATTGGCGGCCCTATAGTAAACACCCAAAATGGTGACTGTTCCTTTCCTATTTCTGACTTCAGCCCATATTACCTCCAAAGGCAGATCCCCCTCGAACTGCCTTTCTGCAGCCATTATATCATTTCTAATTATCAACGCCACACCCCCTCCTTTTCTTACCACCCTCCCTAATCTCAGTGTAATCTTGGATACACTGAGCTGCCAATTTATACAGTGGCCTGCAACAAATACTTTCACATGTTCAGTTGGCTCGAAGAGAAATAAATTCCTCCACATCTTTTTAAATAGGTTACTACTTACTCTGAGATTATGTTCTCTGCTCTTCGATTCTCAGACAATGCGTATCATTCTCTCCTAAATTATCCTATCATGTCCCTCATAATCTAATGTATCTCAGTAATGTCTTGTTACATTATTCTACACTCCAATGAGTACAGGGGCAATATTCTCAGTTTCATCTCCCGAGAATATCCTACCATATCCAGGATGAATTGTGTTAAATTTCCCTGAACTCCTATTCCTAAAATAGGAGGACTAAATTTGTTCACATTAATCCAGCTCTGATCTGACTAATGCCATGTGTATTTGTAAAAAAACATATGTCCCCATTCTATTTAAATAAAGTGAAACAAAATTATTTGACTTCCCGATTACCTGCTGAAACTGGATGCTAACTTTTCATTTTTGATGTACAAGGAAGTGAAGTGCTCTGTATGCTGATGCTTTGTGCTGTGTATTTCCCCACTTAATATTTATATCTGCCAAAACGCATAAATCTCTTTTTTGCATGTTATATGCTGCTACGTTTTTGTCCACTTGTCTGTCCTGATTCTGTCCGTCCACAATGTTGCGGTGCCGCCCTCATTACTTGCATCCATATCTATTTTGTGTCATCTCCAAACTGAGCAACAGTACATTAACTTATGTTATACAGGTGATAAGTACATGTTGTCAACAGCTGTGGCACCAATATTGTTGGCTCCGGGAATCTGCAAGTTACAATTTACTATCGTGAAAATGCCCTCATTACCTCGCCTCTCCATTCATTCCCCAATCCTCGACTTATACATACCCCCAACTGTGTTGGTTCATGCTTCTCTGCGTGTAAAGTGCATATAAAACCGTATAAAACACCGTTCTGAATAATTTTAGAAATTCAGATATATTCCATTTACTGCATTCCCCTTTATGTATTGTGCTTGTTACGATCTGAAAATACTTGTAAACGTGTTAGGTCTGATTTTGTCTGCACAAAGCCATGCGGAATCCATTTTATTCTGTAATGCATTTCTAATGCTCTGTTATTCCAACTTTAATAACAGACGAACATTTTCCCAGTGGCAGATATGCTGTCTACCTGAGCTGAATTTGTCAGGCTGGACACTCACAAGACGTGACCATTGTTGAAAAAAAGGTGTTGAGGAACAAATCAAAACGAATGAGTATCCTATATCAGACAGACAACAGGGTTCAAGTGAATTTCTTGTAGGGACTTCAATAAAGTGCAGACCAGGAAGGAAAGAGGGAATATGAAATAATTTAATCTGCCAGGGCTGAAGATAATCCAAAGAGGGTTTACAAGTACATATCAGGCAAGAGACCGACGCGAGAAAAATTACTTGAACGATCAAGGAGGTTGACATTGCTTTTGAGCTCAGCAGATGGAACAGGCATTAAACGATTTTTTCACGTCATTTTTTATTGTGGAGACAGTGAGACCAAATGTTCACTCTCCATATGTGAAGAGGACGATGCCTTTTCCGAAACTATTTGACCAAGCATCAAGAATTTGAGATTCGGTGATGTTTTTAGCTGTTGGATTACATTCGACTCTGTCTGGCCTCATGCAACAAAGAGTCTACATGTTCTCAGAACTGGATTTTTAATATAACGAGCTGAGACTGTGTAGTCTTTGCCTTGTCGTACTACAGCATCCGAGGACGAAGATTACTTTATAGAGATTCATAAAATCAAGAGTGCTCTCGATAAGGCGAACAGCAAAGTTCGTTTTCCCTTGGATCCGGGAGTCCAGACCTCGTAAGATTTACACCAAATGACAAGACATCCTTTTCACACAGAGGATGGCTTGCACATGGAATCAACTGCTAGAGCAACTGGTACATAGAGGTACTGTTACATTATTTTGTAAGACATTTGGACGTTTAGACGAAGAGAAAGTGTTTAGAGGGATTCAAGCAAGGTGAAACAGCTCAGTTTGGAAAGTCTGTTCGCAAAGGATATGTTAGACTTAAGGAGGCGACAGAAATCATGGAAATACATACTGATAAGCATTTCATATTACAGGAAAATAATTGCTAGACATCTCAGAAAATGTAAAAGGCGTAAAAAACACCAGACCCTGGACGAGTGTATTGTTATGAACGTGGTGTGAAAAATAGAGTTGAAAAGCTTTCAAGGACAGAGAACAACCTGTTCTGACCAAGGGAACAACGTGACATTTGTTCGAAACAGCCAGCAGAGCTGGATTGCCATCAGCTTAAATTATGAATCAAGATCCGAAATCAAAATCAGGTGTGAACTTCACATATTGATAATGCTAAAGCCAATGAAATAATCCGATGTTTTGGGGTATAAATCCGGACATTTTCAACAGCTAGGACTGCGTCAGAGACGTCCAGCTCAAGAGATCCTAGAAATGTACCTTCCTGGAAATGTGTTTGCATGGCAGAACATCAAGGAAAACCTGGAGAGAATCTTCCCAGAAAAATCCACAAAATGAGACTTGAAAAAGCTGAGTGGTTTCGAACCATGATTACTTTTTAAATCATTATTGGGAATCTTTTAGAATCGGAATATAATTGCGGAGTGGAAGGTAAAAGATGGGTTTAAGAGAAACTAGTTGTAAGTAGTTGTTAGTTTTCATACTCTGTTAGACATAAAGAAAAAAGTTGATATTTTCCCTTTAAATCGTGACCTTTGCGAAACGATTTGACTATCGAATTTTCACAGATTACAGCACGGGGTAAATATTTTTCAGTGCTGCTGGTTTCAATTAGTATCGAGGTTTACCCTGTGTTTGTACTGAATCCCAAAGCATTATGGGAGGTAAGCGCGGAAATTGCAAGACTCCTTGCTGAAATAATTGCGTCATCTCTAAATATGGGTGTGATTTAAAATGACTGGATATTGACGAACCTTGTTGAAGAATGGATACAGGGAAAAGATTGGAATCTCCAGGCTTGTGAGTTTGAAATTGATGGGTCGCAAGTTTTTTGAGGTGGTTTTGGAAGATAGCATTTTCAGAGTCCAGGAAATATAGGGGATGGTTGGCATGGTTTAGTGAGGTGGAAACTGGGTCTCACAAAATTGTGAGGTTTTGATCAAGTAGGCAAGAGGATTGATGAGGCAAGAACAAATATCTTTGCTTACTTAGGCTTTAGGAAAGCGTTTAACTAGATTCAACAAGGAAGACTAACGAGTAAATTTAGATCAGATGTGGTTCACAGTGAGTTAGCAAATTGGATACAAAATTCAATTAATAACAAGAGAAAGGGTGAGGTTTTGGTGTGTTGTTTATCAGACTGGAGGCTTGTGACCGGCAGTGTTCCACAGGGATCAGTGATGGCTCCTTTGCTTGTGACTGATGTAAATGTTTTAGATGACAGTATGGAACCAGGGATCATCAGTTTGTGGTTGACACCAACATGAGCGACATGCATTTCATGAGATGGCAGCATAAGTCTTTGCGTGTACACGAAGAACATTTAAAGAGGCTTTTGGACAAATACATGGATAGCAAAGGATTAGAATGATATGGTCCAAGTGCAGAGAAATGTGGTTAATGTGGACCGGCATTATGATCAGCATGTACCAGTTTGCACCAAACGACCTGTTTCTGTGCTGAGGGACGCTACAACTCTCCATGGTGGTACAGTCGACAGAAGAAGGTTATCTGAGGTTATAGAAGATTAAAAGAGACATTGATCATTCGGGTATATGATTAAATGAATGGTAAAGAGAAATTATCTTGAACAAATGTAACGTACTGCAGTTTGAGTTATAAAGGGATAACTGGTACAATTACAAGTACTGATTTGAATCGTCCTGCGCAATAGACAGGTGAATAGGTCACGGAATGGAATTTAGAAGTCGTGTCACATCTCGTCAGCTTCGTTAAAATGCTGTTAAAACGCTTTCATGCGTTGCTCAGCTTTTAGTGTTGAAGTTGGGACGTTATCCTGAGGTTGTACAGGATATTGGCGAGGCATCTTCTGTAGTATTGTGTCTATGTTCTGGTTTCCAAGTCAGACAAAGAAGAATATTAAGCTGGACAGAGTTAAGAAGAGATTTACCAGTATGTTGCTAGGAATGAAGGGATTGAGCTGTAAGGGGAGGCTGGATAGGCTGGGACTTCTTTCAAAGGAGCATAGGAGGTTGACGTTTACCGTATAAATATTTTTTTTTAAATCCTGAGGGGTACAGATTAGATCAACTGTAACGGTGCTTTCCTTCTTTGGGGTATTTCAGGACTAGTGGGCGTATTTTTAAGGTGTGAGAACAAAAGTGAAAAAAAGACACGAGGTTCACTTTGTTTTACTTTACACGGTATGTTTCCTGTGCAAAGTTCTAGAGGAAGTAGGAATGTGGATAATGTTACAACATTTAAAAGACACTTAGATAAGTGCATGAATAGGACATGTTAAGAGAGATATGGGCCCAGTACACGTAGTTGGTACTACGTTAGTTTCGGTAAATGGTAGCATGGACTGTTTGGAACAGCGGTCTGTTTCAATTATGTCTGAGTCAATGACTCAATTTATTTGAAATTTACAGAGTGCTTAGAGGCCTGTGCAGAGCCAATGTGGCAAAGATGTTTCAACCACTATGACACACTAGAACCCGAGGGCACAGAGACAAAGTGAAGCGATAACAATTTGGAAATGAGACGTGGAGGAATATCTTCAGTCAGAGAGTGGTGATTCTTTGGAGATAGTTGCTGTAGAGGGCTGCGGGCGCCAATTCAGTGAGCAAATGTGTGGCACGGTGGCTCATTGGTTCACTCGGCTGCCTCATAGCACCCGGGTCCCAGGTCAGATTCCAGCGTCGGGCGACTGTCTGTGTGGAGTTTACATGTTCTCCCTGTGTCTGTATGTGTTTCGTCCGTGTACTCCGGTACCCCCCACAATCTAAGAAATATGCACATCACGTGAATTGGCCATGCTAAATTGTCCATAATGTTAGGTGCCTTAGACAGGGGTAAACATAGGGTTGGGATGGGTTGATCTTCGGAGGGTTGTAGTGAACATGTTGGTCCGAAGGGCCTGTTTTCATCCTGCAGGGAATCTAATCTAATCACTTCAATTCAGATTAAAATAGCTCAGAATCTTTTCCCACGACCCAATGTCCTCTGCACCATGTCAACACAAGTTTCACCGAGTGAGTTTGGAGCTCCCAGCCTCGGCATTTCACGCGCCTCTCTACCTTCACAGTAGGACTGCATGCTCACGGAGTTTGTCACTGGCAGGCAAAGTAGATATCCACTCGTTCATTCCACTCTCAATTTCCAATCGGATCTTCGCCACTGCGTACTCAGTTTCACTGAGTCCAGACCTGGGAACCGGTGTGATGTGAGTGTGCGATAACAGTTTCTTCCTTGTTACGGTGTGAAACTTCATGTTTATTGAAACCGATATTTCAACAATATATGTGAACTCTCGACTGAACATTTCATCTTTTATTGAAATCTATCGAATTCAGTCTTCAACATTCTCAATGATGGAATCACCACAGCCACTGGGGACATTGAAGGTGACGATTCAAGCCAATCTCAGTGGGCTTTCCTGTTGTGCATGTGATGCGGTTCCTCGACTATCTCTGCCATTTCATTAAATGCTTTTTGTATTGTGCTTTTTCATGTAATCGAATAATGGTTCGTCCTCTGCGTTGTGGTCAAGCTACCTCCATTCAAATCCGAATATCTGTAATGAGCATTTGTTTCATGTTACTCCACATAACCTGTGCAAAACAAACGCAGAAAGGACACAATCAATTTTAAGATGAAAATACTCACTCAGATGTTGGTTTTAATGCTTCAAGCCGCCACTCTCAGCACCCAATCTCGGAGATTTTTCTCCCTTTAACAATCACTATTCCCCCTTTCTATCCCGCCTCCCATGTCACTGGGGCTTTGGAAAAATTAACATTCACTTTCACATTGACACCGTCTGTGCTGTAGCTGTCACTCTTGTTAGGTGAACGTGATCCAATATCACCATCAAGACCATTAAGCCACTTAATGCTATCAGACAATGTGGTTGAGTTTTGAATCCTCACGTATAGTGTTTTATTTATATGGATTAGAGATCATTGGAGCATTGGGTTCATGAAAAGGGCACAGAACAGTATCGAGGGAATGACTTTATTGGAAAAGACCAATGTGTCTGGTCTCCCCACATTTATTTCAAGTCATCATTTGTCTCTCGCTGGAGTATTGTGTATAATTTTGCAATTCACATTATCGCAGTGATATGACAACTATGGAAACGATGCAGAAGTGATTTGCCAATATATTTTCTGGATTGAAGAACTTCAACTATTAAAGAGTTTAGACAGACTGGCGTTGTTTTTCTGAAAGCAGGGGAAATTGAGATGAGACAGTATTGAGATGTATGAAATGATGAGCAGTATGGATTATGTCCACTTAACGAAACATTTGATGGAGGGATCAATCACCAAGGAGCCACAGATTTAAGATAAGAGTAAAAAATGTTTGGGTAGCTGCAAATAAAAAACGTTATTAGACAACGAGTGGTTGGAATATGGAACTCACTGTCTCTAAGTGTTGGAACGGCAGAAATTCTCAGAAAATTCAGAGATATTCAGATGTAAATTTGTAATGCTAAAAGCACACAACGTCAAACGATGAAAAATTGGATGAGGATAATCAAGCAGTTATTTTGAAAAGAGCACGCACAAGTAGCTTTCAAGAGCAGTTCGCTCTGACGTCCACTGGAGTATGGCGTTTCGTATCCTCAGCTGTCATGTGGGATGCAAGTGTTCATTTTCCCGCTGGGGCGGCCCTGACTGTTTAAGGGTTTCAAGGTTTGTGGAAAGATTTGTAGTTCCAGTGAAGTTTGCAGATGGTGTGTGGATGTTCGATACTGTTGGGAAGTTGGTTTGCAGCAGTTTCCTGCCCTTTCTCGGTGACATCCTCAAGGCTGATGAGACTCTTATGAAGCTCTGCTGTCCTGTCGCGTTTCGATTTGGTGTGATTTCCTTCCCACTGCTTTCAGTTGCTGCTTCTTGTCGTTCATTGCAGGTCCCGGTATGTTACGTCCAGGTTAACATGTTCTTTGATGGAGTCATTGGATGATTCTCGTCATTCTAGAAAATCTCTGGCTGCCCAATATTGTCCAATTATTGTTGTGTTGTTCTGGTCGAATTTGTTGACCTCGTCATGTCTGTGCATTGCCACTCTGTACAACTGATTGTGGTGTTTACTGGATCCTCCAGAAATGCTTTGCAACAATAGATATTTCCGCAAATTCGTTGCAGACAAACAACGTTAGGAGGGCATGCCAAGACCCAACACATCAAGCAAAAATGTCTCGGAACGGACAGCCTTTGACTACTCGGATTTATGAGAGAATATAAACCGAAAGCCACAATTAGAGAACAACTCACCAGAACAATGGACCCAATACCCATCATGTACGATACAAATACGGTCAAACAATGTTGCACGTAGTGAGAGCAGGGAACATTATACAGGACAGACAATTCACGACACGCATTCATGAAGATCTACTTGACACTAAACATCACTGCCAGGTGTCCTCAATAGGTTGACACATTACACCGAATGTTGCTGATTCTGCGGCTGGAAGCTTGGATTGTATGACAGTCTGCAGCAATAGAGACGGTGTTGCTGGAAAAGTACAGCAGGTTAGGCAGCATCTAAGAAGCAGGAGAATGGATGTTTCTGGCATGAGCAAGTCATCAGGCACATGCCCAAAACATCGATTCTCCTGCTCCTCAGATGCTGTCTGACCTGCTGTGTTTTCCAACTCCGCACTCTAGACTCTGATGTCCAGTATCTAAAGTCCTCGTTTTCTCCTCCGTTTGCAGCAGTTGTTGGTTACTTGAGTGAGGGATCAGTTGATGTAACCAATGTAAACTTCGATTGCTGATTGAGAAATATAACCAGGTCCGTAGCTCAAAAGAGTGTTTCTGTTGTTTCTCAGGTGCCGTTCCTGGCACGGCCTCTGGCACTGTAATTATTTTGAGTTTCCTGCTGTTCAATGTGTGCTTCTGTGATCACACAGTTGCCAGGACTCTGGGGAGCGGCTGCAGTTATCTGCGTTCGCAGCCTCGATGCAATTGATGCGGTTTGGGTCGTTCTTGATTTGTGCAACAGGAGCACAGTGATGAATCAATTGATATTGCAAGAAGGCAGACAGGCGTGGAAAATGTCAAGGTTCTGGTGATATTTGCACAGTGTTTAGAGATTACCTAGATTCAGGAGAAAAGAATGCTGAATTCTTACGAGTCGTGTTGAAGAACTGTCTGGGAAACAAGTCACCAGCGGTGTGGTTTACAAGCGCACTCACAGTAAGCACAATGCGAAATAAAACATACAAAAAAATGAGGGAAACAGACGAAGGATGACAGTAATCATGGGTGACCTGACTTTCACTCCCCAGCTCCCCCAATTCGCACTTCCAACTCCATTATAAACAAATGTTAGAGACATAAGCTTCAAATTTGTCCATTGGAACGACTCAATTATTTCCTTTGTTTTCGATTAGGCTATTTGTTTCAGGGTTTTTTTTACCTTCCTTGGAAACCATCTCTTTCATTGTAAGCATTCGGAAATGAAGCCATCCGTTTTATCAGGGAAAGAATATGATACTAAACATGTTTGTGCCAGGCATGAGATTCCTCTGTCTCACACGTTTCTTCTACTTTCTCTCGATTTTAATAGTGTTCTTTCTTTTGACTTCTCCGACCAAAGTGCACGGCCTCATAATGCCAACATGAAACTGCATCTGACAAGTTATTCCCCATTCATTCAACCTATCTATACGTATTTGCGAAATGCCACGTTCTCAACATAATATGCGCTCCCACGAGTGTGAATTGTCAGCACATTTGTGCACATTTCACTCTACCACTTGCTCCATGCTATTAACACAGAGATAATTGAAGGCTTAAATATACTGAGACTTGCTAGACTGTGACTGAAGTGGTGCTGAAAGGCGCTGTAAAAATACAAGAACATCTTTGTTACTCGACCATTGCCGTACTGTTAATCTCTCTGCTCATGGCATTACGAAATAAGGTAGGTGAACTTGCAGCGTGGGTTGGTACCTGGGACTTCGATGTTGTGGCTATTACGGAGACATGGCTAGAACAGGGACAGGATTGGCTGTTGCAGGTTCCAGGATTTAAATGTTTTAGTAGGGTCAGAGGTGGGGGTAAAAGAGGGGGAGGTGTGGCATTGCTTGTCAAAGATAGTATTACAGTGGTGGAAAGGACGATGGATGAGGACTTGCTATCTGAGGTAGTTTGGGCTGAGGTTAGGAATAGGAAAGGTGAGGTCACCCTGTTAGGAGTCTTTTACAGGCCTCCTGTATCATTGAAGAATCATTGAATCATTGAAGAATCATTAGAATCATTGAAGAAAGGATAGGGAAGATGATTCAGGAAATGAGTGACAGTAATAGGGTGGTTGTTATGGGGGTCTTTAACTTTCCTGATATTGATTGGGAAAGCTATAGCTCAAGTTCGTTAGATGGGTCAGTGTTTGTTCAATGTGTGCAGGAGAGTTTCCTGACACAATATGTAGACAGGCCAACAAGAGGTGAGGCCATACTGGATTTGGTTCTGGGTAACGAACCAGGCCAGGTGTTAGAATTAGAGGTAGGTGAGCACTTTGGGGATAGTGACCATAATTCGGTGATTTTTATTCTCGTGATGGAGAGGGATAAGTGTGTACTACATGGCAAGAGTTATAGCTGGGGTCAGGGAAATTATGATGCGGTGAGGCATGACTTAGGATGTGTGGCTTGGAAAAGTAGACTCCAAGGCAAGAGTGTAAATGATATGTGGAGCTTGCTCAAGGAGCAACTATTGAGTGTCCTTGATAATTATGTACCTGTCAGGCAGGGAGGAAAGGATCGTGCGAGGGAGCCGTGGTTTAATAAGGAATTGGAATCCCTTGTTAAATGGAAGAGGGCGGCCGATCTCAAGATGAGACGTGAAAGTTCTTTTGGGGCGATTGAGAGTTATAGGGTAGCCAGGAAGGACCTGAAGAGAGAGCTAAGAGCAGCAAGGAGGGGACATGAAAGGTCCTTAGTCGGTAGGATTAGGGAAGACCCTAAGGCTTTCTATAGGTATGTTAGGAATAAAAGAATGACTAGGGTAGGAATAGGTCCAGTCAAGGATAGTAGTGGGAAGTTGCGTGTGGAGGCGGAAGAGATTGGGGAGACACTGAATGAATACTTTTCTTCAGTATTTACTCAGGAACAGGGCATTGTCGTCGATGTGAATACTGAGTCACAAATAAGTAGAATGGATGGCTTTGAGGTATGTAGAGAAGAGGTGTTGGAAATCCTGGAAAAGGTGAAAATAGATAAGTCCCCTGGGCCTGATGGCATTTATCCTAGGATTCTCTGGGAAGCAAGGGAGGAGATTGCAGAGCCATTGGCCTTGATTTTTATGTCTTCTTTGTCTACAGGAGTAGTGCCAGAAGACTGGAGGATAGCAAATGTGGTTCCCTTGTTCAAAAAGGGGAGTAGGGATAACCCTAGTAACTATAGGCCGGTGAGTCTCACTTCTGTTGTGGGCAAAGTCTTAGAGAGAATTGTAAGGGATAGGATTTATGCACATCTGGATAGGAATAATGTGATCAAGGATAGTCAGCATGGTTTTGTGAAGGGCAGGTCGTGCCTCACAAACCTTATTGAATTCTTTGAAAAGGTCACGAAGGAGGTTGATGAGGGGAAAGCGGTAGATGTGGTATATATGGATTTTAGTAAGGCGTTTGATAAGGTTCCCCATGGTAGGCTACTGCAGAAAATACGGAGATATGGCATTGAGGGTGAGTTGGAGGTTTGGATTAGGAATTGGCTGGATGGAAGAAGACAGAGGGTAGTAGTTGATGGCAAAGTTTCTTCATGGAGTGCTGTCACTAGCGGTGTTCCGCAAGGATCTGTTTTGGGACCATTGCTGTTTGTCATTTTTATAAATGACCTGGAAGAGGGGTTAGAAGGTTGGGTGAGCAAGTTTGCGGATGATACGAAAGTCGGAGGAGTTGTTGACAGTGAGGAAGGATGTGGCAGGTTACAGCAGGATATAGAGAAGCTGCAGAGCTGGGCAGAAAGGTGGCAAATGGAATTCAATGTAGCTAAGTGTGAGGTGATTCACTTTGGGAAGAATAACAAAAAGATGGGGTACTGGGCTAATGGTCGGATACTTGGTAGTGTGGATGAGCAGAGGGATCTTGGTGTCCATGTACACAGATCTCTGAAAGTTGCCACCCAGGTAAATAGTGCGGTGAGGAAGGCATATGGTGCACTGGCTTTTATTGGTAGAGAAATTGAGTTCCGGAGTCCTGAGGTCATGATGCAGTTGCATAAGACTCTGGTGCGGCCGCATCTGGAATATTGTGTGCAGTTTTGGTCGCCATACTATAGGAAGGATGTGGAGGCACTGGAACGGGTGCAGAGGAGGTTTACCAGGATGTTGCCTGGTATGGAAGGAAGATCGTATGAGGAAAGACTGAGACACTTGGGGCTGTTTTCATTAGAGAAAAGAAGGTTTAGGGGTGACTTGATTGAGGTGTACAAGATGATTAGGGGGTTAGATAGGGTTGACAGTGTGAACCTTTTCCCGCGTATGGAGTCGGGTATTACAAGGGGGCATAGCTTTAAATTAAGGGGGGTAGATATTGGACTGAAGTTAGGGGTAGGTTCTTCACTCAGCGAGTCGTGAGTTCATGGAATGCCCTGCCAGTAGCAGTGGTGGACTCTCCCTCTTTATGGGCATTTAAGCGGGCATTGGATAGGTATATGGAGGATAGTGGGTTAGTATAGGTTAGGTGGGCTTGGATCGGCGCAACATCGAGGGCCAAAGGGCCTGTACTGCGCTGTATTCTTCTATGTTCTATGTTCTATGTTGTATGTTCTAACTCCGGCAGTGTGTCCATTACGTGCAATTTAATTGAATCTTTATCCTCATCACTCTTTCAAACAAACAATGAATGAATCCGTAAATTCTGCAGAATGTTTTTTCAGCTCTGACGATTGTTGGGAATGTTACAACGGACATATTTCAGTGTCACGAAAAATACAAATGTTCCAGTGCAAGGTGCCAAATCCTGGTCCATCCTAAATTATTCACAAGCTTTATAAATAAAACATGCAGAGGTGGCAGAGCGTATGTAAAAGGAGAGTTCAGCTCTGTGTTCAAAATGCTATTTCTGGCTCCCTCATAAAAGACCTTATCTACATCACTCTGTAAATTCCCAAAAATAAGAACAGCAAGAGACTGTCCCACTATTTGCATCGCTGTGAACATCGTGCGGTGAGGAACACAATCTCCAAGGTTACACAGCATCCTGGCTTGAATCAATATCATTGTCCATTCACTGTCACTTGTCCAGAATCCTGTGGCTCTCTTTGAAACGTATCAGTTAGTGTCCCCGCACCACGAGGATCACCGTGGCTCAGGGGCTTACACTGCTGCCTCACAATGCTAAAAACCCAGGTTAGATTGCAGCCTCTATGTGGAGTTATCGCATTCCATATGTGTCTGCGTGGGCTTCAATCACTTGCTCCTGTTTCCTCTCACAATCCAAAGATGTCCAGGTTACTTGAATTGGGTATGCTAAATTACCCATAGTGTTCACGGATTTGTAAGTAAGGTGCATTAGTCAAGGGTAAATATAGTTAATAGAGTAGAGAATGCATCTGAGTGGTTTACTCTTTGGAGGGTCAGTGTGGACCTTGTTTGTCTGAAGGGGCTGTTTCCTTACTCTAGTTATTCTATGATTCGAACTTTAACAGTGAACAAATCACGAACACACTGAACAATCTCTCTGCAAATAACTGCATATTTTGGAATAAAACAAGATTTTCCTGATATGCGGTTTCACTAATGCAGATTCCACTCAAAAATCCATTATTAGTAAGAACAAACTTAAACTTAGTTTCTCAAAGTTCATCAAGAATGGGCACTCTTGGAATTTCTGTATCTTATTCCATCGTCTTTCTCCATCTGAAATGCCTTCTCAGTTGTTTTCTGGTTTCAGTGTGTTGTGCACGCTTATTGATGGATAAAGCTTTTTAGGCAGAGCATGGAGAGTTTTTGTGAGACCCCAATATTTCTTTCACAGATGACACTTCCCTGTCATCATTTTTTCAGATAGCAGTGGACTCTCCCCTTCTGTCCATTTGCCTCTCTGCTATATCTATCTCCTTGACACGAGAAATTCTAATTATATGATTGGTTTCATATTGTTAACACTAAAATTGATCCTTATTCTCCAAGTACCGTTTTAAGTTAATTGGCAGCATTTGAACTGTTGCCTGGGTAAAAATGCTGCTTGGGCCTGTTAACTGAACGGGTTTGATCCATTCTGTCAATTTGGGAACCTGCAAACTGCTTACCCACAGACATTCATTCTTCTGTTTAATCACCGAAAAACAGCTTAGCCTTTCAAAGGTCATCATGGTATTGCCCAAAATGTTGCAAGTTCGCCGTTTTTACGTACCAATAGACTGATATGCACACTGATACCTCCAACTATATAATAATAGTCCGATCAAAAAATCCTGACAACGATTTTTTAAAAAAATCTTATTTCAAAACCAGCCAGCTGTCGATTCTTCTCCATATTCCTGTCTTCTTTTCTTGTTCTTGGCGATTCTGCTTCCCAGGTCCTTGATTGATAAAGGTACCTTTCAGGGAGCAGATATTTCTGTTGCTCGGCTGGACTTGTTGGCAGCTTGCTGCTCTTTGCCGCTCTGGCCAACTGTTCAAAATGTTTGATATTTATACCCCAAAAGATTGATTGAATCATTGGTTTTAATATTGTCAAAACACTACAAACTTGATTAGCATTTGGCATCTTGGCACATTATTTAAACTGATTGGCTGAATTTGAATTTGGATTTGTCTCATAGTAACCCAGATACTGTTAGCTGTTTGACCAAATATTACATTTTTAATTTTTCCAGTACTCTGGCCAGTCTTTCAACTCTCTTGCAGATATAGTGCACTTAAAATATCATAACACTGTCCACCCTATCTAACCCTCTGATTATCTTATATAGATCAATTCAAACAGCTCTCAACCTTCTTCGCTCGAATGAAAACAGCAGCAACCACCTCAGACATTCCTTATAAGACCTTCCCTCCATATTAGGCAACATCCTCGTTAATCTCTATTGAACCCTTTCCAAACTCTCCACGTCCTTTCTGTAATGCAGCAAGCAGAAATATATGCAGTACTCTAAGTGCGACCACACCGGCGTTTTGTGCACCTGCAGTATGATCGTGTGGCTCCAAAATTCTATTCCTCTTCTAAGAAAAGCTAACATACTGTACGCCTTCTTAACAAGCCTATTAAACAGATTGACATCTTTCAGTGATCTACTTACATTGACACCGAGATCTGTCTGCTCATCGACACTGCCAAGGATCTTACCATTGGCCCAGTACTCTTTATTCCTTTTGCTCCTTCCAAAGTGAATCACCTCACAATCTTGCACATTCAACTCAAGTCACCTCTGAGCCCAGCTCTGCAGCTTATCTATGTCTCTCTGTAACCTGCAACATCCTTCAGCACTATCCACACTTCAACAACCTTAGTACCATCATTAAATTTACTGACACATCTTTTTATGCCCCCATCTAGGTCATTTATAAAAATGACAAACAGCAGTAATCCCAACAGGTTTCTCTGTAGGAACTACAGTTTGTGGTGTAGTCTGTGAAAACAGAAAGCGTTGCTTTTTTCCCACGCCATTTTTGAGTTTTTCATCGTTACCTTGTCAGTTTCATCCTGCAAAGAGCTATCACTTAGTTTCACTCTGTGCTTCTTTTTTTATGTACTAGTGAAAGCTACTGGTATCAGTATTTATGTTTCCGTTCATTTCCTGTCATAGCTTCTTTTAATGTTGTGTGTTAACCCTTTGCTGATTTTTTTTTGTTTGTTTTAATTAATTCACAGGAAGAGGGCATTGCTGCGTAGGCCGCAATTTATTGCCCATCCTTGATTTCCCAGAGGGCATTTAGGAGTTATCTACATTGCTGTGGTTATGAAGTCACATATCACTCAGACCAGCTAAGGATGGCAGTTTCCTTCCCCATAGGACATTAGTGAAACAGGTGAGCTTCTCCTGACAATCTATTCATGTTCACCATCAGTTTGTTAATCCCAAATGTGAATTCAAATTCCACCATCTGCCATGGCAGGATTCGAATCCAGCTCCCCAGAACATTATCTGGTTCTCTCGACGAACAATTCAGCTATAATGCACTCGGCCACTGCCTTATCCAATTCCGCTAAGTGTGACTAACTTGTGCAGTATGATTTGCCCTAGTTTTTGCCCTCATGCTGTCATTGAATTCCTTATCTAGACATGGATATTTTTTCTCTGTCATGCAATTCCTCTTCTCTCACAAATATACTTTAATTGAGAGGTATTTAGTATCCCCTTAAGTAATTACCAAATTCCTTCATCTGTCCTGCCTTTGACTGTTCCCCAACCCCCCACCAACACCTTCCTTAGGCCACTGAAATATTATTACCCAACATTAAGACTCTCGTATGTGATTCTGTTCTCACTCTTTCAATCTGAATTTGAAACTGCAGTATGTTGTGTTCATTGTTTCCAAGAGGATCCTTTCCTGCAAGATCGTGTTTCATTCATTACTTATATCAAATCTAAAGTACCCTGCTCTCTTGGTGGCTCCATGACATGTGTTCTTAGAAACAATCCTTCATATACTCTACGATTTGTACTTGGACCTACCCTTTGCCAAGTCGATTAATTGATTCAATATGCACGTTTATCCCACCGTTGTTACCTTGTCACGAACCCTCATTATTTTCGACCTCAGAAGTACTTTGGGGAGACGGTGGCTGAAAATTGCTCTTCCAAAAAGGTTTCTTCAATTCCTCTTTGTTTGCACCTGGACTGATATTAATTTTGTTCCCTCGTGCCAATATCATTTCTTAATATAGCCTTGATATCATCCTTAACCAATACACCAATTCCACCTCCTTTGCCTTCATGTCTACCCTTTCGGAATACCGAGTAACCATGGACAGTTCACTGTACAGTCCTGATCTTCCTGTAACCATGTTTTAATCACCCTTACCAGGTCATACCCATTTATCTCTGTATCTCCTGCCAGCTCATCAATTTTATTCCAAATACTGTATGCTTTTAGGCCTAATGTTTTTAAATAATTTTTTCGATTTGTTTTTCCCCTTTAATATTTTCTTGAGTACGAGTTTCCTGATCTCACACACCTCACTCCATCACGAACCCCATACATTCCATCTTCATTTACTAATCTCTGACATGCATCTCTATCATTTATTCCAATCTCCAACTCACATTTTGGACTGATTTGATTCCTTCTCGCAGCATGGTCATGAGACTGGCCGTGTCTGATGTTCGACTCATCTCTACTTTCTGCTCCGTTCCTGACCTGCTACTTTGTTTCCCAGTCTCCTGGTTTATTAGTTTAAATCCACACAATTTGCATGAGAAAACCTCCCCACTAGGATGTTGGTACTCATCCAGTTAAGATGCAATCTCTCCATTTCATAACCCCCTACCTATCCTGGAAGAGGGCCCAGTGATCCAGAAATGTGAAACCGTCGCCTCTGAACTAGTTCTTTTACCATATGTTAATCGTACCTAATCCTTACCCCTTTAACACGAGGCACCGGGTGTAATTCAGACATTACAGAAAATTGTTTTTCTCTCTCTCTCTCTCTTTCTCTCTGTCTCTCTCGCACACACACACACCCTTCATTACTTTGAAGAAAAATACCTGTAACCTTATAAATAATCAGAATGATAAGTGGAATGAAGAAATTAGTTAAAGGTAGGATGTGAGAAATTAGAGTAATGAAATTACTCCTTATTAATCACAACAGACGAAGATGTGAAGTTATTGTTGTGATCAAAATTATGAACAAAAAAGGTAAAATAAGAATACTTCGTTTTTCTTAGCTGGCATTACAGCATCCCAGTATCAAGAGCGTCGGCACAAGACCTTGGAGTGAGATAAGGCAAAAAATCTTTATGGAGAGAGTTGTTAGGATTTAGCATGCTCTGCCTGGGAGATTTGTGAATGAAGATTCAAGAGGGAACTGGATATATATTTGAAAGTTTCGAAATTAAAGGGCAACAGAGATAAAAGTGGCAAATGGAAGGATTTGGGAGACATTTCACAAGCTAATGCATACACAGTGGCCCAATAACCTCCTTGTTTACATTAAAGTTCTGTACTCTATCATGTACAGATGCAAGTCAAAGCCAGTATCAGATTATTTCCAGCTGTAAATGTTGGCAAATATCTGATCATTTTGCTGCAGCATTACCATTTAAAATGCAAGTATTGCAAGGTCACCTTGATGATGAAGTCTAATTAGTACTCAGCACACGGATATTTTAAATGATGTATCCCTACAAATAAAACAGATATTTCCTTTGCTTTGCCACGAAACTCTTTGAACATTTCTGACTGTTCACTCACAAGGAAGTATGTTCATCGTTCTTTTTCACATTAAATACCATTCATTCTAAACATTGCAAGGTTTCAAATTATTGTTCACTTCAATTTAATAACACAGATCATTTATTCAAACTAATATTCTCTGTTCATGTTGAATTATTGTCATTTTTCAATTGTTGGTAAAGAGCTAAAGCTTGCACATTTAGTGAGAAATTAAACTGATTGATGAAATATAAATTTGTAAGAACGCTATTTCTATATGATGGTTCAATCGTTTTCCCACTCTAAAAATACAATCATTCAGAAGCCTACGACTTTCCACATATTGGAGCGACGATGTATTCTTTTGAATACTGACAATGAGTATGTAATTGTAGCGAGTTTTGAGACCATTTGTAGCTCAGGTTGAGGTTTTGGATGCAGGCTTGTTCGTTGAGCTGGGAGGTTCTTTTCCAGACTTTTAACCATCTTCATCTTCAGTGGGCGTCAGGAGAACCAATGCTGAAAATTCCTGCTTTCTATTTATATGTTTGGTGATGTCATTTCCTGTGGTTATGTCATTTCCTGTGGTGAAGTCACGTTCTGTTCCTTTTCTCAGGGGTGGTAGTTGAGGTCTAACTCGATGAGTTTGTGGATAGAGTTCTGGTTGGAATGCCATGCTTCTAGGAATTCTCATGGGTGCCTCTATTTGGTGTGTCCTGGGATGGATGTGTTGTCATAGTCGAAGTGGTGCCCTTCCTCATCCGTATGTGAGGATACCAGTGAGAGAAGATGATGTCCTTTTGTGGTTAGTTGGTGTTCATGTATCCAAAAGTATGTAATTGTGATCAGCAGTATAGTCAGATAACATGTTCTTTGTTCGATATTAAATAAAATATACATTCTTCATTTTTGAATCTTAAAATGTTGGCAGGAAAGTATATTTTAGTTCCATAAATATAATATCAAACTAATTATTTTCAGAGATGATGCAATTACTATTTGGTTGAATAATGATATTTCACATTTTGTGTTCACAAACATATGTGAACATAGCAGCTTGCAATCATAACCTACATTTGAAAAAGGATTTTAAAAGATTAGAATTCAGTAACAGCTGCCTGTGATACTGGGTAAGACAGTGTTCTGCTCTTAAATGAATCCAGAGAGCTTCCACCTGGGTCCGGGCAATCATTCAATCATTAGTTCACAACAAATTATTTCGACTCCATCTTCGATCTGAGCATTGCCCGGGGGAAGATGAATGGACATGGAGTGTCAGAATCACATCGCAAACGTTACATATGGTGATGGCATCTGGCCTGCCTCCCAGACTCCAAGCATCTGATACCTCGACCAAACACGGGGCGAAGACGTTAACAAGTTGACAGTATTCTGCAGCACATTGTGTCTCGCAAAGAAACCTCTAGAACCGTGTCCAATAAATGTCACCTTCACATTCACCAGTATCAAAATAAAATTGTATATCTCTGTTGATGGACAAAAATTAATACATGTGTCACCCAACAGAATCTATCTGAAGAAAACAGGCACAAATGGCTTTGACTTGCATCTGTACATGATAGAGTACAGAACTTTAATGTAACCAAGGAGGCTATTGGGCCACTGTGTATGCATCAGCTTGTGAAATGTCTCTCAAATCCTTCCATAGCTGAACTTGATGGATTTTGTCTGGTGTAGGTCGTCACACACATATTGTACTGGTACTCGGGTGACTGTAAGAATGCACGCCATAATTGGACGTCTTGGCCTAACACCTCTACAAAGCTTCCTGATCTCACACACATCACTCCCTCACACATTCAACAATTGATAAGAATCCATAAACTGGGTGAAACATGAATCACAGAACAGTACGGCATAACGCAGACCTTTCGGCCCATGACGTCCAGCCAACCTTTTATCCTACACTAAGATCAGACTAACCGACATACCCTTCATTATGCTATCATTCATTTCCCTATCCAATAGTCGCTTAATATATCCCCAATGCAGCTGACTCTACTACAGTTACGAGTAGTACATTCCACCCATCCACCATTCTCTGTGTAAAGATCCTACCTCTGACAGCTCCACTAAACATTCCCCAAGTTACATTAATTTTTTTCTCCCTCGTGATCGATATTTCCACCATGGAGAAAAGTATCTGGCTATCCACTCTAGCTTTGCATCTCAGCATCTTGTCCACCTCTATCAAGTCCTCCCTCATTCTTCTTTGCTCCAATGAGAAAAGCCATGAACTCTTCTTTGTTAGCAACCTGATAAATCTCCTCAGCACCCTCATTCAAGTTTTCACGTCCTTCCCTCAATGAGGCGACCAGAACTGATCACAATATTCTATGTGTGATCTCACCAGGTTTCCATAGACCTGCAGCATAACCTTACAGTTCTTAAACTCTATCCCCCTGCTAATGAAAACATCGTAAGCCTTCTTAACAACCTTATGAAACTGGGTGGCAACTCTAAGGGAGCTATGGCATGGACCACAAGATCACTCTGTTCCTCCACAATGCAAGACTCCTGCCTATTTTTCTGCATTCAAATTCGACCTTCCAAAATGAATTGCTTCACACATTTCCAGATTGAACTCCATCTGCCACTTATCAGCCCCATTCTGCATCCTGTTAATGTCCCATTGTAAAACACAACAGCCCTCCACACAATCCACAACATCAACAATATTTGTTATATCGACAGACTTACTAACCTACCCTTCCACTTCCTGATCCAAGTCAGTTATAAAAATCACAAACAGCAGAGGTCCCAGAACTGATCCTAACGGAACACCACTGATCACTGAGTTCCAGACTGAATACTTCCCATTTGCCACCACTTTGTGTCTTCTATGTGCCAGCCAATTCTGTATCCAGACAGACAGTTTTCCTTGTATCCCATCCCTCCTTCCTTTCCGAATGAACCTGACTTGGGGAATATTATCAAACGCCTTGTAAAAATTCATGCACTCCACATCCACTGCTCCACCTTCTTCAATGTGTTGGATCCCATCCTCAAAGATTTTAATAAGTTTTATTAGGCATTACCTGCCCCTCACAAAGCCATGATGACTATTTCTAATCAAACTATGATTTTCCAAGTAATCATAAATGCTGTCTCTCAGAGACCGCTCCAATACTTTGCCCAATACTGATGTAAGACTAACTGGTCTGTCATTCTCAGGATAATCCCTAGTACCTTCCTGGAACAAGGCGTAACACTTACCGCCCTCCAATCATCTGGCACTACTCCAGTCGACAGTGAGGATGAAAAGATCGCCAAAGGCGCAGGAATCTCTTCCCTGTCTTCCTGTAGTAACCTCTGGTTTTGTCCTTCTGGCCCAAGGGATTTATCTGTTCTTGCGTTTGTACTTCAATCAATCTGTACTTCACCTCAAAATGTCTACTCACTGTCCAAACAAATGATTGACTGCTTTCCATTTCAGGTCTATATACAGTGCTGCCTTCAGGAACACGTATGGTTCCCAATATCCTGCCAATCATGGAATGGAAAACATGGGAAGACACCAATGCCTTCCTGATGAAGGGCTGATGTCCAAAGTTTTGACTCTCTTGTTCCTCAGATGCTGCCCGACTGGCTGTGCTTTACCAGCGCCAAACGTTTCGACTCTGATCCCCAGCATCTGCAGTTCTCACTTTCTCCATTACTTAGAGCTGTCCCCTCTGCACACTGAACAGAGAATTAATCAGCAGAAACTCATTGCATGTGGAGCTGACTGTTTAGTTCTGGAAAGTTGTATTTGATGAACACATTTATTAAAAGAGAAATTTCAATTCAATAAATATTCTTTCATTCCCAGAGTAACAGTTTTGTTTATGAATTGGGCAGCTTGAGAACAAACAATGAATGACTGAAGAACTGCACGTTATAGATATTCCAGGTGTTATATTCCAGGCTGGATGTCCTCTACCTTAATGCAGGGAATATTATCCGACAGAAATATATGATAAGGGAACAATGGGTAAGTCTGACACTTTTGCCATCACAGAGATGTGTTTGAGGGAAATCAGGGCTGACAACTCAATATCCCGTGGTACAAGATCTATCGGCACGACAGAAGAGGTTGTAAAAGAGTAAGTGGGGTTGCATTATTAATTATGGAGTCAGTTACTGCAGTAAGAAGGATCTTCTAATGAGGCTTGGTGGTTAGAGCTCAGGATCAAAACCAGGACAGACACACCGCTGGGGATATATTGTAGACTCCCAGATAAAAGAAAGTACAGGAGCTGATATAAAACCAATTTACTGAGGTGTGTTAATACAACAATAGGATCATTATATTCAGGCATTTCAATTCCAAACATTTATTCGGGCAGTGATAACATTTTTAAGAGGGGACAGATGCCTTGAAAATTATTCCACAGAGCTTCTTATGTCAACGTGTAGCAGATATAACAATGGGCGGGGCTGTGCTGGGCCTCACCGTGGGGAACGAAGCCAGTCAGATGTTGCAGGCAGGATTGGGTTGAACATGAAAGGACCAGTGACCGTGACTCCTATGTCTTGGGTTTGCTGAGGAAAAGACCCAAAAATGTTTAAAAAATAAAAACTTTTTGGATTTGGGAGACCGATTTTATGAAAAAATATGACAGGATCTGGCCAAAGTGCAGGTGCTTCTGGGTGCAACTGTAGCAGAACAGCGTGGGGCGCGAGTTAGGGGGTCACTTGATCAAAATGTAATTGATGACAGTGTCGGCCCAGCATGTTACACGGAAGATGAATTTTAGGAACACAAGCCCAGAGAACCTCGGATGTCGACACAAATTCCGAACAGAATTAAAAAGGAAAAAGAAGCTTAAAGTAGTTACAAACGGAGCAGATCAACGGAGGTCCGAAAATAATATAGAAAATGTAGGGCCAAACATAAAAAGTCAGTAGAAGAGCACAAGTGGTGGCGGGGAGTTAAAACATTCGAGGGTAGAGATTAACAAGAATTCAAAGTCTTTCTTTAGGGTTATTAAGGGGAAGAGGATAACGCGGGAGAGAATGGGGAGTATGAGGGACCAAGGGGGCAGCCTGTGCACGGAGCCAGAGAATATGTTAAACAGTTACTTTCCTTCGGTCTTGAGTTTGAAGAAGGAGTTCCTGGATTCAGAAGTGACCGTGTGATCCTTGAGTGAATTGATACAGCAGCTGACAAAGAATTGGAAGTTTTTGCGGGATAGAGAGTAGGCAAACGCACAGACCAGGATGAGCTGTATATTAGGCTGACGTGAGGAGATTACAATCTCTTAACTTTTCATTTTTGTTTTGCGTCTGGCCACAGAGAAGTTGTGATAGGACAGGATAACATCTAATATTGATACGTCTTTCAAACAGAGTGCTATAAATGCCGCATGGGGTTAAAGACCACCAAGTCTCACATCAGTGAGAGGGAAATCATTTTAGAAAATTCTGTGGGCTGTTGAGGCTGGCTCATTAAATATCTTTAGGATTGAGGCAGACTGATTTTCACACAAGGTTTATGGGGAAAATGCAGACAAATGGAATGAGGGATTATCAAAATAGACCTCACCGAATTGAGTGGAAAAGCAGACTCAGTGAGCGGATAGACATACTGTGTCGAATTGTATCATTTTTAAAATAGCCTTGTATTCACTGGAACATCAACCTCTCTCGCTATGGAGTGAGACACAGTTTGGAATGCAGTCGACGAATTCAAGGAATTAATAAATGCAGTACTCTTAGACAGAAAGGACCAAGGGACTGTGACAACGCAGATTGGCTGTCGGGGTGAAGATTAGCATCAGCGCAGTTAGTACTACCAGAAGGAGAATCTCAGTAAGATATCTTCCAAGGCCAATCAGTGATCTTGAATGGAGAGCAGGTAGTCAGCGGCCATGTGTCAAGGAATGCTTAATGCCCAAGTGCTACATCGCTGCAGTGTCTCCCTCCTTCCCTAAGCAAAACTAAATGTGATGGGATAGAGAGACATGCGGTTGGTAGCAGAGTCAGTAGTAATGTTTGGCTCAAGAGGTTTTGGACAGCAGCAGCTTAGCGAAAACTACAGGCAAGCTCAAATAAAGTCCTTTCAACTTTAGTCTTGCAGCAATGGAGATTGCAGTAAGGACTGTTAAGCGTTCCTCCTACGGGATGTGGGAGCTCAGGGAAATTCCCACCGTCCCTGGTAGCTATACGTGTCGAAAATGCACCCAGCTGCAACTCCTGGGAGACCGTGTTCGGGAGCTGGAGCTGGATGCACTCAGGATCATCTGAGATATTGAGAACTTCATAGATAAGAGCTTTCTTGTTGTGATCACACCCAAGACTCGCCCCAATCATGTTTCTGTAATGACTATAATATCCCAGTCCCGCGTTAAAATCCATGCTATGAGTACATCTGTCCTGTTGCATTTAAATAAAGGCAATTTAATCCAACAGGAGTCCTTGCTCCCTGTTGTGTTCAAGACATAGAGGAGGTGGGCGACCACCTGGAATGGCGAACGGAGTAGGCAGCGAATGCAGGAGTCTCCTGTGGCAATTCCCCGCGAAAACAAGTGCACCGTTTTGGATACTGTTCAGGGGAAATACGTTCCAGGTGAAAGCAGCAGTCGCCAGATTGGTGGCACTGCCATTGACCCTGGGGCACAGTGGGAAAGGGTAACGTTAAACAGGACCTTAGAGATAGGAGAGGCGATTGTTAGAGGGAATTATCGGAGATTCTGTGGCGTCAAAGGGCAATCCAGAATGTTGAGTTACCGCCCAGGTACCAGGGTCCAGGATGTCTCCGAGCGGCTGCAGAACATTCTCAAGGGGGGAGGGTGAGCAGCCAGAAGTCATTGTGCACGTTGGCACAAATGGCACAGGAAGATGTAGGAATGAGGTCGGTACAGAGTAATTACTGAGAGCTGGGAGAAAAGTTAAAAACCAGGACCTTGACAGTGGTAATCTCCTGATAATAAGTAACTGAAGAATTGGTGCGGGGTGGGGGCAGAGAGATTCAGATTTTTACATCTTTGGAGTTTTTTTCTGTGACAGAGTTTACCTGATCAGGAGGGACAGTTGGCACATGCACTGGGAAGGGGACCAGTATCTTGTTGGCGAATTTTGTTCATGCTACAAGGGAGAGTTTAAACTATATTGGTGAGGAGCGATACCCTCATGATCAGGGAGGCAAGAACGAGGCTGGAAGGAGATACAGTAATCAGGAACAATAAAGTGAAGAGACAGGTCAAGCTGGAACATGGTAAGGAATAAGGAATGCCTGTTGGATTAAACTACTTTTACTTCGGTGCAAGAGGGATGGAAGGTTCGACCAATAAATTAATGGCGTGGATAGGAACGTGGGATTGGGATAATATAGCCTTTATAGAAACATGGCTAAGCGAGGGACAGGACTGGCAACTTAACGCATCAGGGTACAGGTGCTTTAGGCGGGACATGGATGGTAGAAGGAGGGGAGAAGGAGTTGAATTTCTGATTAAGGGGATTATCACAGCAGTAATCAGAGATAAAATAACTGACCAATAATACAGTGAGGCTTCGCGGGTGGAGCCAAGAAGTAGGAAGGAGATGATGATGTCACCGGGGTTGTACTATAAGCCTCCAAATAGTCAACGTGAATTAGAGTAACAAATGTGCAGAGACAAGGGAGTCATGCAGGAGCAATATGGTTGTCATAAAAGTGGAATTTAATTTTTGTAAAAGACTGAGACTGCTGGAGGGTTAAGGAAATTGATGGAGTGGAATCCGATAAGTGTGTTCTGGTAAGTTTTCTCCAGCAGTATGTAGAGGGTCCTACTTGGGAAGGGGCAAAACTCGAACGACTCTTGAGAAACAGAGGAGGACAGGTGACTGAGGTGACAGTGGGAGAGCACTTTGTGACCAGTGAACATCGTCCTATTAATTTTCAAATAGCTATGGAGAGGGACAGAACTGGTCCACAGGTTCAAGTTCTAAATTTGGACAAGGGGAATGTTGATGGGATTAGACAGAAGCTTGCAGGGGTCGACTGGAGTAATTTGTTTACAGGTAAATGGACCGCTGGCTAGTGGGAAACCTTTAAACGTGAGATAGCTCGAGTTCAAGGTCTATATGTTTCTGTGACGGTGAAGGGCAAGGTTGGCAGGAATGGGGAACCCAGGATGACAAGAGATATTTAGGCTTTGACTGGAAAAATGAGGGTTGCGTGTCTCAGGCGCACGCAACTGGGATCAAGGGAGTCCCTGGCGCACAATAAGGGATATAGGAGTTAACCTTTGATGGAAATCAGGAGGACGACAAAGTGGCTATGAAAGAACCTTGGCTTGAAAGATTAGGATGATTCCAAAGAGGCACTTTAAGAATATGAAATGAAAGCAAAAACTAGTGAGAGAATAGGACCCCTCAATTACTAAAGTGGACGTACATGTGCGGAACCATAAGAGATGAACTAGGTCCTCAAAATATTTCTTCTCCGTATTTAACATGGAGAAAGACATAAGTACTTGGGACCTTCAGGAAGTTAGTGTGGTGATATCTTAGGGGCAGTCCATATCACAGTAGAGGAGGCATTGGGCGTACTAGAATGTTTGACGGTGGATTAATCTCACGATCTTTAACAAGTATATCCATGAACACTGCAAGGAGTTAGAGAAGAACTTGCAGGGACACTGGGTAAATACATTTATCACAAAGTAGAGATTCCGGAAGACTGGAGGATAACAAATGTGCCCTTATTCAAAAAGAACTGTAAAAAAAAGCCTGGGAACTATAGACCAGTAGGTTTAACATCTTTGGTAGGTACATTACTTGAGAATATACCAAGGAATAAGCTGTAAATGTTCTTGGAAAGGCAGGTTTGATTAGGAATAGTAAGCATGTCTTTGTACCTGGAGGTTTATGCCTAAAAAGCTGTTAAAGTTATTTGATGATGTGACAAGGAAGGTTGACTTTGGCAGGGTGTTAGACATCGAAACATATGGTGCTGGAAATGCACATCAGACCAGGCAGCATTCAAGGAACAGGAGAATCGATATTTCAGGCAGAGGCCCTTCATCAGGAATGTCCAAACATCGATTGTCCTGCTTCTCGGATGGTGACTGACCTGTTGTGCTTTTCCAGTGCGACACTTTTTTCGCTCTGATCTCCAGCATCTGCAGTGCTCACTTTCTCCTCGGACGGTAGAATTAGTCCGTACGGATTTCAGTTGCAACAGAACAGGATGAAGGTTTTCAACCCCTGCACACTGATATACAGTTACAGCAGGAGACTAATCAGCCCCTCGAGCCTATAAATCTGTATCCAGAGTAGATCACGCAGCATCAGTATCCTGATCCAGCAACAGGATCATTCTGTTCAGTTACTTGAAGTCCGGAACACAGGAAATCGAAGAGGCCACAAACTGACTGGACTCTGGGGTATACTGGAATAACACGAGGCCATTTAGCTCCTCAATCCTCTTTTCCCTTCAGTAACTTCAGGGCTGATCTGGTCTCGGCTGCAATTTCTCTTTCATGCCCAATTGATATGAACAAAAATACGAACTCAGCGTCAGAGTGGCTAGCCCTGACATTACGGCAGGATTTGACGGAGCGAGGTGTCAAGAAGTCTGAATAAGATTGAACTGAATGGGATCAGGTGTGAACTCGCCACTGGGTCATTCAGAACACAATTTGGCTGGTGGACAGCAATCCTCTTAGTCCCTGGATATCTATGTGGGCGATCCTTCGGGTAGGTTCCTCGGCACAAACACCATCAGCTGCTTCATCAATTTTTTTCCCCCCATCATTGGATCAGAAGTGAAGAGGTTCTGTAGAAATCACATACAGCTTCAAAACCTGGGCAACATTCAAGCTCATGTTGTTAACGTGTAAGTAACATTCATGTGACAGTACTGCTAGACCCTGAACACTTACACAGGACAAAAAGAGGAGCTCATTCAGCATGTCAAACAGGTTTCACAAGAATGTGAGAAAGCCATTCAGCCCATCGAAACTATTGGATATGCAGAGTCACAACAAATTCACTCTCTCCTGACTATTACACCTGAAGAGATTTTTTTTTAAAAAAATGCAAATATTGGAAAGCAGGAGGCTGGAAGACCACACACCAAGCAAAGCAGCATCAGGAAGTGGAGAAGTCAACACCTGGGGTGTAACATTTCTTCAGGAGTGGGGATGGACGTAAGGAGGTTTACAGATAAAGAAGCGGCGTGGGGAGGAGGAGGTGGTGTGGTGAGGTGGGATAGATCAACACTGGGAGAGGGTAACACTGGATTAGTCGCTTGGAAGAATGAATCCCGTTGGAAGCTGGAAGAAGGGTGGATCAGAGGAACGGAAGGGGTAGGTGATGGGATAGGAGTGGGAGGGACTAGGAAGGGAGTCAGAAGATTGGAAAGGAGGTTATTTGAAATTGGAGAACTCAGTGATCTCGAGACACTGACACTTCAAAAGAAGAGGCCATTCAGCCACTCCAAACTGTGATACTGAAACAGGAGGATGTCTTTGATGCTGCAACATGACAAACTAACGAAGTAGAGATTGCACAGACAGACTGCTCCGTGTTGTTCCTCCTAGCTCCATTGCTAATGGTACACAAATGTTAAGTTAACATGGTTTGCTGATCGTGAGGAGGGAAAGTGAATGATTTGCACCAAGTTCCAAGGGGGCATCTTCCCTCTCCGAGGTATGGACGCGTCGAGACCATTCAAAACATTCTTAAGCAAACAGCCCAGAGCATAACTTTGCAATTTGTTTCATTTAGTGTACGATGAAAATTACCTCGTGTAATTTAGCTACGTTGACGACTGGATTTTAAAATAGACAAAAACTTTATTTACAAAAGTACACAATGAAACACAAAGAACAGAATAGAGAACACCTACAGATCTCAACCTATCTAGCTAGACTTAATTATACTGTTCCGAATGCATATAAGAGTCCCAATAAGCAAACCCCCTTTGAAAACCAGTATAAATGGAACACATGCTTACAGGTTGAAGTTGAAGGGCAGAAAAGAGAGAGTTTCCACACAGCTCCCTGTTGAACTTTCCAGTTCAAGACTCAACTGAAAACTGCTCAGCTCAGCTCAGCTCAGATAGTTCAACTAAAAGACTGCATCACTCCCCTTTCATTATTCAGGTCACTTCTAAAACATGACCACTTTGGTCTGACGCCTCATCTGTTTACCGATAAACAAAAGGCCCCTGAAAATCCTTTTAGTCTCTGAACCAAACCAGACTGACCGGAATCAGGCCCCGTTTTATTGTCCCTCTGAAAAAAAAATCAAGGACAGCATCCACATGAGCCAACAAAAAGCTTCTTGACAAAAAAGGGATTAGCTTTGTGACACCTCCCCCGTTAAAAAATGAACATTCAATATCAAAAGATCGTCATATTTTTAACCATTCAAACCCAGTTGTTAGTCTAAAAACGCACACATACACTATAGCAACTGTAAACATGCAAACATGCCCCAACCCATTCAAATTCAACCGCGGTACACCCACCACCAAACGCCTCCATATTTCATTCAAGTTTCAGTAACGCATCGGCAATCACGTTTTCACAACCTGCCACATGCACAATTGTCATAATGAATGGCTGCAGCAACAAGCTCCATCGAAACAGTCTGGCATTTTTGTCCTTAAATTTATCCACAAATATCAATGGGTTGTGATCAGCGTATGTGTTTGTCCCAGATGCATCGCTGGTGATATGAACATTGAAATGTTATCATGCTAACACCAAGCTTAGATTCTCTTTATCCGCCGTTGAATATTTCTGTTGATGAAGTTCAACTTCCTGTAAAAATACCCGATGGGTCTCTTGATTCCCTCGTCATCCTCCTGCAGGAGCACCGCACCAACACCCACATCAGTGGCATCAATAGCCATCTTGAAAGGCTTCGTGTAATCCGGTGTGGCCCATACTGGGGGCAGTGGTTAACACAGTTTTTAGGCTGTCAAATGTCTTTTGACTGCTTGCTGTCCACTGAGAGTTCTTAACCTTTTTTAATAGTTTGGTGAGTGGAGCAGCCACACTGCTAAAGTTTGGCACAGACTTTCAGTAAAATCCAGTCAATCCAAGGAACAGTAATACTGCTTTTTGACGACGGTGTGGGAATTTTCCCACTACTTTCGTTTTTGTATGTCATGGGGCGATTGGTCCATGTCCAATAACATTGCCCAGGAATGTGACTTGGGCTTTCGCATATTCACTTTTAGCCAGGTTTATCACTAACTCTTCGAGGAGAAAGTGAGGTCTGCAGATGCTGGAGATCAAAGTTGAAACTTTATTGCTGGAACAGCACAGCAGGTCAGGCAGCATCCAGGGAACAGGAGATTCGACGTTTCGGGCACAGGCCCTTCTTCAGGAATGAGCAGAGAGTGTTCAGCAGGAGAAGATAAAAGGTAGGGAGGAGGGACTTGGAGGAGGGGCGTTGGAAATGTGATAGGTGGAAAGAGGTCAAGGTGAGGGTGATAGGTCGGAGTAGGATGGACGCGGAGAGGTCAAGAAGAAGACTGCAGGTCAGGAAGGCGGTGCCGGGCTGGAGGGATTCGGCTGAGCCAAGGTGGGGGGAGGGGGGATGAAGAAACTGGTGAAGTCCAAGTTCATCCCCTGTGGTTGGAGGGTTCCCAGTCGGAAGATAAGACGCTCCTCCTCCGACCGTCGCGTTGTTGTGGTTTGGCGGTGGATGAGTCCAATGACCTGCATATCCTCGGTGGAGTGGGAGGGGGAGTTGAAATGCTGTGCTACAGGGTGGTTGGGTTGGTTCGTCCGGGTGACCCAGAGGTGCTCTCTGAATCGCTCCGCAAGTAGGCGGCCTGTCTCCCCAATATAGAGGAGGCCACACCGGCTGCAGGGGATGCAGTAGATGATGTGGGTGGAGGTGCAGGTGAATCTGTGGCGGATATGGAAGTTTCCTTTGGGGCCTTGGAGAGAAGTGAGGGGGGAGGTGTGGGCGCAAGTGTTGCACCTCCTGCGGTTGCAAGGGAAGGTGCCGGGAGTGGAGGTTGGGTCGGTGGGGGGTGTGGATCTGACAAGGGAGTCGCGGAGGGAGTGGTCTCTATGGAAAGCTGATAGGGGAGGGGAGGGAAATACATCCTTGGTGCTGGGGTCTGTTTGGAGGTGGTGGAAGTGACGGCAGATGATGCGCTGTACATGGAGATTGGTGGGGTGGTAGGTGAGGAGCAGTGGGGTTCTGTCCTGGTGGCGGTTGGAGGGGCGGGGCTCAAGGCATACCTCGACACGGTCCTGTCCCCATTAGTCCAAGAACTCCCCACCTACGTTCGTGACACCACCCACGCCCTCCACCTCCTCCAGGATTTCCGCTTCCCCGGTCCCCAATGCCTCATCTTCACCATGGACATCCAGTCCCTGTACACCTCCATCCCCCATCACGAAGGACTCAAAGCACTCCGCTTCTTCCTTTCCCGCCGTACCCCACCCCCCACCACCAAGCCATCATCTCCCAGACCATCCATAACCTCATCACCTCAGGGGACCTCCCATCCACCGCCTCCAACCTCATAGTCCCACAACCCCGCACCGCCCGTTTCTACCTACTGCCCAAAATCCACAAACCTGACTGCCCCGGACGACCCATCGTCTCAGCCTGCTCCTGCCCAACTGAACTCATCTCGGCATACCTCGACACGGTCCTGTCCCCATTAGTCCAAGAACTCCCCACCTACGTTCGTGACACCACCCACGCCCTCCACCTCCTCCAGGATTTCCGCTTCCCCGGTCCCCAACGCCTCATCTTCACCATGGACATCCAGTCCCTGTACACCTCCATCCCCCATCACGAAGGATTCAAAGCACTCCGCTTCTTCCTTTCCCGCCGTACCACCCAGTACCCTTCCACTGACACCCTCCTTCGACTGACCGAACTGGTCCTCACCCTGAACAACTTTTCTTTCCAATCCTCCCACTTCCTCCAAACAAAAGGAGTCGCCATGGGCACCCGCATGGGCCCCAGCTATGCCTGCCTCTTCGTAGGGTATGTGGAACAATCCATCTTCCGCAACTACACTGGCCCCACCCCCCATCTTTTCCTTCGCTACATAGATGACTGTATCGGCGCTACCTCGTGCTCCCACGAGGAGGTTGAACAGTTCATCCACTACACTAACACCTTCCACCCCGACCTCAAATTCACCTGGACAGTCTCGGACTCCTCCCTCCCCTTCCTAGACCTTTCTGTTTCGATCTCAGGCGACCGAATCAACACGGACATCTACTACAAACCAACCGACTCCCACAGCTACCTGGACTACACCTCCTCCCATCCTGCCCCCTGTAAAAACGCCATCCCATTCTCCCAATTCCTTCGTCTCTGCCGCATCTGCTCCCAGGAGGACCAGTTCAAAATACGTACAACACAGATGGCCTCCTTCTTCAAGGACCGCAATTTCCCCCCCGACATGGTCGACGGTGCCCTCCACCGCATCTCCTCCACTTCCCGCTCCTCCGCCCTTGAGCCCCGCCCCTCCAACCGCCACCAGGACAGAACCACACTGGTCCTCACCTACCACCCCACCAATCTCCATGTACAGCGCATCATCCGCCGTCACTTCCGCCACCTCCAAACATACCCCAGCACCAAGGATATATTTCCCTCCCCTCCCCTATCAGCTTTCCGGAGAGACCACTCCCTCCGCGACTCCCTTGTCAGATCCACACCCCCCACCAACCCAACCTCCACTCCCGGCACCTTCCCTTGCAACCGCAGGAGGTGCAACACTTGCGCCCACACCTCCCCCCTCACTTCTCTCCAAGGCCCCAAAGGAAACTTCCATATCCGCCACAGATTCACCTGCACCTCCACCCACATCATCTACTGCATCCGCTGCAGCCGGTGTGGCCTCCTCTATATTGGGGAGACAGGCCGCCTACTTGCGGAGCGATTCAGAGAGCACCTCTGGGCCACCCGGACGAACCAACCCAACCACCCTGTAGCACAGCATTTCAACTCCCCCTCCCACTCCACCGAGGATATGCAGGTCATTGGACTCATCCACCGCCAAACCACAACAACGCGACGGTCGGAGGAGGAGCGTCTTATCTTCCGACTGGGAACCCTCCAACCACAGGGGATGAACTTGGACTTCACCAGTTTCTTCATCCCCCCTCCCCCCACCTTGTCTCAGCCGAATCCCTCCAGCCCGGCACCGCCTTCCTGACCTGCAGTCTTCTTCTTGACCTCTCCGCCTCCATCCTACTCCGACCGATCACCCTCACCTTGACCTCTTTCCACCTATCACATTTCCAACGCCCCTCCTCCAAGTCCCTCCTCCCTTCCTTTTATCTTCTCCTGCTGAACACTCTCTGCTCATTCCTGAAGAAGGGCCTGTGCCCGAAACGTCGAATCTCCTGTTCCATGGATTCTGCCTGACCTGCTGTGCTGTTCCAGCAATAAAGTTTCAACTTATCACTAACTCTGCCTTCTGAAGTCGAAGGAACAAGTCCGATAAATACTGGAAGTGTTCCATCAATGTGTGACAAAAAAAAATCATCACGTCATCAATGTACGCTTCATAGTTGGGTAATCCAGCAAAAAACCTTATTGTCAATCTCTGAAATATGGCTGGAGCATTTTTCATACCAAATGCCATGACTTTGAACTGATATAGTTCATTTGGTGTTATGAAAGCCGAAATTGCCTTTGCTCTCTCTGGCATAGGTCCTTACCAGTAGCCTCTGAGCAAGTCTAACTTAGAAATGTAAGTGGCTTCTCCCACTTTTTCGACACAGTTCTCCAAACATGGAATTGGATATGCATCAGTCTTTGTAACGGTGTTGATTTTGTGATAATCCCCACATGACCTTCTGGTACCATCTGGCTTTGGCACCATGACTATAGGTGAGTTCCAGTCACTGTCAATCACTTCGATTATGCCATCTTGGAGCATGCACTCTCGCTCTTTCTGAACCTGTGCCAACTTTGGAGGGTTATGCTTATAAGGATGTTGCTTAATCAGAACAGAATCTCCTATGTCTTCATCATGCACAATTATGCTAGTACTTTCCCGTTTATTTCCGTATATCTCCCAAAGTGATGGGAATAACTCTTTTGGGTCATTTTGATTTTCTTGTGGAAGGTAACTCAATAATTTATCCCAATTTTTGATAACTTTCTCATTGTTCAATTTGATTTGAAGAATGTCCAATTCAGAATCCTCTGAACTTGGTTCTTCCTTCTGTACTGTAATCATGAACACCTTCTCGTCTTGCTTTCTTTCACTATCAACCTATCTTTTGAGCATATTCACATGACACACTTTGTGAGCTTTCTTCCTGTCTGGAGTCCTTATCAATTAGTTTATCTCACTAATGTTATTTTCAATTTGATAAGGTACACGAAACCTTGTTTTTAAAGGCTCACCTGTTACTGGAAGGAACACCAATGTCTTATTCCCAATTACAAAATTGTAAATTTGTGATTTGTTATCCGCTTCCTGTTTCATTGTATGCTGTGATACTTTTAAATCTATCTAGCCAACTCTCCAGCTCGATGTAATCGATCCCTAAAATTTTACACATCGTCCAAATGGGTGGTCTCTGAATTCTGACTTATTAATTCCTCCCTCATCAATTTGAATGATCCTGTTTTTAGCTAAATACAATAAAGTGAGACAAGTGAATTAGCCAGGAATATTAATTGTAATGTGGTATCGTTAACCATAAATAAGTGTGTATTTCTGATTCGTCGATGGAAAATGTACATATCATTACGTAGAATTAAAAAGCTGATGGAATATATTGTTTAGAGAGTGCATTCTCATTGGAAACGCCCTTGAACAGGCGCTTGAAGATAACTGGGGAAAAGTGCCTGAGTGCTGTCTGGTCAGTGACAGGAACCCAGGGGTTTGAATGATTGAAAATTCCTCTAACATGGAGATGAGAAAACCATTATATCAGCTGCGATCTTATTGAATGCTAGAACACATTTCGGCTGAATGTCCTCATGATGGATTTGAAACGTATTCGATTTTAAAAACGTACATCTCTACTCCTTCCCCTTATGCCTTACATACTGGGGCAATGACATTTCTCTGAAAAATGGAATTATTTGGAATATTATCCCGAACATTCCATAATCAGCATTCTCCAAATATTCTATTGCCATGAGGGGGTTTTGAAAAGGCGAGAGAGAGAGAGAGAGGGAGAAGGAGAGTGGGAAGCTGCTGCATGCGGTAATGAAAGTGGTGGAGCATGAGTCTTGTTCGGGGGTATGTGCTATAACAAATGTACAGTGAGTGAGAGAGAGAAGAGAACATACTGTGACCCTTATCCTGATAGAGCGGGGAAGGTTATTGATGCTTGTCCTAAATTGCTGGGATCTTCTTCAGACGGCAGATAATGCACTGAGCTAGGTGGTGAGCTCAGACCACGCTCGGTGGGTCTGGTTTTGTGCCCCCCCCGCGGGAAAAGAATAACCCTCTTCTGTACTACCTCATCTACCTGCCCCTGTCGACAAACCGTGATGTAATTGCCCCTTATCCGGCATGCTTGTGGTAAACTGTGCAGGGCAGCTCCAAACAGAGAAAACTCAACCGTGTGCCCATTGGCCTTTTGAAGATGGCACCAGTGACAGTGTTTCCAGAATATCCAGGCGCGTCCGAGGGATGTTGAGTACCTCCAACCATGATGGGTGGGAGAATAGGACTGGCATTGAATGACAGGGACACCATGAGGTGGGGTGGGTAGTTAGTGAGGTGAGTTCGATAAGATAACACCAGGAAACTAGTTCGGCCTCGTGCAGACAATTCCTCTGTCACACTCATTGAAAAAGACACTGAGACAAATTATTGTTAGATTCAGCCCAATAAGTCGAAGACTCTGCTGTTCCCACTCCCAGTTGCAAAGCTGCAGAACAAATGCTCATCCAAAACTCCACCATCTGAATTTGCAGCAATATCCCGTTCACCCATCATTCCTGGGAATACTGGCTAAAGTTGCAAGATGCTGTTGAAGTATCTTTACTTCAACATTCTGAAACCAGTGATCATCCATGGAATTGTCTCTCAATCTCCCTTTTCTCGTTTTCCCAAAGTCCTTTTGGTTTTTTGGTATTTGAACTGACCCGAACATGTTCTTATTTTAACGGTAATTGTGTGGTGTTGTACTTCAGATGCAATTCGTTTGATCAAAATATTCATCATTAAGCAAAACACAATTTATTCAAATACTGTAGACAAAATACAACAAAAACAAGAGGAACTTGGAAAAACTTAATTTATTGGAAAACTCAACAGATTAATGGGTTACTTAATTAATAAACAGTAACTGCTGCAATATTGTAACATCCTGGATACACACACTTGCCAAAAAAACAAATTCAGGAAACATATTGTCTCACATGCAGTTCTCCAATCCAGGAGGAACGAACATCAAGAGACAATTCTGTGGGAAATCTCAGGGAGAGAGCGTAGCAGCCTGGAGAGATGTAATGCCTTCCAACCCTGCTGAGACCCCAGCAATAAATGGCGAAATGTAAAACTAAGAATCCTGGCTCCGTTAGAGTTTGACCATCATTCTATACGACCAGGCCGCGGCTGCAAAGACCACAATGAATGTACTGTATCTACACAATCTATGCCACAGTAGTAGAGTCTCAAAAATGCCTAACCCCACCTAATTCCCGCAATGCTGTTAAGATATATTGTCAAAGTTAAATATTAATAATCAAAGCCAAAGGATGCAGCAGGCCTGCTGATCAGACACAGATGGCCTCGGGAATCCAACACTTCCTACCCTGCCAAAACACAGTAGAAACATCGAACTTGTGAAGAGAAAGCATCATCTCTCTCCCTCACATTTAACTTTAAAAATGTAAATGTGCCATTCCCCCACTAGTCAGCGATTTCAACATCCCACCCACACCAAGTTATGTCAGTGTTGTGCCGAAAGGGGCTAACTGAAGCTGTTTGTTCGGTGACTGTAATTGATGTCAGTCTCCATGGATCTTAACTGTGGCACTGGAGGTTTTCCCTCTTCTATTAATAAGGAGCTTCCTTCAACCTGATATCTCTTAGTATCAGCGGCAACGTCATCCTCAAGATGATTGCATCCGCAGCTACAGAGAATAGGAGAGGAAGACAATCTTAGAACAAGAGACGGGAATGTTCCAACAATGAATCAGAATCTGAGAACATAAGACTGGAATGTTGCAACAATGGATCAGAATCTGAATGTTTTTTACTGGAATGTTCCAACAATGGATAGGAGCTTATCAAATGGTCTTTACTGGCTTTCACTGGATTGGGCATGGTTAGAGTTGCGGATACGAGCCATACTGATGATTATTCAAGCTGGGTATTATCCAATCCTCGCTATTATTGGTGTTCCTGGTAAGCCTATCTCTGTCAATTCTATAAACAATGGTGAAGGTTATTGATATATCAGTTATTTATATTTAGCATATGCATAAACTGCTATCTTTAGTTTCAGTCACAAACTCCACTTCATTTCCATCAATTTCAGACTCCTCTCTCATAAATATCTAAGAAGTAATAATATTGTTCAGATCCGTGCGTCTTCCTTTTACCCTGAATGTTTCTGTATATTTTCTCTGCCATCAGCCCTGTCCACACCCACCTCCATAATAACCCAGTCTCCACCTCTGCCTCAGTGCTGTTGTTGAATTAGCCGTTATCTGTCCCTTTGTTCACTTCAGCATTTACGGCTCCAGTTCTCTTCTGACCTCTCCTCCAGTTGCAAATATTTTGAACACATACTTGTTCTTGTCTCTCCAGCTGTTTCATAGTTGGGACCCCATATCAGCGTAATAATCACAGTGGCCAGAGTAATAATCAGAGAGGCACAGGTTATAAGCTTAAAGGCATTGTTTCAAATCCTATCCCGGCTACTGATAGAACTTAAATTTGAATGACAAAAATTGAATGAAATCTCATTTTACTAACGGCAACCATAAACCATCAGGACTTTTTTCATTATTTCGTTTATAGTCTTTGGTAAAGAAACTAAGTTTGACTTCAACCCCACGACCATATGGTTGGCTCCATATTGTCTTGCCAAATGACCTCACGGTCAAGAGCAGCTAGTGATGGACAACAAATGCTGCCCTTGCCAGTCATGCTGTCATCCCGTGAAACAGCAGCATTAACGGTGAAATAAACCAATGAACTGAGGATGTTCGAGATTTGAAATAAAATTCTCCAGCGTCTGAAGATGTTGTAGAATCTCAACAAATATGGCAGCCTCTATCACGAGAAGAACAGATAAAGTTTCAAGTCTAGTGACCCTACAGCAACACTGAAAGCAACTGAGAAATAATATTATTTTTATCAGGCTGGATGAGTGAGGGGGAGATTAGTTGAATGGATGGGAAAATGTCCAACAAAAGAGAGAGAGAGAGACAGAGAGAGAAATGAAAAGCAAAGGGACTGCTGATAATGAAGTAGAAGGAAAATAAAAAGGGAATTTCTTCTAACATAAACCTTTCCCCATATTCCTGAATATTACGTCAATCTAGATATGCCCCTGTCATAACGTCCATGATGTCACGCATCGGACTCCGATGCTCCAGAGTAAACAAGCCCCAGTTTGTCCAGCCTCCCTCATACCTCAAAACCCCCACTCCCGGCAATATCCTTATAAATCTTTTCTGCACCCTTTGAAGTTTATTAACATTCTTCCTGTCGCTGATCGAACTGAATTAAATACAGTATTCTAAATCTAGCCTCACCAACATCCTGCCCATTCACAACATGATCTCCCAACTCGCACACTCAATGCACTGACCAATAAAGGCAAGCATACCAAACCCCTTCTTCACCACCCTGTCTACCTGTGACTCCGCTTTTCAGGATCTTTGAGCCTGCACAGTTTTGTTCATCAATACTCCGCAGAGCCATACCATTAATTGCGTATGTTCTGACCTATTTTACCTTACCAAAATGCAACACTTCACATTTATCTAAATTTAACTCCATCTGTCACTACTTAGCCCATTGGCCCTTCCGATTGACGTCCCATTGTATTCTGAGGTAAATGTTGCTGTCCACTGCATCTCCAATTTTAATGTCATCTGTAAACACAATAAACAGGCAAATATTCACCTTCAAATCATTGATATAAATAATGAAAAGCAGTGGATTCAGCACTGTTCCTTGTGGCACAACACTGGACATAGGCCTCCAGTCTGAAAAGCAGTCCTCGACCACCCTCAGCCTCCTATCTTCACTCTAATTCTGTAGTCATTTGGCTATCTTATCTTGGATCTATTTGTGACCTAACCTTACTAACTTGTCTGCTATGTGGAATCCTGTCGAATGCCTTGCTGAAGTCTATATGGACAGGGTCTACCACATTGCCATCACCAATCTACTTTGTCACCTCTTCACAACACGCAATGAATTTTGTTAGAAATGATTTCCCATACACAAAGCCATGTTAACTATCCTTCATCATTTGTTACTTTTGCAAATACATGTAAATACTACGCCTCTCAATGCTCTCCAACAACATGGCCACCAATGACGTTAGTCTCTCTGGTCTTTCATACAGGACATTATTCCCTTTCCTCGTCCCTGCTCACTGCAAATATTAGTGTAACCAGTTTGGTGAAATGATCAATAATATAGGTCTCAGACTGGGTCAGGGTTAGGAACAAGTCAGGCAGGATTCTTTAATCTGTTAAAATTAGCAAGGTTATGACCCAGACAAAGTTGCTCAAACTTCGATGGCAAGATAAATGACAATCAGTTTGGATATTGCAAATCGGTATGCCAATGTTTTCCTTTCGAAAAATACTGACACATTGCACACATTTGATGACAAACTGAAAAATAAAATCTCTGCAGAACGTTAACTTTAAAGAACTTTGCCCAAATATAAGTTGAACTCATGACAAAAGGATGCACGAGTGATTGTCCCAAACATCATTCAGCTTTTGGAGCTATTCTGCTCTTACATGCTGCTGGTAATGGGATTACTTCCTGGAGCAGGTTGGTTTAGCTGAATTCCCTTTACTTCAGGCAGTGGAGCGATTCCAGTGAATCCTCGACAGGAATCCTCCAGCAGTGGTAAAAACGACTGAGGAGTTCTCAGCTCACATATATTGTTGGGAGGAGGAACACGGAGAGAGAGGCAGCAACAGGCTGTTCCTTCTCAAGGAGATTACAATTTCTCCCTCTCTGAGTTGAATCACACAATAACGTTATCCGGCCCCAAACTGGACCAATGAGGTCACTTTGAACAATGTCTGAACGGTACGACTCCATCACATTCCTTGTTCCATGTAGGTACATCACTGCTGCTGTTGGACACCCAGCCATTTCTTTCGGAGCAAATAGCACCACTAGAATTGAAGATGTGTTTATATGTTCCCGTATACTTTTAAAATACAACTTGAAATATCTTCACAATATCTGCATTTCAATGAATGCATCTTATTCTTAAATTAGCTCCCCAGTCTTATTCTCCCAGAGAAGATAAAATATTCATCAGGTATTCACTAGCTCAAAATCTAATGTGGTCAATAAAAAAAAACATTTCACATTCTCAGTCCTAAACTCCTAATCGTACAGAACATAATGCCTTCATCGCAAGAGCAAGTAAAGAGAAACATCTTTGAAAAGTTTCAAAAGCGATTTGTTTTTTCACTTCAGTGGAATTACAGCCTTGCATAGTACATCAGATATGGTCTGAGCAACGGCCTGTACAGATGCAGTAAATAATCCTTAAGATCAGACCCAATGCTCTTTACACGAAAAAGTATCATTTCATTTAATTTTCAAATCACGTGCTGCATGTACAGACTAATTTGATATGATTTATGTACCAGGATACACGAATCACTTTGTACCACGGAGTTCTGCAATCTGCCTCCAGTTATATAATTTACGGTTGTTTTATTCGTCCTCAAAAACACAGACTTCCCATCACCCACATTGTACAGTTTTTTTGGTGAAGCTTTACTCACTGCCCTGCCCCGTCTGTATCCCATTGCAGACGCTCTGCCCTCCCCTGTCTATATCCCATTGCAGACGCTCTGCCTCCACATGAAACCTTATTGAATGACTATCCTGCTGTATGAGCAAACTGAGCTCCAATCCATTCAGCCCCTTCTTCCAAACCATTAGTCTGGATTGTAAACTGTTGTTGACCCCACACTGAATCCTGAGGAATTCCACTAGTTATAGCTTTCCAACCTGAAAATAAGTAATTATCTCGACTCTATATTTGCTTGTCGCGAATGCTATATTGTGTAGCTGATTGTTGATTTGTTTCTGATCTCAGCGATCCTTCATTCGGGCCATTTGTTGTCAAATGACCAGGTGGAGTTCGTACTGTCAATGATCCTGATTCCTGAGAGTTTAAAAGATGATCACAGAATATAGACTAACATTTGGGGTGATCTCTACCCGATCAAAAATGCTGTTTTTCTATTGCAACGATAGAACCATCTGCAGTGTCAGTCATGTGCTCAATTTTAACGTGCAGACACTGAGGAGGGGGGAAGAGTTCCTATTAGTCTGATGAAAATGGGACCCTTTAACAACACAACTAATAATCTTCATCATTAATTTCATTTTTGGCTGTTGTGTTGAAAAATTACTGCAGTCACTACACATTAAAATAAGCGACTGTCTTTGACAGAGGACCTTATATAGGTTTATAAAGTCATGAGGGGCATGGATAGGGTAAATAGGCAAGCTATTTTCCCTGGGGTAAGGGAGTCCAGAACTAGAGGGCATAAGTTTACAGTGAGTCCAGAAAGACATAAAAGTGACCGAACAGGCAACGTTTCCAAGCAGATGGTGGTACATGTATGGAATGAGCTGCCAGAGGAAGTGGTGGAGGCTGGTACAATTGCAACATTTAAAAGGCATTTGCATGGGTATATGAATAGGAGAGGTCTTGGAGGGATATGGCAGGTGGGACGAGATTGGGTTGAGATATGCAGTCAGCATGGGTGAGTTGGACCGAAAGGTCTGTTTCCGTGCTGCACATCTCTTGGACTCTATGACTCGATGGCCCAGTCTTCACTGTTCCCTGGGGATGAGAATACCACAGACAGCACAACCCTAAGAAGATAGGAACATCCTTATCTCAATTATAAATGGGGGAACCTCTAAATTTAAAAGTATATGAACCTCACAGCAAGTCAGCTTCCCATTTTAAAAATGAGGGCACAACCTATAGGAAATACATAGACCATTCAGCCCCTCAAATCAATCCCACATTCCCATTGACTCTGTTAAGTAAAGTATTTATCAAATTCAGCCTCCACTGTTCTCTTGGTTAGCCATTTCAGGTAGCATAACCATAGAGTGTATGAAATTGGTGCAGAACTGGACTGTTTGGTCCACCAAGTCTGGTCTGCTATTCAGTCATGGCTGACATGTTTCTCAATAAAATTATCCTGTCTTCTCACTGTAACTTTAATCCCCTTATCAATCAAAATGTATCTATCGCTGTCTTAAAGGCAGACTGTGTCTGTGTCTCTATGTCTATATGTGTATATGTGTTTTAGCTTATTGGCAGGAGGCAGAGGGTGGTGGAGGAAAGTTGTCTTTTGGACTGGAGACCTGTTACCAGTGGCGTCCCATAGGGATTGGTGCTGGATCCACTTTTGGTTGTCACTTATATCAATGGCTGAGATGAGAATTCTGCAATGTATGGTGAGCAAGTTTACAGATGACACCAAATTTAGTTATATAGTGGAAGGTGAAGAAGGTCACATAAGATTGCAAAGAGATCATTTTTAATTGGATCAATGAATCATAGAAATGTACAGCACAGAAACGGACACTTTGGTCAAATTCATTCTTGCCAACCAGATGTTATAAATTAACTTAGTTTCATTTTCCAGCATTTGTACAATATCCCTCTAAACCATTCCAATTCATGTCCCCATCCAGATGCGTTTTAAATATTGTAATTTGTACCACCCTTCACCATTTCGTCTGGCAGCTCATTGCATAAACATACCACCCTCTGTGTGAAAATGTTGCCCTTCGGTCCTCTTCATATCTTGTCCATCACACCTTAATACTATGTCCACTAGTTTTGGGCTTCCCTACGCGGGGGTAAAGATCCTGAATAATCAACCTATCTATGGTCTTCATCATTTTATAAACGTCTAGAAGGTGCAAATGTGACTCCAATTAACACGGATGGCTGTGTTTTCAGTAAACCTGGGCCTAAATTCTGAAATTCAATATTGACTCCTTTCCTTCTTCATCACATCTCAATTCTAAAATAATTTTAACAACTTGCCCAGCCACATTATGAAACACCCTGTGGGATTTTTATCTAGACTTTTGGCCTCAGAGATAGGGACACTACCACCATTTGGCAATAATCCCAAAAGCTGCAACACTATGCTCCTGCGTGTTTGCTCATCAGCCTGTTTTGAAATACTGTGACATTCCTCCGTGACAGGCAGGACTTGAATCCAGACATTAATGCTCCAGAGTGAGAGACACTACTACGCAAGTTCAGGTATTGGAATCTAACCCAGAGCTCTGGCTCAGAGGTATGGGTATTACCCACGACACAAGACTTAAACCATGCCCAGAATTTGAGTCACATTTTAAATGTCAGCTTTCAGCTCTGTGTGGATTCATTAAAATTTGGTTAACTTTACTGAATTACACATTTGAAAGAATCACATTGTCAATCAGATGAAAGGTACTCAACTCAACTATAATTAAACTGGAGAGGGTTCAGAAAAGATTTACCAGACTGTTGTTGGGAATGGAGTGTTTAAGTCATACGGACAGGCTGGATGGACTGGGACCTGTTCCACTGCAGCGAAGAAGGTTGAGACAGTGTCAACCTTATCGAAGTTTATAAAACATTGAGGCGTATAGATAATGTTGAAAGGCACGTGCCATTTCCTTAGGGTGGTGGATTTAAAGAGAAGGATGTAATTTTAAGATGACAGCAGAAAGTTTTTCGATGACGTAGTTTCATAGAGCTGTCCAGCATGGAAACAGACCCTTCTATTCAACTTGACCCTGCCAAATAGACGTCCTATATTAATGTAGTTCCATTTGCCTGAATATGGCCCACATCCCCCTAAACTTCCTATTCATGTGTCCATCCAGATGCCTTTTAAATGTTGTAATTGTCCCAGCATGCACAACTTCCTCTGGCAGCTCGTTACATATAAAGCACCCTCTCTTTGAAAGCGTTGCCCCTTAGATCGCTTTTAAGTCTTTCCCCTCTGACATTCAACCAATGTCCACGAGCTTTGGAAAGTGCTATCCTGGGGAAAGGATCTTGGCAATTGACACTGTCCATTCCACTCGTGAGTGTATAAACCTCTATGATTAACTCTCAACCGCTGATGCTCCAGGGAAAATAGCCCCAACATATCCAGCCTCTCCATAAATCTCAAAACATCCAAACCTGGCAATGTCTATGCAAATCTTTTACGAATCCTTTCAGGTTTCACAAATCCTTCCTCGAAAAGCGTGACCGTGATTGCATGAAGTATTCAATAATGGCCTAATCAATGTCCTGCACAACCGCAATATGACATTCCAACACCGACATTCAATGCACTGTCTAACAACAGCGATTTTGGGTCTGTAACATGAGACACATCTGGAGCAGAAGTTACAGAGTGGGGAAACCTGGAAAGAGAGATTAGGAGTGGGGTCACTTCCTGACCCAGCCTGGATTTCCAAGTACATTTCCGAAACTACACCTAACCATCGGAGTGGCCTCGATCTGCTCCTGTGAAGCAGGTCCGAAGGGTTGACGGAACACCAGAACATAGGGCTGGGGGACAAGAGCGCGCGGGTATCTTTGTGTATCTGTTTGTGCGTCTAAGTGTCTCTTTGCATCTGGGTGTGTCTATGTGTCTATGTGTGTTTGTGTGGTTGTGTCTGTGTGGGCGTAGGATTTCTGTGAGTATATGTGTGTGTGTCTGCGTGTGTGTCTGTTTCTGTGAGTGTGTGTGCATTTGTGTGTGTACCTGTGTTTGACTGCGTGTGTGTGTGTCTGCAAAGGTGTGTGTCTGTTCCTGTGAGTGTGTGTGTGTGTTTGTCTGTGTCTGTGTCTGAATCTATGTGCGTGTGTGTGAATGCGTCTGTGTGTCCCTATTTCTGTGAGTGTGTGTCTGTGTCTGTGTGTGCGTCCGTGTGTCTGTGTCTATGTATGTGTATGTTTGTTTGTGTGTGTATGTGTATCTGTGTATCTGTTTGTGTTTGGATGGTGCTGTGAGCTGCTGCCCTCCCTCTGTCCCTCCCAAACTGAATCTCTGATGATTTTCACCCTCCACTCCCACATGTACAGTGGTGTGGGGAGGCCGCCAGAGATTAACAGCACCAGAAAGCTCAGCAGGTCTGACAGCATCTGTGGACAGAAATACAAGGACCCTTCCTCAGATCTCCTGTCGGGGGATATTACATTACTTTAAGTACACACAGATGTACACACACTAATACAGAGACATAGAGACACTTACTAATACACAGAAACAAGTATAGACATGAAGTGTCTGTCAGTATTTCTCTTGCTCCACAGTGACCTTGTCAATATTTTACGTACTCTGTCTGGTGTACGTCAGTATTTAAGTCTGTCCTCAGGGTGTGTGTTAGTGTTGCACTTGCGCACAATTGTGAGTGAGTCAGTATTTCTGCGTGGAGTGTGACTGTAGGACAATTTCAATGTTTGCAGATATCAAACCTGGACGAATTATAAAGTGTGTGGAGGACAGTCTGGAACTCCAGCAGGACGGTGACACATCGGTGTCGTTTTCAGGTTTATGGCAGATCAGGAACAAATCAGAGCAGTGTGCGGAGATGCACCTTGGTAGGAATAACTCTGAAAGTCAATATAAAGCATTTTGTATCATTATAAAGCGGGTGCAGGAGCAGAGGACACTGGGTGTATTTGAGCACAGATTATTGAAGATGTCAGGACAAGTGTGGAGAGCAGAAAATATCACAGGTTAGTTTCAGTATCTGAGCTGTTTACAGGAGGAGATGTAGGAGGGAGCCTCCGTGCTCCCTTCCTGGGAGGTGATGGTGATGATGTGTTGTGAGCCCACCCTCCTGACCATTTAGACCGTGGGGATCCCATTTGTACCAGCTCGACACAAAAGGGAGATTGCATCAGGGGCACGGCTTCTAAGTTTTGCCGGGTGAAACGGAGGTGCCAGTGGGTTTAAAGTGAGGATTGCCCTTCACTGAACATTGCTACTTACTCGGTCGGTGGGACATGGATGTTTCAGAATCTCCACACGTGGGGTACCTGTCCTCTCCGGCTCCGACCAGGGTCCTCCCCACATGGCTGGGGGAGGGGGGGTGAGGGAACGGTTATCGGGCACTCCAGCACCCGGCTTGGCCCTTTCTGTCCCATTCCAGTCTGTTTCTCCTGGAATGGGAGAATGCGAGGGAGGGAGGGTGGGGGTGGGTGGCCCTTTTGTTTGTGCTGGTGTAGGTGGGGAACATAGTGAAGTATCCGGAAGGAGTCAGTGCACAATGTTGTATCTATGCCGTGTTATTGGTGTGGGGGTAAAGTGGAGGGGGAGAGAGAGAGAGAAAGAGAGACTGCATGCAGTAGTGAGAGTGGTGGAGCATGAGCATTGTTCGGGGGTAGGTGCCATAACAGATATACAGTGAATGTGAGGGAGCAGACAGCACACGGTGATACTTATCCTGACAGAACCGGGAAGGTTATTGATGCTTGTCCTGTATTGCTGGACATTTCGTCAGACCACAGATACTACACTGAGCTGGGTGGTGAGCTCAGACCATGCTGGGTGGCCCACTCTGGGAAGAGAATTGCACCAGCCAATTCACCAGGGCTTCCGTGTCTCTGTTGACAAACCGTGGTGTAATTGCCCGTTATCTGTCATGCTCGGGGTAAACTGTGCAGGGCAACTCCAAACGGAGAAAGCGCAACCGTGTGCCCATTGGCCTTTTGAAGATGGCACCAGTGCCACGGATCACGAAATATTTAGGTTCATGCGGGCATTGGTGAGTATCTCCAACCATGAAGGAAATCGAGCTAGCATTGAATGCGAGGGACGCCATGGGGTGGAGTAGGTAGTCAATGAGCTGGGATTGATGGGATATCACCAGGAAACTAGCTCAGTCTCATACAGACAATCCTTCTGCCATACGTAGTGAAAATGTCACTGTAACAAATTATTGTTAGATTCAGCCCAATGTGTCGAAGACTCTGCTGACCTACTCACAGTTACAAAGCTGCAGAACAACTGCTCATCCAATACTCTCCATCATCTGAACTCACACCAATATCCCATTCCCCTATAATTCCTGGAAACACTGGCTCATGTTGCAGGATACTGTTGAAAAGCCTTCATTTCAGCATTCTGGATTCTGTGAACACATCCTTCCATGACATTGTCTCTCAATTTCGCTCTCGCTGTCTATTCCCTAAAGCCTTCACATTTGTTGATACTTAAATTGATTCCCCCGCCATCTCTCTCTGGCAGTGATTTTCACACCCATAGCACCCCTGTGTCATGCCACAATGTAGATATGGAGCTGTAAATGAAAGGGAGCTGCACCTCCTGTCACTTCCAGCATGGGCTACAAGTTTCCCTACGCTGGGCAGTGATCTAACACAATATTACTGAACAATGCGCTGGGATGATGGACTCAGTTCCACAACCTGGTCGCATATCTCATCTGGGTTTATGGATCAATGCACGACTGTGGACTGCGTACCTTTCCACTCTGGATAGATTGTCATTGTATTGCACAGTACACCAGTCCGGTTTGCACAGTGCTCACTGCTGAACACATATCTCATCTGGGTTTATAATCAATGCACTACTATAGTGTGCACAGTGTTCCGCTCTGGACTGATTGCAGGGTGGTGTTCAGCAACACACTAGCCTGGTCTGCGCTGTGCTCCTTTACAAACAGATATCTCCTCTGGGTTTATGGTGTCTGGTCTGGTTCGGTGAGGTGGATTGAGAATATGCCTTTATTTTTGTTCGCAATCATGTGATTGGACCCTCCAAATTCTGACTCCTCCGGCCAGTCCTATTCTTCAGTCTACCTCCATCGTTTGCCAACATGCTGTCGATGAGTAATTGTCCCGTTTTAATGTGAACAACTGTTCTCTCTATTTCTCTGGTCTTTGGCCTTGCTCACCATGGAGCATCGGGATTCACCGCAATAAACCTCAGTAAGGTCACTCCTCAGAAACAACACTCCAGGGAACATAGCCCCTGCCCATTCATACTCTCCGTGTAGCTCAAAATCACTCGCTACCATCACCCTACCCAACACTGTCAATATACTTGGAAAACTTTTCTGCACGCTTTCAACTTTAACAACGTCTTGCCTACAGCAGTGAGAACAGAATTAAAAGCAGTATTACAGAAGTGGCTGAACCTAGTGCGTAGGCGAAAGTGAGTATTGCAGATGCAGGAGATTAGAGTCGGGAGAGTAGTGCTGGAAAAGCACAGCAGGTCAGGCAGCATCCGAGGAGAAAGGAAAACCGATGTTTCGGGCAAAAAACACGATTCCTCATTAAGGACTTTTACCCAAAAGGTCGATATTTCCTGCTCCTCGGATCCTGCCTGACCCACTGTGCTTTTAGAGCACCACTCTCTGCACCAAGTGTATATTCCACATGCCTCCTTCTTCAAAGACAGCAATTTCTCCCCCCGCGTGGTCGACGATGCAATCCAAAGCATCTCATCCACTTCCTGTAACGCTGCCTTCAAATTTTGGCACTCCAAACTCAATAGGGAAAGGACACTCTGTTCCTCACATTCCATCCCACCAAATCTCCAGATACAAAGCATTATTGTCCCCCATTTGCACCACTTACAAACAGACCCCACCACAAGGAATATATTTCCCTCCCCACCCCGATCTGCGTTGGATAAAGAACATTCCCGGCGCGAATCACTTGTCAGGTCCACGCCACCCAACAACCCACCCTCCACACCTGGTACCTTCGCATGCAACCACAAGATTTGGAAAACCTGCACCCTCACCTCCCCCTCACCTCCGTCCGAGACTACAAAGGATCCTTCCACATTCTTCGGAGTTTTACCTGCATTTCCACACACGTCACCTACAGTATCCGTTGCTCCTGATGTCTCCTCTACATTAGAGAGACAGGACGCCAACGTGTGGAACACTTCAGAGAACATCTCTGGGACATCCGAACCAAACAACCCCACTACCCCATGGCTGAAAACTTTGACTCCCGCTTCCACTCCACCATGGACATGCTGGCCCTCGGCCTCTTCCACCGCCAAAACCTTAACCACCCGACTCTTGGAGGAAGAAAGACACGTCTTCTGCCTTTGGAACTTGGAACCACATGGGATCAATGTGGATTTCACAATATTTGTCATTTACCTTCCCTCCAACTTATCCCAGTTCCAACCTTCCAACTCAGTACCGCCGGATGACTTGCCCTACCTGTCCATCTTCCTTTCTATCTATCCGCTTCACCCTTCTCTCTCACATATCACCTGCAACCCCAACTTCATAAACATTTCACATTCTCAGCTATCTTCCCCCAACCCCACCTATTTCCCATTTATCTCCCAGCACCCTTGGGCCCAAGCCTCATTCCGATGAAGGGCTTACACAAGAAATGTCAATGCTCCTCTGATGCTGCCTGACCTGCTGTGCTTTTGCAGTACCACCTTCTCTACTCTGATCTCCAGCGTCTGCAATCCTCACTTTCTCTCTTGAGTTAATGTATTCAGAAATTTCCCCACCAGACATTTCTTGCAGCTAATCTGTTATCTTATCCCTGTAGCTTTATAAACAGAGTTGGACATATCCAGCCCTGCAGTGCTCTGGTAAAACTCCCACATTCAAGGAAAAAGTCAGAAAAAATTGAACGATTTATAGTCCGGCCATCTGTAACCCACATCCATTCCATCGGGACCGAGTAAATAATCCGTTTTATTATGATATGGAATGTAATGTAAGGAAGGGTTTAACTTTCCCTGTTTGTTTGGTGACTGTGATTATTGTCAGTCGCCATATATTCTAATTATTCCAGTGGAAAGTTCCCATCTCTTAATGATATATGGGCTTCGTTCAATGTGTTATCCCATAGTATGAGTGGGATAATCACCGACAGCACTAACAGGGATCAGCAGCTCCAGATGGAGAAGGGGAGGAGAGATCATAATCTGAGAACGTTAGACTTGAATGTTACAACAATGGATAAGAATCTGAGAACATTAAACTGGAATGTTCCATCAATGGATCAGAATCTGAGAATATTAGACTGGAATATTCCAAAAATGGATCAGAATGTGAGGACATTAGACCGCAATGTTCCAACAATGTATCAAAATCTGAGAACGTTGGACTGGAATGTTACAACAATGGACAGGGATTTATCCGATTACGCTGGTTTCTTTCTACATATTATGATTGGTTGTCATTTAATTTGCAGACCTATTATGCTCTTCTCATTATTCAATGTTTTTATTATCCTCTCCTGACTACCGTTTGTGTCCCTGGTAAGTCTCACCATCCAGATATTTTTCTATAAACTAGTTATGACTGCATTACTGTTATTTCATGTAGTCTTCACTCCTTGCCACTATTATTGTTCATGTTAAGACCCTGAATCCACACATTCACTCTGCAGATCACGACTAACAGCAACAGTGAACTTGTTCAATTACTGTCTCCCTTCTTGATTCAGACTGTTACTCAAGGGTCTCTATGTTGACCTACTCACTTTCAGATGTGAAACATTGTCTCACTGCCCTTGTTATTTAAGTATTGGGAACGTGGAGGTCATTGTCCTCTATTATGTTTACAAACTCTGTTTCCTTCCTGGAACTCCATCCCATCCGTGGCGAATATATTTGTGGGAACTGGGCATTGCTGGCTGGCCAGCATTAATAGCCCATTCCTAGTTGCCCATGAGAAGGTGATGGTGAGCTGGCCTCTTGAACCGCTGCAGTCCACTTGCAGCGTTAGGGAGGGAATTCCAGGATTCTGACCCAACGACTGTGAAGGAACAGCGGTATATTTCCAAGCCAGGGTAGTGAACGGCTTGGAGGGGAACATGTAGGTGGACATTGAAACAGACGGATCTCAAGTTTGGTGACCCCTTTGGCCATGAGCTTATTTCTGACATCATGCCCTGATCATTATTAACTTTATCTATTCGCTGCTCCAGATTGTCCTTCACTGGCTTAACCCATCTTCTGTTTGAACCTTGAGCTGTGAAGTACAGGCTTAATGATGACAATAATCTGCTGCTGACACTGTCGGGTTGAAACCTGCAGAAACAAAACTGATTCGAACTCACACCAAAATTTCATCCATCTGATATTTCTGTGCACGCTGAGCTATATCGCTATGGTGTCTGGCAATGTATTTATTTTAATATTCTCAAGCTCTTTAACTCATCTGTCCATGAAACTTCCGTCGGTCTCTCTGTGTCGATTATCACAATCCCTGCCAGTGGGTCATAGTTAACCTGGTTTCCATTCAGTGTATTTTTCCTCATGCAATGATGTTCACATGCAACCACCCCAACACCACACACACACACACCTTATACTGGTCATATGGAGATAGAAATCTTCCCCGGCTGTGTGTATTTGGTGTGTGTATCGTTCCTATATGATAATAAAAGTTTTCAATACTCCTCATGCTGGGCAGATAATCCAGTTTACCGAGTAGTACACGAGCATGGCCTGCACAGCTCTCCGTGTTAGTCTGTCATCTTCTCCCAGTTTGAAGTGTTATGTGAAGGAGATTGCTGTTCGGAAAATACCTTTACTCAATGTTCTCATTATTGTAAGTTTGCTCTCTAATGAGTCAATCCTACATTTAGTCCCAATACCCAGTCTTTTTCTCATTATTTCCACAACATCTTCTCAGTTAATTAACTGCCTGTTTCTGTCTTTAATGTGAATCTTTCTGTCCATCTGTAATTTTCCCTTTCCTTGGTTTTTGCCTCTCTAGTGTATCGAGTGCTGGCATTGTGAAGCTCAGAAACAGTGAAATGGTGTGTCTTGGGTTGTTGTTCACTTCTGAAAATATGTTGCCGGAAAAGCGCAGCAGGTCAGGCAGCATCCAAGGAGCAGGAGAATCCTGAAGAAGGGCTCATGCCAGAAACGTCGATTCTCCTGCTCCTTGGATGTGCCTGACCTGCTGCGCTTTTCCAGCAACACATTTTCAGCTCTGATCTCCAGCATCTGCAGTCCTCACTTTCTCCTGTTGTTCACTTCCCACTGTATTCCATGTGGTGCTCCATGTCGTGGCTGAGGGTGTGTATCGGGCAGATGCTCATTTTCCCGGGGTGCCCCATGTTCTGCTCCATGTTACATAGGGGATTTAGCGGCTTTGGAAGATGGTCTGTGCCTGTCCACTGAACGTCTGACGTCTGTGTTTGTCCCTCTGAGTTCATTGTGTGGTCAGTAACACGAGGAAGCCGCTAGAGTATTATTGTAAAGGACCAGGTATCTTACATCTCTGACAATGCTCTCCCTTAAAAAAAGGCTATTGTCTCGTTTTCTTTAAAGAGATATTTTAAAAGCCGAACTGCGTACTGCAAACGGCTGAAGTAAATAACTTAGAAGGCTTTTCAGGCTTTTTAAAAAAATACATATTGATAACAATGGCCAGCTCTCACGGACCTGGCTTTCCAGTTTTTCTGAGCTATAACAGTCACCAGGTGCTTGCAGTCGGAGATAGGTTGGATTCTTTCAGTAAATGATTCGTCACTGCAATTCTCTCTGAAATCTGTCTTGATGCTGTTTCCTCCTGGATTGGAGAACTGCGTGCAAGACTGATTGGCCTTGGATGTGTCTTTTTGCCAAGAATGAGTTTATGGGGTGTTAGTACATTGCAACAATTCATTAGTAGATGGTACTGTATCTATTAATCTGTTAAGGTTTCCAGTAGTTGAGTTATTCTAAACTCCTCTTCTATGTATTGTTATTAGAGTGTTTAAATAAATTGTGTTTTGCTTAAAGTTGAGTGGTTTAACCAACCGCACACAGCTGGAACACCCATTTCACATCTGCCTTTACTATAAAGTAGTGGGGCGGCACGGTAGCTCAATGGTTAGCACTGCTGACTCACAGAACCAGGGAGCCAGTATCAATTCCTGATTACGACTGTGTGGAGTTTAAACATTCTCACTGTGTCTGCATGGATTTCCTTTGGGTGCTCTGGTGTCCTCCTACAATCCAAGGATGTGCAGGTCAGGTGAATTGGCCATGCTAAATTGCCTATAGTGCTAGGTGCATTAGTCAGGGTTAAATATGTGGTAGGGGAATGGGGTTGGGTGGTTTGGCCTTTGGTGTAGACTTGTTGGGCCGTAGGGCCTTTTTCCATTCTGTTAAGAACCTAACCGAAGACAAAGTTGGCGACCAGGCATTCTGCTCCGGTCCATAGCAATCTGGGGACACATGCCCGGTTCCAAATCGATAATTCCAGATCGGGTTCAGGATTAGAATCCCTAGAGAGAGGAAGCAGGCCTTTTGGCCCAACAAGTCCACACCAACCGTCGGAAGAGAAAACTATCCAGACGCATTCCCCTCCCCTATTACACCATATTTACACCTGACTAGTGCAACTAACCTACACATCGCTGAACAGTATGGGAAATTTAACTTCGCCATTTCGCCTAACCTGCATATGTTTGGGCTGTGGCAGGAAAATGGAGCACCTGGAGAACACGCAGGGAAGGCGACAATGTGCACAGGGAGATTGTTGGGCTCAAACGCATCGTCTTGTAATTGTTAGTTTCTTTTGGTCTGGGTATTGAATTAGGTTGCTTTGTACAGTGCTTTGTGCAGTAATCGCTACTTCTGCCTGTAAGAGTCCTCTGGGTGTGGATAAAATGAAGTTGGAGATTTTACAAAAGGTGAGCAAGACAAAACTGTTAGAATTGGCAGACAAGCTGGAGTTGGGTTTGTGTTTGTCAGTGAGAAAAGGAGATATAATTACAGCTGTAGTTTGGCATTCAATTTTTGCTGTAAACAACATCAGAAACTTTGGAAATACTTAGAATTCAATTGCAAATGAGGCAGCTTCAACACGAAAAGGAATTGAAACAGTTTGAAACAAGATTAAAAGTAGAATTTAAAGAAACGGAAAGGAATAAGAAAGACAGAAAAATGAAGATGAAAAGCAGATAGCGAAAGAGTTTCAACTTCAAACGTTAGCAATTTGATAGGAAAATCGACTTAGCTGGGTGGGGATGAAGGGAGACGGTAGGCTGGATGAGGAGGATAGTGAGGATGAGAAACTCTATAGTAGCCAAAGGACTGATGGGGATCGCTTTAAATATGTACAGGCATTGTCGAAATTTGGTGAAAAGGATGTAGAAGTCTTTTCAATTTCATTTGAGAAAGTGGTTATACGGATGCAATAGCCACTGACCATGTGGGTTTACTTAATCCAACCAAAGCTGGTCGATATAAGGTATGAGGTATTTGCATTCATTTCGGAAGAGATATCTGGAGATTATGAGGAGGTGAAGAAAGACATCTGAAGTTCCTATGAGCTTGGCCAGAAACAGCAGACAGTGTTTTAGAATGTAAAATAGCGTCCCTGGTGAAACGTACATTGAGTTTGAAAGGATTAAACAAAGTAATTTTGAAAGCTGAGTGAGGGTATTAAAAACAGAGCAATCTATGAGATTCCTCGGGAGATTCTGACTTTGGAGGAGTTCAAAAACTCACTTCCAGCTGTCGTGAGATTCGTGGGGAAGAGCAGAGAGTTAAAATGGCATGATTATAATCTGAAATGGCTGATGATTATCAGTTGATCCATAAACCAAAGTTTGGCTTCCGGGAGGGCTTCAGAAGAATGTGCAAGATCTTAAAATATATATCTGTGTGCAAGGTTTAGTGGCGTCGGCCAGGAGTAGCAAGTAAAGAGGTTACAGCATTAAGAGTTACAGAAACATGTAAATTCTTTCAGCTGAAACATGATGAGCTATGTCATTGAGAAGGACTAAGATAGAGATGAGAAGTGCTCCTTTATGTTTGGAGTTTCCTGTGACAACGTCAGTTGTGACATATTTCACAACTGGGAAGGAGGCCTTGAGCTTGGTGTTGACGTTACAACATTTCAGCTATTGGAGGGTGGGGTGGGGAGAGAGTAGCATAGAGTACAATGGGTGAGTGGGGGAGGAGATGAAGGTTGTAGGTCAGGGAGGAGAGGGTGGAGTGGATAGGTGGGAAAGGAGCGAGGCAGGTCGGACAAGTCCGGACAAGTCAAGGGGACAGTGCTGAGCTGGAAGTTTGAAACTCGGATGAGGCGGTGGAAGGGGAAATGAGGAAGCTGTTGAAGTCCACATTGATGCCCTGGGGTTGAAGTGTTCCGAGGCAGAAGATGAGGCGTTCTTCCTCCAGGCGTCTTGTGGTGAGGGTGCAGCGGTGAAGGAGGCCCAGCACCTCAATGTCCTCGGCAGAGTGGGAGGGGGAGTTGAAATGTTGGGTCACGGGGCGGTTTGGTTGATTGGTGCGGGTGTCTCGGAGATGTTCCCTAAAGCGCTCTGCTAGGAGGCGCCCAGTCTCCCCAATGTCGAGGAGACCGCATCGGGAGCAACGGATACAATAAATGATATTAGTGGATGTGCAGATAAAACTTTGATGGATGTGGAAGGCTCCTTTAGGGCCTTGGATAGAGGTGAGGAAGAAGGTGCGGGCACAGGTTTTACAGTTCCTGCGGTGGCAGGGGAAAGTGCCAGGATGGGAGGGTGGGTCCTAGGGGGGCGTGGACCTGACCAGGTAGTCACGGAGGGAACGGTCTTTGCGGAAGGCGGAAAGGGGTGGGGAGGGAAATATATCCCTGGTGGTAGGGTCTGTTTGAAGGTGGCGGAAATGTCGGCGGATGATTTGGTTTATGCGGAGGTTTGTAGGGTGGAAGGTGAGCACCAGGGGCGTTCTGTCCTTGTTACGGTTGGAGGGGTGGGGCCTGAGGGCGGAGGTGCGGGATGTGGACGAGATGCGTTGGAGGGCATCTTTTACCACGTGGGAAGGGAAATTGCGGTCTCTAAAGAAGGAAGCCATCTGGTGTATTCTATGGTGGAACTGATCCTCCTGGGAGCAGATACAGCGGAGATGGAGGAATTGGGAATACGGGATGGCATTTTTGCAAGAGATAGGGTGGGAAGAGGTGTAATCCAGGTAGCTGTGGGAGTCGGTGTCAAGTGTCGGTGTCAAGTCGGTCGTCACTAATGGAGATGGGGAGGTCCAGGAAGGGGAGGGAGGTATCAGAGATGGTCCAGGTAAATTTAAGGTCGGGTGGAATATGTTGGTGAAGTTGATGAATTGCCCAACTCCTCGCGGGAGCACGAGGTGGCGCCAATGCAGTCATCAATGTAGCGGAGGAAGAGGTGGGGAGTTGTGCCGGTGTAATTACGGAAGATCAACTGTTCTACGTAGCCAACAAAGAGACAGGCATAGCTGGGGCCCATACGTGTGCCCATGGCTACCCCTTTGGTTTCCACTTGTTTTGGTGTCAGCTGAAAATGTGGCTGTAGTGTTTCTCTCTCCTCTCATCCAAGTAATACAATGGATGGTAAATTGTTGGGTCATGTGGTCTGAACTCTATGGAATCCCAAAAGTTGCCAAACACTAACGAAACAACTATTCCATGTCTCTGCATTTTGTTGGCTCACCAGCCCTCTATCCAGGCGAATTACCTCCTCCCAAACCCATGTCCTATTTTACAGCTTAATATTTTGTGCAGCGTTTAATCAATGCCTTTCCAAAGTCCAGGTACTTTACTTCTCCAGGATCCCCATCGTCTACTTTGCATGTTACACCTTTAAAGAATTCGAGCAAACAAATAATCATCTTTAAAAAATGCTGATTCTGGTGTATACTGGTTTTACTTTGCAAATCTCTTGTTATTAATTAATTAATAATGGAGTCTCACAATTTATCTTAATTCCCAACAGAATGCTCACGACCTTTTATTGACAAGTGAAGATGATTATCCTAATTCCTAACTTTTCTATACACTCTACGTTCCCTTTACCGTGTTCCTCTCTAACAGGTTCAAAGCTTTAAAAGATATGCTCCAATCGCTGTGTAATAGACATGAGTGTCTGAATGGATTCACTCAGTTCCTGGTTCATACGCTCAATGGGCTGAATGTTCCCATGGTGTTCCTACATTATAGTCTCGATGGCCGGAATGTCCTGATTTACAGATTCAAGATCTGCTTCTCCTACTCTTGATAATATGTCAGAAGCCTGAGAGATTGTGGAATCTTCCTGTTGCTGTGCAACATTTTGAGGGGCTCAAAGGTCTCTTCATATTCCTTCACAACAGGCTCAAGATACTGAACAATCACCTCCTACATCCCTGAAATGGGATTGAAGGAATGATTTGTCTCCTCCTGTTCCCGTACAACAGACTCATGGATGAATTACCTCCAACCTTCCATAACATGTCTCAAATAATTTGGTCTCCTTCTTTAATTCTCGTCCTGAGTGGCCTCCTGTTATTCTAGTGTACCAATCTCTTCCAGTTCCTGTGTTAGAGACTTGAGGAGGCTGAATAGACTGATCCTGTTGCTGCATAAAAGTATACTGGTGCCTCATGGCCCTCTCTGCGTGCAGTGTTATAGACTCGAGGGGCGGATTGGCCTCCTCCTGTAACTGTATATCAGGATTCAGGGGCTGAATAACCTCGTCCTGTTCTGGTGTAACAGGATCGAAGTCCTGAATACCCTTCTGCTGTTCCGGTGTTACAGGCTGGAGAAGTGGAATTGGCTATGTAATTGATTTCTGTTGCTGACTCTTTCTGGTGTTCTATTCAAAAATAAGGCCACTTTTCATTCTTGCAAACTCTACTGCGTATTGGATCAACCTGATGATCCTTTCCATGTAAGTTAACCTCTTCATTGCAGGAATCAGATGGAGGAAGCATTTCTGATCTGCTTCCAATATAGCAATATCCTTTCTTCAGTGAGGAGACTAAGTCTGTGCACACTACTCTAGATGTAATCTGATTATGACCCTGTACAGTAACAGCAACACTTTACCAGTCTGCTGTAAGGATCGCAGCCAGGTTAGAGCACGCTCAGCTGTCTGGGGGAATGCATAGCATTGTTGAACTATCATTGCCCTTCTCTACCCCACCAGCATAACGGGAGATCTGGTGAAAATGTCATAATAACACTTGAGAAGAATGAATAATGTGACGAGATTATCTCAACGTCCAAATAGCCTTCACCAAATATCTCACCTGAACCTACCATTGATCTCCCAAGAGGCCACATCACTCAGATTCCACACAATCTAGTAAGGTGAAGCTTGGAAACAGCAAGGAGAAGCAAAGATTGATGGAAGTTATATGTCAAAGTGAAAGTTGCAATACAAATGTTGGGTATGTTATATAACAGGAAATAAGATACCCAGGTTTGTTGGTACTGCAATAATACCAAATAGTTTCAAGCTACATCTAAACTGTGGTAACCCACGTGAATAATAATACTGAGAAAATGGATTTCATTAACGTATTTGAGATGGTTTCCTTTAACAGTATGTTGATCACTGAAGTAGAGGTGAGGCTGTTTTGAAATTGATGCTATGTGATCAGAAGAGCCAATTGCAAACCCTGTTGAAAAGGAGGTTTCGGGAATAGTAATAACAATATATTGAATTTTATATGACGGCTGAATACAAAACAGTTGTTTTTGAAATTGTAGTTATCAACCTGAGTCATGCAATTCACGAAAGTATGAGGCGCAAATCAGTTGCAGTGAATTGGAGAAGTACATGAAAAAGATTTACTGGAAGACAGACAATGGTTGTTGTTTAAATAAACACTTTAAAATGTACAATACACACATGTCCACCACAGTTCAAACAGCAAAGGGGTAAGCTGATTTAACAATAGTTCACAAAAGAAGTGAAAGATTGCATTAGATCAAAGGAAGCAGCTCAGAAAGATTTCAGATATTGTAGTAAGTCATGGATTCAGAGACATTTGAGGACCAATGAACTGATAATGAAATTTAAAAAAAGAATCAAACTAAAAAGAAACATTAGGATGACCAAACGTTTCTCTCGATACTTGATGGGAAAGTGAAGGCAAGGGCATGTGTGGAATGGGGAATATCCACACGAGATAATTTCTTGCAGAGAACTTGGAAATTACAGAGAAACTAAACAGTTACTTTCATGCCAATCTTATTAGAGACAAGATTAACTGATGGAGAAACTCAATTTGTGTTCTCCAGTGATTGCCAAAATTAAAGGAGATCGCAGTGAAGCTTAGAAAGTTCACACAGAGAGACGGACTGACAAAGGGGGATGGAGAAGTGTTACCAGGCAAGGTTAGGGAGAGTCCCAAAATGTTATCCCCGTTTATCAATCAGAACAAAATAACCAGGACACAACTAGGGACCATTAGAGACCAAGGAGCACTCTGTGTGTGAAGCTGGAGAACATTGATCGATTGTTACATGAAAGCTCCATATCTGTTTTACTTGGAGAAGGAGGATGCAGGGACAGAATTCAAAAAGATGGGTTGGGAAGCTCTTGAACAGACTGATATAAGATGGGAGCAGGGATTGGAGGCTTTGGCTGGTATAAAATTGGACTGATTGCCATGTCTGGATAAGTTGCATTGCAGGCTGCTGTTGAGACAAAGGAGAAAAGGCGCTGACACAAATTTTTAAGTCGAATCTGGCTACAGGGAAGTTGGAGTTGCCAGATGACTGGAGAACAACGAATATGGTCCCACTTTACAGAAATGATGGTGGAAATAGCCTGACTGTTAACCAGTCAGTATTAAATTCGTGTTAGGGCAAGTACTGGAGAAAATAAGAAAAAAAAAATCTTTATTTGCAGAGGCAAGGTTTGATCAGGGGCAGTCAGTATGACATCATAGGAGGGAAGTCATACCAAGTGAATGTTATTGTTTGTTTTCGAGCATGTTGTTCTTATGGTTTTTCAGCAAGACCTTTGACAAAGCCCCATATGTGAAACTGATAAAAAAAAGTCATGATACGAAGGGTAACTTAGTGAGTTATATCAAACATTGTCTTATTCGCAGGAGACTGAGGGTGGTGGAGGAAGGCTGTTTGTGTGACTGGAGACCAGTGTCCCCTGATGTACCACAGGGATCAGTGCAGAGTATCTTATTATTTGTGGTATTCATAAATGATCTAGATATGAATGTGTTAGCCGGTGGGGGGGGGGGGGGGGGTGTGGTGAGGGAGTGTGCTAATTAAGTTTGGCCGGGTGGCAGTGAGGAGGAAGGCCTTATGTTACAGGAAGATACAAATGGAATGGTCAGATGGTCAGATGGAATATAACCCTGATAAACATGTGGTGAAGAAATGGGGGTATACAATGAATTGCAGCACACTAAGAAGCTGAGAGGGCGTTCCTCCACAGATCCCTGAATGTGACGGTACAGGGTAATAGGTTAGGGAAAAAATGAGGACTGCAGATGTTTGAGATCAGAATCAAGAAGTGGAGTTCTGGTAAAGCACAGTCAGTCAGGCAGCATTCAAGAGTCGATGTTTCGAGCATAATCTTTTTATCAGGATTGGTGACCACATTCCTGGTGAAAAGCATATTCTCAAAAAGTCGACTTTCCTGATTCTCAGAAGCTGGATGATCTGCTGTGCTTTTCCAGCAATATACTTTTTGCTGAGGTTAATACGTTAGTTAACAAGGCAGAGGAAACCGTAGGCAGAGCCTTCATTCACCGACGTATAGATTGTCAGAGCTATACAAGTCTATGGTTAGGCCATGTTGGAACACTGTACGTAGTTCTGGGAGACATATTGCAGGAAGGATGTGATTGTAGTGGAGGGGTGCAGAGGAGATTCACCGGGATGGTCCCTGGGATGGAGCATGTCAGCTATGGAGAGAGGCTGGATAAGCTCGGGTTGTTTACTTTGGAGCAGAGAAGGCTGAGGGAGAGGTGATTCACAAGGAAAATATTACGAGGGGGATTTCCAGAAAGATTTTTGCTGAAGTCCCAAACCCAGTGTTCAAAATCATATCTTATGGGATTGTGGCAAATATTTGGACATGGTTACAGAATGGGACAGCTGGCAGGAAAGAGTGAGTAAAAGTTTTTGATTTTGATTTTATGAACAGGTGTATTTTCCAGGATAAATACAATAAAATACAGTGAAATGCTTTCACTTGTTGCCACAAAATGGTGCAATTTTGGATAATTGAAGACAATAGAATAAACAGAGGATACAGCCTGAAGATAATTTATGGGTTGAGAGACAGCTCGTCATCATCGACCACCCTTGCAACCCAACATTTCATGACAGCTTCAACCCCATCTACACCAGACCCCAGCAACATCGAAGTTGCTGATCCTCAGGCACCATCTTTCCCACTGGACAGATACTCCTCCATCACCAGCTCATTGTCTCCTCTGCCAGGCCATTCCAATGTCAGAGCCATGTCTCTTACTGCTGGGCCCACCTCATCGATGTTAGCATCATGGCCGTCCACTATCCGCTTCACACAACCAGTGCAGGACCCAACCAACAACAAGTCTCCAATCTTCAGGCATCACCTTTTGCTGCTGGGCCCTATCTCACTCACGTTGACTCTGCTGATATTTCAGCTGCCAATTCCAGGTCATGTGCTTGCTCCAGAAAAGTAAGTGAGGGCTCACTCTCCTCCGCATTGGGCTTAGCTTGAGTTCCAATCCCTGGGTCCAGCTTGAGGTCAGTAAATTACAAAAAGAAAGGAGGAGGAGAAAATAAGAAATAGAAAGCAGGTCAACAAAGGAGCCCCTGGACCGGAAAAACAGGAATAAAAGGATCCTTTTATTGGAGATAAAGGTTCGTGGAGTATCTCAGGATTATGTCCTTGGGTCTCAGCTATTCGCAAACACCTTAAACATTTGGTTGATGGAATCAATTGCAACATATCTCACTCTGCTCTGGGAGAAATGCATTGAGGAGTTTCTCGGGCCATGATAAGAACGCGGGAGGCTCACTGCGTTGAATGACCTTCTCCTTTCCCAATGTTTCTCCGTAGTCTGTAGATAAGCACTATCAATGTTGTCACAAGCTCTCAGATGTTAGGAAGGAGGTCTCTGCAGGGTTACCAGGCCTGTGTTTCCCTTTTCTGATGCAGAAGCTGATGCCGGGTGTTCTGACCAGCTTTATCCTTTAAGAGCAGTTTGACACAATTGAGTGTTTTGCTTGGTCATTTCAGAGACCATTGAAGAGTATATCACATATCTGTGTGTCTGGAGTCACTTTCAGGCCAAACCAGAAAAACACGGGAGATTCACTTCCTGAAAGTACATTGGAGAAGCAAATTGGTGTTTATAATTGACATTGGCTTCAAGGTCATATGGAGAAAATGCAACATGCTGGAGAAGCCACTGCTTATTGGTCCCTCTCTTTCCTGTTCCTTCTCGCAGCAATGTATGAGAGGTGAAAACCGTTCAGGCATCTTTATCATTCATGTAGGATTACTGTTAAGGAATCATTGGCATCTCACTACTGCCTAAAATCAAAGGTAATTCAGCCAAATCCGACTGTTCCAGGAATAAATCTGAGCAGAACAACCTCAGAGGCAGAATAACATTTAATTATTTTACTTTTGCCTTGAGTTTAACTATTGCTTGGACAAAGCTCTTTCAAGCTGATATTTTGCAGCTTTTTTTCGTGCTTATATTTAGGCATGTGTATATGTGTGTCTGTGTGGGAGAGAGGGAGAGAGGGAGACAGCGGGAGAGCTGGAGAGAGAGAGAGAGCGGGAGAGTGGGAGGGAGGAAGAGAGGGCGAGCGGGAGAGTGGGCGAGAGCGGGAGAGTGGGAGAGTGGGAGGGAAGGGGAAATGGAGACCGCGAGAGCGGGACAGAGGGAGAGTGTGAGAGAGGGAGAGAGCGGGAGAGAGGGATAGCGGGAGAGAGAGAGAGGGAGAGCGGGAGTGCAGGAGAGCGGGAGAGAAGGAGAGAGTGGAAGAGTGGGAGAGAGTGAGAGCGGGAGATCGGGAGAGCGGGAGATCGGAAGATCGGGAGAGCGGGGGAGATGGAATATGGAGAAAGCGGGAAAGCGTGAGAGCGTGAGAGCGGGAGAGAGGGACAGGGGGAGATCTCCCGCTCTCACGCTGTCATGCGCTCTCACTCTCTCATCTCTCCCTCTCTCCCTCTCTCCCGCTCTCCCTCTCTCCCACTGTGTATGTCTTAGTGTGTGTGTCTGTGTGTATGCACGGACTGCATCTCAGAATGCATTCAAAGATAAATATTAATGTACATATTTGTCCAAACTATTTGCACTTTATTTTTCCATCTTAGCTTTGAGTAACTTTGCTTTGGTGAATTATTTTTTGCAAATGTAAGATATCGAGCTGACTTGTCCCCAGCAAAGCACCTGACGTAGTCTGTAATCTATATCATTGGTCATATCATCAACCTGGTTACATTTAAAATTTATCATGATCAATGGAGGAACGGGACTAGAAAATGAAACAGTGGTCAGTCCAACCCCAGTCTGAACACGGATGAGGAGAATTTCACAAAGGGTTGTTTGAGTGGGAATGCTCTTCCCCAGAAGTTTGTGGTGCCTGTGTGTTTGCATTTAGTCAAAGCATTTAGATATTGGACAGTAAATGACAATGAACTACAGATATGGAAGTGGGGCTGAGAACACATCCAGATCAGCCACGACCTTACTGCCTAGTTGAGAAGGCTTAAAGTGTCTAATGACGCACTCCTACTCCTCAGTCCAACGTCCCTATGTTCCATTCAGTTCCTCAAAACTGCAAGACAGGAGCATTTGGAGTTCATTTACTCCGATAACCTGGTGCTCAGAAACAGAGGAGACCATTCAGTGACTGAAGACTCGAGAGTGTAGCGCTGTAAAAGCACAACAGATCAGGCAGCATCCGAGGAGCAGGAGAATCGCCGTTTCTGAGCATAAGCTTCTGCCCGAAACGTGGTTTCAACAGAATACACGGACGACATTCAATCAATTGAAACTATTGGATAAGAATAGGGTAGCCCATTCAGACCCTCCTGCCTATGACATAAGGAGGGAAGGAGTGTAGTCAGCACATCGAGTTGTTAAACAGGAACGGAGTCGCCAAGTCAGGTCCTTGAGCTGCTTCCAGTTGACCAGGAGGTGGCCATTCAGCCTATCGAACCACTTGTGCATAAATAGGAAGATGTCTTTGATGCCCCAACATGACAAAGAGTGAAGCAGAGTCTACACAGATAGACTGCTCTATGTTGTTCCTCCTGGTTCCTTTGCTCACGGTACACATGTGTCACTTTAACTTGGTTTGCTGAACGTGAGAGAGAAAAGTGAATGGTTTGTGCCAAGTCTCAAGGAAATGCCTTCTATCTCCCAGAAGACATTATTGCACTCCTATAGAGGTCAGAAGCTGGTGAGAATGGCGAACTATTTCAGGAGTAAGGCATTAAAGCTGCTGATAGATTTATGAACAGTGCAGAGACACAATCAACTGCACATTGAGACGGTGAGAATTCATTCAGAGCCTGGAGCTCCCTCTCAACCTACATGGGGTCTCCACATTGGTACGTGAACTACTGGGAATTACATGTCATGGGGAAAATGAATTTTTTCACAAAATCACCATCTTCTTTCTGGACACAATAAATGTTCGTCCATAATCTTCATGTTTGAATGTAATCGCTTGTTATTCTCTCGCTGTGCTACGTATTTCGCTGGATTATACTCTTATATCTTTTATCAGTTAATTATCGTTTACACAATGTAATTCAATAATGTGTTTGCAAAGGTGGAAACATCTTATTGCACAGTTTGTATGCCTTTACTTTTTTAGATTTGTTGTAGCCTTAGCCAAAAAGAAAATGTTTTGTTTACTGAACAGTTTTAGGCAACTGTCTGTGTGGCGTTTGCACATTGTCCCCGTGTCTGCGTGGGTTTGCTCCGGGTGCTACGGTTTCCTCCCACAGTCTAAAGATATGCCGGTTAGGTGAATTGGCCATACTAAACTGCCCACAGTGTCAGGGATGAATAGAGGGTAGGGGAATGGGTCGTGGGGGGTTACTCTTCGGAAGTTCGATGTCGACTTGTTGGGCCGAAGGGCCTGTTTCCATACTGTAAGTAATCCAAAAAAAAGTGACCTGTTTATCGGGATTCAAGGGTTAGACATAGTATGTATTTTTAATGGGCTAAGAAACAGAAATGAATAGAACACAGTGACTGTGGAGACTGACGAGGAGTAAAGTGACATCCCCCCTGTCCCCAATGTCTTCTTGACAGACAGAATAACATCAAATGTAGAGAAAGAAACAGAATATATTCGGAAGAAGGAATTGCAAGTGACAATGTAAATAAAACAGGATAATTTGAAATGGAATGGCCAAACAACGATTGATCAGGGTGTGTGTGTGTGTGTGTGTGTGTGTGTGTGTGTGTGTGTGTGTGTGTGTTTGTGTGTGTGTGTGTGTGTGTGTGTGGTGTGTGTGTGTGTGTCTGTGTGTGTGTGTGTGTGAGAGAGAGAGAGAGAGCCTCTGTGTGTGTGTGTGAATGTGTGTGTGCCTGTGTGTGTGAGTGAGTGTGTGTGTCTGTCCGTGTGTGCGTGTGTGTCTGTGTGTGAGTGAGTGTGTGTCTGCGTGCGTGTGAGTGCGTGTGTGTGTGTCTCTGTGTGTGAGTGTGTGTGTGTCTGTATGTGTGTCTGTGTGTGTGTGGGTGTCTGTGTGTGTCTGTGTGTGTGAGTGTGTGTGGGTGTCTGTGTGTGTATCTGTGTATGTGTCTGTGTGTGAGTGAGCGTGTCTGGGTGTGTGTGTGTCTGTGTGCGTGTGAGTGCGTGTGTGTGTGTGTCTCTGTGTGTGAGTGTGTGTGGGTGTCTGTATGTGTGTCTGTGTGTGTGTGGGTGTCTGTGTGTGTGAGTGTGTATTGGTGTCTGTGTGTGTATCTGTGTATGTGTCTGTGTGTGAGTGAGCGTGTCTGGGTGTGTGTGCGCGCGCGCGCGCATGCGTGCAGATACATAAGACTGTTCAAACGTGTGCACCATATTCAGAATGAACAAGGGAGACATAGTTAACAAAAATGATGCATGTGATGTACAAAATTTATAAAACGTTAACATGTTATTTAATCTTCAGCTGAGATGTTATGTTCCCCTTCTTTCAACGTACCCTCTGCCTCCTGCCTCTTACTTGCATTCCTAGACCTAGTTTCTAATTCTTATCAGGATGTATGTTATAAATTCCTGCTTCATGTTCCAATTTATTTCAGTTAATCAATTTTCTACCGGGAAACATATACATTGGCCTGCTGGGCTCTGTCAAAAACGGCTGCCTGTCGTATTGTTGGAGATAAATGTTCTGGCATCAGACCGACATTTCAACATATTATTGCACATACACTGTACAAAGGACCACAACACACAGGAATTGTCAAACCAAATACAGAAATACATCTATATCTATCAGTCATGTAGACTTCTCTATTTCTATATCTCCATGTCGAAATTATGTCTCTCTCTGTGTCTCGATTTCTCTTTTAATCTCATTGATACATCGTCCAATCGTTCTTTCTGTCCCATGCCTCAGACTTTCCTCCTTCTGTTTACAGCTATTGCTCACTTTTGGATGTGATGTCTTATAATTGAGTAATGTAACTACAAGACATGAGGGAGCAGTTGGCCAGAGTTAGTTGGAAGGGAAGCTGAGCACGGGAAGATGGTGAAACAGCAATGACAGGAATTTCTGGAGATAATTCAGCAGCACATCAGAAACTCATCACAAGTAAGAAGAACAATATTCAGCAGAAGACAAGTCAGCCGTGAGTGATAACGAACTCAGGGAAAGCATAAAAACAAAATAAAATACACACAATGTGGTGAAGATTATTGGTGCTCCAAAGGATTACGAAGTCTACAAATTCGAGCATGGATAACTAATAACAGCAAATGGGAGGAGAGGGTGAAATATAATATTACGCTTCTTAATCGTGTAAAAGAATGATGAAAGCGATTTTTAGATATATAACAAGGAAGACAGGGAGTAAAAAACAAAGGACTGTTGGAAAATGAGGCTTGAGTAGTTATGGAATGGCAGAGGAATTGAATAGATACTTTACGTCAGTCTTCACGGTGGAAGACACCAGCAAAATGCCAGAACTTCAAGACAGTCAGGGTATAGAGTTGAGTCTACTGACCACAGTAGTGAGGAGGTGCTGGGGCAGGTGAAGTTCAATCAATCAACCATTTGGACAATAGCTCGTAGTTCTAAAGAGATATCGAAGGCGATTGTGGAGGCATTGCTGGTGATCTTTCAGTATACGTTGGAGTGAGGGAGGACTGGTAAATGTAACCTCCCCGTCTAAGGAGAGAGGGATACAGAAGACAGGAAATTATAGAAGGACCTATTGGATCTTTGGGTTTATGAAAAGATGTGTGGAGTATAAGAACAAGGAGGTTGGGAAATATATTAGAAATGGTGTGATTAAGCTACAGCATAACAAGAGTTACGTTTACAATGCCATTGTGAACAGCAGAGTTGAAAGTACGGTTAAAATAAAGGAAATCAGTTCGAAGCAGGCAGGAGCATTAGTGACAAAAAGAATGTTTCCTAGATCCTGCAGTGAGAATGTTGAGATAAGCTTGTCAGTAAACAGATAAGGAATGTATAAAAAGCACAATAAAATCTATTGCTGATAAGGTCTCAACGTGCAACTATGTAGCCAATACATATGAAGTTGAAAAAACAAAGCAAGTGAGACAGCATCCTAGGAACAGGAAAGTCAACGTTTCATGCTGAAAGACTTCAAGAAGATTGGAGTGGGGGAAGGGGAGCCGGTAAGTAAATAGAGGGAGGGGCGTGGGGCTGGTGGAAGGGTAGGTGGAATGGCGATAGGGGGATGCAGGCAGGTAATTATTGTGATTGGTCAGTGGGAAGGGTGCAACAAACATGCGAATGGGAAGATGGACAGCTTTGAACAGGTCAGGGAAGGGGACATGGGGTAAGGCTGTGGGTAGAGAGACTTTGAAGCCAGTGAAGTAAATATTGAGACCATTAAGCTGTAAGGCCTCCAGCTGAACTATCAAGTTGTGTTCTCCAGTTTCTGTTTGGTTTCACTCTGACAGTGGAGGAGGCCAAAGATGGACCTGCTGCTGGATGAGAAAGGGGAGGGGAGTGATTGAAATGGATGGCAACGGGAATGCTGAGTTTGTTAAAGCGTGCAGAGAGCAGATACTCCATGAATATGTCCCTGGGTCTCCCTTTGGTCTCCAAAACAAAGAGGAGACCACGTTGGGAGTTGGGGACGAGTTCGGTGGGCCAGGATCAGGCTCTGTGTGGAGCATTAGTGCTCTGCACGAAACAACCAACTCGACTTTCCAGTTACCATTCATTTTAATTTCCACTCCCACTCGCCCGGCGACATGACCATCCTTAGCCTGTCCACCGTCAGAGTAACACCACCTGAGAGTTTACCTTTGAAACTGACAGCCCAATGGCCTCAATATTGACTGAAGCCGCTTCAAAAGCCCTCCACCCACAGCCTTATCCCTTGTCCGTCTTCCCTGACCAAACCCACCTGTATCTGCTCCATCCTTCTCACTGACCAATCACAGCAACATCATACCTGCATGTACCTTCCACCATCATACCTACCCGCCGCCCTTCCATATCCCATCACTCCATTTCTGGGCTCCCCTCCCCCTCACCAGTCCTGACGAAAGGTCCAAGATCAAAATATTGCCTTTGCTGCTCCTCTGATTCTGGTCTGCTGTGTTTATCCATTTCCAAGTTTATTAACTCTGGCCTCCCGCACCTATAGTACTTCCTCTCTCCAAGCAGTGGAACTAGGTGCTCTACATATAAGAAGAAATAAATTTGGACATTTGAAAAGAACGCACACACATTCGTTATTTCTTAACAACCCAATACACACCTTCCAGATGAAGCAGCGTTTCATTTGTAATCTTTCAATCCAGTCTTCTGTCATTGCTGCTCACAATGCAGTCTCCTTTACATTGGGGAGACCAAACAGAAACTGTTTTGAAGAACACTCCCACTCTGTCTGTGGGAATACCCCTGCCCTTCTCATTGCTTCCCATTTCAATAACGTACCTTGCTCTCATGCTAACATTTCAGTCCTGGGCTGCTGTAATGCTCTAATGAAACACAACTCAACCTCGAGTAACACCTCACTTTAGACCTTGGTACGTTCTATCCTGAAGGAGTTTTTATTCAATTCCATACTTCCACAGCCTGACCGCATTATGGCATTTCTCCATTCTTCACACATTCTTTCTCTTGGTCTCCCAATGAACTTGCCCTGTTTGTGAATCGTTTGTCTTGCACTTAATTAAGGAACCCATTTCCCCCTTCACAATCTAATTAATACTCATTTTACATTTGATTCTCTTTTACCAGAAATAAAAGCCAATTTGTCAGTGGCATTGCTCCTCCACACCATCTTGTTTCCCGTCACCCCTCCTCTACCTCGGTCAAAGGATTTAAAAGTCCATTTTCCAATCCTGTTCTGTTCTGAAAAGAAGTCACACTGGACTTGAAAGGCGAACTGTGTTTCTCTCTCTCCGCAGATGCTGCTCAGACCTGCTTAATTTCTATAGCAATTTCTGCTTTTCACCACGTTTCAAAGACATGTGTCAACTTGGCTCGAACGCCTTGTTCACCCTTGAGCGCCATATGCTGGGAAGTGAAAGATAACACAAGATGAACAATTTCTGTGTCTCTGAAATGACGTAAAGCTGGCATCACTGAAACTACAGAGTTCTAACTGTTAGTCAGGGAGAGAAACAGAGGGACACGCATTCACTCTCAACACAGAAGGGAGCACATACTGGAAAGGGAAAGATTCAGATGATTATGTTAAAGGGTGTTGGGCAATGAGACAAATTGCAAGTGTGACACCATGGAGAGACTGTATTGGAAATATTGCAGAGCAGAAATGTACAATAATGTTATCTGACCATCAAACTGTGTGTCGCTCTGTGTATGTGTCTGAGCGTGTCTGTGTATGTGGGTGTGTCTATGTCTCTTTGTGGGTCTATGCGTGTCTGTGTGCATGTGTTGTCTGTGTCTGTGTGTCTCTGTGTGCGTGTCTTTGTGTGTGTGTATTTGTGTATGTGCATCTGTGTGCGTGTGTGTGTCTCTGTGTGTGTGTGTCTGGGTGTGTGTGTCTGTGTACGTGTCTGTGTATGCTTGCCTAATAGCAGGAGACAGCATTATCGAGGAGGGGTGTTTTTCAGACTGGAGGCCTGTTGTTATGGACTAGGCCAGACCACTCAAAATTTTCTTAACCAGGCTGCGCAGACCGTAACTTTTTAATTTGTTTCAGTAAGTGCACAGTGAAAATTATCAGGTTTTAAAACAGACAAAGAAATTCACAAAACTACACAATGAAACACAAAGAACAGAATAAAGAACCCCTACAGAACTCAATCTATTCAAACTAGACTTAATTAGTTGTTCTGGAAGCACACAACCATCCCAATAAGCAAACCCCCCTTAAGAACAGTGCAAACGGAACAAATGCTTACAGGTTGAAGCTAGAAGGGCAGAAGGAGAGAGAGAGAGAGAGAGAGAGAGAGAGAGAGAGAGAGAGAGAGAGAGAGAGAGAGAGAGAGAGAGAGAGAGAGAGAGAGAGAGAGAAAGAGCGAGAGAGAGAGCCTATCCACACAGCTGAACTACAAACTGGTTCTGGACTGAACTGCTCAAATAGAGAGCCGACCACTCCCTTTTGATTATACCTTTAATCACAAAACCGTTTAATCTCTATACCAAGCCAATCACCTTGGAGCCGGGAACTATTTACGACCCTTCTGAAAAAAAAAAAATCAAGGACACAGTATCTTTGAGAAAAGGAAGCTTTTAGAGAAAAGGTACCAGCTTTGTGACACTGTGCACAGTGGTGTTCCACAGGGACTTGTGCTCAATCCATTTTTGTTTGACATTTAGACAAATGATTCAGATGAGAATTATAGAAGGCACGGTTAGAAAGATTGTGGATGAAACCAAGTTTGGCTATATAGTGGGCAAAGAAGATTAAACAGGGACCTAGATCAAATGGCTTCTTGAATCTTAGAGTTGTACAGCACGGAAGCAAACACTTTTGACCAACTCCCGTCCATGACAACCTGATTTCTGAAATTAATCGTGCCCTACTTGGGGTGGTGCAGTGGCTCAGTGCTACTGCCTCACAGTACCAGGAACCTGTGTTTGATTGATGGCTCAGGTGACTGACTGTGTGGATTTTGTACATTCTCGCGGTGTCTGCGTGGGTTTCCTCTCACAGTCCAAAGTTGTGCAGGTTATGTGAATAGGCCATGCAAAGCTGCACATAATGTCAGGTGCATTAGTTAGGGGCAAATGTGGTGAGATGGTTCTGGGTGGGTAACTCTTCAGAGGTTTGGTGTGGACTTGTGCTACACTGTAGCTAATCTAATCTATTTGCCAGCAATTGGTCCATATCACTCTAAATCCATCCTATTAATATACCCACCTGCGTGCCACTACGTCCGGCAGTTCATTTCCACTTTCTGAGTTAAAAAGTTGCCTCGAGGTCACTTTAAAATCTTTCCCCTCTCACATTAAATCTATGCCTACTAATTTTGGACTTCCAAACATGGGGAAAAGATTTTGACTACTCACCCTCTATCCATGCAATTCATGAATTTATAAACCTCTAGAAGGTGCAAATGCGTCTCCCACCCAAGGTCTGTGCTTCCGGGGCTTAAATTCTGAAATTCAATACTGACACCTCTTCCATGGTGATCAAACGACAATTTTAAAATCATTTTAGTCAACGTGTTCAGACATATTATAAAAACCTCTAGTAGGATTAGAACCTAGTCCTTTGGGGCCAGAGGCAGGGACACTACCATCACCCCACAATAAACCCGAAAGTCACAACATTATTCTCCTGTGTGTTTGTTCATCAGCCTGTTCTGACACGCTGCACCAGAACCTAGACAATATGGTCTCGAGCTAGGGACACTACTAGACAAGTTCAGGAATTGGTTAGAATCCAGACCTCTGCCTCAGAGTCAGGGATACTACCGACTACACAAGATCTAAACCATGCCCAAACTTTTAACTTTAAATGCCAGCTTTTAGATCGGTATGGATTCATTGAAATCTGGTTCACTTTACTGAATTACCCAGTTAGAATAATAATGTTGTTAAAAATGCAAGGTACTTGCCTCAACTGTAGGATATCGAGTTTATGTGCTCTGCCTTCGAGATAAACTATGAACATCTTTAAATACTTGGCTATTGTTTCCAGTTTAAATGGCTATTATATGTAGCCGCTGAAAATGTGTTGCTGGAAAAGCACAGCAGGTCAGGCAGCATCCAAAGAGCAGGAGAATCGACGTTTCGGACATGAGCCCTTCTTCAGACCTCTCTTCCAGCTCCTTGGATGCTGCCTGACCTGCTGCTCTTTTCCAGCAACACATTTTCACCTCTGATCTCCAGCATCTGCAGTCCTCATTTTCTCCTATTATCTGTAGTCTGCAATATGAGGAATGAAATCCTGTAGACACACTCTGCACTGTGAAGGAACTCAAATAGATGTCAGTACTGAATATCAGAGACAAAGCCAGAGCAGACTTTCTGGCCTGAAATACCGATCACCATCTCCCACCTCTAACGTGTGACTGCCCTCTTCCTGAAACCATTAAATGATACAAGGCAACTGATTACTTTCCAGCCTTTCTTCCCCAGTATCATCATTCACTGGGCTAACGAATTGTAGATGGAGTTTAATGTCGATAAATGCAATGCATTGTACTTTGGTAAAACAAACTAATAAAACAATTATACAATTAAATGTTGAGCATTGCTGGTGTTGTAGAACAGAGCAACATAATTGCTTCAGACATAATTCTTTGAAGTTTGCTTCATATGTAGACAGGGTGGTTATGAAGGTGTTTCACCTGTTGGCCTTCATTATAGAGACATAGTGTCATAGAGATGTACTGCACGGAAACAGGCCCTTTGGTACAACTTGTCCATGTCGACGAGATACCCGAAGCTAATCTTGTCAATTTTGCCAACTCTTGCCCATATCCCTCTGAACACTTCCTATTAATATACTCATCCAGATGTCTTTTAAATACTTTAATTTGACCAGCTTCTGGCAACTTATTCCATACACATACAACCCTCTATGCATAGAAATTGCCCCTGAGGTCCCTTTTAAAATTTCCCCTCTCATCCTAAACCTATGCTCTCTAGTTGTGGACTCTCCCACCCCGGGGAAAAGACATTGTCTATTTACCCCATGCATGCCTCTCATGATTTTATAAACCTCTGTAGTTCACCTTTCAGCCTCTAATGATTCAGAGAAAACAGCGCAAGCCTATTCCGGCTCTCCCTCCAGCTCAATCCTTCAGCCCTGGCAATATCCTTGTAAATCTTTTCTGAACTCTTACAAGTTTCTCAACATCTTTCCGATAGGAGTGAGACAAGAATTGTACGCATTATTCCAAAAGTGGTCTAACCAATGTCCTGCACAGCCGCCACATGACCTCACAACTCTTGTACTCAGTGGTTTGAACAATAAAGGAAAGCATATTAAACATCTACTTCACTATCCTATCTACTTGCAACTCTACTTTCAAGGAAATATGAACCTGTACTCCAAGGTATCTTTGTTCAGCAACACTCTCCAGGACTTTATCATTAAGTGTGTAAGTCCTGCTTTGATTTGCTGTTCCAAAATGAATCACCTCGCATTTTTCTAAATATACCTCCATCTGCCACTCCTCAGTCCATTGGCCCACCTGATTAAGATTCCATTTTACTCAATGGTAACGTTCTTAACTGTTCATTACACCTCCAATTTTGGTGTCATCTGCAAATTTACTGGCTATATTTCCTATATTCACATCCAAACCATTTATATAAATGACGAATAGCAGTGGACAGTCCTTTGAGTACAGGAGTTGGGGTGTTGCGTTCTGGTTACACAGGACTTTCCTGAGGCATGTGCTGGAAGATTGTGTGCAGTTCTGGTCGCCCTGTTATATAGAGAACATTATTAAGTTCGGGAGAGTTCAGAAGAGGTTTATCAGGATGTTGCTGGGAATGGGGTGTTTGAATTATAAGGACAGGCTTAACAGACTCAGACATTTTCTACTGGAGCGTAGGAGGCTGAGAGGTAACCTTGTAGGGGTTTATAATATCATGAAAGTTATCGATAATGTTGAATATTAGGTCTCTTTTCCCTCGATTGGGAGATTGCTTTAAGATAAGAGGACGAAGTTTCTTAAAAGACATAGCGTCATAGAACTGTATAGCATGGAAACAGACCTTTTGGTCCAACGCGTCCATGCCAACCAGATCGCTAAAATTATTCTCATGCCATTTGCCGGCATTTGGTCAATTTCCATCTAAACCCTTCCCATTCATCTGTCCATCCAGATGCCTATTAAATGTTGAAATTGTGCCAGCCTCAATACCTTCCTCTGGCAGCTCATTACACACGGACAATCCTCTACATGAAGATGTTGCCCATTAGATCCTTTTTTTGTCTTTTCCATCCCACCTTAAACCTTTGCCACCTAGTTTTTTACTCCACTACCCTAGGGAAAAGACCTTGGCTATTCACTCTATCTGTTGCACCCATGATTTTACTAACCTCCAACATCAACCCTCATCCTCTGATCCTCCAGGGAAAACAGGCTCAGCCTATTCAGCCTCTCCCTCTAATTCAAACCCTTCAACCATGGCAAAATCAGCGTCAACCCTTCTTGAACCATTTCAAATTTCACAACATCCTTTCTACAGAGCAGCGAGATCAGAATTGCATACAGTATGCCAAAAGTGGCCGAACCAATGTCCTGTACAGTCGCAATCCAGTCTCCTAACGCATATACACAATGCACTGACCAATAACATATCAAATACTTTCTTCACTGTCTTATCTACCTGCAAATCCACTTTCAAGGAACTATAAACCTGTGGTCTGAGGTCACTTTGTTCAGCAACACTCCCTAGTAAGTGTATAAGTCCTGCCCAGATATGCCTTTCCAATATGCAGCATCTCACAATTATCTAAATTAAACTCTGTCTGCCACTCCTCGGTCCATTGGCCCATCTGATTAAGATCCCATCGTAATCTGAGGTAACCTTCTTTGCTGGCCACTACACCTCCAATTTTGGTGTCATTTGCAAACTTACTAACTTTCCTATGTTCATATCGTAATCATTTATATTAATGACGAAATGTAACGGACCCAGCATCGATCCGTGTGGCACTCCACTGGTCACAGGCCTCCAGTCTGCAAAACAACCCTCCACCACCACCCTCTGTCCTCTACCTTTGAGCCAGTTCTGTATCCAACTAGCTAATTCTCCCTGTATTCCATTTGATCTAACCTTACTAACCAGTCTCTATGGGGAACTATGTCGAATGCCTAACTGAAGTCCATATAGATCACATCCAGCATTTTGCCATCATGATTTCTCTCCGTTACTTCGTAACAAAAAATATATCAAATTAGTGAGACATGATTTTCCACGCATAACCCCATTTCACTATCCAGATAAAGGGTATTTGCCCAGAACGTCGATTTTCCCGCTCGTCAGATGCTGCCTGACCTGCTGTGCGTTACCAGTACCACTCTCATCTAGACTATGATCTCCAGCATCAGTAGTCCTCAATTTTGCCTATCCCTAATCAGTTCTTGCCTTTCCAAATGCATGTAAATCCTGTAGCTCATGATTCCCTCCAACACCGTGCCCACCACTGATGTCAGGCTCGCCAATCTATAGTTCTTGGCTTTTTCTTTCCATTTTGTTTAATAGCAAAACTTTAGTCAAACTCATGACTTCCAGCATCTCAACTGTGGCTATTGCTGATGACAACGTCTCAGCAAGGGACCCAGCAATCACTTCCTTAGCTTCCTACAAATTTCTTGGGTCCACCTGATCACGACCCTATGAGGTGATTCATTTTTTTAGACAGCATGTGGTTCGTGTAGGGAATGGATTTCCTGAGGAAGTGATGGATTTTGGGTAAAGTTCTAATTTTTAAAACGTATTTGGTAAAGTACAAGAATACGAGAACACTTTGACAAATCTGGGCCCAGCGCAGGCAGTGGGAATGATCTAGCTTGGGATGATGGTCAGCATGGACTGTATGGGCCGATAGGCCTGCCTGCAAATACCCTATATAACCCGATGAGTCTGTGTGTGTTTGTATGTCCAAATATGTGTCTGCATATTTCTATTAGTGTTTGTCTATTCCTGTGTGTCTATATATGTCTCTGTTAACCACTGTGTGCATGTCTATCTCTCTGTGCTAGTTACATGTGTTCTTGCATTAGTGTGTGAATCTCTGCCTCCGCATCTCTGTGCAATGGGAGTTCTTCTTGTTTTTGATGTGAATCACTGAAACGGGGTCAAAATCACTCTTCCTTCCTCTCCCTTTCCCTCTTTTCTTAAAAGTGATACAAGCCCACACTCTGCTGGTCTGGTTTAGGTCTTTTCAATTCTTTCTCAAAGGTAAGATTACTTGTAAGAGTAAAACATTAATAATTCCAAGTTAAAGGAAGTGCATTAAAATTAATCTCATTGCCTTGGAAAACGGCTCACTCGGAATTGCTTGGTTATAATTACAATGGAAATATGCTTTAATGTATATTCTGTGTGTTGGAAATACTACCCAGTGAAAAACCATTTCTACATTGCAGAAAGAGCGCAGACATTTCTCCACATGAACGTGTTCCACTCTGACGGCCTGAGTGCAATGACAATCCTCTCCAAACCGACCTAGTGTGTGCATGTGCATGTGCGTGTATTTATGTTCGCACGCGCGTGTGTATGTTTGGTGCAATCAAAGTTCAGGTTGGATTGTGCTGTGAGCTGCTGCCCTCCCTCTCTCCCTCTCAGACTGAATCCCTGGTCATTTACACACTTCACACGATTACAGTGGGGTGGGGCATCGGGGTGGGGGTGAAACAGAGATTGACAACAACAGAAATCTCAGCAGCTCTGGAAGCATCTTTGGACAAAAATGAAAGTTGACGTTTTGGATCGAGGGACCCTTACTTAGAACTCATATCTGGGGATATTACATCACTTTAAACATCACAGAGACTGCCAGACCCGCCCCACACAAATACACACACGAATACAGACACATAGAGGCACTCACTATACATTGACAGTAATACAGACATGGAGAGTGTGTCAATATTTCACTCGCTCTGTCTGGTGTGTGTCATTATTTTTGAGTGGAGTGTGACTGTAGGACAATTTCAATATTTGCAGAAACCAAACCTGAAAGAATTGTAAAGTTTGTTGAGGGCGGTGTGGAACTCCAACAGGAAAGTTATAAATTGGTGTAGTGTTCAGGTGTATGGCAGGTGAGGATCAATGCAGCGCAGTGTGAGGTGATGCTCTTTAGTAGGAAGGACATTGAAAGACAATATAAAACAGGTTGTACCGTTATAAAGGAGGTGCAGGAACAGAGGGCCCAGGGTGTATATGAGAATCGATTATTGAAGATGTCAGGACAGGTGGGGAGAGCAGTAAATCTCACAGATTAGTTTTAACATCTGAGGAGGAGGTGTACGAGGGAATTTCGATGCTCCCTTCCTGAGATGTGATGGAAACGATGTAATGTGAGTCCACCTTCCTGCCCATCGAGACCGTGGGGATTCCATTTGTACCAGCTCGACACAAAAGGGAGATGTCATCAGGGCCACGGCTTCTAATTGTGCCGGGGGGAAACGGAACTGACAGTGAGTTAAAAGTGAGAATTGCCCTTCACTGAATATTGCTCCTTACTCAGTAGGTGGGACGTGGATAGTTCAGAATCTCCACATGAGGCTTGGTCATTTCTGTCTATTCTAGGCTGTTTCTCCTGGAATGGGAGAAAGTGAGGGAGGAAGGGAGGGTGGGAGTGGGTACCCCTGCTGTTAGTGCTGGTGTAGGGGGGGAAGATATGGTGAGGTGTCTGGAGGGAGTCAGTCCACAGTGGCATATCAATGCAATGTTATTAGTGTGTGCGTGTGGCGGGGGAGGGGGGATAATGGTGAGAGAGAGAGAGGGAAGGTGTTGCAAGCAGCAGTGAGAGTGGGGGAGCATGAACGTTGTTCTGGGTCGCTGCTGCAACAGATATACAGTGAGTGTGAAGGAGCAGAGAGAATACAGTGACCCTTATCCTGAAAGAACGGGGCAGGTTATTGATGTTTGTGCTGTATTGCTGGTCATTTCTTCAGACCGCAGGTTCTGCACTGAGCTGGGTGGTGAGCTCAGACCATGCCAGGTGTGTCTGATAGTGTGAGCCCCTTCTGGGAAGAGAATGGTCCCCCTCCTGTACTAGTCCATCCACCAGGACCTCCGTGCCCCTGTCGACAAACCGTGGTTTAATTGCCCCTTATCTGCCATGCTCGGGGTAAACTGTACAAACCAGCTCCGACATCAATAAAGCTCAACTGTGTGCCCACTGGCCTTTTAAAGATGGCACCAGTTCCAGGGACAACATAATATCCAAGGGTATCAGTGCGATGGTGAGTACCTCCAGCCGTGATGGGTGGGAGAATAAGGCTGGTATTGAATGGGAGGGGCACCATGGAGTGGGGGAGGTAGTTAATGAGGTGAGTTCGATAAGGTAGCACCAGGATACTAGCTTGACCTTGTGCAGACAATCCCTCTGTCACATTCAATGAAAATGGCACTGAGATAATTTATTGTTCGATTCAGCCCAATGAGACGAAGACACTGTTGACCCCAACCCCAGCAGCTGCTTGACCAATGCTCTCCATCACAGAGAAGGAACTCAATGTCACCTTCCTCTTGGGAAATATGGCAGGGCAGGAGACTGAGGTATCAGTGAGGAAGCACTTTTGGACACATAACCATAATTCTACTAGTTTTAAAATAGAGATGGAAAAGGACGAACTGGGTTTAAAAGATAATGCTCTAAATTGGAGGAAGGCCAATTTTGAGATATTAGCAAGAACTTCCAAACGGGTTTGGAACAGATATTCGCAGTTACGGGGCCAGCTGAGAAAGGGAAACCTTCAAAAATGAGATGTCAAAATCACAGAGACAGTCTATCCCTGTTAGAGTGAAGGGTAAGGCTTGTAGTTGTAAGGAGTGCTGGAGGACTGGAGAAATTGAGTGTCAGGTTACAAATAAGAGGGAAGCATATGTCAGGTAGAGAGCGAGAGAGAGAGAGAGAGAGAGAGAGAGAGCAGGAGTCAAGGTTTTTTTCAGTACTCATTCACGGGATGCGGGTATCACTAGTTGGGCCTGAATTCATTACCCAACACAAACACATTGTTGTCGGTCTGGAGTCACATGTAACCCATGCCGGGTAAGGAGGCAGTTTGCTTCCTTCAAGGCCATCAGCGAACCTGATGGGCTTTTCCAAAAATCGAAAATGGATTCAGCATCGTCATTTGGCTCTTAATTCCAGATTTAAAGTGATTGTCGAGCAGGGTCTAAAGCCAGTAGGAGTATACATAAGAGGGAAATCCGGAGGCCATAAAGGGGACATGAGATAGATCTGGCAAATAGGGTTAAGGAGAATCCAAAGGGACTCTACACATACGTTAAGGACAAAAGAGTAACTCAGGAGAGTTTTGGGCCACTTAAAGATCAGCAAGGTTGCCGATGTGCAAAACCGCAGGAGATGGAGGCGATACTAAACAAGCATCGTGCGTCAGTATTGACTGTGCAGAAGGATATGGAAGCTAAAGAACTTTGGAAATAAACCGTGACACGTTGAAAAGTGCCTGCATTACAGAGAAGGAGATGCAGGAGTTCGTAAAGCCCGTAAAGGTGGGAAAATCTCCAGAACCTGATCAGATGTACCCTAGAACTCTGGGGGAAGCGAGTGAAGTGATTGATGGGCCCATTGCTGCGATATTTGTATCGTCAATTGTCACAGATGAGATGCCGGAAGATAGGAGGCTTGCGAACTTGGTGCGGTTACTGACAATGTTTAAGAAGAATTGTAAGGAAAAGCTAGTGAGCCTGACTTCAGTGGAGGGCAAGTTGTTGGTAAGGATTATGAGGCACAAGGTTTGCATGGATTTTGAAAAGCAAGGACTGATATGTGATAGGCAACATGGCTCGAAGCATGGAAAGTTGTGTCTCACTAAATTGACTGAGTATGTTTGAAGAAGTGACTAAGAGGATTCATTGAGGCAGAGGTGTATATTGTTGGTATGGACTTCAGTAAGGCATTTGACAACTTCCGGCATGGTAGGTTGGTTAACAAGTTTAGTTCATATGGAATACAGGGAGTACTAGCCATAGGTATACAGAATTAGCCCGAAGGCAGGAGACAGAGGGTGGTGGTGAAGGATTGTTTTTCGAACAGGAGGGTTGTGACCATTGGTGTGCTACACGGGTTGGTACTGGATCCTCTACTTTTCACTATTCACATAAATCATTTGGATGTGAACATTGCAGCAATAGTTGCTAAGTTTGCAGCTGAAACCAAAATCGATGGTGTAGTGGAGAGCAAAGAAGGTTTATCTCAGCGTACAATGGGATCTTGATCAGATGGGCAGATGGGCTGAGAATTGGCAGATGGTTTTTAATCTAGATAAATGGGAGGTGCTGCATTTTGGAAATGCAAATTAGGTCAGGACATATACACTTAATGGCAAGTTCCTGGGGAGTGTTGCTGAACAAAGAGACCTTGGAATGCGGGTTTATAGCTTCTTGAAAGAAGAGTCGCAGATAGATAGGATAGTGAAGAAGGCATTTGGTATGCTTGCCTTTATTGGCCAGTGCTTTGACTATTTGAATTGGGTGGTTATGTTGCTGCTGTACAGCACATTACTTTGGCCACTTTTGGAGTACTGCATTCAATTCTGGTCTCCCTCCTTTTGGAAATATATTGTGAAAATTGAAGAGAGTCAGTAAAGATTTACAAGGATGTTGCCAGGATTGGAGCTATAGGGAGCGTGCAAGTAGGTTAGGTTCTTTTATTCCTGTAGCGTGAAGAGCATGTATAGGGTGTACAGCCAAGGTATCTTCCCTAAAACTAGAGGGCAACGATTTCCGATGAGAGGGAAAAGATTTAAAAATGAAGCCTGCAAACACATCCTTCCATTACACTGACTCAGAGTCTCTCTCCCTCTGTCTATTTCCCAAATCCGTCCCATTTGTTGGTGTTTAAACTGCTTCCCCACCATCCAGTTTTAATTGTCCAGTTTTAATGTGAATAACTGTCCTATATCTTTTCCTGCCCTTGAATGTTGCTCACCCAAGAGCATCAGCTTCCAACACTAAGAAGCTTAGAAACAATGTTCAAAAAGCATTGCTTGCATTTTCTTTGACTTCCCAGTGTCCTGCCCTGTGCTCCATGTTGGATAGTGGGGTTTTGCAGTTTTGAGTCACACATTTGTAACTTGCTCTGTGCCTAACTATTGAAAGCCTGTGCTGCTCATGTACTCAGTAACATGTTAGTGATTTATACCAGGTTTCTCACTTGCATTTGACTGGCATTTGACTTAACTCTAATTTTTGTACCTTCGTGGAAATGCTGGGGCTGGTTTCCTGGAGGCTGTGTTTTAAGCTGCTGTGGAAGTTCATGAAGACCAGAGGTTTTGGTGACCTAACTCTGGATGAAACATGGTGACTGTAGTTGCAGCATCTGGATCTGCAACATGACCAACAAATAGAGCAGAGGCTGCAGAGAGGGGAATCTCTGTAAAATGGGATGACAGAATCACAATCAGATTCGCCATGGTTTTGAAAAACGTTGGAGCAGGATTGAATTGCTCGCTAATGCAACTTATTCAGATATTCCTGTTAGTAACAAGCCAATTTCCCTTTACTCCCAGTGTCCCAGACAGGTGGGTAGTGAGTCGCCTCCTCCTGTTCCTGGGGAACAGAAATCTGGGGCCTCACTAACCTCCAGATTTCCCTGTATCCCAGTCTCGAACAATTGAGTGACTGCCTCCTGTTCCTGTGTTCCGGTGTCGAGCAGTTGAGTGTCTACCTCCTGTCCCTGTGTCCCAGTCTGGAACAGTTGACAAACTGTCTCCTGTCTCTGTGTCCCAGTCTCGAACAGTTGAAAAACTGCCTCCTGTTCTTGTGTCCCAGTCTTGAGCAGTTGAGTGACTACCTCCTGTATCTCCCTGTTCCTGAGCAGCAGTTGCAATGCTCTGAATGATGTCACAAGGTGAAGAAAGGACTTGATAACAGGGAATTTCAAACTTGGAGCAGCATTACACAAAGATATCTAGAAACTTCTCCACCAACATTTTATGCAGCTGTTACTTTATTCCTGTCTCCTTTTATAAACAGGGTGAAACGTATACAACAGTGCAGTGTTCCGACAATACTCCCACATACAGGGAAGACAGATTATAAAGATTGAAAGATTTATGGTCTATCCCTCAGCAACCCTCATCTATTCCATCCAAACCAAGTAAATGTTCCCTTTTATTGTGTTATGTAAAATGATGTAAGGAACTGGTTAACTGAACGTGTTTGTTTGGTGACTGTCACTAATGTCAGTCTCCATGGATTCTAATTATCCCAGTGGAGGGTTTCCATCTTTTCATGATAAAAGGGCTCCATTCAATATGTTATCCCATGGTATGGGCGGGAGAATCACCGAAAGCACTAACAGGGATCGACTGCTCCAGAGAGAGGGAGAGATCAGAAACTGAGAATGTTATACTGGAATGTTACAACAATGTATCAGAATCTGAGAACATTCGACTGGATCAGAATTAGATTAGATTACATTACAGTGTGGAAACAGGCCCTTCGGCCCAACAAGTCCACACCGACCCGCCGAAGCGAAACCCACCCATACCCCTACATTTACCCCTTAGCTAATACGACGGGCAATTTAGTATGGCCAATTCACATGACCCTGCACATCTTTGGACTGTGGGAGGAAACCGGAGCACCCGGAGGAAACCCACACAGACACGGGGAGAAAGTGCAAACTCCACACAGTCAGTCGCCTGAGGCGGGAATTGAACCCGAGTCTCTGGCACTGTGAGGCAGCAGTGCTAACCACTGTGCCACCGTGCCGCCCACTGAGTACATTCGACTGGAATGATCCAACAATGGACAGGAGGTTATCCTATTATGTTTGGATTCTTTCCACATTTTATTGGTGGCCGTTAACATCTCGGATCAAATATGCACTTTGCATTATTAGATGTTTTTATTATCCTATCCTGAATATTGTTGGTGTCCCTGGTAAGTTTCACTGTCGATATATTATTTGCATTAACCATGTGCGACTGTATGACTGTTCTTTTCATTTACTCTACTCTAAGCATTCACGCTCCAAACCACAACAAACAACAGTGAACTTGTTCATTCTTTCTCTCCTTCTTTAGTTCTGGCACTGGGCCTTGTTGGTTGACCTACTCACTTTCAGGTATGAACCAGGATTCATTGCATCACTGCGCTTGCTATTTAAATATTGAAAGCTTGGAGGTCACTGTCTTCTGTTCTGGATGCAAACTCCATTTCCTTTCTCTGACTCCATTTCCTTCCTCTGACTCCATTTCCTTCCTCTGACTCCAATAAGTGAGGCTGAAACAGACGAGTCACAACTACGGTGGTCCTTTTGACCACAAGCTGATTACTGACACTATATTCACGAGCACGTCGTCACCTCTGTCTATGACACGGTCCTCAGTCTCCCTCTGTTAATGACAAAACGCCCTGTCAGTTTTTCACATTTAAGCTGATTTCCTCGATGTCTCTTCTCTCTCAAATAGCAATTTACAAATCTGCTGCCACCAACACACACACACACACACACACACACACACACACACACACACACACACACACACACACACACACACACACACACACACACACACACACACACACAAACAAACAATCTCTTGGCTTATATTTCGGCAGTGGAGATACAGAGCCATACATTTGTGGGAGCCCATTTACTGTCACTCACTGCATGGGTTACAGATCTTCCCGTGCAAGACATTTTTGTAATGCAAGTATAGTAGCAATATACTGGCCAAGGTTTGCAATGGTCCCCATGCTGGGCAGGTAGAACAGTTTATAGAGTAGTCCACGAGCATGGGTGTGCATAGCTTGCCATTCTGGCTGGTCCCTTGTCCCAGGTTATGGTGCCTGGGATGGTTCTGTGAGGCAGATTCACAATTTGATGTAACTAACCATTTCAACTGATCTGGCAGTAATTTTATTGAATGCTCTCATTCTTGTGATTGGACCCACCATTGTCTCACTTCTCTAGTTACTCCCACTCCCCTGTCTTCTTATCCATATTTTCACAACATGTTATCAGTTAATTAATTGTTTGTTTTTCTGTACCTTTCCGTGGTGTTGTTTTTTTGGCTCGCGAGTGTATCGAGTGCTGGCATTGTGATGCTCAGAAACAATGAAATGGCATTTGGCGGGCTGTTTCTCCAAGTTGGAAAGGGGGTCCCAGCAGTATTGAGACACGTCTTTGAAACTTGGTCTGTGCCTGTCCACTGAAAGCCTGTGTGTGTCCCTCTTACATGAGTGTGCGGTTCATCACATGAGGAAACCCCTCGAGTAATATTCTCAAGTAACAGGTCTCTTACTTGGTGCTGAGAGGCTTCTGACTGACTCCTGTTATGGAACGGTTAGTGGAGGGGCTGGGGGTGGTTTTCTGGAGGTTGTACTGTGAGCTGCCTCAGACATTCAGGGAGACCTGAGGATTTGATGACCCAACTCTGGATGGAGCATGGGGAGTGTTGTTACAGCATCTGCGTCTGCAACATGAACAACAAATGGAGCAGAGACTGCAGAGACGGGAAGCTCTGAAACCACAGAGTGTGTGTGGGGAAAGGGATCTGCTAAATCTGCCTGTGTTTTAACGAGGAGACACACATCCTTTCCCTCTCCCCTTTAAATACACCCATGCAAATTCACCCTCTCCTCCCTGCACACAAACACACTCCCCCTCTCTCACACGCACGCACGCCCTCTCTCTCCCTCCCAAAAACTCACATGCTCACCCTCACTCTCTCACAAACACACACACTCTCTCTCTCCATCCCACAGACACTCCAAATTGTTTCCAAACACACACACGCACGTGCACACAAACACGCAGACACATCGACACGCACACACACACATCTAATATGTAAGATGAATTTTCATTTGCTGGCTTTTATTTCCAGATGCATTATATTTTCTCAAAAAATATACAATTTGTAGACAGTCAGTCAATGTGATATTTTATGAACTCCTACTTTGGAAATAAACCCAGTCTGATTCCAGTTGAAGACACATACAGACCCCAAACAAGACCGCATGCCTAAAAAACGTTGTCTTAATGGAAGGGTCACCTCCTTTACATTGATAATACCTGAAGGTATCTCCAGGCAGGAGTTGAAAGGAACCCTGGAATTTGCATATTCATCAATCAAAACCTGCATCTCCATTCTAACCGAATTAAGATTTAGCAGCCATCTTAGATGTGTTCAATTCATGTGCATGTGTTGTATAAGCCTTTCATCTTTTCCTAATATTTTTGTGCCAAAGGTCTTCTCTCTCTAACACCTGACGAAGGAGCAGGACAATGAAAGCTTGTGTTTTCAAATTAACCCGTCAGTCTATAACCTGGTGCCATGCGATTATTGACCTTACTCAACCCAGTCCAAAGCTAGCACCTCCATATCATGGTTTTTATTTGTTAGCCAATTTTCTCTCCAAGCAAATAAATTGTCCCAACCCCATGTGCTCTTGTCTTGCATATTAATCTTTCGTCAAGCATGTTATGCATTGCATTCTTAAAGTCCAGATATAATACATGTTTCAGATCCCCCTTATTCAACTTGTTTGTCATACTTCTTCATATGAAAAAGTTAGGAAAATCATTTAAACATGATTTATCCTTAATACAATCATGTCGACTTTGATGGATTATGGTTTGACTTTCAAAGTCTCCTGTTGTTAATTCCTTGATAATAGATTTGAACAATTTGTCTTCAGTCCCAATCGTTTGCTCACACCTTTCCATTCCCGAGTGAAGTTGGTTATTTTAAGTTCTTCCCTTTCCATAATCTCGACAGTCCGTTTCAATTCCTGTGAAATAGGCACGACGCTGTGAAAGATCGGCTCCAATTGCTGTGTAAGGGGCATGGGTGGCTGATTGGACTCATTCTGTTCCTGCTTTACACACACGATGGGCAGAATGTCCTCCTGGTGTTCCTACACTATAGCTTCGATGTCTTGCATGTCCTGTGCCTGTTCCTGATCAACCCACTTAAGATATCATTGTCCTCATCCTGTTGCACATCGACAAGTTTGTAGACTTATGGAATCTCCCTGCTGTTATGCCACATTTCGAGTTTTGAATTGTGCAGGCAGGTTGCGATGTCCACAGTAGGTAGCTCAGTGGTTAGCACTGCTGCCTCCCAGCACAAGATATTTGGTTCAGTTTCAGTCTCTGGTCACTGTTTGTGTGGATTATGCACATTCCCCCTGTGCCTGCAAGGGGTGCCTGTGGGATATTGCAGTTTCTTCCCAAAGTCCCAAGATGTGCCAGTTAGGTGCATTAGTCATGGAAAATGTTAGGTTGCAGAGATTGGGTTGGGAAGGGGGTTAGGTAGTGGGGTTTGTATGGTTTGGCCTTCAGAGGATCAGCGTGGAGTCAATGGCTCAAATGGTCTGCCTCCACACTACAGGGATTCTATGCTAAACACCTTCATTGCAGAAATCAGTTGAGGGAATAATATCTGAGTTAATACCAATACCCTTTCTTAATGAGGAGATTAAATCTGTGCACATTACTCCAGAAGTGATCTCACTAAGACCCTGTACAGCAGCAGCCACACTTTACCAGCCTGCTGGAAGGTTCCTACTCAGGTTAGAGCAGGCTCAGCTGTCACAGGAATACACAATTTTGTTGAAAATGAATGGTGTGCTGATTTCATTTCAGGATGTTTTGAGGACAGGAGTAAGGGTGTCTTACTGTAGCTGTCCAGGCCCTTGGTGAGACCCCGTCTTGAACATTGTGCAGTATCGTGTGCAGTTTTGGTCTCCATACCTAATAAAGGACAAACCTGACATTGAGGGAGAGAAGCGAAGGATGACCAGACTGATCTCTGGGATGACAGGCTTGTTGTGGGAACAGAGTTTGGGGCGACTGTGCCTATATTCCATGAGGTTTAGGAAAATGGGTGAACTAAATAAAATTCTGACATGGCGAGACAGATTGGAAGCAAGGATGATAATTCCCATGGGTGGGATGTCCAAAACACGGGCTCACAGTGTGGGGTACAGACAGGCCAAAGTGCGTTGAGATGAGACTAAATGTCTGCACTCAGAGACTGGTGAACTTGGAGAATTATTTCCCTGATCAGGCTGTGAAAGCTAAAGTACTGAATATAAATAAGGATTTCAAGACACAGAATGGATGGGGAGAGTGCAGGCGTTTGGTGAGGAGGTATAGACTCAGCAATAATTACAGGCAGTTATCCAATAATGTGGCAGCTGTGTTCCAGAGGAACACCGTAATATAGAAAACGGTGCAATATAAATAATGGGGCCAATGGGAAGAAGAGGCTTCGGTGCGAATCCCCAAAATTACCAGTAAAAATCAAACCAAAAATAATAGTCAGCCGAACACAAACAATAACACAGGCTACATAAATATTTAAACTGTGTATTGTAAGGAGTTCGTGCAGTAAATGTCACACTTTAACACTACAGTCACTAACTACAGCAGTGTACCTTTCACCAGGATCTTCAACAGAAATCGCGCGAGCTGACTGACCATGTGATGCCGATGCGGTATTCCAGTTCTCTCCAAGATATTCCCCTCCCGGTTTGAGATAAAATTCCTTCTAAATTTAGACCACAAATCCTACATTCAGGCTCAGTTTCAAGGCTTGCAGAGCGGATTACATTCCTGCTTTATCTGAACACAGGGTGCATTTGGCAAACAGAGGAATCCTGAGGCTGGGATTTGCTGTTCAGCTGGTGCCAGAGACGGTCTCCCATAACAGTGAACGGGAGCTCGCTTTATAAAGAAAGGGGCACAATTCACGAATTGTGTTGCAGCGAAATTGCGTTTAATAAACACATCTTATTGGATAACTGCCTGTATATTAAATGGAGGATCAAAATTGATGGACCAAAGGGAATAGTTCCTATTTTACATGTTCCGATGTTTAAACATACGAAAGGATATGAACACTGTGTGGGGAAAACTGAATTGAGGAGATGTTCACCATACATTGGAATGGAGGATGCTCAGTGTGTTGAGTGACCTACTCCACTCTCGATGTTTCTGTGCAGTCTGTGGGAAAGCTCTGCAAATGTTGCAACCAGCTCTCAGATGTTAGGAAGAAGATCTCTGCAGGGTCAATAGGATAGTGTTTCCAGTTCGAATACTGAGGCGGGTGCCGGGTGATCTGTGCGGTTTTATTCTTTAAGACCTCAGAGCAGTTTGATACAATAAAGTGTCTTGCTTGGCCGTTACCGAGATCATTGAAGAGTTTTTCATATATCTGTGTATCTGGAGTCACTTTTAGGCCAGACCAGGAAAGCACCCGAGATTCAATTCCTGAAACTCCATTGAGGAAGGAAATTGGTATTTACAATCGACATTGGCTTCAAGGTCACTGTTAATGACTCCAGGTTTTACATCTCGATATTTTATTAATTATAACTTCTACCAGCTTCCTTGCATTAGCCTGGTCTCGATTAGTAATCCAGTGATATTTCTACAACAGCACCATCTCCACATGGGGACCTATCTGAAACCACACTGAGCAGGTTATTTCTGTGTTGCTTGACAGCTCTGTCAAAAAGAACTCCCACCAATGTGACTATTGCAATGGGACTCAGGCGTGGTAAATCATCACACTGTGGTTATCCCCTTGTTATGGGACTGGACATAGCTGAGTAAATTTCCACATTGCCAGGGAGATGTCAGAGTTGGATCTGCAATGAAACAGCTTCCCCAGGGACACGGCTTGTTGTGCAGCACAAGTTCTTCAGTCCGATTGCAGGAATGGGGTCAGGGCCCATTGCCTTTTTCATATCTACTGTGTTCAGCTGTTTCTTCATGTCACGTGCAGTGAATCAGATCGATTAAAGACTGGCATCTGTGATTCTGCGGGCTGCATGGCGAGGGTGACGTGGATCATCAACTCAACACTTCTGGCTGAGGACGGTGCAGATAATACAAACATGTCTTTTACACTGATGTACAGGGCTGTCCCGTGATTTAGGATGGTGATATTTATGGAGTCCTCTCCTCCAGTGAGTTGCTTAATAGTCCATCGACATTTGCGTCTGGATGTGGCAGCACTGCAGAACTTCGATCTGATCTGTTAGTCTTGGGATCATTTTGCCCACTGTATCAGATATAAGTCCTGCTGTTTCGAATGTAACCAGTCAAGTGCGGTAGCTTTAATAGATTATCAGCAGGTTTAGTTCCGACTCTATTATGTTCCCTCACACTCGTCACTGAACCAAAAATCGGGTTGATCGTAATGACAGGCTGAGGGATTATCCTGGGGAAAATGTTACAGATTGTAGTTGAATACAATTCTGCTGCTGCTGTGATTCTACCGCACCACATGAATGCCCACTTTGAGCTCCAATATGTTCAATTCAATTCTACTGACTGTCCCCCAGTTCACACCAAGACCCAGTCACCCATCAGCCATGTACTCAGTGTCTTAACCTGGTGTCTGATGTGGTAACACTTCCATTTTCCTATTCTCATTCTGCTGAAGGTCTCTACCTGGTCTCCCGCCTCCAATTTGTTACTTGACTCAAACCCCTTCACATATGCATCTGAGTCTTTTCCATTCCCACAATGCCATCTTCTGTGTTTGATGTGAATGTATTCCCCTCTGTTTCTTTCCCTGCCCATGAATAAGAGCTCTGCAGTGTCAGTGATGCCAGCCTTATGCAATTTCAGATCAAGGAATTTGGGCACCTTGCATTATCGGTCACTTTCCAGTGCATGGCGTTCCGTGTTAGACAAGGCGTTTGAGCAGATTTAACACACGTCTATAGAACTTGTTTAAAAACAGAAATTGCTGACGAAACTCAGCAGGTCTGGCAGCATCTTGTGGAGTGAAAATAGAGTTAATTTTTCAGGGCCAGTTACCCTTCTACAAAGCTCCCATTTTGTCCAGCAATTTTTGCATTTTCATTTCCAGTATCCATAGGTATTTGTATAATTGATAACTTGTTCTGAGCCTATTCATTTCTAGAGAAAGTCAACAGGTCTGGCATCATCTGCAGAGACAGAGAAACAGAGTTAGCGTTTCAAGTCCAGTATGACACTTCTTCAGAACTGAAAAGGATTGGAAAATGAGCTTTATAATCCCTTGACAGATGTGGGGAGTGGGTTGACGGGTAAAAGAGGGTGCGGCAAAAGATAAACATGCTTTTAGTAGTGGTGAACGAGAAGATCATGTGAAATAGCTTTAAATTAAGCTGTGAATGGGGAAAAGGGATTTTCTCTATTGAGTGAAAGATAAAGAAGATACAACCACACAAGGTCATAGGGAGGCCAGGAGGGAGAATGTACGGAAACTGGAGAACAGTTATAATGGGGTCAGTCTGTGAAGTTGTGAAATTGTGACGTACAGGATGTGACGTACGAAAGTGTAAAGTGAGTTCTTACTCGAGCTTGGGTTGTGCTTCTTTGGAACATTGCAACAGCCCAGGGCCGAAATGTTAGCATGAGAGCAAGGTAGGTTATTGAAATGGGAAGCAATGAGAGGATCAGGGTTATTTCGACAGATAGAGTGGAGTGTTCCTCAAAGCAATCTCTGTTTGGTCTCGCCAATATAGAGAGACTGCATTGTGAGCAGCAATGACAGGAGAGCAGATTAAAACTTTACAAGTGAAATGCTGCTTCACCTGAAAGGTATGTTTGTGGCCTTGGACAGTGAGGAGGGAAGAGGTGAATGAGCAAGTTTTGCAGCTTCTGCAATTGCATGGGAAGGTGCCATGGGGGAGTGGGGAAGTGTTCGGGGTGATGGAGGGTGACACTGAGGGAACTTTCCCTGTGAAATACTGAAAGTGGGCGGGAGGGAAAGATGTGTTTGATGGTGCTGTCCTGTTGGAGATGGTGGAACTAGCATAAGATGATTATGTGAATGTGGATTCTAGTGCAGGAGGAAGTGTAGACAAGGAGGAATCTATCCTTGGTTTAGCATGGACGGGACGGATTGAGGGCAACACCGTGGGGGGTGGGATAGTGACAGATGAAGGCCCTGTCCAATAGAGTTAGGGGATTTCTGGTTTGAAGGAAAAGGTGGCCACATTAGACGCAGCTTACAGGAATGTGGCATCATCAAACAAAAATAGCAGAGATGGAGAAGCTGGGAGAATGGAGTCAGCCTCCTCTGATCATGTGCTCAGCCACATGCAGAAATCTCCCCTGAATGATTGAAAAGAACCAGGCATCTAACCTGAGGATTTCTGCCTCACATCCGGTCTGATGCGGAATGTGAAAATAGACCCAGAGGAAGGTCAGTGAGTATACGTGAGCAGACATTCAAGCAGATATCCCAAACTGCTCAGTAATTATTATTTCTGTTCAAGATGAAGAACTCGATAAGCAGGTGAACTACCCACGGTTGACAAAAGGTCTCAAGAATACTATTGATGAGCAATAGTGGTGGGCCAGATTTATAATGTTTATTTCAGGGACCATAAGCAGATGTTAGGCATGAATTTCAGCTGTGCTTCCTCATTTACCCCCAAGAAAACCCTACCATTGCTGCTCCATCATCTTCCCTGCTCGTCTCCCCTTTCTGATTTCAGGTTCTTCCACTCAAATTACAGAGTACATTCTCTCACATTATGGTCCTACCCATTTCACCTGAAACTCTTTGATCAAGCCTACCTAGTCTGCACTAGCATCAAGCTGCATTTTGTGCTGCCACTTTGCCTCTGGTCTCAGTGTGGCTTAGACTCTCCATTCACGCTGTTTCACCCCTCCCACTCACATCTCATTCTGGAAAGTTTCCTTCTTGGGTAAACCTTATTGAAAACACCTCTCCCCCTTTGCACTGAATTCACAATGTGATCCAAATTTCAAAAAGTACGCTCAGCCTTATCTCACTCTGCTAAAGGTAGACGCTAACCGTGTGGTACGAGAATTCCCCTTCTTACATGGTTCAGGCCAGTGATGCGCTTTCATTGTAGAGATCATCACCCCATTTGGACAAAGCATTTCAGGTGTTTGACCTCTTATTGGTACTCGTAACACATGCTGCCTTAGTATTATAACATGGAGAAAAAGTTACAGTACGAAGCATGGGCTGAGTGTTATTTACCTGTTTTTTGAATACTGTTTCAAATTTGCAGTGCTTATCTTTAAATGCTTGTTCATAAAGTTAGTGTCAGATAGCGCATAGGAGGTTGAGGGATGACATTGTATACGTTTATAAAAGCATGAGAGGTATGAATAGAGTGACCAGCCAAGGTCTTTTCCACGGGATGGGGGAGTTCAACCATAGAAGGCATAGGTTTAAGGTGAAAGAGGGAAGATTTGTAATGGACGAAGGGTAAATGTTTTCACATAGCGTGTGATGTGTGTATATGGAATGAGCTGTCAGAGGAAGAGTGGGAGATGCAAGTACAGCTACAACATTTAAAACACGTTAGGACAAACATATGAATGGGAAAAGCTGAGAGGCATATGGACAAAATGCAATCAGATGGGATTAGTTTAGTTTGGAAAACCTGGTCAGCATGGACAATTTGGACCAAAGTGTCTGTTTGTGCACTATATGACTGTATGAATCTAGAAAGCGAGGAAAAGGGGAGAAAAGACATGATGTAGTAAATTGGCAAGAAATACAAAAAAAAACATGCAGCACAAGCTTTTTCGAGCATATAAAAAAAGTTCAAGATGAGTGTGTGATCTTAGGTAAAATTAAGTCAGGAAAGTATACTGAGGATAATTGGAAGGTGTGACTGAAGAATTGGCTACAGGGAGCAGACAGATAATTTACACCCATAGTTTACATCTTTCCTCACAGGGGAAGGCACAGTAAGTATTTCAATGATGTAAACAAAATGGTAATCGGAGGGAAGTTCTTGAACCGTCTCTAACAAAAGGAACAAGGATTTTTCGAACAGATAAGACTAAGAGAAGACAGGCCAGCAGTAATTCATAGCCATTAATTCATTTTAAAAGAAATGGTCACAGTCTTGGGGTCACGGCGCCCGCTCTATCAGATGTTAGTTCTACTGTTTGTTAATGTAAGCAGTAAGTGCGGTACCTTGAATGGATTGTCATCAGGTTTAGGTACACATGGTTCTGACCGTGGCATGTTCACCCACACTCATCACTGAACCGGAGATCGGCTTCATGGTAATGGTAGACTGAGAGATTATATTGTGGTTGAATATAATTCTACTGCTGCTGCTGCTGCTCCTACAGCTGCTATGATTTCCAGCATCATATGAATGCCCAGTTTGAGCTGCAATATCTGCAATACAATTCTGCTCAATTCGCACGGGAACCCGGTCACCCTTCTCCACTGCACACAGTGCCCTATCCCGCTTTCTGATGTGGGAACGCTTCCATTTTTAAAAGATTCTCATCCTGTTTGGGTATCTTCATGATGCCATGCCTCCAATTTGTCGCATTCCTCAAAAGCATTTAACGTTTTCACCTGAACAGTTTCCCCTCCAGTAATGCTATCTTCTCTTTAAAGCGAATGTGTTTCCCTCTGTTTGTCTCCATGACCATGATTCAGATCTCTGTAGTGTCGGTGATGACAGCCTTATGTAGTTTCAGAACAAATGAATTTGTATACCTTGCATTATCATTCACTTCCCGGTGTATGGCGCTCCATGTTGGACATGGCGTGTGAGCAGGTTTGACACACATGTTTGAAACTTGTTCAAAAACAGAAATTGCTGAAGACACTGACAGGTCTGATAACATCTGTGGAGTGAAAGCAGAGGCAGTCTTTCGGGTTCTGTGACTGTTCCTCAAAGCACCCAGTGAGCTATATTGAAAATGTATTCTGAAACTTTTCATTTTTGAAGGAACTCAGTGGGTCTGGCAACATCTGCAGAGACAGAGAAACAATGTTAATGTTTCAAGTCCAGTGTAAATCTTCTTTGGACGTGTAAAGGATTGGAAAGTGAGTGCGTTAGTATCTTGGAAGAGGTGGGAAAGAGTGTTTGGAAGCCCAGTGTGAAAGACAAATGGGTTTTAAATTGTGGTGAAAGAGACACAGGTATATAATAGGTGTAAATTAATGTGTAAGTATTAGAAATTGATTTTCTCTGTTGAATGCAACATAAACAAGACACGACCTTAGGGAGGCCAGGAGGGAGACTGTACGGAAAATGGAGAACAGCCATAATGGGTTCAGGCTGTGAATTTATGGAATTGAATATTAACTCCTACAGACTGTAACGTGCCAAAGTGCAAAGTGAGGTGTTACTCGAACTTGGGTTGTGCTTCATTGGAACATTGCAGCACCATGCATTTTCTTAGAATCCCTACAGTGTAGAAACAGGGCCTTCAGTCCAACAGGTTTATACTGACTCTCCAAAGAGTATGCGAAGCAATCCCATTCTCTACCCTAATACTATACATAGACCCTTGACTATTGCACCTAACATCAACATCCCTGAACACAATCGGCAATTCAGCATGGCCAGTTCACCTAACCTGCACAACTTTGAACTGTGGCAGGAAACTGGAACACCCAGAGGAAATCGAACCTAGTTCCCTGATGCTGTGAGGCAGTAGTGCAAACCACTGAGCCACCGTGCCAAGCAGGACCGAAATATTATAAGGCTACAACTCTATACGAGCAGAAATGAAGCCATTCTGAGCATCAAGTCTGCTACGCCATTCGATCACGACTGTCAGATTTTCAATCCCATTTTCCTGCTTCCTCTCAGTAACCTTTGATCCCCTTGTCAATCAAAACGTATCTGTGTCTGTTTTAAATATACTAAATAGAACATAGAAAATAGAACAGTACAGCACAGAACGGGCCAGTTGGACCACGATGTTGTCCCGAGATTTAATCCAAATGTAAAATGTAGTAATTTAACCTACGCACCCCTCAACTCACTGCTATCCATGTGCATGCCCAACAGTCGCTTAAATGTCCCCAATGGCTCTGCTTCCACCAACAGAGCTGGCAATGCATTCCATCCATTCACAACTCTCTGCGTAAAGAACCTACCTCTGACGTCTCCCTTTTACCTTCCTCCTAATATCTTCAAGCTATGACTTCTCGTACTAGTTAATCCTGCACTGGGGAAAAGTCTCTGGGTATTGACTCTATCTATACAACTCATTATTTTGTACACCTCGATCAGATCTCCTCTCTCCTCCTTGTCTCCAGAGAGAAAGGTCCAAGCTCGTTCAAACTTTCTTCATAAAGCAAACCCTCCGATCCAGGCAGCATCCTGGTAAACCTTCTTTGCACCCTCTCCAAAGCCTCTGTATCTTTCCTATAGTAGGGCGTCCACAACTGGACACAATATTCCAAGTGTGGTCTCACTAGGGACTTGTAGAACTGCAGCAAAACCTCGCGGCTCTTATACTCGATCTCCCTATTAATGAAAACCAAAACACCATATGCTTTCTTGACACTTTATCCACTTGGGTGGAAACTTTGTGGGATCTATGCACTTGCGCACTCAGGTCCCTCTGATCCTCCACACTGCCAAGAATCCCGTACTTAATGCTATGTTCAGGATTCGAATTGACCTTCCAAAATGCATCACTTCGCATTTATCCAGGTTGAACTCCATCTACCATTTCTCAGCCCAGCTCTGCATCCTGTCAATGTCGCGCTGCAGCCTACAGTAGCCCTCTATACTATCGACGTCACCTCCAACCTTTGTGTCATCAACAAATTTACCAACCCACCCCATAACCTCCTCATCCGAGTTATTTATAAAAACTACAAAGAGTTGAAGCCCACGAACACAGCCCTGTGGGATCCCTCTCAACACTGTCCTCCAAGCAGAATACTTTCCATCTACAACCTCTGTCTGCCTTCTGCCAACCAGCCAATTCTGAATCCAAATAACCAAACCTCCCTGTATACCATACTTCCTGACTTTATGAATGAGCCTTCCATGGGGAACCCTATCAAATACCTTGCTGAAGTCCACATGCACCACATCCACTGCTTGACCGTCGTCGAACTCCTCAAAGAAATCAATAAGATTGGTGAAGCATGACCTGCCCCTCAAAGCCATGCTGATTGCCTTTAATCACACTATGCTTTGCCAAAGAGTCATAAATCCTATCCCTCAGAATTTTTTCCAAACATTGCTGACCACAGACGTAAGACTGACTGGTCTCTAAATGCCGGGGACCTCCCTATTAACCTTCTTGAAATAAAGAACAACATTCGCCTCCTTCCAATCCTCCGGTACGACTCCTGTGGTGAGTGAGGAGGCAAATATCTTCGCCAGCGACTAAGCAACCTCCTTCCTTGCTTCCCGGAGCAGTCTAGGATAAATCTAGCCTGGCCCTGGGGACGTATCCATCTTAATGTTTTCCAAAATTGCTAGCACATCAACTTAATCAAACTTGATCTGGTCAAGACTGATCTGTCCCAGCTCCTCTCAGTTTTCATTTACAACAAGTTCCCTTTGCTTGGTGAAAATCGAAGCAAAAAATCATTCAGGACTTCCCCTGTCTGCTCAGACGCTACGCACAAGTTCCCTCCGCTATCCCTGATCGGCCCGACCTACTCGATGATCATTCTCTTATTCCTACGTGTGAGTGAAATGCCTTTCGGTTCTCCCTCATCCTTCTTGCCAAACCTTTTTCATGCCTCATCATGGCTCATCTCAGTCCATTTCTGAGTTCCTTTCTAGCAAGCCTGTAATCCTCCATAGCTGTGCGAGATCCTTCCTCCACCTTCTTACCTGTCGCAGAGGATCAAATTTGAGTATCACTCGCAACAACTGCTCCTTAAACAGTCTCCACATGTCTGCTGTGCCCTTTCTGTGGATGAATTGCTCGCAGTCTGTACTTCCCAACTCCTGTCTGATAGCATCATAATTTCCTTTTTCACAATTAAATATCTTCCCTCGGAAAATGCTCCTTTCACTCTCGCAGACATGTGAGGCAGTTATGATCACTTTCACCAAAGTGCTCTCCCACCGTGAGTTCTGACTCCCGTCCTGGCTCGTTGCCGAGCACCAAATCCAAACTAGCCTCTCCCCTCGACGGTCTGTCTACATACTAAGCAAGGAGACCGTCTTGAACACACCTGACAAAAACGGATTCATCCACACCATCTGCACTTAGAAGGTTCCAGTCGATATTGGAAAAGTTGAAATCACCCATAACAATATTTCCAGAATTTGCCCGCCTATGAGATCTTCAATCTCTCTAGTGCTATTAGGTGGTCTGTAGAAAATCCCCCAATGCGGTGACTGTTCCCTTGCTGTTCGTAACTTCCACCCATACTGCCTCAGTAGACAAACCGTCCTCAACAACCTTCGCTTCAGTAGCTGTGATGCACACTCTGATTAGCAATGCTACACCTCATTTTCCACCACCCTGTTCTTTTTTAGATTAGATTAGATTACTTACAGTGTGGAAACGGGCCCTTCGGCCCAACAAGTCCACACCAACCCTCCATAGAGCAACCCACCCAAAACCATTCCCCTACATTTACCCATTCATCTAACACTACGGACAATTTAGCATGGCCAATTCACCTAATCTGAACATCTTTGGATTATGGGAGGAAACCGGACCACCTGGAGAAAACCCATGGGGAAAAAGTGCAAACTACACACAGACTGTTCCCTGAGGTGGGAATTGAACACGGGTCTCTGGCGCTGTGAGGCAGCAGTGCTAACCATTGTGCCGCCATGCTGCTCCGAAACGTTTTTAAATGTTCTAAACCCTGGAACATGAAGCAACCTTCGTCTCTGTTATGGCCACGACATCGTAGCCCCAAGTACTGATCCATGCTCTAAGTTCGTCACTCTTATTTCGGACATTCCTTGCATTAAAGCAGACGCACTTTAACTGATCCCTTTGTTTCATCGCGTGAGAAACCTTCCTGATATATTCAATATATCCTGTCACTGTCCCGTCTGCAACTAACCCCCTCTCAGAAATGTGGTCTTATTTCGAACCCCCTGCCAAACTAGTTTAAACCCGCCAGAATCCACGATCAAACCTCCCAAACAGGACTTTGGTGCCCCTACAATTCAGGTGCAACCCGTCCTTCATGTACAGGTCCCACCTTACCCAGAGGATATCCCGATGGTCTAGTATCTGAAGCCCTTTCTCCTGCTCCAGCCTCGCAGCCACGTGTAAAGCTGCATTCGCCGATTGTTCCTCATCTCACTAGCTCGTGCCACTGGTAGCAAATCTGAGATCACTACTCTACTCGTCCTGCTCTTCAGCTTCCAAATTAACTCTCGGTAGTCACTTTTCAGGTCTTCAGTCCCTTTGCTGGCTATATCGTTTGTGCCAAATGATTTGGTTTCCACAGCCTTCTGTGGTAAGGAATTCCACAATTTCACCACTCTCTGGCTAAAGACGTTTCATCTTATCTCCGTTCTAATGGGTTTTCCCTTCGCTCTAAACCCGTGTCCTTCTGCTAGTGTAAACATGCTCCCAATTTTGTCTGTATCCAGGTCATTCAGTATTCTGTAAGTTTCAATTGGATCCCCCCTCATCCTTCTAATCTCCATTCGAGTATCAACCCAGAGTTCTCCAACATTCCTCATGTGTTAAGCTTTTCATTTCTGGTGAACCTACTCTTGACACACACCAAGGCTAATACATCCTTCCTGAGGTATGAGGCACAAAATACTGGAAATGTGGTCTGACCAGAGCCTAAGAAAGCCTCAGAATCCCTACCATTATATCGTACTCCTCTCGAGATGAGTGACAACATTGTATCTGCCTTCTGAACTACTGACTCAATCTGCAAGTTTATCTAAGGCGAATCCTGCGCTTGGAATCCCAAGTCACTTTGTTACTCAGATTTATGATTTTTTCCCCCCATTTAGTATATAGTCCATGCCTGTATTCTTCATACCAAAGTGCATGACCTCACACTCCCCCACATTGTATTCCATCTGCTACTCCTTTTCCCAATCTCCTAAAATGTCGAAATCTTTCTGCAGGCTCCCTGCTTCCTCAATACTACATGCCTCTCCACCTATCTTTGCTTCATCAGCAAACGTAGCCAGAATGCCTTCTGCCCCACCACTCAGATCATTAATCTATAAAGTGAAATGTTGTGGTCCCAACATTGACTCTTGTGGAACACTGCTTGTCACCGGCTGCCAACCTGAGAGGGACAATTTTATCCTCACTCTGCATCCATCAGAGAGCTAACCTTTTATCCATGCTAGTACCTGTCCTCTGACACCATGGGTCCTTATCTTACTCGGGGAGAAAGTGAGGTCTGCAGATGCTGGAGATCAAAGTTGAAACTTTATTGCTGGAACAGCACAGCAGGTCAGGCAGCATCCAGGGAACAGGAAATTCGACGTTTCGGGCACAGAAGGGCCTGTGCCCGAAACGTCGAATCTCCTGTTCCCTGGATGCTGCCTGACCTGCTGTGCTGTTCCAGCAATAAAGTTTCAACTCCTTATCTTACTCTGCAACCTCCTGTGCGGTACTATATCAGAGGCCTTGTGGAAGTTCAGATGGGTAACTCTCTCTGGTCCAACCCGCCATTACCTCCTCAAAGAATTATCATTATCTTGAGAGCAATGTAAATTATTGAAATGGGGAGCAATCAGAAGGCCAGGGTCATTCTTCCAGACAGAGTAGAGATGTTCCTCAAAGCAGTTTCTGTTTGGTTCACTAATGTAAAGGCGACTGCATTGTGAGCAGTAATGAAAGGAGATTGGATTGAAAGCATACAAGTTAAATGATACTTCACCTGGAAGGTGTATTTAGAGCCTTGGACAGTGAGGAGGGAAGCGATGAAAGGGCAAATGTTGCATATTCTGCATTTACTTGGGAAGATGCCATGGAAGTGTTCGGGGTGATGGAACGTGCCACAGAAGGTATAGTCCCTGTGAAATGCTGACAGTGGACAGGCGGGGAAGATATGTTTGATGGTGCTGTCCTGCTGGAGGTGGTGGAAGTGACGGAGGATGATTCTGTGAATGTGGATTCTAGTGCAGCAGGAAGTGAGGGCAAGGGGAGATCTATCATTGTTTTGGGAAGGAGGGGATGGAGTGAGGGCAGAAGTGAGGGAAATGGGGCAGTGACAGCTGAAGGCTCAGTCCATCAGATTTAGGGGATTTCTCGTTTGAGAGAAAAAATGACATGTAGGAAGCTTCGCAAAGGAATTTAGCATCATTTCCCATATCAAATAACAAAAAACGTTCATGATTTGTGTGCGTGAACCTTGGAAGAAAGGCAGGAAAGAATATGTGGGACACCGGGAGGATGTGACTGGGGAACTGGTTTCAGGGAACAGGCAGCGAATTTAAAACAGTATCTTACATCGTTCCTCACAGGGGAAGGCACAAAGAGTTTCAACATTATAAACAAAATTGTAGTTAGATGAAAGTTTTGCATTGTTTCTAACAAAACAAACAAGGCTTTTCTCAAACAGAAAAGACCAAGGGTAAACAGCTCATCAACAATTCATAGCTTGCTTTAATAGAAGTCTTTACAGATTGACTGGTGGCACTGTGTGAAATGTTCCATAACTCTCGGGATTACAGGAGTGTTCCAGTGAAACTGGCGAAACTCCAATGTTGCGCCTGTCTTCAAGAAGAGAGCGAGCCTTCAAGTATTTAGGTTCTCCCTTTGTCTGATTAGTGGAGCATATTTGAGAGGATTAATGGCCTCATGATGTATTTTCATCCTGAGTGATTTAAAAACAAGTAAAACTCTGCTCCTTCCTCTGATGCGTTACATACTCGGGGACAAACATTTTGCGAAAGTTGAATTATTTTGAAAATTATCTGGAACATTGTACAAATGACATCATCCAGATAATTCTAGAAACAGCACTCATAAGAACATATATAACCATGTGGGGGTATTGCCTAGGTGAGAGAGAGGGAAGGTGCTGCATTGCAGTGGTGAGAGTGCTGGAGCCTTATTCTGGGGAAGGCGCTAACAGATATACAGTGAGTGTGAGGGAGCAGAGAGAATACAGTGACCCTTATCCTGACAGAGCGGGGAAGGTTATTGATGCTTTTCCTGAATTGCTGGACATTTCTTCTGACCGATACAGCACTGAGCTGTGTGGTGAGGTTAGACCATGCTCGGTGGGTCTGGTGGTGTGGCCCACTCTGGGAAGAGAATGGTCCTCCTCTGTACTAGCCCATCCACCAGGACCTCCGTGCCCCTGTCTACAAACTGCGGTGGAATTGCCGCTTATCTGCCATGCTCGAGTAAACTGTACAGGGCAGCTCCAAGCTGAGAAAGCTCAACCGTGTGCCCATTGGACTTTAAAGATGGCAGCAGTGCCAGGGATCCCGTGTTCCCGTGCGATGATGTGTACCTCCAGCCATGATGGGTGGGAGAATCGGGCTTGTATTGAATGAGACGGACACCATGGTATGGGTAGTTAATGAGGTGAGTTCGATAAGATAACACCAGGAAACTAGCTCTGCCTCGTGCAGACATTCCTTCTATCACACTCAATGAAAATGGCACTGAGACAAATTACTGTTCGATTCAGCCCAATGAGTCGAAGACTCTGCTGGTCCGACTCCCAGTTAAAAAGCTGCAGGACAAATGCTTATCCAAAACTCTCCATCATCTTAACTTACACCAATATCCTGCTCACCCATCATTCCTGGAAACAATGGCCTGTATTGCAAGATTCTATCGAAGTGTTTTCATTCCACAATTTTTAAACCTACCTTCAGATCCTTTTGTGAAATTCTCTCTCAATCTTCCCCTCGCTTTTAACCAAGCTCCTCCCATTTGTTGGTATTTAAACTGATTCCTCCGCCATCTCTCGCAGGCAGTGAGTTTCATACCCACATCACTCCTGTGTCATGCCACAATGGAAGTATGGAGCTGTACATGGAGGGGAGCTCCAAATCCTGTCACTACCAGCATGAGCTGCAATTTTCCCCACGCTGGGCAGTGATCTAACACAGTGTTACTCAGCAATGCAGTGATTGGTGTACACTACTATGTATGCTGGGAAGGTAACTGCTCCCGATTAAAAGATAAATTCACTGCTATTCACTGCACAGCTCCCCATACTGCACGGATATCCAATCCGTGTGTATAGAACAATGCCTTTGTGTGTTCTGTACAGCGCCTGTGCTGAACAGATCATTCAGTCCAAGTTTATAGATCAGTGCACTGTTGGACAGATACGTTGTGAACTGGTGAGCTCTAAACAGTGTTCGATCCTGGACGAATTGCTGAGCAGTACACTAGCGTGGTCTACGCAGTGCTTCATGCTGAGCAGGAATCTCATCTGGGCTTATACGTTATCCGGGCTGGATCTGAGAGGTGGATTCAGCATCCGATATAATTTCTGACATGATTATCTCTCCTCCAGCTCGGCCCATTCCGCTGGTAAATGTGAGGTGATGTGTTTGAGATAGAATTTTCTTGGTCAAAATATCCGACATTCAGCAAAACACTATTTATTCGAATACTGTCAATAAAAGACAACAAAAGTAAGAGGAACTTGCAATAACTTGATTCTATTGGAAAACTTAGCAGAATAATAGTTTATTTAACAGCTATACAGTAACTGCTCCAATATGTTATCATCCAATAATCACACAAATGTCAAAAAACAAATGCAGGAAACAGATTGTCTCACATGCAGTTCTCCAATCCAGGAGGAAAGAACATCAAAAGGCAGTTCCGAGAGAAATCACAGAGAGAGTGTTTAGAACCGGGGAGAGATTTCCTGCCTTCCAACTCTGCTGAGACCCCAGCAATAACTGGTGAAAGGTAAAACTAAGAATCCTGGTTCTGTGAGAGTTTGACCATCACTTTTCAGGACCAGGCCGCAGCTGCAAGAACACAAGGAATGGACTGTATCTACATCGTCTATGACTCTGTAGGTGTCTGTCATAAATGCCTAAACCCACCTAAGCCGTTAAATGCTAGACAGACAAAAGTCAAAGTTAAACATAAATAAATAAAATGAAAAAATTCAGCAGGCCTGGTGATCAGACACAGACGACCTCGGGAGCCCAGCAATTCCTAAACGGTCAAAACACAGCAGAATCATCGAGCTTGTGAATAGAAAGAATTATCTCTCTCCCTCACCTCTATGTTTACAACTGGAGATATGCCATTAGACCAATAATCAGTGATATCAAAATCCCACCCACACCAAGTATTATTGTGATATATCAGAGTTGCCGTAAAATAGGTTAACTGGAGCTGTTTGTTCAGTGACTGTAATTAATATCAGTCTTCCTGGACCTAACTGGATCACTGGAGGCTTTCCCTCTTTAATAATTAGGACCTTCTTTCAACTTGTTATGCCATAGTATTCGGCGCAGAGTCAACCTCAACAAGATTGGGATCAGCAGCTACAGAGAAAGAGAGAGAAATCAGCATCTGAGAACATTAGAATGGTCCAACAATGGATTTTAATTTGAGAAGATTAGACTGGAATGTTCCAACAATTGATCCGAATCTGAGAACATTAGACTGGAACCTTCCAACAATGGATCAGAATCTGAGAACATTAGACGGGAATGTTCCAACAATGGACAGGAGTTTATCCTCGGGTCTTTATTGGCTTTTTCAGGATTGGCCATGGTTACAGTTGCGGATACAAGCCGTACTGATGATTATTCAAGCTGGGTACTATCCCATCCTCGCTATTATTGGTGTTCCTGGTAAGTCTATCTCTGTCAATTCCATAAATGATGCTGAATGTTATTGCTATTCTGGTTGATTATTTTTAACAAATACATAAACTTTCAGTCACAAACGCCACTTCCTTCTCATGCATTTCCAAACTACTTACTCATAAACATCTGAGAAGGAACAAGACTGTTCGGAATGTTGAGTCCCTTTTTACCGTGAACTGTTTTATGTCTCCATATTGTCTCTGTCATCAAACCTGCTGACACCCACCTTCATAATATCCCCAATCTCCAGCTCCGCCTGAGTTCTGTTGCTGACTTCACCATCATCTACCCCTTCGTTAACGACAGATTTTATGTCTCCAGTTCTCTTCTGACCTCTCTTCCAGTTACAAATATTTTGACCACAAACTTGTTCTTGTCTCTACAGTTACTTCACAAGAGGGACTCTTAAACAGAGTAACAATGTCACTGACTGTGTAATTCAGTGGCACGGGTTATGACTCTAAAAGCATTGCCTGAAATCCTACCACAGTCGATGAATAAATTTAAATTCCAATGACAAAAATTGGAACGAAACCTAATTTTACTCATGGCAACCATAAACCATCAGGATTTCTTTTCTTCTTTTATTATTAAACTTTGGTAAAGAAACTTAACATGTTTGCCCTGTCTGAACTAAGTATCACCTCAGACCCACAACAATATGGTTGCCTCCATATTGCCTTGACAAATGGCCGCGTGGTCAAGGGCAGTTAGGATGGACAACAAATACTGTCCTTGCCAGTGATGCTGGCATCCCGCGAAACAACAACATTAAAGGTGAAATAACCAAGGAAATGCGGATGCTGGCGATCTGAAATAAAATTCTCCACCGTCTGAAAGAATGTTGGAGAATCTCAGCAGGTATGGCAGTCTGTCGGAAAAAAAACACAAATAGCGTTTCGAGTTCAGTGAACTTATCAAAACTGAATGCAAATGACAAATAATATTATTATATCAGGGATGGTTGGAAGGGTGAGCGGGAGGTTTGTGTTGATTGGATGATGTCCAGCAAGAGAGCGAGACCGAGAGAGAGAGAAAGGAAAAGCAAGCAAAATGATTGCTGATGATGGACTGGAAGGAAAACAGAATGGGAAGTTATTCTAACAATTCCCCTTTTCACATATTCCTGAATATCATATTTATTATGGGATGTCCCTGCTTATCGTGAGTTATGTTGCTCTATCTCTCGTCTCTGAGTGTAGTGATCAACTCCATCAGCAATACTTATAGTCGCTGAGATATAGAGAAACATAATGTTCCATTGTCAACTGCTTCTTTGGAGAGAGGAACTGTTACTGTGCGACTGTGTGGAGATGTAACAGCTTTCTCAGCCAGGAAGAGAAACTGAGGAAACCGAGGCATTTTCAACATTGAATGGATGCAGTATGGGTGTGGGGAATTGACTTGCTGCTGTCATCTGCAAAGTCAGTGGAGGCTCTGTGGATGGTGTTCTCAGGATTTTGATGTCAGCTACTGGGTTCATTCAGGGGGCCCCGAGGGTCTGGGGACCCCACCTGAATACTGCATTTACTGTGTGGCTGGGTCCATCGTAAACAAATGGAGCTGAGACTACAAAGAAGGGAAGCTGTGTAAACTGGGTGAAGCAGGGCACTGTACTATACTTTCTGGGATTTCCTGGAAGATTTGTCTAAGCTGCACCCATTCTGGTGTAAAGTGTAAAACCAGCTTGTCTCAAAATTGAGGTGGTCACTGAGCTGCATCCCCTCCTTCAGGATATCCTGTCGTCTCACACCAGGGACAGGACTGAGCTGACACTCACGATGAATTAAATTGGATTGATTCTGGAACTTTGCAGGCATCAGTGGGTAATATATCCAACAATCTCTGAAGTGCAGTCCTCCAATGTATTCATAAGCGGTCAGAAACCACCTGCCTGCTGAGAGGAATGCATTGGTTCCATCTCCACAGAGGAAGGTACAGAAACTAACTTCCAGAAATATTAGGGAACAGAGTGATTGGTAAAAATGGAAACTGCAGGAAATCAGAATTAATGAAGCGTATGTTATTGGAAATCTAATTGAATTGAAGTTTCATAAGTTGCTGCATCTGAGGAGCTACATCCCAGAGTGATTGAGATCAGAACAGAGCTAATGAAAGAATTACTGATTATTCTTCAAAGCTAGTTAGATTCTGGAAAGAATTCTGCAGACTGGAAAACGACTATTGTAAACTTAAATATTTAAAACAGGATGGAGAGGAAAAACAGAAAATTAAATAGCTTGATGTCAGCTGTGAGAAAAAATATTGGAACGTTTTATAAGGAACATGACAACTAGATACGTGGAGAATAATGATATGATTTGTTATATTCGGCCTAGATTCAGGAAAGGGAAATGATCTTTGATAAACCTGTTTGTGGAGGTTGTCCATTTTGACATCTACAGTTGAGAACCAATGGGAGTGAAGTATTTGTATTTTTAGAAGACCCTTGACATGTTTGAATACAGGTGAATAGGGAATGCTACAGTCCATGCGTAGGTAGGGGTGGAATATGTACCACATGGATTAAAATTTGGGTAATGGAGGAACGAAAGGAATACTGTTTTTCTCGGGACTGAAGGATAGATGGGTGGCAGCAGGATTAGTGTTTGGGCGATAGCTGTTCACAAGGTGTAAAAATGATTCAGATGTGAACAACAAATACCATCATGTACATTTATATTTATTAAATGGTAGAGAGGTTGGTAAGTGCTTTTGTTGAAAAGGACCTGGATGTCCTTGGTCATACGTCACTGACAGAATTCATACGGGGGCAGGAAGTAAATGATATGTGGCTCTTCATGCAAAATGACTGAAGTACAAAAGTTAGAATATCTTTCCCACTGATCGTGTTTTTTTGAGAGAGTATTTGTTGCATTGTGTAAAGATTTGGTCTGCTTTATAAACAATGATCCCTTTGTCACTGAGAGAGTGCAAAGTAGTTTGACCAGACTAAACACATGGCATGATGTTACAATGAGGTGAGAGTGCAGTAACGATGTGTTTAATCTGTCGTGCTGTGAGAGAATAAGAAGTTGAAGCTTGATGGGTATGGACAGAAACTGAGTAGGGTGAAAAGTTCATACTTTTCATTCAATGTTTGATTCACGACGGTTTACATGCATCTGCAGAGCCCCCATGTCGATTGACAAAGAGGTACATGCTGTGAATGAACTCTGAACACTTTAATGCACAGTTACTGTGTGACACTGCATTGAATGTCACTTTGTACACAACCCTGTCAGCAGCCAAAATACCTTCATACTGAAACAGTTAGTTATTCCCCACCGGTTTCTGACGTCCACGGAGACCATGGGTCTGCCTTCTTGGAGATGGAAGGTAACTTGGAGAATGGCTAAAAAATGTTGGCTTCATTCCGACTGCCAGAAACCATGTTAAAGTAACACATATGTACCATGAGTAATTAAGCCATGTGGATCAATTTGGAGCAGTCTGTCTGTGCAGCCCCTGCTCCATTTGTTTGTGATGTTGGAGCATCTCTGACACTTTCCTGTTCCTGTGTTAGTGGCTTGACAAGCTGAATTACCTCTTCCTGTTCCTTTGTAAGTAACTCCGGGTGTGAAATGGTTCTTTCTCATCCCATGCACGTGACATGTGGAAGAGAGCAGACTCCCACCTTCCTGTGCTGCAGGCAGGAGGGACTGAATGGGCTATCCTTCTTTTGCCCAGTAGTTTTGATGGGATGAATGGCATCCCCACATTCTTGTAAAACCAGATTGAGCTGCAGAATGTTTTCCTCCTTTTACTATGGAAATGTACTGTGCTGTTACATAAATGTTACCCAGACTTTAACAGCATGATCTTGAATGTTTTCAAAGTCTTGCTGCATATGGTTACAGACTGTTTCAAGAGCTGAAGAGGGACAACTTTTTCTGAAAATTTTGTAAAATTCAGTGAATGCCCCCTCTTCTGCTGACATGGTGGCTCAGTAACTAACACTGCTGCCTCACAGTACCATGGTACCAGGTTCGATTCCAGCTATGGGCAACTGTCTGTGTGGAGTTTGCACATTCCCAACTTGTCTGCATGAGTTTCCTCCAATGCTCCGGTTTCCTCTCACAGTCCGAAGATGTGCAGGTCAGGTGAATTGGCCATGCTAAATTGTCCATTATGTTAGGTGCATTAGTCAGACGGAACTGTGTTTGGGTGGGTTACTCTTTGGAGGGTCGGTATGGCCTGTTTCCACACTGTAGGAAATCCACTCTGTTCAGTTTAGACAGGTCTTATGAAGAAACCGTGAGGGAGCGAGGGCTATTCTCACTGGAGGAAAAATAGATGAGGTGACTTTATAGAGATGTACAAGATGATGAAATGCATAGAACATAGAACATTACAGCGCAATACAGGCCCTTCGGCCCTCGATGTTGCGCTGCCCTGTCATACTAAGCTGAAGCTCATCCCACCGACACTATTCCATGTACGTTCATTTGCCTGTCCAATCACGACTTAAATGCACATGAACATGGAGAATCTACCACAGATACAGGCAAAGCATTCCATACGCTTACTACTCTCCGAGTAAAAAAACTACCTCTAACATCCATCTTACACCTATCTCCCCTCACTTTATAGTTGTGTCCCCTCGTGTTTGCCGTCCCCTTACTTGGAAAAAGAGAGAGTGAATAGCCAGAAACATTTTGCGAGGGCAGAAATGTCTATCACTAGGTGGCATAATTTTAAGATAATTGGAGGAAGGTTTAGGGGAGATATCAGAGGTAGCTTATTTACACAGAGAGTGTTGGGTGTGTCGAATGCACTGCCAGCGGTGGTAGTAGATCCAAATACTTGAGGGAAACTTAAGAGACTCTTGGATAGGCACATGGAACAAAGTGAACGGAAGCATGTAGGTTAGTCTGATCTTAGAGTAGGATAAACGGCACAACGTCGAGGGCTGAAGGTCCTAACTGCATGCCTTCATGTAGAACTCTGAGCTCAAAAACTGCATGAATTCATGTAAAACTCCGTTATCTCACTTTTTAGATAAGAATCAAGCTAAAAATCAGTGCATAGACAGAGAACACGGGGGCCAACACCTTCAACATATTGTCTAGCTATCACCATTATTAATAGCTAACCAGAGAATGCAACTTTTAACAAAAAAGGTTTTGTGATTTACATATGAAAGAAGTGAAACTATCATGGTATTCTAACAGATGAAAGGCTTAACAGACAATCAATTTTTCATTGTATAATTTTAGTAACATCACACAGTAAATTTCTGCAATAATTCTATGTTAGGCTTGAGCCGTCCACGATCACCTGATGAAGGAGCGACACTCGGAAAGCTAGTGTGCTTCCAATTAAACCTGTTGAACTATAACCTGGTTTTGTGTAATTTTTAAATTTGTACACTCCAGTCCAAAAGGAGAAAGTGAGGACAGCAAATGCTGTCGATCAGAGCCGATAATGTGTTGTTGGAAAAGCGCAGCAGGTCAGGCAGCATCCAAGGAGCAGGAGAATCGACGTTTCAGGCATGGCCTCTTCTTCAGGAATGAGGAAAGTGTGTCCAGCAGGCTAAGATAAAAGGTAAGGTGGAGGGGCTTGGGGGAGGGGCGTTGGAAATGCGATAGGTGGAAGGAGGTCAAGGTGAGGGTGATAGGCCGGAGTGGGGGTGGGGGCGGAGAGGTCAGGAAGAAGATTGCAGGTTAGGAAGGCGGTGCTGTGATCGAAGGATTTGACTGAGACAAAGTGGGGGAGGGGAAATGAAGAAACTGGAGAAATCTGAGTTCATCCCTAGTGGTTGGAGGGTTTCTAAATGGAAGATAAGGCGCTCTTCCTCCAGCTTTCGTGTTGCTATGATCTGACGATGGAGGAGTCCAAGGACCTGCATGTCCTTGGTGGAGTGGGAGGGGGAGATGAAGTGTTGAGCCACGGGGTGGTTGGGTTGGTTGGTCCGGGTGTCCCAGGTGTGTTCTCTGAAACGTTCCGCAAGTAGGCGGCCTGTCTCCCCAATGTAGAGGAGGCCACACCGGGTGCAGCGGATGCAGTAAATGATGTGTGTGGAGGTGCAGATGAATTTGTGGCGGATATGTAAGGATCCCTTGGGGCCTTGGAGGGAAGTAAGGGGGGGTGATGTGGGCGCAGGTTTTGCATTTCTTGCGGTTGCAGGGGAAGGTGCCGGGAGTGGAGGTTGGGTTGGTGGGGGGTGTGGACCTGACGAGGGAGTCACGGAGGAAGTGGTATTTTCGGAACGCTGATAGGGGAGGGGAGGGAGATATATCCCTGGTGGTGGGGTCCGTTTGGATGTGGTGGAAATGACGACGGATGATACGATGTATATGGAGGTTGGTGGGGTGATAGGTGAGGACCAGTGGGGCTCTGTCCTGGTGGCGATTGGAGGGGCGGGGCTTAAGGGCGGAGTAGCGGGAAGTGGAGGAGATGCAGTGGGGAGCATCGTCAACCACGTCTGAGGGGAAATTGCGGTCTTTGAAGAAGGAGGCCGTCTGGGTTGTACGGTATTGGAATTGGTCCTCCTATGAGCAGATGCGGCGGAGAAGGAGGAATTGGGAATATGGGATGGCGTTTTTACAGGGGGCAGATTGGGAGGAGGTGTAGTCTAGGTAGCTGTGGGTGTCGGTCAGTTTATAATAAATGTCCGTGTTGATTCGGTCACCCGAGATAGAAAGGGAAAGGTCTCGGAAGGGGTTTATATTGATTATAAACCGACCGACTCCCACAGCTACCTAGACTACACCTCCTCCCAATCTGCCCCCTGTAAAAACGCCATCCCATATTCCCAATTCCTTCGTCTCTGCCGCATATGCTCCCAGGAGGACCTGTTCCAATACCATATAATCCAGAGGGCCTCCTTCTTCAAAGACCGCAATTTCCCCCCAGACGTGATCGACGATGCTCTCCACCGCATCTCCTTCACTTCCCGCTACTCCGCCCTTGAGCCCCGCATCTCCAACGCCACCAGGACAGAACCCCACTGGTCCTCACCTGCCACCCCACCAATCTCCATATACATCGAATCATCTGTTACCATTTCCGCCACCTCAATACAGACCCCACCGCCAGGGATAAAAACCCCTCCCCTATCAGCGTTCCGAAAAGACCACTCCCTCCGTGACTCCCTCGTCAGGTCCACACCTCCCACCAACCCAACCTCCACTCCCGGCCCCTTCCCCTGCAACTGCAAGAAATGCAAAATTTGCGCCCACACCGCGCCCCCCTTACTTTTCTCCAAGGCCCCAACGGATGTTTCCATATCCGCCACAAATTCATCTGCACCTCCACACACATCATTTACTGCATCCGGTGTGGCCTTCTTTATATTGGGGAGACAGGCCGCCTACTTGCAGAACGTTTCAGAGAACACCTCTGGGACACCCGGACCAACCAACCCAACCACCCCGTGGCTCAACACTTCATCTCCCCCTCCCACTCCACCAAGAACATGCAGGTCCTTGGACTCCTCCATCGCCAGACAATTGCAACACGACGGCTGGAGGAAGAGCGCCTCATCTTCCGCCTAGGAACCCTCCAACCACAAGGGATGAACTCAGATTTCTCCAGTTTCCTCATTTCCCCTCCCCCCACCTTGTCTCAGTTAAATCCCTCGAACACAGCACCGCCTTCCTAACCTGCAATCTTCTTCCTGACCTCTCTGCCCCATCGCCACTCCGGCCTATCACCCTCACCTTGACCTCCTTCCACCTATCGCATTTCCAACGCCCCTCCCCCAAGTCCCTACTCCCTACCTTTTATCTTAGCCTGCTGGACACACTTTCCTCAATCCTGAAGAATGGCTCATGCCCGAAACGTCGATTCTCCTGCTCCTTGGATGCTGCCTGACCTGCTGCGCTTTTCCAGCAACACATTATCAGCACACCACAGTCCAGCACCAGCATCTCCAAATCAGTACTTTTCTTTGTTCTGTGTTCTATGGAAATGCTCAAGAAGACTTGAACATTAAGGAAGATTTGAGACTTGGAGCAGGTCAGCCTTGATCTTAGTGAAGGCCAAAGCAGGCTTGGGATGGGAATGACCTGCCCCTGTTTCTGATGTTCTCCCATTCTGTTACAGGAAAGTTAGTTTTTGTTATTTTCCTCGAAGGTCTTTCATGGAATGTTGCAATCAGGGAGACCCGCGGATTTTATGAGCCACTGCTGGGTGAGATTTGGTGGCTTTATTCACAGTGAATCTGGGTCTCAAACATGATCAACAAATGAAGCAGAAGTTACAGAAAGGGGAAGCTCTGTAAAAAGAGATGAGTGACCTCTTTCATATCCCGCCTGGGTCTTCCAATTACATTTTCCAAATCTCCAAAACCGTGTGCGACAGTCTTGAGGGACGAAATGGTCTCCTCTGTTTCTGTGCACCATGCTATAACAGTAAGTGGACTCCAACCGCTCCTGTATATCAGGATAGAGGGGTTGAATGGAACACAGAAACATGGGGCTGAGGAGCAGGAGCGGGTCATTAGAGAATTTGAGCCTTCTCCACCAGGCATTAAGATTGTGGCTAATCAGATTGTGCTCTCAGCCTGATCGTCCTGTCTGTGTCCCATTATCCGTGACTCACTTCTCTGTCAAATCTTTAACTAAATCAGCTGTGAATATTTGTAATCAGAGAAGCACCACAAACTTCTGGGGAAGAGAATTCCCATTCGAATGGCACGTTTAGAATTTTTCCTCATATCGCTGTGGGAATAAGAGAGTCGTACAGAGTGGAAACAGATCCTTTTGTCCAAATTGTCCTTGCCAATCAGGCATCTTAATCAGATCAGGTCCCACTAACCAGCATTTGGCCCACATCACATGATCCATTCCTATTTACGTACCTATCCAGATACATTTTAAATGTGTAATTGTACCCGCTTTCACCACTTCCTCTGACAGTACACCCACCAGCCTCTGTATGAAAAAGTTTCACCTCAGGTCCCTTCTAAGTCTTTGCCCTGTCACCTTCACACTATGCCGTCGAGTTCTGGACGCCCCTACACTGGGAAAAAGATCTTGCCCATTCAGACTATCCATGCCCCTCAGGACTTTTTAAAACCTCTGCCATGTCACCATTCAGCCTCTGACAGTCCGGGGAAAAAGCTGTAGCTCAAACCCTCAGGTTCCAGAAAATCCTTGTAAATCTTTTCTGCACTCTTTCAAGCTTAAAAATATCCATCCTTTAGCAGAGTCAACTGAGATGTACGCAGTATTCTTAATGTGGCCTCACCTACGTCTTGTACAAGCTACCCCTACTCCTATACTCAATGTTCTGCCCGATTAAGGCAAGCATGCCAACTACATTCCTCACCACTCTACAGACCTAAACTCCACTTTCAAGGAACTATGAATCTTCATCCGTAGTTCTCTTTTTTAAGCAACATTCCCAGGGCACTACCCTGCTTTAACTTACCAATGTGCAAAATCTCACAAATATCTAAATTAAACTCCATCTGCCAGTCCTTGGCTCATTGATGGTCAATGATCCCGTTATATTCTGAGATAAACTTCTTTACTCTCCACTGCACCACTTTGGTGATGTTATCTGTAAACTTACTAACCATGCCTCCGATAATCACATCAAAGTTGTTTATAGCCATGATGAAAAGCAGTGAGCTCAGCAGTGATTCTTTCAGCACACCGCTGGCCACAGGTCTTCAGTCTGGAAAACAATCCATTACCTTCAATCCAATTTTGTATCCAAATTGGTTGGTTTTTCCTAGATTACATATAACTTAATCTTAGTAATCTGTCTACGATGGGGAACCTTATTAAATGCCTTGCTGAAGTCTGTGTAAAAATTGTACACCATAGTGTCTTCTTCAATAAATAAATATACAGCTTTGGAAACTGTTGGGGGGGACAGCGTTGCAGGTGTAAGCTGCAGTGAAGGGGTCTGTGGCTCTGAGACTCAGAAGGGAAAGGGGGAGAGGAGGAGAGCGCTAGTTATAGGGGACTCTCTAGTTAGAGGGACGGACAGGCGGTTCTGTGGACATGGGCGAGACTCACGGATGGTTTGTTGCCTCCCGGGTGCTAGGGTCCGAGACGTCTCCGACCGTGTCTTCAGAATCCTTAAGGGGGAGGGTGTGCAGCCAGAAGTCGTGGTGCATATTGGCACCAACGACATAGGTAGGAAGAGGGGTGGGGAGGTCATTCAAGAGCTCAAGGAGTTAGGCTGGAAGCTAAAAGCTAGGACAGACAGAGTCGTCATCTCTGGGTTGTTGCCGGTGCCACGTGACAGTGAGGCAAAGAATAGGGAGAGAGTGCAGTTGAACACGTGGCTGCAAGGCTGGTGTAGGAGGGAGGGCTTCAGATATTTGGACAATTGGACTGCATTCTGGGGAAGGTGGGACCTGTACAAACAGGACGGGTTGCACCTGAACCAGAAGGGCACCAATATCCTGGGGGGTAGGTTTGCTAGCACACTTCGGGGGGGTTTAAACTAATTTGGCAGGGGGATGGGATCCGGACTTGTAGTCCAGCAAGTAGGTTAGCTGTTTGTCAGGATGCCCAAGACTGTAGGGAGGCTGTGGAGAAGGTAGCACTGACAGGGACTACTTGCGGACACAGAGATGGGCTCAAGTGCGTATACTTCAACGCAAGGAGTATCAGAAATAAGGTGGGTGAACTTAAGGCGTGGATCGGTACCTGGGACTAAGATGTTGTGGCCATCACGGAAACGTGGATAGATGTGGGACAGGAATGGCTGTTGGAGGTTCCTGGTTACAGGTGTTTCAGTAAGATTAGGGAGGGTGGGAAAAAAGGAGGGGGGGTGGCATTGCTAATTAGAAATGGTATAACGGCTGCAGAAAGGAAGTTTGAGGGGGATCTGCCTCTGGAGGTAGTATGGGCTGAAGTCAGAAATAGGAAAGGTGCAGTCACCTTGTTGGGTGTTTACTATAGGCCCCCCAATAGCAGCAGAGATGTGGAGAAACAGATTGGGAAACAGATTTTGGAAAGGTGCAAAAGCCACAGGGTCGTAGTCATGGGCGACTTCAACTTCCCAAATATTGATTGGAAGCTCTTTAGATCAAGTAGATTGGATGGGGCGGTGTTTGTGCAGTGTGTCCAGGAAGCTTTTCTAACGCAGTATGTAGATTGTCCAACCAGAGGGGAGGCCATATTGGATTTGGTACTCGGTAATGAACCGGGACAAGTGGTGGGCTTGTTAGTGGGTGAACATTTTGGTGATGGTGACCACAATTCTGTGACTTTCACCTTGGTTATGGAGAGAGATAGGTGCGCACAACAAGGTAGATTTTATAATTGGGGGAAGGGAAATTACGATGCTGAAAGGCAGGATTTGAGGAGCATACGTTGGGAGCATAGGCTGTCAGGGAAGGATGTGGTGGAAATGTGGAACTTTTTCAAAGAGCAGATACGACGTGTCCATGATATGTATGTACCTATCAGGCAGGAAAGAAATGGTCGTGTGAGGGAGCCTTGGTTGACGAGAGAGGTTGAATGTCTGGTAAAGAGGAAGAAGGAGGCGTACATAAGGTTGAGGAAACAGGATTCAGACAGAGCAGTGGAGGGATACAGGATAGCCAGAAGGGACCTGAAGAAAGGGATTAGGAGAGCTAAGAGAGGGCATGAAAAATCGTTGGCGGATAGGATCAAGGATAACCCCAAGGCATTTTATGCGTATGTGAGAAACCTGAGAATGACGAGAACGAGGGTAGGTCCGATCAAGGACAGTAGTGGGAGACTGTGTATTGAGTCGGAAGAGATAGGAGAGGTCTTGAACAAGTACTTCTCTTCAGTATTTACGAACGAGAGGGACCGTATTGTTGAAGAGGAGAGTGTGAAATGGACTGGTAAGCTAGAAGAGATACCTGTTAGGAAGGAAGATGTGTTGGACATTTTGAACAACTTGAGGATAGACAAGTCCCCCGGGCCTGACGGGATATATCCTAGGATTATGTGGGAAGCAAGAGAGGAAATTGCAGTACCGTTGGCAATGATCTTCTCGTCTTCACTGGCAACGGGGGTGGTACCAGGGGACTGGAGAGTAGCGAATGTTGTGCCCCTGTTCAAAAAAGGGAATAGGGATAACCCCGGGAATTACAGGCCTGTTAGTCTTACTTCTGTGGTAGGCAAAGTAATGGAAAGGGTACTGAGGGATAGGATTTATGAGTATCTGGAAAGACACTGCTTGATTAGGGACAGCCAGCACGGATTTGTGAAGGGTAGGTCTTGCCTTACAAGTCTTATTGAATTCTTCGAGGAGGTGACCAAACATGTGGATGAGGGAAGAGCAGTGGATGTACTGTACATGGATTTTAGTAAGGCATTTGATAAGGTTCCCCATGGTAGGCTTATGCGGAAAGTCAGGAGGCATGGGATAGAGGGAAATTTGGCCAATTGGATAGAAAACTGGCTAACCGGTCGAAGTCAGAGAGTGGTGGTAGATGGTAAATATTCAGCCTGGAGCCCAGTTACAAGTGGAGTTCCGCAGGGATCAGTTCTGGGTCCTCTGCTGTTTGTAATTTTTATTAATGACTTAGATGAGGGAGTCGAAGGGTGGGTCAGTAAATTTGCAGATGATACGAAGATAGGTGCAGTTGTGGACAGTGAGGAGGGCTGTTGTCGGCTGCAGAGGGACTTAGATATGATGCAGAGCTGGGCTGAGGAGTGGCAGATGGAGTTCAACCCTGCCAAGTGTGAGGTTGTCCATTTTGGAAGAACAAATATGAATGCGGAATACAGGGTTAATGGTAGGGTTCTTAGTCAGGTGGAGGAACAGAGGGATCTTGGGGTCTATGTACATAGATCTTTGAAGGTTGCCACTCAGGTGGATAGAGTTTGTAAGAAGGCCTATGGAGTATTATCGTTCATTAGCAGAGGGATTGAATTCAAGAGTCGTGAAGTGATGTTGCAGCTGTACAGGACTTTGGTTAGGCCACAGTTGGAGTACTGTGTGCAGTTCTGGTCGCCTCACTTTAGGAAAGATGTGGAAGCTTTGGAGAGGGTGCAGAGAAGATTTACCAGGATGTTGCCTGGAATGGAGAGGAAGTCGTACGAGGATAGGTTGAGAGTTCTCGGCCTTTTCTCATTGGAACGGCGAAGGATGAGGGGTGACTTGATAGAGGTTTATAAGATGATCAGAGGAATAGATAGAGTAGACAGTCAGAAACTTTTTTCCCCGGGTACAACAGAGTGTTACAAGGGGACATAAATTTAAGGTGAAGGGTGGAAGGTATAGGGGAGATGTCAGGGGTGGGTTCTTTACCCAGAGAGTGGTGGGGGCATGGAATGCGCTGCCCGTGGGAGTGGTAGAGTCGGAATCATTGGCGACCTTTAAGCGGCATTTGGATAGGTACATGGATGGGTACTTAATCTAGGTTAGAAGTTCGGCACAACATCGTGGGCCGAAGGGCCTGTTCTATGCTGTATTGTTCTATGTTCTATGTTCTATGTTCAATCTTCTTTGTCACCTCTTCATAATACTCAATCGCATTAATTAGACATGATTTGCATCACACAAATCCATATTGACTATCCCTAATCAGTCCTTGTCTTTCCAAATAGATGCAAATCCTATCCCTCAGAATCCTCTCCAACGAACTCCTCGGCACTAACTTTGGCTGATTGAGTCGATAATTCCCTGTGTTGTTTTGGCTCACTGCTCTCTTTTCTAGCCCCACTCCTCCACTGGCCACAAAAATAAGTATAACGAGGTTGATGATGTGGCCAATGATATAGTTCTCAGAGTGTGTCAAGGTCAGTGTTAGGAACAAGTCAGGCAGATTTCTTTATTCTGCTAAAACACGTTTATAACCAAAACAAAGTGACTCAAACTATGATGGAAAGAGGAATGACGAGAGCATATTGCAAATATGTACATTGATATTTTCCTTTGAAAAATGCTGAGAAACACACACAGTCACACACACAGAAACAAACACGCACACACACACTCGCACGCATACACACACACACATACACACACGTATTGTCGATAACAAACTGAAAAGCGAAATATCTGCAAAGTTAACTTGAAAGAACATTGTCCAAATATGATTCAAACTCATGACCAAAGGAAGAATGAGTGTTTGACCCAAATGCTGTTCTATTAGAAGAGTCATCAAGCCCTACAGCATGGAAAGAGGCAGAGAGGCCCTTTGGCCCAAACTCGTCCATGCTGACCCAAATATCCAACCACACTAACCTCATTTCCCAGCACTTGGCCCATAGCATTCTCGGCCTTTCCTGTCCATGTACTTGCCCAAATGCCGTTTAAATATCGTTAATACAAATGCTTCAATCACTTCCGTTGGCAGCTCATTCCCTTTGTGTACCACTCTCTGTGTAAAACATCAGTTTCCCCTTTATTCATTCCCCTCCCACCTTAAACTGATGCCCTGTCCTTCTCGATTCCCCAACTCTAGGAAAAAAAAAGGCTGGATATATCCTATCCATGTAAACTTCTATAAGTTCCCTCTCAGTCTCCTATTCTCTAAAGAAAAACGTCCTCGCTTGTCCAACCTCTCCCTATATTTCATGCTGTTGGGTCCTGGCAATATTTTTATAAATTCCGTCTGCACACATTCCAAATTGAAAACATCCTGCCGATCGCAATTTGACTAAAACTAAACGACAAGTGTAGCCTTACCAACATCCTGTATAACTGCAACGTAACTTCCCAACTGCTCTCCTCCATGTCCTGACCGATGCATGCTAGTGTGGCAAAAGCCTTCTTCACTACCATGTCTAACTGTGACCCCACTTTCAGAGAACGGTGGACTTAAACTCCATGGTCCCTCTGCTCAACTACACTCCTTAATGTCCTACCAATCACCATGAAATTCCTACCTTGATCTAACATTGCCAAAATATTCCTCGGCCCACTTCTCCCGTTTGATCAAGGTCCTGCTGCAATTTCTGATATACATCCTCACTGTCCACGATACCACCGATTTTAGTGTCATCTTCAAGTTTCCTAATCATGCCTTGTACATTCGCAAGAATATCATTGATACAGATAACAAACAGCAAAGGGGCCCAGCAGCGACCCCTGAGGCACTTCATGTGTCACAGGCCTCCAGTCCGAGCATCCTTCCACTGTTACCCTCTGCTTACTATCATGAAGCCAATTGTGTGTACAATTTGCCAGCTCGCTCTGGGGTCCATGCGATTCTAACCTTCCAGAACAGCCTATCAATGGTAACCTTGTCAAAGGCCTTAGTGAAAACCATACAGATGACGTATACCGCCCTACCCTCATCAACATTTCTGGTCACTTCATCAATGAACTCAAACAAATTTGAGAGGCAATATCTCCCACTCACAAAGCCATTCAATCTTTCCAGTCTAAAAACATCAATTAATAATAACATACGAATTAGTAAATAATAATAATATGACATTTTCAGTGGAAAATAAATTATCCATGGTATGTGATATTGGAATATGCATCATTGATGAAGGGCAGAATAGATTTTGGACCTGTGTCATTGAACTGTGTTGAAAAAGGTAAGGGTGGCATGGTGATTCCGTGGTTAGTCCTCCTGCCTCATAGTGTTATGGATCTGGGTTTGATTCCAGCTTCGGGTGACTCTCTGTGTAGAGTTTGCACATTCTCACTGTATTTGTGTGTGTTTCCTCTAGGTACTCCATTTTCCTTCTACAATCCAAAGATGCATAGGTTAGGTGAATTGGCCATGCTAAGTTACCCATAGTGTTATGTGCATTCGTCAGGGGTAAATATAGGGTAGGGGAATGGGACTGGGTGGGTTACTGTTTAGAGGGTCGGTGTGATCTTGTTGGGCCAAGTGGCCTGTTCCCATACTGTAGGGAATCTGTCAAAAAACTATTTCTAAACAAACCTTATATTTTAAAATGCATGTATATCTTATCCCACAGAATCTTCTCAAGTAACGTACCTACCATAATTGTTAGGTTTCCTGGTCTATAGATCCCAGATTTTTATTTGCTTCCCTTCTTGAATAATGACACAACATTTGCTAATCTCCAATATTCTGGAGCCTAAACTGTAGCTAACGATGATGCAAAAGTATTGACCAGGGTCCCCATAGTTTCTCCTGTAGCCTCTTGCAGTGTTCTTGGATGCATCTGTTCAGGACTAGGAGATTTATCCACCTTCATACATTCTAATGCATCCAACACGGCTTCTCCTGTGATATTGACTCACCCCAAGATAACACTACTACCTTTGTTAACCTCCCAAGTCTTCATGTTTTTCTCCACTGTAAAGGCAGAGGAGAACTATTCATTGAGAATCTCTCAAATCTCCTATGGTTCTAGACATGCATGTCCACTTTGGAACTTGAGGGGTCATACTCTCATTTAGTTATTCTTTTTACTTTAATATACTTAAAGAACCTCTTTGCATTCACCCTAATCTTCTCAGCCAAGGCTATCTTGTGCCCACTTTTCGCACTCCCGATTTCCTTCTTCAGTAAACTCCTGTATCCCCTGTACACCTCCAGGGATTCCCTCGATCCCAGCTGCCTGGACCTGAACCACGCCTCCTTTTTACTGGTCAAAGCCTCAATATCTCCTGACATCCAGGATTCCCTCTTCCTACCAACCTTGCCTTTTACCCTCACAGGAACATATAGACCTTGAACTGTAGACGTTTCACTTTTAAAGGTCTCCCACTTGCAGGAGGTCCCTTCACCTGCAAACAAACTCCTCCAACTAACCCCTACAAGCTCCTGTCTAATTCCACCAAAATTCGCCTTGCCCCAAGTTTGAACTTGAACATGTGGACCAGTTTTGTCCTTCTCCGTAACTATTTAAAAATTAATACATCTATGGTCAAGGGTCCAAGAGTGCTCCCCGCCCCCCCACTGTCACCTCAGTCACCTGTCCTGCCATAGATATTAGAGTAGGTCAAGTTTTGTCTCTTCCCGAATTGCACCCTCTACTTACTGCTTGAGGAAACTATTCTGAACACACTTAATAAATACACCCCATCTCAGTCCTTAATTCTATGTCATTCCCAGTCTATGTTAGGAAAATTTAAATCTCCTACTAATGCAATCCTATTGGTCCTGCAAGTCTCCCCAGTCTGTCTACATATTTTTGTTCCCCTAAATCCTCGTTTACTATTTGGGGGCCTATAGTACAATCCAAATACTATCACCATTCCCTTCTTATTTATTAGCTCCCCAGACAAATCCTCACAGGATGATCCATCAGTTATTTTATCTCTGATTACTACTGTGTTTCTCGCCTCAATCAAAAATGAACTCCCCTCCCTACCTTCCACAATCTCTGTCCCGCATAAAGCACCTGTACCCTGGTACATTAAGCTGCCAGTGCTGTCCCTCCCTTAGCCATGTTTCAGTAATGGGCATAATATCCCAGTCCCACGCACCGATCCATGCCCTGAGTTCATCGGCCTTACCTGTCAGCCATCTTGCATTGAAACAGTTGCAATTTAATCCAACAGACATTCCTTGCTCCCTGTCGCTGTCTAGACTGACCTGTCTCTTCATTTTACTGTTTCTGATTACTGTATCTCCTTCCAGCCTCGCACTTGCCTCCCTGCTGTTGAGGATCCCACCACTCCCCAACCCCAGCCAATCTCGTTGAAACCCTCCCTTGCAGCAGTTGCAAACATGCCTGCCAGCATATTGGTCCCCTTCCAGCTCAGGTACAACCCACCCTTCCTGAACACGTCACCTTGCCCCACAAAAGATCCCAGTAATCCAAAAATCTCTGCCCCCTGCACCAATTATTTAGCCACCCCTTCATCTGCCATATCCTTCTATGCTTACCCTTACTAGCACGGAGAACTGGAAGTAAACTGGATATTACCACTGTCTTTTATCCTTTTCCCTAGCTCTCTACAATCACTCTGCAGGATGTCATTACTATTTCTGTCTGTGTCACTCTGTCCTTTGTACCAATGTGCACAATGACTTCTGGCTGCTTCCCGCCCACTCACTCCCCACCACCCCAACCCCCAGTAAGAACGGTCTGCAGTCGCTCTGAGACATCCTGGACCCTGGGCATGTGGGAGGCTACACACCATTCTGGATTCCCATTTGCAGCCACAGAATCTCCTGTCTGTTCCCCTCACTATCGAGTCGGATAATTACTTCTGTTGTTATTCTGCTTGCACAGACTTCTGACAATGGGATTTCTTCATGAAACAGTTGAATTTGGCTGAATTGTTTTGCTTCAGGCAATGGGGAGGTTCCAATGAATCCTCATCAGGAATCCTCCATTAGTGGGAAAGACGACTGGGCTTTTTTTCACTCCCACACATTGATGTGATGAGAGATAGGGAAACAGAAAGGGAGCAATAGAATGTTTCTCCACAGATAGGCTACATTTTCCATTTGTAACTTAAATCAGTAACGTTATCAGTCCCACACTGGACTCTGTGAGCACTTCTTGAACATTGTCCGAACTATATGACTCCATCACATTCTCGACTCCAGGTCAGTGTGTTATTGCAGACATTAACAATAAATGGTCCTACTTGTTTTGAAGATGTGTTAATATGTGCCTGCATAATGTAAAAATAAACGTTTCATGTCTTCACAATATCTGTGTTAAAATTAATATTCTTAAACATATACAGTAATTGCTGGAAAATCTCAGCTTGTCTGTCAGCATGTAGGAACAGAATTCAGAGTTCAATTTTTCGGTCCAATGACCTTTCCTTTGAACATGACTTATTCTTAAAGTATTTCTCCAGTTTTATTCTCCCACACAAGAAGAAATATCCATCCGTTATTCACCAACTGCACTCTTCTCAAGATCTTATATGGTAACTAAAACATCCCTCATTCTCAGGCCGAACTGTTAATTCTAAATAACGTAATGCCTTCATCCCAAGTATGCATAAAGAGAAACATCCTTGAGACGTTTCGAAAGCAATTTTGTTTTTTTTTTCAGTTTAAGCAGTTATAACTACATATAATACAACAGATGTAATCTCAGCAATGCCCTGTGCTGATGCAGAAAACATCGCTAATATCATAGCCAACATCCCTTGCACGAAACAGGATCACGACATTTACCTTCCAAATCACTTGCTACATCTTCAGGTTAATTTGATGTGATTCATGTACTAAGGCACACAAATCCCTCTGTAACACTGAGTTCTGCATTCTCCTTGCATTTAAATAAATTTCTGCTGTTTTGTCTTTTCCACAAAACAGAAAATTTCTATCACATATATATTGTACTGTTTTTTTTTCTGCTGAAGCATTGCTCACAGCCATCCTCTGTCTGTATGCCATTGCTTGTTGCTGTGCCCTCCCCGGTCTGTGTCCCATTGCAGACGTTCTGCACACCCACTGTCTGTATCCCATTGCAGAAGCACTGCCCTCCTCCGTCTGTATCCCATTGCTGATGCTCTGCCTCCCCGTCTGGATCCAATAGCAGACCCTCTGCCCTCACCCATCAGTATCCCATTGCAGACGCTCTGTCCTTCCCCTGTCTGTATCCCATTGCAGACGATCTACCCTTCCCCGTCTGTATCCCATAACAGACGCACTGCCTTCAGCTGTCTGTATCGCATTGTAGATGCTCTCCCCTCCCCTGTCTGTATCCCATTGCAGACTCTCTGCCCTCCCCGTCTGTATCCCACTGCAGACGCTCTGCCGTTCCCCTGTCTGTATAACATTGCAGACGCTCTGCCCTTCCCCGTCTGTATCCCATTGCAGACGCTCTGCCCTCCCCCTGTCTGTATCCCATTGCAGACGCTCTGCCCTCCCCCTGTCTGTGTCCCACTGCAGACGCTCTGCCCTCCCCCTGTCTGTATCCCATTGCAGACACTCTGCCCTTCCCCTGTCTGGATCCCATTGCAGATGCTCTGCCCTCCCCGTCTGTATCCCACTGCAGACGCTATGCCACCCCCGTCTGTATCCCACTGCAGACGCTCTGCCCTCACCTATCAGTATCCCATTGCAGACGCTCTTCCCTCCCCCTGTCTGTATCCCATTGCTGACGCTCTTCCCTCACCCTGTCTCTATCCCATTTCAGACGCTCTGCCCTCCCCTGTCTGTACCCCATTGCAGACCCTCTGCCTCCCCTGTCTGTATCCCATTGCAGAGGTCCATCCCTCCCCCAGTCTGTCTCCCGTTGCAGACACACTGCCCTTCCCCTGTCTGTATCCCATTGTAGACGCACTGCCCTCGCTCTGCCCTCCGCTGTCTGTATCTCATTTCAGGCGCTTTTCCCTCCCCCTGTCTGTATTCCATTGCAGACGCTCTGCCCTCCCCCGTCTATATCCCACTGCAGACAGTCTTCACTACACTGTCTGTATCCCATTGCAGACGCTCTGCCCTCCCCCCCGTCTGTATCCAATTGCAGGTGAACTGTCCTTCCCCTGTCTGTATCCCATTGCAGACACTCTGCCCTCCCCTGTCTGTATCCAATTGCAGAAGCCCTGTCTCCATTTGACATCTTATTGAATGACTATCCTGGTGCATGAGCAAACTGAGCTCCATCTCCTTCATCCGGTTCATTAGAATAGATTGCAATTTGTTGATGACCTCTGAAGAATTCCAGATCCCTGAAGAATTCCACTCGTTACAGCTTTCCAAACACAAAATGAGTAATGATCTATACTCTGCATTTCCTGACAGCTATCAGGGCGCCCCTGCTTCTGCATAACAGCCTGGGATGGTTATATGGCGCCCTCCTGTGCTGTGTAATTTACTGGACACTTCATTCTGTTTGGTGCGGCCTGTTTGGTGCAGCCCATTTTGCCGCAGACCCATTTAGGCGCAGAACTATTTCAGCGCAGCTCATATTTATTCCTTTTCAGGCTTCGATCAAAGCATTAATCAAAGCAATAAAAATAAAAATAATGTTTATTCCATTCAGTAAAAATGTTAAAAAGACACTTGAGTAAGTATAACATTGAGTCAGAGTTTTCTTTCAGAGCTAAAATGATAATTGGTCTTGCATTTATTCAGATTGAATACATTCATGAAGCTATTGAACATCTGACTGATGCGCTTCCAGATGAATTGCAACCGCTGCTGGACTGGTTCGTGGATAACTATGGAGGTAGAAGATTACGCCGAGGAAATGGTCGGCGTCCACCGCTTTTTCCAGTTGGAATTTGGAATTTATATGAAAGAACTTTAAACAATGAGGACAAAACAAACAATAATGCAGAAGCTGCCCACAGGAAATGACAATGCGAACTTGATGTGGAACATCCAGTTATTTGGAAATATATTGACAGTTTACGCAAAGTTCAGAGAGGAAGGGACATTTACTATGAGCATTTGATAGCAGGGCACGATATTCCGTTGAAATTAAAGAAGCAGATGCTAGAATACAAACACTCATAAGAAGATTTAGTGAGAGAAATGATGTCGAGTAATTACGAGGATTGCCCATAATTTTGAATGAACGTCATGTTTTAGATTTTTCATAATGAACTTATATCGTTTATTTTTTTCTTTTTAACATTTTTACTGAAGAGAATAAACATTATGTTTATTTTTAGTCTTTCATTTATGCTTTTAACTAAGCCTGAAAAGTGAGAGAGATGAGATTGGAAATGCCAGCGATTTTGAATTGAGAATTGCTCTTTACTGAACATTGCTGCTTACTTGGTTGGTGGGACGTCGATGTTTCAGAATCTCCACGCAAGGTGTCGTGGTCCTCTCTGGCTCTTTTCAGGATCCTCCCCACATGTCGAGGTAGAGGGTGAGGGAACGGATATCGGGCACTCTAACACACGGCTTGGCCCTTTCTGTCCTATTCCAGGCTGTTTCTCCTGTAATGGGAAAAGAGGAGGTACGGAGTGAGGGTGGGAGTGGGTGTCCCTGCTGTTAATGCTGGTATAGGGGAAGGGTGAGGTGTCCGGAGGGAGTCTGACCACAGTGTTGTATCCATGCAGTGGTATTAGTGTGCTGGGCTATTGCGTCAGTGACAGATAAAGTAGGGGAACAAAGGTGTTGAATTCAACAGTGAGTGTGGTCGTGCTTGAGCTTAATTTGGAGGTAGAGTGTGAGCCTTGGTCGGGGGTAGGTGCTATAACAGATATAGAGTGAGTGTGTGGAGGAGATAGAATGTGGTGACACAAATCCTGGCAAAGTGGGGGTGAAGAATATTGATGCTTGTCCTGTAGTGCTGACCAATTCTTCAGATCATCTCAGCGTTGAGGTGAGTCACCCTGAACGTCTTGTCCAAGTCTATCGCTAATAACGCCACATACCCTTTCCCTCACTTCCCACAGAATCAGTTTGGGTGGATCTTACAAATAGCAAGGTGAAGCAAACATTAGTGTGTTATATATCAAAAACAAATCTGTCACGTAAATACTTTACAACATATGCTATGGAAATTAGGTATGCAAGTATATGTCAGGGGAACAATGACATAGTGATCTTATCGCTGGGCTCTCAACCCAGAGACCCAGGTAATATTCTGGGGACATGAATTCAAATCCTGCCATGGCAGATAGTGGAATTTCAATTCAATATGTATCTCGAAACAAGGGTTTATGATGACCAGGAATCCATTGTCGATTGTTGGAAAAACTCATCTGCTTCACTGATGTCCTTGAGGGAAGGATACTGCTGTCCTTATCTGGTGTGGCCTGCATGTGACTCCAGACTCAAGACAACGCTGCTGACTCTTAACTGCCCTCTGGCATGGGCACTAAATACTGGTTATCCAGCGACTCCCTCATCCTGTGAATGAGTAACAAATAATCGTGGGTGCTGCAGTAATAATGGATGGTCTCAAGTTGCACCGAAACTGCATTAACTAAGTGACTACTAATGCTGTGAAGAATAACTTCCGTCAGTGTGTATTAGGTAGGTTGAAAAGTTTATTGTGAACCAAACTAGAGAGCAGGTTATTTCAGATTTGGTGTTGTGTGGTCAGGAGGACTAATTAATAACCTTGCTCTGAAGCAGCTTTGGGGGAATAGTGACATCAATATGTTGCATTTTTACACGGCGTCTGAATATAATATCGAATGTTTGAACATTCTGGTCAAACATCATGGAAGCCCGGAGGCTAGAGGGTCAAGTACGCTCCAATGAATTGGGCAAGTATAATATAACATTCAATGGGAGACGCAATGATTGTGAGAGTCATAGAGTCCGTCAGCACGGAGAAAGGCTCTTCAGCCCAAACTGGTCCATTCCAAACAAAATGTCCATTCGCATTAACCCCATTTCCCTGCCCTTGCCCCATGTCCTTCTTATTCTTTCCTATCCGTGTATTTGTCCAAATGCATTTTAAATTTTGTGAATGTACCCGCCTCAAGCACTTCTGCTGGCAGCTCATTCCATATGCATACCACTCTGTGTGAAAAGAAATTGCCCCTCAGGTTCCCGTTTACTCTTTCCCCTCGGATATTAAATTGATGCCCGCTAGTCCGTGGGTTGCTCAATCATGTGGAAAAAAAGACTGAGTGCATTCACTCTATCCATGCTTCCCATGATCTTTTACACTTCTATCAGATCCCCCTCAGTCTCATACACTCCATAGTAAAAACTCCTAGCTTGTCCAACCTCTCACTATAACTCAGACCATTGAGTTCCGGCAACATCCTTGCAATTTTCTTCTGCACTATTTCCAGTTTAATAACATCCTTCCTATAGCAAAGTGAACAACACTGAACATAACACTACCAGTATGGCCTCACCAGCATCCTGTATAACTGCAACATAACTCCCTAATTTCGATACTCATTATTCTGACTGATGAAGGCCAGTGTGCCAAATGCCTTTTTCACTGCCCTATCTACCTGTGATCCCACATTCAGGGAACCTTGAACCTGAATTCCAATGTCCCTTTGTCTTAATACACTCCTTAAGACCCCGCCAATCATCATGAAACTCCTACCTTGATTTGACGTTCAAAAATGCAAGAACTGACACTTATATGCATTAAACTCCATTTGCCATTTCTCGGCCTACTTGCTCACCTGATCAAGCCACTGCTGTAATTTCTGAAATTTCTGATAATCTTCCTCACTGTCATGATATCGCTTATTTTCGTGTCTCCTTGAAATTCATGCCTGTACATTCTCAGTTAAATCATAGATGTGTGTAATATGTAAATATATATACAATATCCATGCAAAAAACAAACAGTAATAGTCCCAGAACCGACCCCTGAGGTATTCTACTCATCACAGGCCTCCAGTCTGACAAGCATGCTTCCACTATTACCCTATGTTTCCACAATCAAGCAAATTTTGGATCTGATTTGCCAGCTCCCCCTCAATTCCATAAGATCTAAATTTCCAGAGCAGACTACCATGTGGAACCTTACTGAAGGCCTTACTGAAATCCATATACACTACGTATACCACCATGCCCTTGTCAAAGTTACTCGTCATTTCACCAAAGTACTCAAAAACAAATTTTTAAACCATAATCCCCCATGCACAAAGCCGTGCTGACTGCTCACAATCACACCCTGCCTTTCCAAATGCATGTATATCGTCTCTCTCAGAGTCTTCTCAAGAAAGTTACCTACTAGAGATGTTAGGTTTACTGATCTATAATTCCCAGGTTTTTTTTGTAGCTCTTCTTGAATAAGGGCACAGCATTCGCTACATTCCAGTCCTCCGGGACCTCACCCGTTGGCTACTGATGATACAAAAGTACCAACCAGGGCCCCCACTATTACCTCTCTGTTCTCCTGCAGTGTTCCTGAATATATCTGGTCAGGACCAGGAGATTTATAGAAATACTGCGTAGTCTGAAAGATATGTCTACTTATTTCCGGTGAAAACACCAAAGAGTGAGTAAGTAACTCAATGGTGATTAACATAACAAATTAAAGAATACATTAATCACAGGAAGTGACTTCCGAAGAATTCCAGACATTGTGGAATCCTAAGAATTCTCAGAAAATTGCAATCCAGAAAAGGAGGGCCATGAAACTGATCAGGAAATCAAAAAGCGAACATGCATGCAAACAAACAGGAACACAAAGACTGCATAAATCTATAATCTATGTTTCAAAAGAAAAAAAACCAGTCAAATGTGGAAATTTGCAATCGGGAGAGACGAATTTATGGTGGATAACAGGGAAATGGCAAAGCAAATGACCAGTTACTTTACATCTGTCTTAATGGAGTAAGATCCAGAAAATCACCCAGAAATACGAAGTGATCATATAGGACTTGTGGAAGTAAAGACATAAAGTCAATTCATATCAGTAACAAGGCAATATTGAACATGCAGCTAGATTGAGCATTGCTAAGCTTGACAAACCAGATGTACTTCATACCAAAATCTTCAGAAATAAATCACAAATAACAGTATTGATTGCATTGTCGATGACTGCGTTCTATTTTCCTGTACATTCTGCAGAGTCTGGAAGCTGGTGTTGATAAATGCACATTAGTAAACGTGATCCAAGCACTATAGATGAATGGCAGGGATCCAAGCATATATAAAGAGAAGAAGAGGTAGTGTGAACAACTGCTGACAAATTAACTTGGCATTTGTCGGGGAACTGTTGGAATATATTATATAAGATGTGATATTGGATATTTGGACATTAACAGCAAACTTTGAGAGACTCAGTATGCATTTCTGAAAGGGAAATCATTCTTGACAAACTTTGGAATTGTTTGAAGTTGATTCTTACAGCATAGATAATGGGGATCCTGTAGAATTGGCATATTTTAGATTATCAGAAGGGTTTCTAAAAGAACTCACACAGTGAGTTCGAAAATCCAATGATGTGAAGGGTATTCGCAGGAATATATGTAAGTGGAAACTTAAAGTTTGGTTTGCCTTCCTTTAAGGGAGTCAGAATATAGCTGTAAAGACATGTTGAAGCAGTTTCACAGAGTGTTGGTGAGACTGTACCTGGAGTATTGAGAACAGTTTTGGTGACCAAATCTAAGAAAGAATATACTGACCACAGAGGAAGTGTAATGGGCATTATCCAGATAAATCCCTCAGATGGCGAGTTTGCGTGATGAGGAAACTCGGCCTATGTTCTCTAGAGTTTCAACGAATCAGCGGTGGGTCACTGTGAACTTTATAAAACTCACAAAACATACGGCAAGTTGGAAATTAACAGAAAATTTATCAGACTGTCTAATCCACATTCAAGGCAAATAATGACAGGATAAGGGACAAACCATTTAAGACTGCAATAAGGAGGAATTTCTGCGCGTGGAGGGGACTGACTAGCACAGGGGCAAGGCAGGATAAAAGAAATAAAGAAAAAAGAATACAAGCATGGACTACTTTCTAAACGGTGAGAACATTCATAAAGCCAAAGTACAGAGGGATCTGGGAGTGCTCGTTGAGGATTCTCTTAAGGTAAACATGCAGTTTGAGTCCGTGATTAAGAAAGCGAATGTAATGTTGTTAATTATCTCAAGAGGGTTGGAATATAAAAGCACCATTGTACTACTGAGACTTTACAGAGCTCTGGTTAGGCCCCATTTGGAGTACTGTATCCAGTTTTGGTCCCCACACCTCAGGAAGGATATACTGGCACTGGAGCGTGTCCAGCGGAGATTCACACGGATGATTCCTGGAATGGTAGGTCTAACATATAAGGAACGGCTGAGGATCCTGGGATTGTATTCATTGGAGTTTAGAAGATTAAGGGAAGATCTAATAGAAACTTACAAGATAATACATGGCTTGGAGAGGGTGGACGCTAGGAAATTGGGCGAGGAGACTGGGACCCGTGAACACAGCCTTAGAATTAGAGGGGTTAAATTCAGAACAGAAATGCGGAGACATTTCTTCAGCCAGAGAGTGGTGGGCCTGTCGAATTCATTGCCGCAGAGTGCAGTGGAGGCTGGGACGCTAAATGTCTTCAAGGCAGAAATTGATAAATTCTTGACGTCACAAGGAATTAAGGGCTAAGGGGAGAATGCGTGTAAGTGGAGTTGAAATGCCCATCAGCCATGATTGCATGGCGGAGTGGACTCGATAGGCCGAATGGCCTTACTTCCGCTCCTATGTCTTATGGTCTTATGGACAAGATTACAGAGAATCCCCAGATAACCTACAAGTGTGTCAAGCGGAACAGAATAACCAGTGAACACGTAGGACTCATGAGTGACTTGCCAAGTTGCATCTAAATTAACTTTAGTAGGAGGAGAAAGAGGGGACTGGTAGAAGGCTGTTTGTGTGACTGGAAGCGAGTGTCCAATGCTGTACCACGGACATCAGTGCTGGGTCCCTTATTATTTGTGATTTGGAGGTGCTAGTGTTGGGCTGCGGTGGACAAATCTAAAAATAGCATAACACCAGACCATAGTCTAACAGGTTTATTCGGCAGCACTAGCTTTCGAAACGCTGCTTCTTCATCAACGTGCAAAACCACGTGATGTAACTGATGTTGAGTGATTTTTATCCTTATTATTTGTGGTATTCATAAATGATGCAGCTGTGAATATGGACAAGAGGTAGGGTGTGTAATAAATAAGTTTGTATTTGATACAAAGATTGGCCAGGTGGTTGGCAGTGAGGAGGAAGGCCTTATGTTTCAGGTAGATACTGATGGAATGGTCAGATGGGTGGATCAATGGCAGATGGAATGTAACCCTGATAACGATGAAGTGATTCACTTTGGAAGAAGGAACCAGTCAGGGGAGTACTCAATGAATGGCAGCTCACTAGAAAGCTCAGAGGGTGCTTCTCCACACATCGCTGAATGTGACTGCACAGGTTAATCCACAATCTGGGAAAGGCTAGGGGAATGTAAACATAGCCTTTCTTAATCGAGGCATAGATTATAAGAACTATGCGGAACTTTGGTGAGGGCAAGATGGAATACTGTGTGTAGGTCTGGGAGCAACATTACTGGAAGGATGTGATTGTCGTGGAGGGGGTGCAGAGATGTTCCCTGGGTTGGAGCATATCAGCTATGGAGAGAGGCTGGTTAACCTCAAGTTGTTTAGTTTGGAGGAGAGAAGGCTGCGAGGTCTGTGATTCAGAAGGAAATGATTACGAGGTACATGGACAGGGTGGATAAACAGCAGCTGTTGCTGTTACTCAAAGGGCCACACTTTAAAAGTGAAGGATTTGCGGTTTCGTGAATATTTGAGAATTGTTTTTCAACCCGAGCGCGTTGGGGTCTGGGATGCACTTCTTGAGAGTGGAGTTGTCATGCTAACCTCAAACCATTAGAAACGACACGGTTGTGCACTTCAAATGCTTTAAGATTCACGGCTAAGGTCTTGTGCCGGAAAGTGGGCCGAATGTAGACTGTGCTGTATTTCTGGTAGGACAGAGTCTGTGCTTCTGTGATTGGATGGCTGTGGAAGGTCAATCATTGAGTAGCTGAAAGTAGGAATTGATGGGTTTCTGAAGATTATCTTAACAAAATTGATAAGCGAGAACTTGTAATATTTTCTGGAAATATGTCAATGGCAAAATTTAGAGAAAACAGTTGCAGATTTCTGACAGTCTGATACCAGATAAGTGAGGACCGGGAAATAGCAGAACTATGGAGAAAGTATTTTAGTTATGCCTTCACAGAAGAAAAAAAAACAAAAAAGAAAACTTCCTAGTAATACTAGGGAACTTTAGTCTTGTGAGAAAAAGGGAATAGAATGAAAATAGCAACTAAACAGTTTAGAGAAAGTATTGGACTGAAATTAATGGGCATAGACAAAGTCAATAGAGATTTATGAAATGGGAATCATATTTGAGAAAGTGGCTTTTAGTAAAATTATGTAGGAAGTATCAATGCCATGCGAGTAGATTATCAGAAAGATTTTTGTTAAAGCCCCAAGCCTATTGTGCAAATTCGAATCCAATGGGACTCGGGCTAATATATGGTCATAGATGTAGAATGGGAGAGCTGGCAGGAAACAGTGAGTAGGCATAAAACAATGTTTTATTTTTAAATGGAAGGCTTGGAGGATATTGTAAGGATCATATCTTGGGCTCCAGCTATTCCCAATACACATCATATCTTTGGGTGAGGGGCGCAAATGCAATATTCCCATGTCTGCTGACAGCACTAAACGATGTCAGCTTGTGAGTGGATGAGGAGGATGTAAAAAAGTTCGAAGGTGATTGAGACAAGTGGAGTGACTGGGCAAATACGTGGCAGGTGGAGAGTAATAGGGGAGATGAGATGTTGTGTACTTTGATGGGAACAATGGACTGGCAGCCTCTCATTTGAAAAAGGATTGGTTGGAAAATGTTGCACTATAAATGAACTTAAGCTGCATTTTTGTTTATTTCTGCGTAGCCCTCCGAGTCCATGTGTGGCAGTTAGTTCTGAAGCCAGAAGTCAACACTGGGAATGGCATTGGCACGCTGACCATTGTATGCAGGCCTAGCACGTGGGGAACTGTACCTTTGAAAGGAACCTGGATGTCCCTGTACACCAATCACTTAAAGCAATAGTGCAGGAGCAGAAAGCAGGAAGGAAGAAAAATGCTTTATTCACCTTCATTTCAGGGGGGTTTGAGTACAGGAGTAAATGTATCTTGCTGCAGCTGGAAAGAGCCTCGGTGAGACCATATCTCGAACATTGTGCAGTATTGTGTGCAGTTTTGGTCTCTTTTCCTAACAGATGACAAACCTGACATTGAGGGAGAGCAGCAAAGGATGAGCAGACTGATCGCTGGGATGACAGACTTGTTGTGCGATCAGAGTTTGGGGCAACTGGACCTGTATTCAATGGGGTTTAGGAAAATGAGTGGAAATCTCAGTGAAATATATAATACTCTGACAGGGCGAGACAGATTAGAAGCAGGGATGGTAATTCCCCTGGCTGGGACGTCTAAAACAAGGGGCCACAATATTAGGTACAGACAGGCTACTTTGCATTGAGATGAGAATAAATGCCTGCACTCGGAGACTGGCGAACGAGGGGTACTCTCTCCCAGATCAGGCTGTGGAAGTCAAGGGGCTGATTATAAATAAGGATTTCTGGAAACTAAAGGGATAGGGAGAGAGCAGGAGTATGGTGTGAAGATAGAAAATCAGCTATCATTTCAGGTTGTTCTCCAATAACGCAATAACTGTGTTCCTGTGCAACACTGTGTTGTACAAAATCGTGCAATATTAATAATGGGGTCTATGGAAAAAGAGGGTAAGTGGAGAACCCCCCCCCAAAAAAAAATATCAGTAAAAGCCAAAAATTAAATTTGGTCTAACACAATAGGACAGTCTAAATAAATCTTTAAATTACATGTTGTAATGGAACAGTGCTGTAAATATAACGCTTTCACACTACAGTCACTCATTGGTGCACTGTACCTTTCACCACAATCTTCACCAGAAAGCGCGCGGGGGCTGACTGACCATGTGATGCCGATGCCGAATTCCTGTTCTCTCCAAGATTATCCCCACAGTTTGAAATAAAGTTCTTTCGAAATATAGACTGCAATTCCCAGTTTCAGGCTCAGTTTCAAGGCCTGCAGAGCCGTTTGCATTCCTGTTTTTGCTGAACAAATTGATTGTACCTGTTGTAGACAGAGGGATCCTGAGGCTGGGTTTGCTGTTCAGCTGGTGCCTGACAAGGAATCGCGTCACAGTAAACGCCAGTTCACTTTATAGAAAATGGTTCATGAATTGCATTGCAGCCGAAACGTATTTAATCAACATGCGTTATCAGTGAACTGCCTGTACATAGAATGGAGGCGCAAAACTGATGGGCTGAATGGACTACAGCAGTTCTCATTTTATGTTTCACAATGTTTAAACATATTAAGGGATATATATATTGTATGGGGAAAACTGTGTTGAGGAGATATTCGGCCATTAACTAGAATAGGGAAAGCTCAATGAGTTGTATGACGTATTTCTTTCCCGATGCTTCTGTGCAGTGTGTGGGAAAGCTCTGCAAATGTTGGCACAAGCTCTCAGCTGTTAGGAAGGAGGTCTCTGCAGGGTCGACAGGATTGTGTTTCCCGTTCCCTTTTCTGATAACGAGGCTGGTGCCGGGTGTTTTCTCCGGGTTTATCATTTAAGACCTCGGAGCAGTTTGATACAATTGAATGCTTTGCCTGCCCGTTTCAGAGACCATTGAAGAGTGTATCACATGTCTGGAGTCACTTTTAGGCCAGACAGGAAAGCACAGGGGATTCACTTCCTGAAAGAACGCTGAAAAGGAAATCAACATCTATAATCGACATCGAATACACGATCACTATTACTGACACCAGGTATGAGATCTCGATATTTTATTAATTGTTTTTAACTTGCACCAGTTGCCAGAGAATTATCCTGGTCTGGATTAGTAATCCAATGCCAATTCCACAACAGCACCATCTCCACATGGAGGCCTATCGGAAACCACACTGATCCGATTATTTCTGTGCTGCGTGACAGCTCTATCAAAAATTACCCCAACCAATTTGACCATCGTGATGGGACTGAGGGTGTGGTAATTGGTCCGATTGTAATTATTCCCTTCTTAGGGGAAGGGACATAGTTGAGTAATTACCCACGTTAGGAGAAAGTGAGGACTGCAGTTGCTAATTACCCACATTTCCAGGGAGTTGTCAGAGTTGGAGCTGGAATGAAACAGCTTCCTTAGGCTTGTTTTGTAACAAAATACCTCAGTCCTATTGTAGGAATGATGTCAGGGCCAAATGCCTTTGTCGTATCTACAGTGTCCAGGTGTTGCTTCATGTTACGTGCAGTGAATTAAATTGGTTGAAGACGGGCATCTGCGATTCTGAGGGTATCATAGTGAGGATGAGGTGGGTAATCGACTCAACACTTCTGGCTGAAGATGGTGCAGATACTGCATGTTTTACATGGATGAACAGGGCTGTTCCATTATTTAGGATGGGGATATTTTTGGAGTCCTCTCCAGTAAGTTGTTTAATGGTCCATCGACTTTTATGCATGGATTTGACAGGACGAGAAAGCTGATATCTGATTTGTTAGTCTTGGGATCATCTCTCTCTCTCTGTGTATCAGATGTTAGTCCTGCTGTTTGTAGTGTAACCAGTCAAGTGCGGTGGCTTTAATGGACTGTCATAGGTGTAGGTGCACGTGATTCCGACCCGACCATGTTCACCCACACTCGTCACTGACCCATGGATCGGCTTGATGGAAATGGTAGATGGATGGACTATCCTGGGGAAAAAGTTACAGATTGTCATTGAAATCTACAGCATCAGATGATAACCCAGTTTTAGCTGCAAATCTACAATTCAATTCTACTGACTGCCCCCCCGCCCAGCCCAGTTCACACCGAGTCCCATTCACCCATCAGCCCTGTATTCAGTGACCGACTCTGGTTTCTGATGCGGAAATACTTCCATTTTCATATTCTCATTCTGCTGGAAGTCTTTCCTTGGCGTCACGCCTCCAATTTGTTACATAAACAATATCCATTTAAGGTACTAATCTGCATCTTTTCCTTTCAGTAATGTCATCTTCTGTATTTGAAGTGAATGTGTTTCCTTCTATTTTTCTCCCTGACCATGATTCAGAGCTCTGCAGTATCAGTGGTGCCAGCCTTATGCAGTTTCAGAGTCAATGAACTTTTCACCATGCGTTACTGTTCAGTTCCCAGTATACTGTTCAGTTCCCAGACGCTCCATATTGGACAGGATGTTTGGGCATCTTTGACAATTGTCTTTGGAAATTGTTCATAAACAGAAATTGCTGAAGAAATTGCTAAAGGTGTTGCAGAATTTTCTGAAGTGAATGCAGAGTTAAACTTTCAGGTCCACTGAACCTTCTATAAAGGTTTTTTATTTTTATTTCCAGTATCCATAATTATTTATTTAATTGAAACATGGTTCTGCGCCTATTCATTTCTGGAGAAACACAGCAGGTCTGTCAACATCTGCAGAGAAAGAGAAACAGAGTTAGCGTTTCCAGTCCAGTGTGACAATTCTTCAAAACTGAATACAATTGCAAAATGGTCTTCTAATCACTTGCCAGATGTGGAGGATGGGTGGCAGGGAAAAGAGGGTGTGGCAAAAGAAAAACGGGCTTTTAGCAGTGATGAACGAAAATATTCTGTATAATGGGTCGAATTTAAGGTGTGAATGGGGGGAAAGAGGTTCTCTCTATTGAATGCAAGATAAAAAAAGACACAACCACACAAAGTTATACGGAGGCCAGGAGGGAGAATGTTGACGATGTGGTATAATATAGATATGGCCACAGATAAGTTTTCACTATCGTCATCATCACCCCCTTTAGATAAAAGAATTCAGGTGCTTGACTTCTTATTGGCACTAGTAAGCGTCTCATGCTGCCTTATTATTGTAATATGGAGAAAAATAAATCACAGTATGACATTTGGACTGAGTGTTGGTTACCTGTCATTTTTAATATTATTTCAATTTTACAGTGCTTATCTTTAAACGCTTGTTCTTGAAGTTAGCATCAGACGAAGTGTAAGATGTTGAGGAGTGACATTATAGAAACTTATAAAATCATGAGCGATATGGATAGGGTGAATAGCCAAGGTGTTTTCCAAAGGGTAGGGGTATCCAAACATAGAGGGAATAGGTTTAAGGTGAAAGAGGGTAGATTTAAAAGGGAGTAAGGGGCAGCTTTTTTACACAGAGGGCGGTGTGGGTATGGAATGAGCTTCCAGAGGAAGAGTGGGAGTTGCAAGGACAGCTACAACATTTAAAACTCATTTGGACAAATATATGAATGGGAAACATTTAGAGGCACATGGACCTAATGAAAACAGATAGGACTCGTATAGTTTGGAAAACCTGGCAAGCACGGACATTTAGAAAAGCTTCACGCAGAGTCAGGGTGGTTTTGTGAAAAGGGAATGATAAAATCATGCAAAGTATTTCTGGAGATGCCTGAGAATGTAACAACGGACTTGATAAAGGGGTCTGGTAGACACGAGGTTTCCACAGATTTTCCACAAGGTATTACAAAACAAAAGTTCTTACACAAAACAGAAGCTCCAGGACGTCGGATACTGTATTAACATGGGATGATGATTGGTTAACACAGAAATCGGAGAGTCAGGATTAAAGGATCTTTATGGTAAAGGTTTATCTGCTGGAGTACCACAACTATCGGTCTGATGGCATCAGTTATTTACAATATATGCTGACAGCCTGAAGGAGGGAGCTGAGTGCAAGAGACATCCGAATTTGAGGATGACACTGAGAATCAAAAGGCAGGCTGTTACTTAATGGAGAAGACTTCCAGAAAAGGAACAGTAAAGGCATTGAAGTCTTCCTGTGTATGAAAAATAAAATCAGCATGCTGATGCAGCAAGTAACTTGGTTGGTACATTAGGCGGTTTCCTGGGAAGAAAGGGTTGTGTTATTGAGAATCTCTAAGATGGTGAGGCGATAATTAATTGGGGTTGAAATGAATGAGGAGTGATAATGCTGAAACCTACAAGACACAGAAGGGGTTGGAGAAGGTAGATATTGAGAAGTTTTTTTCATTCTTGAGCAAAGTGTCGAACTCGATGATATAGATACCGAATAAGGAACATCAATTTCAATCTGAGATGTAGAGTAATGTCTTCTCTCCGAAGGTAGTGAATGTCTGGAATTCCCTACCCCAGAGAGATGTGTAGGGATACAAGGAGTCGGCAAGAGAGTGGAGTTGAGCCCTGGAGTAGATCAGCCATGTTCTTATTAAATGAAAGTGTTAGCTTGAGGGGCCGATTGACCTACTCCTGTTCCTATTTATTAATTTCACATGTAATGCTTTTGGAAAGTAACGCGTTATTTTGCTGGAAATCGTGTTGTACAATGTTGCATTCAGGGAGAGCAGAGGATTTGTTGTTTTAACCCTGCGTGGGGTATGTGGCTGTATTCCCAGTGTATCTAGGTCTGCAACATGACCCACATCAGGAGCAGACATTACAGAGAGGGGAAGCCTGGAAACAGGGACTGGGGGGTGGGGGTGGTAGTCACTTCCTGATCCAGCCTGGATTTTCCAAGTAGATTTCCAAAACTACAACTAACCATCGGAGTGGCCTCGATCTGCCCTGTTTAGCATGTCCGAGGGCTGAATGGAACATCAGAACATAGGGCTGAGGGACACAAGTGGGTCATTCGGCAATTTACACTACTCCACCAGTAAATAAGGTCATGGCTCATCTCATTGTGATCCCAGCTGCACTTTTCTTTCCATGTACCATTATCCCTGATTTACCTGTCCATAGAAAATCAGACAAAGCCAGCTTCAATATAATATAAAGGACCAGCCACCCCAAACTTCTGGGAAAGAGAATTCCCACTTGACTGAAATCCCACTTTGTGGATTTATCCTAATTCCTGCTCCGATGGATGTTGGAAGGTGTCACCGTTTCCTTTTCTCGTCCCATTCCTCCACTGCTCACATTAAATTTTAAATGTAACCAGGTTGGTGATATGGCCGATGATAAAGTTCTCAGACTGAGTCAGGTTCAGTGACAGGAACAAGTCCGGCAAATTTCTTTAGTTAGCCAAAAGTAACTAATAAAACTAACGGATGCGCATGGTGGATCTGTGGTTAGCACTGCTACCTCCCGTCACCAAGTAGCTGCGTTCATTTCCAACCTCTGGCAATCCTCTATGTGGATTTTGAACATTCTCCCCATGTCTGTGTGGATTTCCTCCCAGTGTTCTAGTTTCCTCCCATCGTCGATAGATATGCAGCTTAGAGCGGATTGGCCATGCTAAATTGCCCATAGTGCCCAGGGATGTGTAGGTTAGGTAGGTTCGTCATGGGAAATGTAGGGTTATATGGATAGAGTAGGGGGGCAGGACCGGGCGGGATACTGTTCCGAGGGTCAATGTGGACTTGATGGACGGAATGTCCTGCTTCCACATTGTAGAGATTCTATAAAAACAAGAAGTTTGGACGATACAAACACCCAGTGGGTATCTTTCTGATCACTCTCCTCTAGGTTTTGTATGTTTTAATAATATCGCCTCTCATTCAAAAAGTAACCTGTTAAAGCCTTCATAAAATAAGACCATCATTCCTGGAATACATGAAGTGAAACATCTCCGAACTGCTTCCAATTTAAATATATCCTTTCTCAGGTAAGGAGATAAAAATAATCTCTCACACAGATGAAGTTATTTTTTGTTTTCTCAATGATGAGAGTATTTGGAACTCTCTTCCCTGCAGAGTATTTGAGGCAGAGATATTGAATATGTTTGAAGCACACACAGAAGGTTCATAAATAATAACGGAGTCAAGGATTATCGGGGAATGGCAGGTATGTAGTGTTGGGGAAATGCTGACAGTGGTAAAAAAAATCACACTGCTCCAGCACATCCAGGAATATAATGCAAAATGAAATGATAATATCGATAAAATGTTAAGGGGAAATCCAAGATGGTGGCGATCTGGAAGGTCTGCTTTGTTGGGCTCTGCATACAGCACGGGCAAAGTGGTTCCCCAACCCACTCCATCCCAGCCATTTACTTAAAATACTTAGTTTTTGAAAGTTTTGAGAGTTGGCAGTTGTAGTAGCCTCAGTTTGTGTAGTTTTTAAGCTCTATAAGACTTTGTTTATAAATGATCAGTAATTTGAGTTCTTCATCTCTCGAGTTTAAATGTTTCTACAGCGTGTTCTGGGTAATCATGTGCTTAAATGGTCTACCTGGAGCATTAAGGTGAGCCATTGGCCAGAAAGGAGGAAAATTTTACTTTTTAGTCTTAAAAAGAGAGGGCGGATGTTGTCCTATTGCAGGAGATGCACCTTGATAACAAGGAACATTTGACATTACAGCAGGTTGGGCTTGGTCGGGTTTATTTCTCGTCTTTTAATATTACAAGGAAGGGAGAAGCCATAATGGATAAAAATAATCTTCCATTTAACCTACTAGATTGTATTTGACACTCACGGGAGGCTCATAATACCCAAAGCCTTGAACTATAGTAAAGAATATAGTATTTTGAATGTTTATTGACACACACCCCCTCCCCCCCCCCCCCCCCCCCCCCCCCCCCCGGCACCCAGCGTACCCTCTTAAATTCCTGGTAGATGCATTTTCCAAATTCAGTTATCTTGCATCGTGGCACATTATTGTAGAAGTTTTCAAAAGTCTTATGGACCCTGCGGTGGACAGAATGTCCAAAGGTGCCCCAATACACTCGTTATAATGTAAGCAATTAGTGGATATGTGTGCAGAACGAGAGCTGGTGGATGTCTGGTGGCAGATCCACATCACAAGTAGGGATTTTATTTTATTTTTTAATCGGCATAAATGCAACACGAGGGTTGATATCTTCCCCATTCCTGCAACAATCTTAGATTCGGTGGCATCCTGCACAATTGGGAATATTACCATTTCTGACCATGAAGCAGTATAGTTATTGATTAAGATTAAGGGCAATATAATAGATTCGAGACACTAGCGAACGCATCCCTTTATTCTTAAGACTAGTTGGTTAATTGAATATTTAGATTAGATTACTTACAGTGTAGAAACAGGCCCAAAAAGTCCACGCCATCTCATCCCCACCTAAGACGATCTACATAACCTGTGCATTCTTGGACTGTGGGAGGAAACCCACGCAGACACAGGGAGAGTGTGTAAACTCCACACAGACAGTAACCTGAGGTAGGAATTAAACACGGGTCTCTGGCGCTATGAGGCAGCAGCGCTAACCATTGCGCCACTGTGCTCACCACCGTGCTGACCACTGCAATGAGTTCAGATCTTTCGAAGCCATTAATTCAGATTCAACCAGTAATTCATCCACTCTTTGGGAAATTGCTAAGGCTTATGCCAAGGGAATAATTATTCCTTATGATGTAGCAGAAGGGGAAGCAGGAACGCTGGTTTGAGGCAAAGCTGAGGGCAGCCGAGAGTGCATACTGTGATTGATCCTCAGTGGCTCAGCTGCAGAGGATTACAACGCTTCGGTCTACAGTGAATTCCACGCTCACTCCAGGCCGCCAAGAAGGAACTTACTTTTGCAAAACAAAGGGTGTTTGTACATGGTGATAAGCCAGGCAGGTATTTATTCTATCTTGCCAGGAAAACGATTGCCCCTCTTACGCCATTATCTCAATTAGGGAAGGTACTGGGATCCTTACCTTCAATTCCAAAATGATTAATGTCTCCTGTCCGAGATTTTTCACCGAATTATTTCAGACTGAACATTTTGAGGATAGATGTATTAAGATGGAGTCATTTTTCAAGAACCTGGGTCTTCAAGGAGTAACCCCTGAATATGTGTTGTGCCTTAATGCACCATTGTCAGCACGGGAAGGTGTGAAGCAGCTTCAGAATGTAAAGGTGCACTTTCCTGATGGATTTCCGAGTGAATTTTATCAATAATTTATAAACCTATTGTCAGGGCTGATGTTTAACGTGTTCCGTCACTCATACAGTCACAAACCCCTCACTCCATCCTTAATAGAGGCTTATATCTCTCTGGTGCTGAAGAAAGGAAGACCCTGAAGGATTTTGCTTCTTACACGCCAATCTCACTTCTAAATGTTGGTCTCAAAATCCTTTCTGAGATCTGTGCATTAAGGTGGAATCTTTGCTGCCTTCCGTTACCAAAGAGGACCAAACATGCTTTATAAAGGGCCGCAGATCTTCCTACAATGTTAAGAATTTACTCAATATGATCCAAGAGTGTCAACAACAATCTGTCCAGGGATTATTGATCTCTTTAGATGAGAGAAGGCATTTGATTGGGTTGAGTGGTCGGATCTCTTCTGTACATTAGAATGGTTTGGTATACGCAAAGTTTTTATCAAGTGGTTGAGGGTCCTTTACCGTGATCCTCTGGCTGCGGTTCTCGCTAATGGTGTGCCAACCAGTAATATTAATATTTCTCCAGGCAGCCAACAAGGTTGACACCTTTCGCCATTCCTGTTTATGTTGGGGATTGAGCCACTGGCGGAGGCCATCCGTAGGGATGCCAACATATCTGCCCCAGAGGTGGGACCGAAGTCTCGAAAGATTACATTGTATGCAGATTCGGGTTTTATGTTTTGTCAAATCCCACAATTTCGGTAGATCATGTGATGCAATGCATTAATTCGCTTGTTGCCTTTCCAGGCGATAAGATTAATTTTACAAAATTGGAGGCCATGCCTATGGGAGGTCTTAGGGAATTACCTGATTCTGAGGGCAAATCCTGGTTTCCTTTTAAATGGTCACGGGGCTGGTTTCCCTATTTCAGTATATTCATCACATTTGTCTTTGATCATTTATTTAACGTGAACTATGTCCATTTGTTTGACAAAATTAAACAAGACCTTCAAGGATGGGAGGCATTTCCAATATCCTGGCTCGGTCAGATAGCTGTTTTTCAAATGAATGTCCTTCATCATTTTCTATACTCAGTTCAAATGCTTTCCATAATGTTTCCCAGACAGATATTTCGGAAACATAATGGCTGGTGTAGCTCTTTTATTTGGCACCATAAGCGATTCTTTATCTAGCTAACAAAATTGCAACTGCCCCACAGATTGTGAGGAGTAGACCTCCCCGACTAAAAGCAATCAATTAAGTATTTTTTCATCGTATGTTAGTGCCTGGGCCGCTGAGGTCTCGGCATCAATATGGCTAGACATTGAGCCCTCTCAGACAAAGTGAACCCTTATTAGTCTGTTGTTCTTAGATAAAATGACAACATTTTGGAATATTGTCATAAAATAATGATTATCATTACTGTTAAAACTTGAAGGACAAAGCGTCAAATCGATGCAATTCAGCCAAAACCATGTTTCTTACCCCTATAATTGGTATACCGGGGATAATGGATTCCAGGGTTAAACTGTGGGCAGCGAGGGGGATACCTTGTTTGGGTGATTTAGAATTAGTAGTATCCCTTCAGTGTGGAAACAGGTCCTTTGGCCCAGCAAGTCCACTTCGATCCTCCGAAGAGTAACCCACCCACACCCATTCCCCTACCATCTTATATTTACCCTGATTAATGTCCCAATTTACAGATCCTGGAACGCTGTGAGCGATTGAGCAATGGCCAATTCACGTAACATGCACATGTTTGTGACTGTGGGAGGAAACTTTCGCAGTCACCGTTGAGAATATACTAACTCCACACAGCCAGTCACCCAAGGCTGGAACCAAACCCGTGACCCTGGTGTGGTGAGTCAGCAGTGCAAACCACCGAGCCACCACGTGTTACTTGAAGGAGGAACAATGATACCATTTGATCAAATAACTCGTAAGTATGGTCTCCCTAGTAGAGACTTCTTCTGTTTATTTTTCCAGATTAGAGATTTGATTAAAAAACACAATTTTAAAAGACACTTATAGATCCAATACAGAGAAGCAGGTGGTTATTGTAAAGAATACACTCTCTGTCAGTATCCTTTACCATTTGTTGGAGACTGTCCACGCAGACAAGACTGTGCCGCTTCGTGACGTCTGTGCGTGAGAGTTGGGGGTTTAGATCTCTTTGGAGACATGGGAGGATATTTGTGAAAATGCTGTAAGGATCTTGATCTGAAATAGGACGCATTCCATGCAGTTGAAAAATCTTCACAGGGTCTATCTGACCCCAGATTTTCTCTCAAAATTCTAAGTGGGATTATCTTCAGCGTGTCCTAAATGCAGAATGACGACAGACACTCTTACTCATTGCATGTGGTCCTGCTGCAGGCTTCGTATATTTTGGAGCACTGCGTTAGGTGTGGTATAGTGAGTCTTGGGGACCGAATTGGAGATGGGCCCGGTTTCCCTTTTCCTGCGCCTGCCCAGAGTATCTTACACAGATGTACATGTGAAAAAATATATCCTTACTTTCTGGGCTTGGGAAAATATTATGTTGTGTTGTATGTCTGAAAACTCCCCGGGTCTGTTGGGACTTTGTCAGCTCATCATGGAGAATATCCCTTTGGACTTCCACACCAGCATGGTGCAACAAAAAACAGAGATCAATATAACTCATAGAGTCACAGAGATGTACAACATGGAAACAGAGCCTTCAATCCAACCCGTCAATGCCTGCCAGATATCCCAAACCAATCTACTTCCACCTGCCAGCAGCCGGCCCATATCCCTCCAAACCCTTCTTATTCATTCACCCATCCAAATGCCTCTTAAATGTTGCATTTATATCAGCCTCTCTGACATCACCTGGCAGTTCATTCCATACACGTACCACTCTCTGTGTGAAATAGTTGTCCCGTAGTTCTCTATTATATCTTTCCCCTCTCACCCTAAACCTATACCCTTTCTTTCTGACTCCCAGACCCCAGGGAAAAGACTTTACCTATTTACCCAATCCATGCCCCTCATAATTTTGTAAAATTCTATAATGTCAGCACTCAGCCTCCGACGCTCCAGGGAAAACAGCCCCAGTCTGTTCAGCCTCTCTCTATAGCTCAAATCCTCCAACTCTGGCCACATCCATGAAATCTTTTCTGAACCCTTTCAAGTTTCACATCTTTCCGATAGGAAGGAGACCAGAATTGCACGCAATATTCCAACACTGGCCTAACTAGTGCTCTGTACAGCCGCAACATGACCTCCCAACGTCTGTACTCGGTACTCTGACCAATAAAGGAAAGCATACAAAACGCCTTCTTCACTATCCGATCTACCTGCAACTCCCTTTTCAAGGAGCTATGAACCTGCACTCCAAAGTCTCTTTGTTCAGCAACACTACCTGCGACCTTACCATTAAGTGTATAAGTCCTGCTAAGATTTTCTTTCCAAAAATGCAGCACCTCGCATTTATCTGAATTAAACTTCATCTGCCAATCTCAGCCCATTGGCCATTTAGTCAATCTGAGGTGATCCTCTTCGTTCTCCACTACACCTCCAATTTTGGTGTCATCTGCAAACTTACTAATTGTACCTCTTATGCTCGCATCCGAATCATTTATGTCAATGACAAAAAGTAGTGAATCCAGCACCGATCCTTGTGGCACTGCACTTGTCACAGGCCTCCAGTCTGAAAAACAACCCTCCACCACCACCCTCTGTCTTCTACCTTTGAGCCAGTTCTGTATCGAAATGGCTAGTTCTCCATGTATTCCATGAGATCTAACCATGCCATTCAGTCTCCCTTGGGGAAACTAAATCAAGTTTGTGAGACATGATTTCTCACTCAGAAAGCCATGTTGACTATCCCTAATCAGTCCTTGCCTTTCCAAATACATGCATATCCTGTCCCTCACGATTCCCTCCAACAACTTGCCCAACACCAACGTCAGGCTCACTGGTCTATATTCCCTGGCTTGTCCTTAACACCCTTCTTATACAATGGCACAGCGTTAGTGAACCTCCAGTCGTCCGGCACCTCACCTGTGTCTATCCATATTACAAATAACTCAGCAAGAGGCCCAGCAATCACTTCTCCAGCTTCCCACAGAGTTCTAGGGTACACCTGGTCGGGTCCTGGGGATGTATCCACCTTTACCCGTTTCAAGACATCCAACACTTCCTCCTCTGTAATATCGACATTTTGCAAGGTATCACCATCTATTTCCCTACATTTTATATCTTCCAAATCATTTTCCAAAGTAAATACTGATGCACAATAATCCTTTAGTATCTCTACCATACTTCCTGTGCGAGGAAAAATATTCTGCTGTTTTGGATGTCTAAAAAACCCCCGGGTCTGTTGGGTGGTTGTAAGCTCGTCATGGAGAATATCCCTTTGGACATTCCCACCAGTGTGGTGCACCGAAAAGCAGAGATTTATATAAAGCATGGCAACCTTTTTTGGATTACCGCGATACAGGCTTATCTGCCACTTTAAAAAGGGCTTTTATATAGCCATGACAATATTGTCTAATGAATCACATATTAGGAATTATGAACGTATGAATGTGTATCAGTTGATGCTCACGAAGAACGAGAGCTATCACTTTGTTATGCTGACCCATATTATTTATTTATTATTTATTGTTTATTTTTGTTTTTCTTCTGTCCGTTTAGAGACTTTAACTTATTTTGTATATACATGCACATGGGTGTAATTTTGTTCAGTTACTTGAGTTGTTTTGTTATTGGTCTAATATAATAATAAAAATATATTTTTCAATCAAATAATTTGCTAAAAAAATTAAAATGCTAATATTGATAGATTTGGGTCCCAAATAACTCTCATTAGAGAGACCACTCATGGTGGTTAACGTTGAAGGTCACCACACGGGTGATGGGGTGAGGTTGAGAGAGCATCCCCTTCATGGTAACCTCTATCAGTGTGAGGAATTGAATCTACTGGTGGCCTCCCTCTTCATCACAAACCAACCATCCAGCCAACAGAGTGGGAGACTGTGTAACTACTACACACAGAATCAGCCGCAGAAAAAGGGCAAGAGAAATTTTAATGACAAGGAAAAAGGTGTATTTGAAACAAAAATGTTCTCTGCTAGAAATTGTATTTTCTAATGAAACAAGTGTTTGGAAGCTGTCTTTGGCTGAATACAATAAGGTGAGACAAGTGAAATAACCAGAATGACTGGATACCGATAGCCATAAAATAAGTGCATGTTTTTGAATGGTCTGTGGAAAGCATGCTGACTGTTGCATGAATTTATAAATCAGATGAAATATATTGTAAGGAGAATCCGTCCCCATGGGAAATGCCTTCTGAACACATGCTAGAAGAAACCCGGGGTATGAAGTGTCTGAGAATCGTCTGCTCAGTAACAGGAACCTGGGGGTTGAATGACTGAAAGTTCCTGTAACATGGAGCTAAGAAAACCATCAGATCATCCCCAAACGTATTGAATGTTGTAGCATATTTGAAGTACTGAATGCCCTCATGGTAGATTTGAATTGTGTGTGATTTGAAAAACGTGCATCTCTACTCCATCCTCTTATGTATTACACACTGGGGCACAGACATTTTCCTGAAACTGGGAATAAGTTGGAACAATACCTGGAAAATTCGATAATTTGCATTCCCCAGAATATTCTATAACTATGTTGGGGGGCATTCGAAAGGCAAGAGAGAAAGAGAGGGAAGGTGCTGCATGCAGTAGAGAGAGTGGTGGAGCATGAGCCTTGTTCGGGGGTCGGTGCTACAACAGATATACAGTGAGTGTGAGGGAGCGGAGAGACCCTTATCCCTACAGAGTGGGGAATCTTATTGATGCTTGACCTGTATTGCTGGACATTTCCTCAGACCGCAGACACTGCACTGAGCTGGGTGGTGAGCTTAGACCATGCTCAGTGGGTCTGGTGGTGCAGCCTCCTCTGGAAAGAGAATGGCCCCCTTTTGTACTGGCCCATCCACCAGGACATCCGTGCTGCTGTCGACAAACCGTGGTGTAATTTCCCTTTCGCTGCCATGCTTGGGGAAAATGTGCAAGGCAGCTCCAAACTGAGAAAGCGCAACCGTGTGCCCATTGGCCTTTTAAAGATGGCACAAGTGTCAGGAATCACAGAATATCCAGGGGTATCCGGGCGATTGTGAGTACCTCCAGTCATGATGGGTGGCAGAATCGGGCTGGCATTGTATGAGAGGGACACTATGGAGTGGGGTGGGTATTTAATGAGACGAGTTTCGTAAGATAGTACCAGGAAACTAGCTCGGCCTCGTGCAGACAACCCCCCGTCACACTTAATGAAAATGTCACTGCGACAGGTTTTGTTAGATTCAGCCCAGTGAGGTGAAGACTCTGCTGTCCTCATTCCCAGTTACAAAGCTGCAGAACAAATGCTCATCCAAAACTCTCCATCGCCTGAACTCACAGCAATATCCCTTTCACTCATAATTCTTCGAAATACTGACCGGTGTTGCATGATACTATCGAAATGTCTTCATTATGAAACCTGTGAACATATCCCTCCATGACATTTTATCTCCGTCTCCCCCTCCCTCCATCCTGTCTCCACGCCAAAACACACTAATTTACAGTCATTTTGCACGAGACTGCCAGTATGACTGGCCATTTGGCCCATCTGGTCCATGGCAACAAAATGTCCATCCAGACTCACCCCATTTCCCTGCCCTTGTTCTGTATCCCTCTAATCCTTTCCTATCTGTGTTTTTGTCCAATTGCCTTTTCATTGTTGTTATTGTACCCACCTCAATCACTTCCACTGACAGCTCAGTCCATATGCGTACCACACTCTAGGTAAAAAAAGTTGCCCCTCAGTTTCGTTTTTATATGTTTTATCCTTTCCAAACATTAATGGATGTCCTCTTGACCTCGATTGACCAACCTTGCGAAAACAATTTTGAAGTATTCACCACATGCACGCCTCTCATGATTTTATAAGGGCTGCACTACTATAAGAACGCCCTCGGTTTCCTACGCTGTAAAGAAATAAGTTCTAACCTGTCCAACCTCTGCCTATAACTTAGAGCCTTTAGCCCAGGAAACATTTTTGGAATTTTTTTCTGCATACTTTCTCGTACAATAATATCATTTCTTGAGCAAGGTGAACAAAACTGAACGCAATACTCCAACTGCAGCCTTACCAGCATCCTATACAACTGCAACATAACGTCCCAACGTCTATACCCAATGCGTTGATGAAGGCCAAATGTGCCAATAGCCTTCTTCACTGTCCTGTGCATCTGTGACTCAAATTTCAGACAACCGTACACCTGATTTCCAACGTCCTTTTGTTCCACTACATGCCTTAAGGCACTATCATTCGTCATTAACACCTACCTGGATTTGACTTTCCAAAATGCAAGACGTCACATTTATCTATATTAAACTCCATTTGCTATTTCTCAGCCCACTTCCCAGCTGATCAAGGTACTGCTGCAATTTCTGATAACGTTCCTCACTGTAAATGATGTCTCCTAATTTCGTGTCATCTGCAAACCTACTAACGTTGCGTTGTGCACTTTGGTACAAATCATTGATACAGATAACAAACAGCAATGGGCCCAGGACCGACCCCTGAGGCACTCCACTTGTCACAGGCCTCCAGTCCGACAAACATACCTCCACCATAGCCATTTGCTTCATTATGTCAAACCATTTGCGTCGCCAAATTGCAAGTTTACCTTGGTGTCCATGCGATCTAACCTTCTAGAGCGGCCTTCTATGCGGAATCTTACCAAAGGCCTTACTGAAATCCATATAGGTTATGTCGACCGCCCTGCCCACGACAAGTTTCCTGGGTCACTTCCTCAAAAGCTCAAACAAAATTTGTAAGGCATGATCCGCCACGCACAAAGCTGACTGCTCCAAGTCAAACTCTGTCTTTCCAAATGCATGCATATCTTATATCTATGAACCTTCTCAAGTGGTTTACCGAAAACAGATGTGAAGCTTACTGGACTATATTTCCCAGGCATTTATTTGCAGCCGTTCTTGAAGAAGGGCACTACATTTGTTACCGCCCAGTCTTCCGGGACCTTGTCCCCTGAACTGTCTTCTCTCGCCTCTTGTAGTGCTCTTGGATATATCTGGTCATGACCAAGAGATTTATCTGACTTTATGCATTCCAATATGTCCAACAGCACCTCTACTGTGATATGAAAGGTACCAAGATATCACAACTAACCTCCCAGAGATCACAGGTCTTCATGTCTTTCTTCATGGTAAACACGGAGGGGAAATTGAGGACCTCAACCATTTCTTGTGGTTTTACACATGCGTGCCTATTTTGGTCTTTAAGGCGTCCTATTCTCTCTCTAGTTGTTCTTGTTTCTTTAATATAGTGAATTTGGATTCACCCTAATCTTCTCAGCCAAGGCTATCTCATACTCCCTTTTTGCTTCCTGATTTCCTTCTTCAGTAAACTCCTGTATACCCTGTATACCTCCAGGGGCCCTTGATTTCAGCTGCCTGTACCTGACCCACGCCTCATTTTCTGCTGGCGAGAGCCTCAATATCTCTTGTGACGCAGGGTTTTCTCTTCCAGCCTCACTTTCCCTTCACCCTCACAGGAACATGTAAATCACTTTTGCAGCCCTCCCTCATGCCCAATATCCTTTTACGTGAAAACATACTACTCCAATTAACCCCTGCAATCCCCTGTCTAATTGCAACAAAATATACCTTGCCGCAATTTAGAACTTTATTCTGTGGACCAATTTTGTCCCTCCCATAACTATTTTAAAATTAATACAGCGCTAGTCACTTTTCCCAAAATACTCGCCCACATTACCACCATCACCTATCCATCCCTATTCCCCAACAGTTGGTCGAGTTTGTCCCTTCCCGTTTAGGACCCTTTATATACTGCTTGGGGAAACTTTCCTGGACAAACTTAAGAAATTACGTTCCATCGAAGTTCTTAACCATCTGGATGTCCCAGTCTATGTTAGGAAAATTTAAATCACCTATTATGGCAATCCTAATGCTCCTGCTACTCTCACCAGTTTCCCTACATATTTGTTCCTCCAATTCCCATTGATGATTTGGAGGCTTATAGTGCAACCACGATAACATCACCAACCCCCTCTTACTTCCTTGTACCATTCACAAAACCTCATTGGATATTATCTCAGTTATTTCATCTTTAAATACTTATGTGATACTCGCCTTAATCAGAACTATTGGTGTTTCAACTGTTTACATTTACATCTATCCCTTGCAATGATTTTCACATCTGCAGCAACACTTGTCAAGGTGTAGTGGAGATATGGCGCTGTAACTGGATGGGAGCTGCACATCCTGTCACTCCAGTAAGTTTCCCCACTCTGGGCAGTGATCTAACACAGTGTTTCCGAAAACTGGAACAACATGTGTTTATATATGAATGAACCAGTGCGGTCTGCACAGCTCCCCACGCTGGACATTTATCCCAGGATTATAGATCAAGTATTCGCGTGGGCTGCACAGAATTCCATTCTGGATATTGTTGGGTTGCATTCAGCAGTACGCTAGCCATATCTACACAGTGCTCCATCCTGAATGTAATATAGATGGGCTGTTTATGTGAGTTTGATTGCGAATGTGAGAGAACTAAACATCTGGCAATACCTTTATTTTGTGTTTTCATTCTTGTGATTGGACCCTTCAAATCCTGACTCACCCTTAGACCCGACCCTCTGGATGAGTCATGGTGACTTGTTAAAGCATCTGGGTCTGCAACATGACCAACAATGGAGTAGAGGCTGCAGAGAGGACAGTCTCCGAAAAATGGACTGAGGAAATCACAGTCAGATCAGCCGTGGTCCTCGTGAGTGGTGGGGCAGGATTGAATGGACCACGAATGCAACTTATTCATGTATTTATGTTTGTTCCAAACAAACTCCTCTTCTCTCCCAATGTCCCATACTGGTGGGAAGTGAGGCACCTCCTCCTGTTCCTGTGTAACAGGATCCTGGGGCCTCACTAGCCTACAGATTTCCCTGTGGCCCAGTTTCGAACAATTGAGTGACTGCCTCCTGTTCCTGTTCCTGTTCCCGTGTCCCAGTCTCAAGCAGTTGAGTGACTCCCTCCTGTTCCCGTGTCCCAGTCTCAAGCAGTTGAGTGACTGCCTCCTGTTCCTGTGTCCCAGTCTCGAGCAGTTGAATGACTGCCTCCTGTTCCTGTGTCCCAGTCTCGAGCAGTTGAATGACTGCCTCCTGTTCCTGTGTCCCAGCCTCGAGCAGTTGAATGGCTGCCTCTTGTTCCTGTGTCCCAGTCTCAAGCAGTTGAATGACTGCCTCCTGATCCCAAGTCTGTGAAAATGGATGTCCACCTCCTGTTCCTGTGCAACAGGCTCCAATAGCTCTGCGCTCACCTCCTGCTCCTGTGGAATGGAATTGAGGAACTGAATAGCCTCTTCACATTCCTTACAGCTTCTGTTGACTAAAAGCAATTCTCCTGATTCTGTAAATCACCATCAAAATCTGAATAATGTATTTTTGTATTTTACTCTCAGTAATTGAGCAAACAAGCTGACTGACAGAATTCAGAAGCTGAGTCGCCTCCTCCTGTTCCTGTGTTATACGCTCAAGAGGCAATAGAGTCTCAGAGATGTACAGTACAGAAAAAGATCCTTCAGTCCGGTCGTTTATGCCGACCAAATATCCTAAATAAATCTCGTTCTACTTGCCAGCATTTGGCCCATTTCCCTCTAAACATCCCCCATGCATGTTTTCATCCAAATGCCTTTTAAATGGTGTAACTGTACCTGCCTCCACCACTTCTTTTGGCTGTTCAATCCATACACGCAGCAGTCTCTGTGTGAAAATGTTGTCGCTCATGTCCCTATTTAAATCTTTCCCCTCTCACCTTAAACCTGTGTCTTCTAATTTTGGACTCGCCTATCCTGGGAAAAGACGTTGACTGTTTACCTTATCTATTCCCCTCATGATTTTATATACCTCTTTAAGGTCATCCTTTAGCCTGAACATTTGAAAATAGCCCCAGCCTATCCAAACACTCACTGTAACTCTAACCCTCCAACACCTGAAACATTCTTTTAAATCTCTTCTGTACCCTTTGAAGTTTGACAACATATTTCCGACAGCAGGGAGACCAGAATTAAAGGCAGTATTACAAAAGTGACCAAACCAATATCCTGTACAGATGCAACATGTCGAGAAAATGTTTAGTCTCAAAGAACGGGCCAATAAAGGGCAGGTCACCAAGTGTCTTCTTCATTCCGCTGTCTATCTGTGACGGCACTTTCAAGGAACGGAGAACCTGCACCACAAGGTGACACAGTAGCTCAGTGGCTAGCATTGCTGCTTCAGTACGCAGCGATCTGGTTTAATTCCATCCTTGAATGACTGGCTGTGTGGTGTTTGCACATTCTCCCCATGTCTGCGTGAGTCTCCTCCGGATGTTATGTTTTCCTCCGACAGTATAAAGATATACAAATAGGGGTAGATTGGCCATCCTAAATTGTGTATAGTACCCAGGGATGTATAGGCGAGGTGGATTAGCCATGGGAAATGCAGGCTCAGAGTGATAGGGTTGGGGTTTGTCCAGTGGGATACTATTTAGAGGTTCGGTGTGGCCTCAATGGGCCGAATAGGCTGTTTCCTCACTGTAGGTATTCGATAACTTCTATGGAGTTCTCCTTGATTGGCAGTTTTCGACAGGACCCTACCTATATGTCTTGCCCTGATTTGTCTTTCCAAAATGCTACACCTCACATTTATCTAAAATAAACCCCATCTGCCACTCCTCGGTTCACCTAAGCAAATTCCCATTGTGGTCTGAGAGATCTCTTCACTGTCGCTGACACCAACAAATTTGGAATTATCTACAAACTTACTGACTATACTTATATACTCAATTACAAATGATTTGTATAAGTGACAAAAGGCAGTGGACCCACTATTGATCTTTGCGAGCAGTGCCACTGGTCACAAGTCTACAAGTTTAATGAACAAATGTCCACTGTCACGTCCTGTCTCCAATATTCAAGAAAATTTTGTATCTAAATGGTGACATCTCCCTGAATCCCAGGCACTCTAACCTTGCTAACCAGTCTACTATGTCGACCATTTTGGTTTTCTTACTGAATTCCATAAAGACAACATCCACTGTCCTGCCTTGATCAATCATCTTCATCACTTCCTCAAAAAAATCCACCGAGTCAGTGAGACGTGATCTCCATTGTACAAAGCCATCTTCAGTCCTTGTCTTTCCAAATGCATATCGACCCTTTTCCTCGAAATCCCCTCCAACAATTTAGTCACCATTGACGTCATGCTCACTGATCTATAGTTACACCTCTCGGGATTCACTTGATCTCAGCTCTGTTTATCTGACGTACACCTCCTTCGTTACCTTGACCAGAGCATCAATATATCTAGCCATCCAGCACTCCCTGCACTCACCAGCCTTGCCCATCTCACTAATAGGAACACGTTGGCTCTGGACTCTTTGAAACCACGTTTTGATGGCCTTGCATTTACCAACCATCCCTTTGCCTGTGAATAGGGTATCCCAATCAGCCTTTCACAGGGCACGCCTAACATTTTCAAAATTGGCCTCATTCAAAGTTAGAACTTTAATGTTGACATCAGGTATTTCCGATTCCATAACTAATTTAAAACTAATATTTATGCATAACAAACTTGAAAGTTAAATAAACACTTCCTGTGCCTCTATAACGGGCTCGAGAGACTGAATAGGCTCCTCCTGTCCCTCTGTAATACACTGGAAATGCTGTCCGTCTGTGATAGACCCAAGAGGCTTAATGGCCCCCTCTAGTTCTTCGATAACACACACGAGAGACTGCATGGCCTCCTCCTGTCCCTGTGTAACAGATCCGAGACACAGCAACCCGTGGATTACGAGCAACCGTTAAACTGTATCTAATGGAGACCTATTCCTTCTCAGTTACAGAAACACAAACAACACAATGTACTCCAGATGCCCTCTCAGTGACACCTCATACAACTGCAGCAACACATTCCTTTGTTTTGTATGATTCTGTTGGCAAAATGTGCCAATATTCCAACTCTCCACCTTTTCAAGTAGCAACAGGCTAATATGGGCTGAATGGCCTTCTCCTTTCCCTCTGTAAGAGGCCCATAGGGACAGAATTGCTTTTGCCTTTTACGGAGCATCAGTCTCAATGCCCTGTCTCAAGGTTATGAAAGGATTTGACAATAGGGCATTAACACCATGAATAGCCCCACACTGGTCAATAAGTACCGTACTTTGTTTCAGGTATCTAGAAACTTGCCCACCCGATATATCTTTTTACCCAGCAGATCTTTTATTTTATAACTGCCTCCTTTCATAAACAGAGTGGAACATATATAGACCGCTGCAGTGTTCTGTTAATACTCTCATATACAAGGAAAAAAAAAATTAAAAATATTGAAAGATTTATGGTCCAATCCTCAGCATCCTTATCCATTCCATCCAAAACCAGTAAATGAAAACTGATGTATTGAATTGGTTAACTGAGTCTATTTGATCAGTGACAACGATTAATGCCAATCTCCATGGTTTCTAATTATCACAGTGGAGGGTTTCAATCTTTTATTGATAAATGGACTCCGTTCAATGTGTCAACCCATAACATGAGCGGGAGCATCAACGACAGCACTGATAGGGATCAGCAGATCCAGAGAGAGGGGGAGGAGAGATCAGAATCTGAGAACATTAGACTGGAATGGTCCAACAATGGATCAGAATCTGAGAACATTAGACAGGAATATTCCAACAATAGACAGCAGCTTATCCAATTATGTTTGGTATCGTTCTGCATTTGATTGGTTGTCATTTTCATCGCAGGTCTATTACGCTCTTCTCATTATTCAATACTTTTATTATCCCTTCTTGGCTATCGTTGGTGTTCCTGGCGAGTGTCACTATCCAGATTTTGTTTTCTATAAACCAATTATGAGTGTATTATTGTTATTTCATATAGTCTACACTTCCTGCCACTGTTATTGTTCCTGCTGAATCTCTCCATCCAGATATTCACTCTACAGACCACTGCTAACTACATCCATGAAGGTGTTCAATTACTGTCTCCCTGTCTGCTCTGGCAGTGTTACTCACGGGTCTCTATGTTGAACTATTCCGTTTCAGGGGAGAACCACAATGCATTGTATAATTGCCTTTACTGTTAAGAGCATAGAGGTCACTGTCTACTCTTCTGGTTACAAACTCCACTTACTTCCACTGTTTCCATCCCATCCCTGGCCAATATCTGCAGCTGAAGCAGACAAGTCACACCTGTGGGAGATCTCTTTGACTATGAGCTGATTATTGACACCATTCCCTGACCATTTCTAACTTGAAATACTCACCACTCCAGAATATATCTCATTGGTTTATTCCATCTGCAGTTTGAACCTTGAGCTATGAAGTACAGGCTTAATGAAGCCAACAATCTGCTGCTGACGGTCTCGGTTTCAAACCTGCTGAAACAAATCTGATTCGAATTCACACCAAACTCCCATTCATCTGTCATTCATGTGCATGCCGATGTATATTGCTGTTTTGTCTGGCAATGCCTTTATTTTAACATTCTCAAACACTTTACCTTATCTGTCCATGAAACATCCCTCGTTCTCTCCAATGATGAACAAACAGCTTGCCAGTTGTTCGTATTTAAAATTGTTTTCTCCATGTGCGTTCCTTCTCAAACAAAGAGTTTTGCATTCAACCACGCCAATCACGCGCGCGCACACACACACACTCGCTCAGTCTCTGATGAACACACACGCACAGGCAGAGAGAGCAAACCTTCCCATTGTAGGCAGTAATCTGATGCGAGTATAGTTAGCATATGACAGTAAAGATTGCAATACTCTCATGCTGTGCAGATAGTGCAGTTTACTGAGCAACACACTAGCATGGTCTGCACAGCTCTCCATGCTGGGCTGTCGTCTTGTCCCAGTTTATGTTGTTTGTGGTGTTCTGTGAAGCAGATTGAGAATTTGACGTAACAAACCATTTCAGCTAATCTGAGAATGCCTTTATTCAATGTTCTCATTCTTGTAATTTTACTCTCGAAGATCTCACTTCTCCAGTTAGTCCCACTGCCCTGACGTTTTCCACATATTTCCACAACATCTTTTCAGTTAATTAACTGTCTGTTTCTGTCTTTAATGTGAATCTCTCTGTCCCTTTGTATCTGTCCCTAGCCTTGGGTTTTGGCCTCCCTAGTGTATCGAGATGCTGGCATTGTGATGCTCAGAAATAATGAAATGGGGCGTGTCAAGCTGTTGTTCACTTCCTCGTATGTCCCATGTGATGGTCCATGGACAGGTGTGTTTCAGAAGTCATGAGAAACATCCTTGTAACTTGGTCTGTACCTGTGGCTGTCCCTCTCAGGTGACCTTGCGATCAGTAACACGAGGAAGACCACTGAGTAAAGGACCTGGCATATAAATTGCCTGACAATGCTGTCACTTTTTAAATAAAAGGTTATTTTCTCCCTTTTTTTTAGTAAGAGGTTTTAAAGGCAAAACTTCCGACTGAAAACGGCTCAAGTAAATAACTTATGGGGCTTTTAGGGTTTGTAAATAAATAGCAGTAACAATGGTCAGCTGGCACGGACCAGGATTTATAGTTTTTTTTAATTGTAGCCATAACAGTCACCATGTGCTTGGGGTCCCAGAAGGGTTGTAAGTTTCAGTAAATTATCCATAGCTGCTATTCTATCTGGAACCTCACTTGATACTGTTTCCTCCTGGATTGGAGAACTGTATGCAAGAATGCATGCCTGAATGTTCCTTTTTGCCAAGGGGTGTGTTTATGGGATGTTGATATATTGGAATAGTTCATTAGTAGAAGGTACTGTATCCATTATTCGGTTAAGATTTCCAATAGTTAAATTATTCTAAATTAATCTTCATTTTTTATGGATTTTCATTAGAGTGTTTAAATATATTGTGTTTTGCTTAATGGTGAGTGGTTTGAATAGTTTGACATCTGGAACACCCAACTCACATCTAAATTTAAAATAAGGAAAGGTTGGCATCCAACCTACCTTCTTAAAATAGTTTGAGGCAGCCTGGTTCGACTGTAGCGAACTGGGGACTCTTGTCCGGTTCTAAATCGATAATACCAAATTGGGTTAAGAATTTGCAAACAGGCCATTCTCCCCAACAAGTCCACACCGATCCTCCGAGGAGTAACCTATCCAGACCCTTTCCTCGACCCTATTATTACACATTAACCCCGACGAAGGCAACTAACCCACACATCCCTGAAAACTATGAACAATTTATCATGGCCAATACACCTGACATGCACATTTTTGGATTGTGAGAGGAAACCAAATCATCCAGAATAAGCTCGCGCATACACTGGAGAGTATGCATCAGGAGGCTATTGGGTTCAAAGGTCGCGTATGGTAGTTGATAGTGTCTTTTTTCTGGATGTTGAATTGGTTGGTTTAAACAGTATTTTGTGTATAAAGATTCAGTCGCTAAGAGTTCTCTGGGTGTGGAAAAGTGAAGTTGGGGGTTTTACAAAAGGTAATGATGGCAAAGCTGTAGGAATTGAGAGACAAGCTGGAGTTGGGGTTGCGATTGTCTGTGAGAAAATTAGAGAGAATTACAGCTATAGCTCAGAAATTACATTTAGTGGAACCACCATCAGACTCTTGAAATGGCTGGAATTCAATTTCAAAAGATGCTCTTTGAACATGAGAAGGAATTGAAATAGTTTGAATTATGATGAAAAGTAGAAATAAAAGAAAGGGAAATGAAGAAGAAAGAGACAAAAGGACATAAGAAAAGCAGAGAGTTTCAACTTAAAAAGTTAGCAATTAGAGAGGGAAGTTGATATAGAAGGCGGAGATGAAGGTAGAAGGTCGGCGGGATGAGGAGGATAGTGCGGTTGAGCAATCCTATTGTAACCAATAGCCTAACGGGTTTCTGCTTAAATGCATCCAGGCATTATCTAAATTTGATGGGAAGGATGGGGAAGCCTTTTGAATTTCATTGGAGAAAGTGACTAAACAAATGCAGACACCAGTGACCATGTGGATTTAGTTAATCCAAAGCTGATAGGTATTTGCATCCCTATCGGATGAGGTATCTGGCCAGTATGGAGTAGTGAAGAAAGCCATCTGAAGTGCATATGAGCTTGTGCCAGAAAATGACAGACAGCATTACAGGAATCTAAAAAAGGGTCCCTGGTTAAACGCACATTGAGTTTGAAAGGATCAAACAAAGTAATTTTGAAAAGTGGGGAAGGCTATTAAAAAAAGAGCAAACCTATTGCACTCTTAGAGAGATTCTGATTTTGGAGAAGTTCAACAATTCACTTCCTGCAGTCACGGGAACTCGTGTGGAAGAGCAGAGAGTAACAATGGCAAGATTAGAAGCTGAAATGGCTGCTGCTGATGATTATGTTCAGAAATAAAAATTTGGTTTCTGTGAGAGATGGAGAAGAATGTGCGAGGTCTTGTTAAGGTTTGCTGGCATAGGCCAGGAGCAGCAGGTAAACAGGTTAGAGCATTAAGAGGTACAGGAGCATGTAATTCTTTTATGCTGAGACATGAGGTGCTATGTCATTCAAAAGGACTATTGGAAAGATTAGAAGTGCTCCATTATGTAACGTGTGGTTGGAGTGTCCAGTGGAAACATTAACAGATTTATTCCACAATGGGGAAGGAGGCCTTGAACTTGGTGTTGGCGTTGCAACATTTCAGTTTTGCATTGCCAATAACATACATGAGACAAATCTTTCTCACTGATCGTGACCCTTTAAAGTTTTTTGGAGAAGTTGAGGGAGAAAAATACCAGTCTGTTTCGATTGAGCTTATTATTGCTGCCTTTTAATTTAAAACTACACAGGTGACGGGGCGAGAAAACCTAAGTTTTGACACGTTGTGGAGACTTGGATGAAGAAAGACAAAGGCATTCTGTGGCCGGAGTAAAATGACTGAAATCGAAATAGATGTGAATACTTGTATGCTCAGAGTCAATGTAATATATATGCATTTCAGTCTACTAATAGATGAAGATTAGGATGTCTAAAATGAATCCACCTTTGTATATTGATGGATTATTTTATTAAAGATGGAGTTGTGAGAATACTATCACTGTAAAAAGATTATTTTCTCTTGGGTTTTGTTTTTGAAGAGAGGTTTTAAAGGCAGAGGTGCAGAACTTCTGTCTGAAAACAGTTTAAATAAATAACTGAGATTTTAGGTTTCATTAAAACGGTGGTAACAATGGAAGGGCAGTTGCCAGCTCTCCCAGACCAGATTTCCTCATTTTGTTTTAAGCTGCAGCATTCAGAAGCTGCTGAGGATCCCAGAAGTGTTGGAAGTTTCAATACATGATCCCCAGCTGCTTTTCTCTCTGAGATCTCTGTTCATGTTGTTTCCCCCTGGATTGGAAAACAGGATCTGTATTTGAATATATCTTTGTGCCAAGCGGTCTATACCAAGAAGGTACAGTATCTATTGTTTGTGTAAGTGTTCCAACATATAAACTCTCCCAAAATGTTCTTTTCTTTGATTGTATTTTAACTAAAGCATTTGAAGAGATTATATTTTGCTTAATGTCGAGTGGTTTGACTAGCCACAAGGCCCACTTCCCATCTATATTCAAAATAAGGAAAGGTTTGGGTCTAAACGGCCTTCTGGAAATATTTTGGGGGGATCTAGTCTGGTCCAAAACACTTATAGCGAGGGGCTTCTGACTGGCTTCTGCAATTGAAAATTTAGTGGAGGGGCAGGGGATGTTTTGCTGGAGGTTGTGCAGTAAGTTGCCTCAGACATTCAGGGAGACCTGAGGATTTGGTGACCCAACTCTGGATGGAGCATGGGGACTGTAGTTACAACATCTGGGTGTGTAACACAAATGGAGCACAAGCTGCAGAGAGGGGAAGCTCTGAAACCACACAGTGAGTGTGTGTGGGGAAAGGGATCTGCTGTGTCCACCCCGGGTTTTCCAGGAACAGCTTCCAAAACTCCACTTGACCCAGGAGCAGAGTGTGAGGGGCCCTGACTGAACAAGGAGCTGGTCATAGAATGGTGTCACCTCCTTCAACGCGACCTGCAGCTTCACACCAGGGTTAGGAGAGTGCTGCCAGTGGCTGTTAGGGTCACTGTTTCATTCAGCTTCTATGATCCAGAACTGTCCAGGCAGGACTAGGTGACATATCCATCATTTCCCAATATCTCAACATCAATGTCACCATTCGGTGATGGAGAATATATTTGGTGGATGAGGTAAATACATTGTTTCTCCCACAGCGGGGAGCTGCCGGGTGTATCCAGTATAGTGGGATTCCCGATGGTGCACATGGCATCTGCAGAGTATCCATGTCAATGGGGAGAGGTAGAGGAACTGATGGAGCTCTCTTTTTCTCTCTCTATTAATGTTACAGTGTGCCCATCACAGTGCATCATGTTGGTGAATACCCACTGTCCGGCAGCAGTCACGGTCTCATCATTCAGAAGCAGTCAGCCATTCCCATCGTCATCGGGTCTCCACGTAGAAAAAAATGAATATATCTTGGATAAAGGCCGTCCCCTTGATGCACGTTTCAAAACATCATCCTCACCACCAATCAACCACATCAAAGTATTCCATGTGTACGGAGAGCAATAGGGTCACTTTGAGTGTCTGGGAGCTGACGATCAGAGATGGAGCAAAACCTCCCATGTCTGAACGGGTCTGAGTGAACCCCCCAGTACACAATATCATTAAGTCCTGTAATCCGTCTCCATTTTAGCAACATATTGCTTTCCGTTATTTCTGTAAATGAAATGACAGGTTATATCATGTTAAATTCCACCTGCCAAACTATTACCTATTGTCTTTACCTCTCTGAATCTATTTGCAGACTCTCCACCCTCTCTTGATAATTTGATCTTTTGCTTACCACAGCGACATCACCAAACAGTATGTGTATATCTGTTCCATCCTGCTGATCATTGATATAGATTGTAAATAGTTGAGAACCCAGCGCTTGTCATTGTGACTCCACTGGTTGCGTTCTGTCAAACTGATTGAGACTGATTTATCCTGAGTGCCTGCTTCCTGTTTGATACCCAGTCCTCCCCCATTCCTGGGCAACACAGAAAGGTTTGAATAAGAACAAGGAGCATCTGTGAGGAATCCAACCCCTCGATGAGGCTGATGTCACCACGGCCTCTGTTCCACTTTCCTGCCATCTCTCTATCCTAAACCCTCGCCTCTTGTTGTAGATTGCGCCACATGAAAAAAATCCATTCCACATCTACACTTTCAATTACCTTTAGCATTTTACAGACCACAATGAGATCTCCTTTCATTCTTATAAACTCGAGAGTATAGGCCTAAACTGCTCAATTTCTCTTCATAAGGTAAACACTTAAAATATGGAATCAATCTAATGAAGCTCTTCTGAATTGTCTCCAATGGAAATACCTCATTCTGCAGGACACCCAAACTGTACTCCAGTTGCAGCCTCACTAATGCCTTGCATAGCTATACCTTTCTCCTCTATCCTTTTATAAATAAACACTGAAATTATGCTTGCATTTCTCATTACTTGCAGTACCCGCAGGCAGGTTTTCTGTGACATGCAAGCAGACACCCAGATCCCTCTGCACCTAAACACGATGAACTTTCCCTCCATTAGATAATAATTTGTCTTTCTATTTTACTGGCCAACTTGAATAGCCCCATATTTAATTCACTTTAATTTTCCTTGCCAAATATTGGCCCATTCACCAAACCTATCCATACAGTTTTAAAATCTCTTGCATCATCATTCCGAAGTAATTTCCCACCGATGTGAGAGTCATCTGAAAATGTGGCATCTTATTTTCTATCCCATCAACCGAGTACAGTAATACCAACGATCGCAAATGGTTGAGGCATGAGTACTGAAATCAATGGCACCCCAAAAAGTGCATTTGCCAAAGTAAAATGACACATTTATTCCATCTGACTCTATTTTGTTGGTTAACCAATCCTCCATCCAAGGTAATAAATTACTCCTAAACTCATGTTGTCTGACCTTACCTCTTACTCTTTTGAGCATATCTAATGCCTTCAGGAAGACCAGATATGTTCCATCTCCCACGATCCACCATGTTTGTGACATCTTCAAATAACTCAAGCAAACACTTCAAACTTGATTGTCCTTTGTAAAACCATGTTGACTTTGACGGATTGTGGTTTCACTTTGCAAATGTCCTGAACAATGGACTCTAACAGTTAGCCTTAAATTACAATAGTTTATTGTTACACTTTAGTCCCTAATGTATACCATTATTATAAGTTCTTCCCTTTCGAAATCCTTTCCGTTTTCTTTGAATTCCTATTTAATGGGCACACGTTTTTAAGCGATCTGCTCCAGTTGCTGTGTAAGAGTCATGTGGGGCTGAATGGACTCATCATCCTGCTGGTGTACAAACTCGATGGGCTGACGTCTTTCTGGTGTTCCCATGTTGTGTCTCCAAGGCCAGAATGACCTCCTCCTGTTGATGCTTTGGAGGATTGGGAGATTATGGAATCTTCCTGTTGATGTCTAACATTTTGAGGGGCTGATGGGTCTTCTCATACTTCTCCATGGAAATATTGAACGGTCTCCTCATGTATCCCGGAGATGGGACCGAGGGATTGATTGGTATTCTCTTGTTCCCATACAACAGACACGTGTCTAAATTACCACTTCCTTTCTCATGAAAGAAGCCTCAGATTGTTTTTATCCTTATCCAATTCCCTTGCAATAGGCTCGGTGGGTCTGAATGGCCTCCTATTACCCCAGTGTAACAATCTCTAGTCGCTGTGTGACCTCTTCCAGTTCCCATGTTACAGACTTGAGGAGGCTGAATTGACTGATCCTGTTGCTATTTAACAGGATACTGGTGCAGCATGCCCTACTGTTACAGGGTCGAGTGGCTGATTGGCCTCCTTCTGTAAATGTATATCAGGCTCCAGGGGCTGAACAGCCTCGCCCTATTCTGGTTTAACAGGGTCGAAGGCCTGAATATCCTCCTGTTGTTCCTGTGTAACAGGCTGGGCAATGGAATGGATTGCTCCACTATCTGTGTAATTCGCTTCACTTGTTGAATCCTTCTGTCATCTATGTTGAAATAAGATCATCCTTAATTTTTTGTAAACCCCAATGGCTACTGGGTCAACCTGATCATCCTTTCGTTATAAGCTAGCAAATTCATTGCAGGAATCAGTTGAGGGAACCATCTCTGAGCTGCTTCCAATATGACAACATCCTTTCTTCATTGAAGAGATTAAATCTGTACTCACTACTCCAGATGTGATCTCACTAAGATCCTGTACAGCAGCAGCAACACTTTACCAGCCTGCTGTAAGGTTCCCACCCAGGTTAGAGCAGTCCCAGCTCTCTGGGGGAATACAGAGCATTGTTGGAAGATTATTGTCTTTCTCTACGCCACAGCATAACGGAAGATCTGGAGAAATTACAGTTTGAGAAGATCATAAATGATGTGGCGAAATGATCTCTACCATTAATCTCTCCAGAGCCCACGTTGCTCAGATTCCACAGAATCTAGTAAGGTGGGGCAAACATTGATGGGAGTTATATATCAAAGTGAAAGCTGCAGTACAAATGCTGGACATGTAATAAAACAGGAAGTGAGATATACACATTTGTGAGTACTGCAGTAATAATATATGTTTAAATTATATATAAACTGTGTTAACCCAATTGAATGCTAGTGCTGGGAAAATGGATTTCATGACCGCGTGTGGGATGGTTTACATTAACATTATGTCGAGCACTGAGCTCGAGATCAGGTTATTTAGGAATTGGTGTTGAGTGATCAGAAGAGCTCATTGAAAATTTTGCAGGAAAGGACATTTTGGGAACAGTGACCACAATCTATTGGTTTTCTTTTATGCTGTTTGAGTACACGCCGATTTTTGTTGTATTTGAAGTAACCGTTAGAAATCTGAGTCATGCAGACCGTGAAGGTGTGAGGAGAAAGTGGGGACTACAGATGCAGGAGATCAGAGTCGAAGAGTGTGGTGCTGGAAAAGCACTGTCAGGCAGCATACTAAGAGCAGATAAATCGATGTTTTGGGCATAAGCATAATGAAGCTTATGGGCCAAGGGGACTGAGAGATAAATGAGAAGAGGGTGCGGCAGGGGGTAGATAGCTGGGATTGCAATAGGTAGATGAAGGTGGGGTTGAAAGTGATAGGTGATGAAGGGAGACAGAACGCCTCATCTACTGCATCCATTAAACCCAATGTGGTCTTCTCTACATTGGCGAGGCAGGAGGTCAACTTGTAGATCATTTCAGGGAACATCTCTGGAACAGCCACATTGAACGACACCATTGCCTAGTGGCTGAGCACTTTAACTCCCCTTCCCACTCTGCCAAGGATATGAGGGCACTGGGACTGCTCCATCGCCGAACCCGAGCCACCTGAAGCCTGGAGTAAGAAAGCCTCCTCTTCTGCCTTAGGACCCTCCAACCACAGGGGATCATAGTTGATTTCCCCATTTCCCAATTTCCCCTAATCACATTTTATCCTACTCCAATCTTCCAAGTCAGCACCGCCCTTTTGAACGTTCCGATGTGTCCACCTTCCTTCCTATCAATCTGGTCCACCCTCCCCTCGACTATCACTTTCAACCCCACCTTCATCTACCTATTAGATGAAAGAAGGCATCTTAGAAAAATGCCAAGTGTTGCAGTAAGCCAGTGGATTCAGAGAAATGTAAGACCCAGCAAAGGATGACCAAGAAACTGAGAAGAAAATCAAAAAGAGAACAAGCGTGCAAATGAAAGAAAAACATAAAGACTGCTAAAAAGCGTCTATCAATGTATGAAAAAAAATAAAAACAAGGTCAAATGTGCAACAGTTGATGTGCGATCAGGATAATTTATTGCAGATAACAGAGAAAACGCAGAGAAAAGAAATAGTTTCTTTGTGTCTATCTTCATGGAAGAATGTCCAGAAATTCTTCCAGAAATACCAAGTGACCATGGGACTTGTGTTCGTAAAATCTAAGATCATTCTTATCAGTGTTGGGGTCATCTTTGAAAAGAAAACTGGATTGAGTATTTACACATCTGACAGACGAGGTGTACTTCATACAAAAATTTCAGAGGAAGCAGCAATAGACATGTTGATTGCATCGCGGATTTTCACTTTATTTTCCGACCAATTCCCGAAAGGCATTTAGCCAATCTGGATAAGGCAAAGGTTATAAATATTATCCACCAGTTTAAGAAAGGATGAAGGTGGAGAGTGGTGAACTCGTCATCAGCAATCGTGTATCTGTTGGACTCGATTACAAAGAACATGCTACTAGATATATAGAAGGTAATAACATAACTGGGGAGTGTGAGAATGTGCCGATGAAAGGAAAACCAGAAGTGGCAAACATTTTTTTGGAATGGTTTGAAGATAATTCTTGTGGACATAGACAATTACAGACCAATGTATAACGTATAGTTGGAGATTCATGAGATCGTTTTAAAAACTCACACAGTAAGCTCATAAGAAAAGTTAAAGCGAGAGGTATTGGGAAGAACATATGCAAATGGAAAAGTAAAAAATAGGTTTACATTCATGTGAATGTAATTGGAATATAGAGGATGTCGTGCACCAGTTGCATCGAGTGTTCATGAGACTACCCTTAGAGTATTGTGTACCGTTTGGACTCCCAATCTAAGAAAGAATATATTGATTACAGAGGAACTGCAAAAGGTATAATCCAGATTAATCCCTAAAATGGCAAGTTGTCTGATGTGGAAACTCAGCCTGTAATCTCGAGTTTGAAAACATGAGAGGTGATTGCAGTGAAATTTAGAAACATAAGGGGACTGAATAACAGAAGGACATGGAGAAGTGCAAGTAGGCGAGATCTGGAAGAATCCCACGATATTCTACACGGACAAGTAGAAGAGAATAATCAGCAAACCGTTAGTGTCCATTAGAAATCAAAGGGGCAATCTGTGTGTCAAGCTGGAGAACATTGATGGCTTGTTACATGAGACCTTCACATCTATTTTACATGGGAGGAGGAGGATGCAGGTACAGAATTTAAGAAGATGGACTGGGAAGCTCTTGAACAGATTGATGTAAAATACGAGATTGGATTTGAGGCTTTGTTCTGGATAAATTTGGACCAATCTCCATGTCTGAATGAGTTGTCTCATAGGCGGCTGTTGGGGCAAGGAAGGAAAAACCCTGACTGAATACATTAATTAGAATCTGACCATAGGGGAGGTGCCAGAGAACTAGGGAACTGCTAATACGATTCCATTTCACAGTAAGGGTGGGAGGAATAGACCAGGTAACTATAGACGAGCGAGTATTCGATCACTGTTAAGGAAACTACTGGAGAAAATAGGGAAGGAGAAAATCGAACTCCAATCAGAGTCACAAGGTTTGATTAGGCATACTTATCATGACTTTATCAGAAGGAAGTCACGTCCAATGGATGTGATTGAATTAGTTTGAGGAGGTCGATTAGTTAGCTTTGTAGGAAGGCCTTTGACAAATTCCCACCTGGGAAACTGAAAGATAGAGTAAAATCTCACAATATGAAGGATAACTTGACAAGTTACAACGAAAACTGTCTTAGTAGCAGGAGACAGAGGGTGGTGGGAGAAGGCTGTTTGCGTGACTGGAGACCAGTGTCCCCTGGTGTACAACAGGGATCAGTGCTGTGTCCCTTATTGTTTGTGTTATTCATAACAAAACATAGATCTGAATGTGGAGGGGGCTAGGGAGTGGAGAGTGGGGAAGGTGTGATAAGTAAGTGTATGTTTGACATAAAGATTGGCTGGGTGGTTCGCAGTGAGGAGGAAAGCCTTAAGTTACAGGAAGATGCAGATAGAATGGTCAGATGGGCAGATCAATGGCAGATAGAATGTAACCCTGATAATTATGAGGTGATGCCCTTTGGGAGAAGGAACCAGGCAGGGGAGGACTCATTGAAAGGTAGCATACTGGGAATCTCAGAGTGTGCTTCACCACACATCCCTGAATGTGGCTGGACAGGTTAATGGACGAGTTAAGAATTCGATCTTGGGTGTTGTTTTTCCTAATCAGGGTGTAGATTATAAAAGCTTTCAGGGCTTTGGTTCGGCCAGAATGGAGAATTGTATGTAGTTCTGGGAGCCACATTCCAGGAAGGATGTGATTGTACTGGAGAGGGTGCAGAGGAGATTCACCAGGATGTTCCCTAGGATGGAGCATATCAGCTACGGAGAGAGGCTGGATAAGCTCGGGTTATTTACTTTGGAGCAGAGAAAGCTGAGGGGTCCGTGATTCATAAGGATAAAATTATAAGCGACACGGACAGGGTGGATAGACAGCAGCTGTTCGTTTTCGTCAGAGGGCCAAGAACAAGTGAGCACACTTTTAAAGTGAAACGTTTGGGTTTCAAGAGAGGATTTAAACATTTTTTTCTGCTCACGGGTGTTGTGTTCTGGGATTACTTCCTGAGAGGGGAATTGTCACGGGTAACCTCACAATCATTAAAAAGTACTTGGACGAGCACTTGGAAGTGTCATAACGTTCCGGGCTATGGGCCTGCTGTAGGAAAGTGGGACTAATATAGATCGTACTGTACTTCTGTTGGCACAGAGTCTATGTCCCTGTGAGTGTATGGTGTGGAAGGTCAATTATTCAGCAGTTTAAGGCAGGAATTGATGAGTTTCTGAAGAGTATATTCACAAGGGTTATAAGAGTGAACTGTAATAACATGATAAATCATGTCAATGTGAAGAATATGAGTAACAAGTGCAGCTTCCTTACAGTTTTAAACCAGAGAATGGAGAATGGGGAACAGGGAAATTGCAGAAGTATGAAGCATTACTTCAGTTCTGTCTTCACAGAACTTTCAAACAATACAAGGAAAACCAAGTCTGGTGTGGGAAAATGATAGAGTACATGGAACATAGTAAGTAAATGGTTTAGGAGAAATTATTGGGGTTGAAAGTAATGGTCATAGACAACACTAACATAGATTTATGAAATGGGAATTATGTTGGAGAAACTGAATGGGAGACAAATGAAAGAGAAGCAATATATGTTAAACATTTTGATTTTTAGAAAACTTTTGGTACAGCTCCAAGCCCAGTTTGCATAAGCAAATCTTAATGGATTGGGGCTAATGTATGGGCATGTTTCTAGAATGGGACAGCTGGCAGGAAGCAATGAATAGAAATAAACAGACTCGTCAAGCAACAGCCTGACATTGTCTGCAAGGTACGATTCTGTAAGGTATAAGTCCTTCCACATGTAGTCAAGAAACGTTGCGGTCAATTAAACAATTCACTGGAGGAAGAGATTCCACAAATAATCCCTTCCTCCATGATAGAAGAGCCCAGCACTTTAGTGTATAAGATAAGGCTGATTTATTCGCAATAATCCTCAGTCAGAAGTGCTGTGTGGATGATCCATTTCAGCCTATGTCCCAGATTCCCCATTACCTTCCCTGGATATCTCCTGTCTCATTAGCAGGACGGATACAGCAGAAGTGGCAGCATATTGGGATACAGTTGGAATGGAATTGCTCTCGGAGTCCTCAACAGTGACTCCGTATCCCATGAAATCTCATGGCATTAGTTTACACATGAGAAAGGAAACCTCCTGCTGATTACCATATACCAGCCTCTTTCAACTGATGAATCAATACTCCTTCATGCTGATCAACACTTGGAGGAAGCACTGAGAGCAGCACGGACGCAAGATGTACTCTGGGTGGCGGATTTCAATGTCCACCTCCAAGGGTATCTCAGCTACAGCATTACTGATCGAGCTGGCCAGGACCTAAAGGCTATAACCGTTAGACTGGCATGTGGTGAAGGAGCCAACAAGAGGAAAATACATACTGACCACAGACTTACTAATCTGCCAGTTTCAGAAGTATCTGTCCATGACAGTATCAGTAAGAGTCGCCACCGCATAGTCATTGTGGAGACAATGTCACACCTTCACATTGAGAATAGCTTCCACCATTTTAGGTGTAACTACCACGCTTCTAAATAGGACAGACTTCGAACAGATCTTGCAGCTCAAGTCTGGGTGTCCATAAGGTGCTGTGGTTCATCTATAGGAGCAGAATGTTACACCCACACAACCTCATGGTGTGGCATATCCACCTAATAACAATTACCATCAATCCAGAGGATCAACCTTGGTTCAATGGAGTGTGCAGGATGGCAGGAGCAGTACTGGCATACCTGACAATGAGCTGTCAGCCTGTTGAAGCCACCAAACAGGACAACGTGTGTGCCAAACAGCATAAGCAGTAAGTGATAGACAGAGCCAAGTGATCCCACAAGCAAATGATCAGATCTAAGCTCTGCAGTCCTTCCACATCTAGTCGAGAAACGCTGGGGACAATTAAACAATTCACTGGAGGAAGAGATTCCACAAATAACCGCTTCCTCCATGATGGAAGAGCCCAGCACTTCAGTGTATAAGATAAGACTGGTCCATTCGCAACAATCTTCAGTCAGAAGTGCTGAGTGGATAATCTATCTCAGCCTCCTCCAGCGGTCCTCAGCGATTCAGTTACCAGTCATCAACCAATTCGATTCAGTCCACCTGATATCCAGAAACGGTTGGAGATACTGGATACTCCAAAGGGTCCATACTCTGACAACATTCAGGCAATAGTACTGAAAACTTGTGCTCCATAACTTGCCACTCCCCTAGCCAAACTGTTTCAATACAGTTACAACAATGGCTTTCCCCGATTATGTGGAAAATTACCCCAAGTATCTCCTGTTAATAAAAAGCAAATATATTTCCAAGTCAGGATGGTGAATGGCTTGGAGGGGAACCTAAAGATGATGGTATTCCCACTCTGTCAGTCTACTCTCGATCATCAGTAAAAAGATCTCAGTGCTTTTAAGCAGCACATGCTCAGCAATACCCTGGTCGGGCTCCACCAGGGCCACTCAGCTCCTGACCACATTACTGTGGATCAAACATGGACAAAAGAGCTGAATTCCAGACGTGGGGTGAGAGTGACAGTACTTTAAAACGAGGCCGCCTTCGACCAAGTGTGGCATTAAGGGACCTTAGCAAACCTGCAATCAATGGGTATCAGGGGCAAATTCCCCGCTGGTTAGAATCATACTTGACACGTAGGAAGATGGTCATAGTTGATGAAGGTCAGTCAACTCAGATCCAAGTCTTTCGAAGTCCCTTGGGCAGTGGCCGAAAACCTCTTCAGGGCTGCTTCATCAACGACCTCCCCTCCATTTTAAGGTCAGAAGTGGGGATGTTCGCTAATGATTGCACAATATTCTGCAACATCTGTGGCTCCTCAGATACTGAAGCAGTCCATGTTCAAATGCGACAAGATCTGGACAGTATCCAGGCTGACAAGTGGCAAGTAATATTCAGGCCACACAAATGCCAGACCGTGACCATTATCAATAAAATACAATCTAACCTGCCCCTTGGCATTCAATGGTGTTACTATCACTGAATCCCCCAGTATTAAAGTCTTGGTAGGTAATCCTTGCTCAGACACTCACTGGTCTCGCCACATAAACACAGTAACTACAAGAGCAGGTCAGAAGCTAGGAATACTGCGGGCGAGTAACTTGACTTCCAAACGTCTGTCCATCATCTACAATGCATAAAGTCAGAAGTGTAATAGGAGACTCCCAATTTGCCTGGATGAGTGCAACCCCCAAAACACTCAAGAAGCTTTATACCATTCAGGACAAAGCAGCCAGTTTGACTGTCTCTTCATCCACAATGCTCCACCATCAACGCTCAGCAGCAGCAGCAGTGTTTTACTATCTACGTAGGGACATATGCTCCTTTTTGTTGTTCCCTTCTGCATAAACCTCTGAGGTCCCTGCAGCGCAGTGAGTTCTGTAACCAGAAGTCAATATTGGGCATGGCATTGGCACGCTGATCAGTGTATATCCAACCAGCAAGTGGGGAGCTATAACACGGAAAAGGATCTGCATCTCCTTGTACACCAGACGCTGAAAGCAATATTGCAGAAAGAGGAAGCAGTGAGGAAGATAAATGGTATGTTGACCTTCATTTCAGGGGGATGTGAGTCCAGGAGAAAGGGTGGCTTACTGCAGTTGTACAGGGCCTTGGAGAGATCCCATCTCGAGCATTGTGCAGTATTGTGTGCAGGTATGGTCTCCTTACCTGATAAAGGACAAACCTGACATTGATGGAGAGCAGTGAAGGATGACCAGATTGGTCTCTGGGATGACGGGCTTGTTTTGGGAGCAGAGTTTGGGAGACTGGGCCAGTATTCCATGGGGTTTAGGAAAATGAGTGGAGATCTCAGTGAAATATACAAACCTCTGACAGGGTGAGACAGATTGAAAGCAGGGATGATAATTCCTCTGGCTCGGACGTCTAAAACAAGGGGCCACAGTATTAGGTACAGGCAGTCACTCTGCATTGAGATGAGAATAAATGTCTGCACTCACAGACTGGTGAATATGGGGAGTTCGCTCGCACCTGAAAACCAAGACACTGATTATAAATAAGGATTTAGAGACAGTAAAGGGATGGTGGGAGAGCAGGAGTCCGGTGTGGAAATAAATGGCCAACCATCATTTCATTGAATTGTTAGCAAACTCGATGGAACAAACGTACTACCGCACCACCTATTTTACAGTTTCCCAAGGTCACTCATATTATCGGATATGTATATCATGTGGGGTAAGTGCATTGAGGAGATTTTTTTCATGAACTAGAATGGGGAGGCACAATGTGTTGTATGATCTACTCCTTTCCCGCTGTTTCTGTTCTCTGGGAAAGCTCGGTAAATGTTGTCACAAGCTCTCAGATGTTAAGAAGGAGCTCTCTGCAGAATCGACAGGACTGTGTTGCCATTCCCTTTTCCGACACTGATGCTGAGGCCGGGTGTTCTGTCTGGTTTCATCCTTTCAGACCTCTGAGTAGTTTGGTACAAATGAGTGCTTTGCTTGGCCGTTTCAGAGACCATTGAAATGTTTATCACATGTCTTTGGAGATACGTTTAGCCCAGCCCAGGAAATCATGGGAGATTCACTTCCTTTCTGTGCGGCACGGTGGCACAGTGGTTAGCACTGTTGCCTCACAGCGCCTGAGACCAGTGTTCAATTCCCACCTCAGAGGACTGACTGTGTGGAGTTTGCACGTTCTCCCCGTGTCTGCGTGGGTTTCCTCCGGGTGGTCCGGTTTCCTCCCACAGCCCTAAAGATGAATTCAGGTGAATTGGCCATGCTAAATTGCCCGTAGTGTTAGGTAAGGGGTAAATGTAGGGGTATGGGTGGGTTGCGCTTCGGCGGGTCGGTGTGGACTTGTTGGGCCGAAGGGCCTGTTTCCACACTGTAATGTAATCTAATCTAATCTAAAAGTACATTAGAGAAGGAAATTCTGTTTACAATCCGTATTGGCTTCAAGGTCACTATTACTGACACCAGATTTTAGATCTTGATATTTTATTAATTATTTTTAACTTCCACCCTCTGCCAGAGCATTAGCCTGGTCTAGATTAGTAATCCCGTGACATTTCCACAATACTATCTCCACATGGGGCCCTATCGGAAACCACGCTACGCAGGGTATTTCTGTGCTGCTTGACAGCTCTGTCAAAAAGAACTCCCACCGATTTGACTGTCGTGATGGGACTGAGGGGGTGATAATTGGTCAGATTGTAATTATTCCCCTCTTAGGGGACTGGACATAACTGAGTAATTATCCACATTGCCAGTGAGATGTTAGAGTTGGAGTTGGACTGAAACAGCTTCCCCACGGACACGGCTTGTTGTGTAGCACAAGGCTTCAGTCCTGTTGCAGGAATGGTGTCAGGACCCATTGCCTTTATCGTATCTACTGTGTTCAACTGTTTCTTCCTCTCACATGCAGCAAATCGAATTGGTTGAAGACTGGCATCTGTGATTTTGTGGGCATCATGATGAGGGTGAGGTGTATCATCGACTCAACACGTCTGGCAGAGGATGGTGCAGATAAAACATCCTTCTCTTTTACACTGATGTGCAGGTCTGTTCCATTATTTAGAATGGGGAAGTTTGTGGAGCCCTCGCCTCCAGTCATTTGTTTAATCGTCCATCACCATTTATGACTGAATGTGGCAGGGCTGCAGGGCTTCGTTCAGATCTGTTGGTAAAGTCTGGTAGCTTTAATGAGTTAGCATCAGGTTAAGGTTCATGTGATTCTGACTCTGACATGTTCACCCACACTCGTCACCGAGCCATAGATGGTGTTGATTGTAATGACAGACTGAGGTGTCACCCTGGCAAAAAGTTAAGGTTGTGGTTGAATGCTGTTCTGCTTCTCCTGCTACCGTGGTCTACAGCACTACATGAATACGCACTTTCGAGCTGCCATATCTGCAATGCAATTCTGCTGTCTGTTCCCCAATTCTCCCTGAGACCCATACACCCATCAGCCCTGCACTCAGTGACCTAACCTGGTTTCTGATGTGGAAATGCTTCAATTTTCAAACTCTCATTTGCTGAGGGTCTGTCTCCCCGGGTCTTGCTTCCAATCTGACACATTCCGCAAAAGCATTTAACTGATCTTAATTCAAATGTTTAATTCACCTGAATCTTTTTCCTTGAGGAATGCCATCTTCTGTGTTTAAAGTGAATGTGTTTCCTCTGTTTCTCTCCCTTATCATGATTAAGAGCTCTGTAGTGTCAGTGATGCCAGCCTTATATAGTTTCAGAGCCAATGAATTCTCTGGATTCCCAATCATCTTCACCACATTGTATGTTTTCTCTTTTGGTTTGATGCCTTATCACTCATGGCTGCCTTGTCCTCCCATGAGTATGTTTCATCTTCTTGGGGTTACATTTCTGGTATTATCTTCCGAATTATCCCCACAAACTTCTGCTATTGCGGCTCCATGGTCTTTCCTGCTCAGCTCCCCTTCCAATTAACTCTGGCCAGCTCCTCCCACATGTCTTTGTAGTTACATTGCTTAATTATAACCACATTACATCGTGAAGAAAGCATTGCGTATAAACTGAAAGAAGGAGTTTTGAGAGATGGGCCACGAAGAATGACTGGTCGATTTTTTAACTAGATACAAATGGAGAACGAGTGAGAGAGATGATATAGATATGGAGATGTGGAAAATGAGAAAACCATATTATCGAAAGAAGTAGATATACTTCTCTCAATATTTTGGCAATTCCTGTGTGCTGTGGTCCTTTGTACAGTGCACGTACAACAGAGCAATATGTTCAAATGCTGAGTCTGATGCCATAACTTTTCTCTCCAACAATATGACAGACACTAGCTTTGGAAAGAACCCAGCAGGCCAACATATTTAATTCCTGGTAGAAAGGGGATTAGCTGAAATAAGTTGAGAAACCAGAAACATGAATTTATAACACACATCCTGATAAGAATGAGAGACTAGATTTGGGAATCCCAGAAAAGGGGGAACGTTGAGAGAAAGGGAAGGTATCACTTCAGATGAGGATCAAATTATGTTTTAATATTTTATAAATTTTATACATCGTGTGCGTCATTTTTCGTTAACTGTGTCTCCGTTGTTCATTCAGAATGTGTTGTACATATGTGAACAATCTTCCTTATCTGAACACACACAGTGTATAAAAAATCATTTTTCCTCCATTTCAGACTGTCCTGTTGTCGTGCTAGTAGGATATATGAACACCAACTGGCCACCAAAAGACATGACCCACTCTCACCAGTTTCCATACATACAGAAAAAGAAGGACACCACGTTGACTGTGACAACACACACTTCCTAGGACAAAGCCACGCACGAAAGTTCTTAGAAGCATGACATTTTAGCCAGAAGTACATCAATACACACATCAATTTAGATCCTATCTACCTTCCCTTGAGCAAAAAAACTGGAAATGACATTACGCAACTTAAGAAACCAAGACCTAGAAATAGAAAGACACGATATACCACCAGTGCGTCCCCAGAGACACTCACTGATGATGTTACCCAGTCATGGTGACGAAACATCAGAAAGCAAACCTTCAAGCTCAGCGAGTTAACATACATACTTATAAATTGTTATTTTACTCTTAATCGTGGAATTTGCGACTACTTTGTCACTCATGTTTTAAGAGATAACGAGGTGAGCTGAGCTTTTCTGGGTGTGTGGGTTTAATTAACAGAGTGGTTCAACATCGACATCATAACAGTTTGAGGGCTTGTCGTATGGGATTTAGACATACTTAAACAGATTTTGGGTACAAAAGGTCCCAGCAGATTCCATCACTTGGCACTAGATCTTCAAGTAAAACAGGTGAGAAAATTCATTTAATTTTGTTTCCTTGTGGTTGGTTAATTTAAAAGAAATGGCTTTTAATATTAATAAAATGGTTCTGAGGTTTGAAGATGGTACCCAAATTTGCCAAGAAAGTGTAGAAAGACAAAGGAAGGGCATATTTTTGAATTAACATGTAGATTTGAATTGGGTTTCACCAGAGACAAAAGGAAAGCTGTCATCATAATGGAGTTGGTCAAGCACTTTGGTGTATCAGAGAAGCAGGAAACTGCAGTCGAGTTCGAAAAAACTTAAATTGCAAATATGACAACTGCAGTAAGAACATAAAGAGAGAGACTGAAAGAGAGAGAAGATAGAGAAAGAGAAAGAGAGGAAAAAGGAAGAGAGGGAGAATTTGAAAATCAGAAGTTTGGAATTAGATAAGAAAGTTAAATTAGCAGGATGAAGATGAAGGGAGAATGTAGGGATATATATATAACAATGTTCATACATTGCCATATTTCGGTGCGAAAAATTCCAAAACCGTTTTTATTTCATTTGCGAAATTGGCTCGGCAGATGGCATGTCCAGTGAACCAGTGGGTAATGCTAGTTCAGACTAAGCTGGTGGGTACAGCTTGAGAGGTATGTGCAGTGCTGTCACATGAGGGAGCAAGAGATTACGTAGATGTCAAACAGGCTATGTTAAGTGCTTATGAATTGGTACTAGAAGAATATAGACAGCAGTTCAGAAATATACAGGCGGAACCAGGTCAGATTTATATTGAGTTTGAAAGAATTAGACACAGTCATTTTGATAGATAGGTGCAGGCCTTAAAAATGGATAAGACCTGTGAGGCTCGAAGGGAGATTATTCTGCTGGAGACTCACTTCCAGAGATGGTAGGAATTCGTGTGAATGAACAGGAAGTTCAAGAAGTGAGAAGCGCAGCAGAAATGGCAGTTAAGTATGCATTGGTGCATGAGATGAAATTTAGCTTCTGGGAGGATTTTCATCCTGTGAGGGATAGAAATTGGGAGAAGGGGAGATCCTACACTACAAAACATAGAGAAAAAGCACACTGGCAATAGTTTAACACCGGTGGAAAAGAAGCCCAAGGGGGTTGAAAGGTGGTTAAAGGCCTCAAGTGTTCTCACGATAACGGAGTGGAACACATAAAATTACAGTGCTGATGGTTTAAGAAGGGCACTGGGAAAAGGTGTTTTCACTGCAGTAAGCTGGGATACACAGTGCTGGGCATTGAAGGAAGGCATTTTGGGAAAAGATGTGGTAAAAGAGTGAACCAGGTAAAGGAGACCCCAAGTAGAGCCGAGGAGCTGCAGGAGAGCGCACAGCCTAGACAAGGGCTGTGTATGGAATCAGTGCCTTGACCCGATAAAGAATTCGCCTTTGTAGATAAACCTTACTAAGAAAAAATGGGGTGTGGGGGGAGGACAATAAGTTCTAATTTTGCAAGATGCGGGATCTGTTCAGTTTCTAATAGTTGAGAAGTGAGGAGCCGGAAAGGCACAACATAACAGGCAGCATCCGAAGAGCAGGACAATCGACGTATCAGGCATAAACCCATCGTCAGGAATGTGGCGGGGGAACAAGGGGGCTGACAGATAAATACGAGGGTAGAAGCTGGGCTGGCAGGAGGGTCACTGGGAGGGCGATGGGAAGATGTAGGTGGGAGTATAAGTGAAATGTCAGAGGGGAGCGTGGAGTGGATAGGTGGGAAGGAAGATGGACAGTTAGGGCAGTTCAAGAGGGCAGTGCTAATTTGAATGGTTGGATCTGGGATGAGGTTGGGGAGGGGCACTTTGGAAATTGGTGAAGTCAACGTTGATGCTGTATAGTTTGACGGTTTCAGCTGTCCTACTACCTATCCACTTCACCCTCCCCTCTGACCTATCACCATCAGACCCCGCCTATATCTACCTATCGCCTTCCAAGCTATCTTCCACCCACCTCCACCTCCACCATCCTATTTAATTCTCAGCCCCTTCCACCTCCCTTACCTCTCGCTTTCCTGATGAAGGACTTCTGCCTGAAACGAGTCTTTGACAAGGAGTTTGGGTGAAGTGATGACGCCACAGTTGAAGAGGGTGAAGACATAACTGCCAAGTTCAGTCTGCTACGTGCTTGATGTGGGAGGTCAACGACTCTGGTCTGTCTGGCTCGTTTAAGTGTGGACAAATGTGTTCACGTTCAGCTCCTGACAGAGCATATTGCAGCACTGATGAAAGAACTCGAGGACCTTAGGCTGACACGAGAGAACAAGATCTTTCTGGACAAGACCTTCAGCGAGGTTATTACACCGACCATGCCAGAAAACAGCAGAAGAGAGCAGACGATGAGGAAGGCGGAGAGGAGACCCCGGGGTGCAAGAGACCTGGGGGAAGTACCTGTCGGGAACAAGTTGAATCTTTTGGAAACAGTGGAGACAGATGACACTGCCAGTCCGCGAGGCGGCCATGTCTGTCAATCAAAAGTTGGCGTGGAGGCACAGCGGAAATGTCGGACATCACACAGAGCCGTGGTAAGAGGGGACTCCATAGTGAGAGGAACTGACCAGGATTTTTGTGACAGCAGACGGGACTTAAGGATGGCGTGTTGCCTTCCTGGTGCCAGGGTTAAAGACATCACAGACAGAGTGCAGGAATTCCTCAAGGACGAAGATGAAGAGCCAGAGGTGGTGGTACATGTCAGCACAAATGATGTCGGGAAGAAGAGGAGGAACATACTACAGCGGAACCTCGAAGAACTCGGAAGAAGGCTGAAAAGCAGGACATCCAGGGTGGTTATCTCCGGTTTGCTTCCAGTTCCTCGGGCTGGAGATGCCAGAAACAGGGAGATAATGGACTTGAACGTGTGGCTGGGAAATTAGTGCAGGAAACAAGGATTTAAATTCTTGGATCACTGGGGTATGTTTTGTGGTAAGCAGAAATTATACAAGAGAGACGGTTTGCACCTTAATAGGTGAGGGACCAGCATTCTGGCAGGCAGGTTTGCTACTGCAACACAGCTATGTTTAAACTAAGTAGCGGGGGGGGGGGACAAACTGGATGTTTAAGAAGGAAATTGAAGGGAAAATTAGAACAAGGGGAGTCAAGAAAGACAATTGTATCAATGATGCAGAAAACTCAAAAAGGGATCATGCTGTAAGGTTGAGTGACATAGGAGTTGGTGGGAAGGGTGAGGGCAGTAACAAATTAAAACTACTATACATGAATGCACAAAGCATTAGAAATAAGATTAATGAGCTTGAGGCTCTTTTGGAAATTGGCAAATGTGATATTGTGGGGATAACTGAGACGTGGCTTCAAGTGGACAGGGCCTGGGAAATGAATATTCAAGGTTACACGTGCTATCGTAAGGACAGACTGACGGGCAGAGGGGTCGGGTGGCCATGTTGGTAAGGGATGATATTCAGTCCCTTGCGTGGGGGGGGACCTAGAATCAGGGGATGTAGTGTCAGTGCAGATAGAGCTGAGAAATTCTAAGGATAAAAAGATCCTCTCGGGAGTTATCTAGAGGCCTCCAAACAGTAGTCTGGATGTCGGATGTAAGTTGAATCAGGAGCCGAAATTGACCTGTCGCAAAAATGTTACTACAGTTGATATGGAGGATTTTAACATGCAGGTAGACTGGGAGAATCAGGATGGCATTGGACCTCAAGAAAGAGACTTTGTGCCTCCGAGATGGATCCTTAGATAAGCCGGTGCTGGAGCCTACCAGGGAGAAGGCAATTCTGGATCTGGTATTGTCAAACGAACCAGAATTAATCAGGGACCTCGAAGTGAAGGAGCCATTGGGAAGTAGTGACCACAATACAATAAGCTTCAATCTGCAATTTGAGAGGGAGAGGGTATAATCGGAATTGACAATATTTATATTGAATGAAGGGAAATATGGAGTATGAGGGAGGAGCTGGCCAAAGGTTTCAATGGTTTAATACCTTAGCAGGGATGACAGTGGAGGAACAATGGCGGATATTTCTGTGTTTCATGCAGAAGATGCAGGATCAGTTCATTCCAAAAAGGAAGAAAGATCCTAGGAGGAAGCATGGGTGGCCGTGGCTGACGAGGGAAGTTAAGAAACATATAAAGTTAAAAGAGAAAAAGTATAACATAGCAAAGATAAGTGGGAAAACGGAGGACTGGGAAGCTTTTAAATAACAACAGAAGATTACTAAGAAGTAAATACGCAGAGAAAAAATGAGGTCGAAGGAAAACTGGCCAAAAATATAAAGGAGGTTAGTAAAAGCTTTTTCAGGTATGTGAAAGGAAAAAGAATTGTTCAGACTAAAATTGAGCCCTTGAAGAGAGAAACAGGTGGATATATTACAGGGAACAAAGAATTGGCAGAAGAATTGAATTGATATTTCAGATATGTGTTCATTGGGGAAGACACAAGTAATCTCCCTGAGGTAACAGCGGCTGTAGGACCTGAACTTACGCGAATTTATATGTGCCAGAAATTGGTGTTGGAGAGACTGTTATGTCTGAAGTTTGATAAGTCCCCGGGGCCTGGTGGTCTGCATCCCAGAGTACTGAAGGAGGTGGCTCGAGAAATCGTGGATGCGCTGGTGATTATTTACCAGAGTTCGATAGATTCGGGTTCGGTTCCTGCGGATTGGAGGGTGGCTATATATTGTACAACCTTTTAAGAAAGGTGGAAAGAGAAAACAGGAAATTATAGACAAGTTTGTCTGACCTCAGTGGTGGGAAAGATGCTGGAGTCTATTATAAAGGATGAAATTACGACACATCTGGATAGTAGTAACAGGATAGGTCAGAGTCAGCATGGATGTATGAAAGGGAAATCATGCTTGACAAATCATCTGGAATTTTTTGAAGATGTAACTCTGAAGATGGACGAGGGAGATCCAGTAGATGCAGTGCACCTGGACTTTCATATAGCTTTTGATAAAATCCCACATAGGAGGTTAGTGAGCAAAATTAGGGCGCATGGTATTGGGGACAAAGTACTGACTGGGATTGAAAATTGGTTGGCTGATAGGAAACAAAGAGTAGTGATAAACGGCTCGATTTTGGAATGACAGGCAGTGACCAGTGGGGTACCGCAGGGATCAGTGATGGACTGCAGCTTTTTACAATATATGTTAATGATATAGAAGATGGTATTAGTAATAACATTAGCAAATTTGCAGATGATACTAAGCTGGATGGCAGGATGAAATCTCTGGGAAGCAAGGGAGGAGATTGCAGAGCCATTTGCCTTGATTTTTATGTCCTCGTTATCTACAGGAATAGTGCCAGAAGACTGGAGGATAGCAAATGTGGTTCCCTTGTGGTTCCCTTTACCCTCGTAAAGGTTCCCCATGGTAGGCTACTGCAAATAATACGGATGTATGGCATTGAGGGAGAGTTGGTGGTTTGGATTAGGAATTGGCTGGCTGGAAGAAGACAGTAGTAGTTGATGGTAAAGGTTCATCTTGGAGTGCTGTGACGAGCGGTGTTCCGCAAGGATCTGTTTTGGGACCATTGCTGTTTGTCATTTTTATCAATGACCTGGAGGAGGGGCCAGAAGCTTGGGTGAGCAAGTTTGCGGGCGATAATGAGGACAATGAGGAAGGATGTGTCAGGTTACAGCAGGATATAGATAACCTGCAGAGCTGGCAGAAAGGTGGCAAATGGAGTTCAATGTAGGTAAGTGTGAGGTGATTCACTTTGGTAAGAGTAACAAAAAGATGGGGTACTGGGCTAATGGTCGGATACTTGGTAGTGTGGATGAGCAAAGGGATCTTGGTGTCCATGTACACAGATCTCTGAAAGTTGCCACCCAGGTGAATAGTGTGGTGAAGAAGGCATATGGCGTACTGACTTTTATTGGTAGAGGAATTGAGTCCTGAGGTCATGTTGCAGTTGTATAAGACACTGGTGCGGCTGCATCTGGAGTATTGTGTGCAGTTTTGGTCGCCATATATAGGAAGGATGTGGAGACACTGGAACGGGTGCAGAGGAAGTTACCACGATGTTGCCTGGTATGGTAGTAAGTTCGTATGAGGAAAGGCTGAGGCACTTGGGGCTGTTTTCATTGGAGAAAAGAAGGTTTAGGGTTGACTTGATAGAGGTGTACAAGATGATTAGGGGTTTAGATAGGGTTGACCATGAGAACTTTTTTCCACGTATGGAGTCAGCTATTACGAGGGGGCATAGCTTTAAATTAAGGGGTGGTAGGTATAGGACAGATGTTAGGGGTAGATTCGTTACACAGCGAGTCGTGAGTTCATAGAATGCCCTATAAGTAGCAGTGGTGGACTCTCCCTCTTTATGGGCATTTAAACTGGCATTGGATAGGCATATGGAGGATAGTGGGCTAGTGTAGGTTAGGTGGGCTTGGATCGGCGCAACATCGAGGGCCAAAGGGCCTGTACTGCGCTGTATTTGTCTATGTTCGATGTTCTATGTTCTATGAAATGTGAAGAGGATGTTAGGAGATTGCAGCGTGACCTGGACAGGTTAGTAGAGTGGCCAGATGCATGGCAAATGCAGTTTAATGTGGATAAATGTATGGTTATGCACTTTGGTGGCAAGAACAGGAAGGCAGATTGCTACCTTAATGGAATCAATTTAGGTAAAGGGGCAGTACAAAGAGATCTGGGTGTCCTTGTACACCAGTCAATGAAGGTGAGCATGCAGGTACAGCAGGTAGTGAAGATGGCTAATAGCATGCTGGCCTTCATAACAAGGGGGATTGAGTATAGAAGCAATGAGGTTTTTCTGCAGCTGTACAGGGCCCTGGTGATACCACACCTGGAGTACTGTGTGCAGTTCTGGTCTCCAAATTTGAGGAAAGATATTCTGCTATTGAGGGAGTGCAGCATAATTTCTCGAGGTCAATTCCTGGAATGGCGGGACTATCTTACGCTGAAAGACTGGAGCAATTGTGCTTGTATACCTTTGAGTTTAGAAGACTGAGAGGGGATCTGATTGAGACATATAAGATTATTAAAGGATTGGACACTCTGGCAGCAGGAAACATATTTCCGCTGATGGGTGAGTGCCGTACCAGAGGACACAGCTTAAAAATACGGGGTAGACCATTTAGGACAGAGATGAGGAGAAACGTCTTCACCCAGAGAGTGGTGGCTGTGTGGAATGCTCTGCCCCAGAGGGCAGTGGAGGGCCAGTCTCTTGATTCATTTAATAAAGTGTTGGATACAGCTCTCAAAGATAGTGGAATCAAGGGTTATGGAGATAAGGCAGGAACAGGATACTGATTAAGGATGATCAGCCATGATTATATTGAATGGTGGCGCAGACTTGAAGGGCAGAATGTTCTACTCCAGCACATATTGTCTATTGTCTATAACTTCAACTTTCCTACCCCTCGGATGCTGCCGACCTGCTGTGCTTTTCCAGCCCCTCACTTTTCAACTCTGATCTCCAGCATCTGCAGTCCTCACTTTCTCTCGGCCTCCAATAGTAAGAGATGGAAGTATTTTCACCTTTTCTGACATGTTACTCAACAGTGTGATAATATGTGGAATGGGGTCAGAAATTAAGCATTCCCTTGTGAAACATCACGTTGGAGTGCCACATCAAGGTTGGGGAAGTAACAGTGAGATTGAGTGACAGAGGGTCAATTCCAGTAATACAGTTTGTTCTTGGGAATGATTTAGCAGGATCCAAGGTGGGAAAGGCACCCCATGTGGTGGAGAAGCCAAAGTAAGGCCAGGGAACAGCGGAATTACAATAAAACTACCCAGGGATTTTTCCAGACTGTGTAGTAACAAGATCCCACTGTCGTAAGTTCCAGCAGGAAGGAAAACCGAAAGAAAACGCCAAAGGAGTTGATGCACGGAAGACTCAGGCTAAAGCATTTCTAGTGGTTGGAATGCACAAGGACGTGGTTAATTTTTTTGTACATGTCATACATTCCAAATGGTAGGTAGGTCACATGCAGTATTAAAACAAGCACCTTTGTTGCCAATTCGTGTATTCGAAGAACTTCTCACGTGAGTTATGATTAATTGTGGAGCTCCCCTTTCCAAATTAAAGTGGAAACTAATATCTGCTGATCATCATCGATGTGTCCACCAGATTTCCAGAGGCAATTCCATATGGGTTATTAAGGCAAAAAGGGAGGTAGAGGAGTTGGTAGCTTTCTTTACTCACTGTGGGCTACGCCGTGTGATTCGGTCAGACCAAGGGTCTCATTTTACCAACCAGCTGTTTAAGGACAGCAGTGAAAATCAAGTGCGTCCCATCCCGAATCCCACGGAGCCTTGGAAATTTGGCATCAGATGCTGAAGACAATATTAAAGGCGTACTGTCAGAGTTACCCGAATGATTGGAATAAAGGTGTGTCATTATATTGTTTGCCATTAGAGATTCCCCAAATAAATCTACTCTTTTTACTTCCTTTGAGTTAATATTCGTACATGAAGTGAGAGGTCCTTTAAAATTAAATAAATATAAATTGACAGGACCGAAGTCGGAGATCTCACACTTGGATTATGTATCTGAGATGAGGGAGAAATTAGATGGAGTAGGTGAGTTAGCTAAACAGTACCTGAAGAGGACACAGCATGGAATGAAGCAGGTGGCAGATAAAAACTCTGAAATATTGATGATTTCCCGTGGGGATGACGTGTTAGTATTGCCTCCAGTGGTAGGAAATCCCTTCAAAGCCAAGTTTAGTGCCCCCTTCCAAATTAAAAAAAAATGAGTCAGTTCAACTATCTGGTAAAGATACCAGATATGACAAAAAAAGTTAGAGTATGTCATGTGAATGAATAATGCACCACCACATTTAAGACTCAGGAACAGAGTTGCGGCCAGATGAACAAATTGTGCAGTTTATCTGTATGATGTGGTGATCTTTAGCAAGTGATTTAAAGCTCACATGTTACATTTGGCAGAGCATGTTGAACGATTACAAGAAACAAACTTGGTAATAAACTTAAAGAAAACAGAATTCGCGAAGGCAGAGGTGACGTTGTTGGGACATTACATTGGACATGGAAGGTTGCCCCCATGGAACACAAAGACGAAGGGTTTTGAGAAATTTCCACGGCCATCCTCGAAGAAAGACGTGCATCGATTTTTGGAACTGAATGGATTCTATCGGACGTTTGTTGCAAACTTCAGCAGTGTATTGGCAACACTAATGGATTTACTAAAGAAGAACACAGAATTGTGGTGGACAGAACAATGCCAGAAGGCATTTGAGAATTTTAAAACAGGATTAATCACCGCACCAGTTTTAGCTGAACCAAATATTCTGAAACCCTTTGAAAATTGTGTTTAATGCTCGGGATATACTGGTCGAAGATGTATTGATAGAGAAAGATGATGATGGAATTGAATGACCAATTGGCTACTTGTCGAAAAAACTCAATATCCACCAGAAAGAAAAATACAACATCTCCATTATTGAAAAAGAATGATTAAGTTTAGCACTGGACTGACAACATTTTAATGTTTATATGACAAAGGAATTGTCGGAGATGGTTGTGGAGAACGACAAACCTCTCGCATTTGTTGGAATATTTAAAGACCAGAATATGAGACTATTTCATTTGAGTCTTATCTTACCGACTTTAACCTTACAAAATGTACATGCTGTGGGTCCTAAATGTGATAGCAGATGCGTTATTGCGGATTTAAAGAAAAAAGTTTAGATAAAATCTGACTTATTGCAGTGTTATATATATGTGTGCAGAATTAATATGTATGGTATAGCTGAGATTAATACGTTTGTAATTCATAATAATGGGATTAAGAATTAGAGGAAAAGAAATGAAGCCATCTTTTCATTCTGCCATTTCATGTTTTTGTTTTGAAGCGGGGAGGTGTTATGAAGCCGAAAGCATGTCCGGTCATTTTAAGACAGAACGGGTTTTGCTGAATAGAAAGTACAGCCACAGATGCCAGCTAAAGGTCACACTCTTCCACGTGTAACAATTAGCTGGGAAATGGAAACCTGAGTTTTGGTTGCTGTTTTGACAACAATTCAAAGACAACCAAAGAGTTTAAATAACGCTCAGGATACCAGAAGCCAACAGAATGTGAATATTATTGTTTGGACACCTGGAAAGCAATCAAATTATGAGAATTATTGTATCATGGGGAGTATATAAACCCAGCATTTTTAACACTAGAGGGAGAGCCACTGCCATTCAACAGCAGAGTAACTGCTGTAGAGCAGGAGTGCTAACTGGCCATTTCTAACATTCTCTATCAAAGATACATGTTCATGTCAAACCTACTTGCGTAAAAAAAATGACCCAGGAGATCAGCAGCTGAAAGAATGAACACAGCGGGGAAGATTGAGAATGTGTGGTCTTGAGATTGTTATGTTTCATATATGGGTTGTTGAAATAACATATTTTTACAGAGTCGGAGTCAGATAGTAAGTATCTAAGACAAGAGGGGCTTGGATTCGTGAATAGTTGTTGTTTAGTGTTCACTATTAAAGTTCAGAAATTAACTTGCTAATTTTTGTTCAAATAGTTGAAGTTAGGAGATCTGTGCCACTCATATTTTAACAGATTATGAGGTGAGGCGAGCATTTCTGGGGCGTTGGTTTTAATTAACAGAAGGGTTTGACTCCACTTTGTAAATGTCCATCCGCGCTTACCCCATTTCCCTGCAGTTGGCCCATATACTTCCAGTCCTTTCCGATCCACATATTTATCCAAATGCTTTTGAAATGTTGTTAATGTGCCCCCTCAGCCACATCTGCTGGCAGCTCATCCACGTACCAGCCCTCTGTGTAAAGAAGTGGCCCCTCAGGTTCCCTTTTACTCCTTCCCCTTTAACCTTAAACTGATCCCCTCTCGTCCCCGATTTTCTAAACCTTGTAAAAGACTGAGAGCATTCACCCTATCCATATCCCTCATAATCTTATACAGCTCGAAAAGGTTCCCCCCTCAGCTTCCTACACTGTAAGGAAAAAGTCCTAGCTTGTCCAACCTCTCCCTATAATTCAGACCATTGGGTCCTGGCAATGTCCTTGTAAATTTCTTCTGCACTCTTTCTAATTTCATAACATCCTCCCTGTAACAAAGGTGACAAAACTGAACACAATACTCCAAGTGCGGCCTTACCAAAGTCCTGTGTGACTGCAACATAAGGTCCCAACTTCTATACTCAATGTCTTGCCTGATGAAGGCGAGTGTCGCAAATGCCCTTTTCACTGCCCTGTCGACCTTTGACTCCACTCTCAGAGAACCATGCACCTCAATACCAAGGTCTCTCTGCACCCTACACCCCTTAAGGCTCTCCCATGCACCATGGAACTCCTATCTTGATTTGAGAATCCAAAATGCAAGACCTCACACTTCTATATTTACTTCCATTTGCCATTTCTCGGCCCACTTGCCCACTTGATTAAGGGGCTGTTGCAATTTCTGATAATCTTTCTCACTAATCACAACACCACTTATTTTAGTGTCATCTGCGAACTTACTAATCATGCCTTGTACATTCTCAACCAAATCATAGATAACAAACAGCTATGTACCCAGCCTCCGGTCTGACAAGCATCCTTCCACTAAATCCTCTGCTTCCTACCAACAAGCCAACAGTGTATCGAATTGGCCAAATCCCCCAACATTCTACGTGATGGAACCTTCCAGAGCAGCCTGCCATGTGGAACCTTATCAAAGGCCTTACTGAAATCCGTAGAGACTACGTTTACCGCTCTGCCCTCGTCAAACTTCCTGATCTCTTCATCAAAGAACTCTAACACATTTGGGACGCATGATCTCCCACTCACAAGTCTATGCTGACCGGTCTGAATCAAACCTTGTGCAAGTAATTGGCGCAGTCAATGGTATGCTGTCCTTCACTGTAAGATGATTCGAGTACATAAGTAAAGCCATCTTCCTGCTGTTGTATAGCCTTGCTGAGAGAACATTAGGAGCACTCTGTACAGATTTGATCTCTTGTGTAAGGAATGATCTCCTGAACACGGGTGATGGTAAAATGAGGATAGAGTGAAGAAGCTGAGTGTTTAATCTGTAGAGCTGTGAGAGACGAAGAAATGTTGACGCTGAAACACGAGGAGTGGCAGCGATCACTTATTTCCAAAAGAGACATTGACAGGGTGAGAAATTCCATACTTTACCCAGGATTGATTGGTTTGGTTTATTGCCACGTGTACCTCAGTACAGGGAAATACTTTATTTATGAGAAGTGGAGGCAGATCATAGTAAGCATGGCCAGGCAGATCATAGGGTGGAAATAGACTTGGACAGAGTAAGGCATACAGGTTACACTGCACAGGATATGCACCAGACAAGATCAACATGAGCAAGATCAGCATTATTTGAACTTAGAGAGTCCATTCATCAGCCTAACATGACTTTCCTAATAGTTTATAGGCCTAAATTAACTCTCCCCAAGTTATTGTGCAGTTGGCGTGTGAATGTACTGAATGCATGTTGCTCACAATCCCCAACAGCAGCCACAATACCTTCCATCTGAAACCGGTAGCCATTCTAACCAGCTTCCACCCTACTTAGAGAACACCAGGCTGGCTTCTCGGAAATGAAAGATGCCTTCTTGAGACTTCACACAAGACATATGGCTTCCCTGCTCAACACCAGAAAGCCACGTTGAAGTCCCACGTGTGTGTCATGAGCAACGGAGCCAGGAGGAACAACGTGGAGCAGTCTCTCTGTGCAGCCTCTGCTCCACTTGTTCATCATGTTAGAGCATCAATTAGGAGACAGTGAGGTCTGCCGATGCTGGAGATCAGAGTAGAGAGTGGATTGCTGGTAAAGCACAGCAGGTCAGGCAGTATCCGAGAAGCAGGAGAATTGATGTTTTGGGCATAAGCCGTTCATTAGGAATCAGCATCAATTATCTCATTCTGTCCCTGTGTAAGTGCATTGAGGGGAAATGGCCTCCACCTGTTCCTGTATAAGTGGATCAAGGGGCTGAATGGCTTCCTCTTGTTCCTGTGTAAGTGACTCAAGGGGCTGAATGGCCTCATCCTATTGCTGTGTCAGTGGCTCAACGGACTGACTGGCTTCTTCCTCGTCCAATTGGACAGGGCCAAAGGCCTGATTGGGTTACCCCTGGTTCCTGTTTGACAGCACGATGTGATGACAAGTGTGATGATGCTGTAGCTTTAAGAGGTTATTTTGTTCTGGATTGTTTTAAGGGAGAGATTGAACGATCGTTGCCAAGCTGGCTACTTCAGACCACTTGAGTGAACAGCTAGGGAGACCTTGGGTTTATTTTAATGCAGCTTAAACGGGTGTGGCCAGATATCACAGATTAGGATCTCTGGGTTTTGGTTTCTCAGTAACATCAGAAACTACTGGGGTCTCCACAGAGTTGGAAGCTTCAGTGAATGTCTCCTGGCTGCTACTCTCTCTGAATTTTCTCTTGATGCTGTTTTTAATTCCTGGATTGGAGAAATATTTGTGAAAATCTGTGTCTGAATATTCCTTTTTGCCAGGGGCTGTGTTTATGCGATTTTCCCATATTGGAACTGTTCATTAGTAATAGTTCCTAGATCTAGTATTCTGTTAACTTGTCCAATAGAATTAAGTTATTCTAAATTCCCCTTTCTTTGGTTTCATTTTATCTTCCGTGTTAAAATAAATGGTGTTTTGGTTCACACCAAGTAGTTTGACCAGTCACATTGCACCTGGAACAGACACTTTACATTTCCTTTAAAATATGAAAACATTAGAGTTTAGGTTACCGCCTTCAAATATTTTCCAGGCGCTCTGGTGTGGTCCATCACACTATACTCCTTCCCTTCCTGAGTAATAGGCTGGAGGCACCGAATGGGCTGTCCCTGTTCATCTCCAATAGTGTCAATGGGCTAAATGACTTCCTCATATTCCTGTGAAATCAGCGTGACGTGTGGAATGAACGCTTGTTTTACAGTGGCAATGTGCAGTGTCAGGCAGTGCGGTTACATGAATGTTACAGACACTTTAACAGAAAAAACCTGAGTGGTGTTTGGGTCTTGCTGCACATGGACACAGACCAGTTCAGGAGCTAATGGGGGACAAAACATTCTGAACATTGCGGAATCTTCAGTGACCATCCCCACATTCTGACCTTATGGTGGGGAGGGTGAGGGTGGGGAGACATTGATGAAGCAGCTGAAGATGTTTGTGAAGAGGAGATTACCCTGAGGATCTCGCACAGAGCTGACCCAGGACTGAGATGATGAACATCTTCCTTTGTGCCATGTTTGACTCCAAACACTGGAGAGTTTACTCTGATTCCCATTAAGTCCAGTTTAGTTCAGCTCCTTGATGTCAACAGAAGTTAACCACTGCCTTGATATCAGGGCCAGTCATTTGTACCTGAACCCTTGTGTCAGCCTCTTTTGTTCACAGCAATCGGCCACGATATAGGAGCAGCAAGTGTTTTCTTCAAACAGGTTGTATTGAATGTCAGGATTTCTGTTCTCAAGAGTGTTCCAGGAGCTAGATGAAATTATTTGAGAGGTAGATGGATATTGACCTGTCACAGAGTTGAGGGCTATGAAGAATTGGGTATGAAAGAAGATTTGAGGCCAGGAGCAGATCAGCCACGATCTTAGTGAAGGGCAAGGCAGGCTTGGGGGGTGAACAACATGCCCCTGTTTCTGATGTTCTCAAATTCTGTTATTGGAAAGTTCGTGGGTGTTATTTTCATGAATGTTCTGTTATTGCATATTGCAGTCAGGGAGACCAGAGGATGTTGTGAGCCATCTCTGCGTGACGTATGTGGGCTGTATTCACAGTTAATCTGGGTATACAACATGACCAACAAATGGAGCACAAGTTGCAGAGCGGGGAAGCTCTGTGAAGAAAGATGAGGGTCCTCTTTCATACCCAGCCTAGGTTTTCCAATTACATTTCCCAAATCACCTCAAACCTTGGGGTGGGTCATGAGACACTTTGAGCCTTCTCCACCAAGCGCTAAGATTATGGCTGATCTGGTTGTGGTCTCAGTCCCACTTTCCTGTCTGCGTCCCACTATGTATGACTCACTTCCTTGTCAAATATTTTACTAACTCAGCTTTCAATCAATGTGAACATAGAAGCACGATAAACTTCCAGTGAACAGTATTTCGACTTGAATGGTCCTGTCAGAATTATTCGTCATCCCTCTTGTAGACTCAGAGAGTCATGCAGAACGAAAGCAGACCCGTTAGTCCAATCTGTTCACTCCAATCAGATATCAAATCTGATCCAGTCCCATTTGCCAGCATTTGGCCAATATTCTTCCTCTTTCAGATACTTTTTAAATGTGCGATTGCAACCACCATCACCACTTCCTCTGACAGCATTTTCCATACACACACCACTCTCCGTGTGAAACATTTACCCGAAGGTCCTTTCTAAATCATTCGCCCTCTCCCTTCCAACCTATGTTCTTTTGTTCAGGACTCCCCTATGCTGGGAAACAGAACATGGCTGTTCAGAATATCCATGCCCCTGATGGTTTTATAAAGCTCTATAATGTTACCCCTCAGCCTCTGGGGGAAACACCTCAACCTAACCAGCCTCTCCCTAAAACTCAAATCCTTCAGTCCTGCACCATCCGTGCAAATCTTTTCTGCAGCCAACCGAGTTGTATGCAGTATTCTTAAACTGGCCTCACCAATATCGTACACAGATGCAACATTGAGCATCCTATACTCAATGCTCTGACTGATTAAGGCAAATGTGCCAAATGTGTTCTGCACCACACTTTCGACCTGCGACTCCACTTTCAAGGAACAATGCATTTGCAGTCCAAGGTCCCTTTGTTCCACAACACGTCCCAGGACCTTACCATTAAGTGTATAATTTCTGCCCTGATTTGCCTTCCCAAAATGCAAAACCTCGTATTTATCTAAATTACACTTCATCTGTTACTCCTTGCCCCTTTGTCCCATCTAATTGTGGTCTCATTGTACTCTGAGATAATCTACTATTTCACCTTTCTAATGGCATCTGTAAACTTACTAACTATGCCTCCAATATTCATGTCTACATCTTTGATATAAATGATGAAATGCAGTGAACTCAGTACTGGCTCTCGCCGCACACTGCTGCTCACAAGCCTCCAGTCTGAAAAATATCCCTCTTCCTTCGAGCCTGACGAGCCTCCCCTGTATCCCATGTGACCGAAACTTCCTAATCTGTCTACCAATTGGAATGTTGTCAACACTTTGCTGAGGTCCATGTAGACAATGTCTACCAAACTGCCTTCAAAGGTCTTCTTTGTCACCTCTTCATAAACCTCAATTAAATTAATGAGACATGATTTCCCATGCAGAAATCCACGTTGACAACTCTGATGAGTCCTTGCCTTCCCAACTGTATGTAAATCCTGTCCCTGAGAATCCCCTCCAACAACTCACCCAACACTGACATTAGGCTCACCGGTCTATAGTTACCCTGCTTTTTGGGTCACTGTTTCCTTTTCTAGTCCCACTCTTCCACTGCTCACAACAAATGTTAAATGTGACCAGGTCGGTGATATGGCCGATGATATCAGTCTCAGACTGATTCAGAGTCAATTTTAGGAACAAGTGAGGCTGGTTTCTTTAATCAGCTGAATTGGCACGTTTATGATCCAGAGCAATGCCACTCAAACTATGATGGAAAGATGAATAGCAAATGGTTTGGATATTGGTAATAAAGAATCGATATTTCCCTTTCTAAAAACACTGGCACGTGCACACACACACGCGCAGGAAGATGTGTTGGGTAGGCCATAGGTTATTAAGGTGGAGAAATCCACAGAACTGGATGGGATCTATCCCAGGTTGCTGAGGGAGACGAGAGAGGAAATATTTGGGGCCGTGACAGATATCTTTGTTGCATTCTTAAAAACAGGTGAGGTGCCGGAGGACTGGGGGGTGGCTTATGTTGTCCCCCTGTACAAGAGGTGTAGTAGGGATATTCCGGGGACTACAGACCAGTGAGCGTGACGTCAGTGGTGGGAAGGTTGCTCTAGAAGGTACTGAGAGATAGGATCTATTTATATTTAGAAAATAATGAGCTTCTCAGTGACAAACAACATGGCTTTGTGAAGGCGAGTTCATGCATTACCAAATTAATAGAGTTGTTCGAGTAAGTGACCACGTTAATAGATGAAGGAAGTGCTGTTAATGTCATATACATGGACTTTAGTAAGACGTTTGATAAGGTTCCCCATGATAGACTAATGGAGAAATTGAAGTTATATGGTGTGCAGGGTGTTCTAGCGAAGTTGATAAAGAACTGGTTGAGAAACAGGAGACAGAGAGTAGTACTTGAAGGGAGTTTCTCAAAATGGAGAAAGGTGACCAATGGTGTTCCACAGGGCTCAGTATTGGGGCCATTGTTGTTTGTAATATAGATAAATGATCTGGAATAGGGCACTGTTGGCATGATCAGCAAGTTTGCAAATGCCACGAAGATTGGTGGAGTAGCAGAAAGCACAAGGGACTGTCAGAGAATACAGGAGGATATAGATAGACTGGAGAGTTGGGCGGAAAAGTGGCAGATGGCTTTCAATCCAGACAAATGTGAGGTGATGCATTTAGGCAAGTCTGACTCGAGAGCGAATTATACAATGAACGGAAGAGTCTTGGGAAAAGTTGATGGGCAGAGAGGTCTGGGAGTGCAGGTCCATTTTACCCTGAAGGTTGCTGCTCAGGTGGATAGAGTGGTCAAGAAGGCATATGGTATGGTTGCCTTCATTGGACGGGGTACTGAGTATAAGAAGTGGCAAGTCATGTTAACATTGTACAAGACATTGGTTCGGCCGTATTTAGAATACTGTGTACAGTTCTGGTCGCCACATTACCAAAAAGATGTGGACGCTTTGGAGAGGGTGCAAATGTTTACGAGGATGCTGCCTGGTATGGAAGGTGCTCAGCTTTGAAGAAAGAATGAGTAGGTTAGAAAAAAGGAGATTGAGGGGGAACCTGATTGAAGTTTACAAAATCATGAAGGGTATAGACAGGGTGGATAGAGACAAGCTTTTGTCCCAGGGTGAAGGATTCAGTAACCAGAGGTCAGGGTTTCAAGGTGAGAGGTGGAAGGTTTATGGGAGATACACTCGGCAAGTAATTCACACAGCGGTTGGTGGGCATTTGTAACGCGTTGCCAGCAGAGGTGGAAGAGGCAGGCACGACAGATTCATTTAAGATGCATCTGAATAAATGCATGAGTAGATGGGGAGCATACAGGTGCTTAGGAATTGACCGACAGTTTTCGACAGTAGATTTGATCGGCTCAGGCTTCGAGGGACGAAGCTGTAAATTTTCTTTGTTCTTTGTACTCGCGCACACACACACACGATAAACAAAATCTCGGCAATTTCAAGTTGCAAGAACTTTGCCCAGATATTAGTGTAACTCATGACAAAAACAAAAATTGAGAGATTGTCCAAAATGTTATTCTGCTTCTGAAGATATTCTACTCGCACAAGCTGCTAGCAATGGGATTTCATCCTGGAACAGTTGGATTTGGCTGAATTCCCTTTGCATTAGGCAGTGAGGATATTCCAATGAAAATTGGTCAGGGATAGCCCAAAGAGTAGCACGGAGGCTCAGTGGTTAGCACCACTGCTTCACAGCACCAGGAACTTGGGTTTGATTCCTGCCTCGAGCGACTATCTCCGTGGAGTTTGCACATTATCTCCTGTCTGTGTGAGCTTCTACTGGGTGCTCCAGTTCCCTCCCACAGTCCAGTGCTGTGCAGGTTAGGTGGATTGGTCATTCTAAATTGTGCACAGTTTTCAGGGAGTTTAGGTTCGTTACATTAGTCAAGGGTAAATGTAGGGGAACTGGTCTGGGAAGGTTACTCATTGGAAGGTTGGTATGTACGTGTTGGGCTGAAGGGCCTGTTTCCACACTGCAGGAATTGTATAAAAATAACAATGGTAACGATGACTGCAGAGGTTTTGTTTAGCTCGCACACATTGCTGTGGTGAGGAACAATGAAGGAGAGAGAGAGTGCAATAGGCCATTTCTTCTCGGGCAGATTACATTTTCTCCCTCTCTGAACTGAATCACACAATAATGTTATCCTCTCCCAAACTGGACCATGTGAGGTATCCTTGTATATTGTCCAAACTATGTCTCCATCACATTCCCTGTTCCATGTAGGTGCATCATTGCTGCTATCATACACAGAGCACATGACTTAGCAGAAAATGGGCTCGATCGATTTGAAGATATATTAATATGTCACTGCGTCATTAAAAATTAAAATGTTTAATGTATTCAGAATACCTGTGTTAAAATAAATGCATTTTTTAACAAATACCCTCACCGGTCCCAGCACTTACGGGACCCTCACCAGTCCCGTAAGAAATTGCTGGAAAAGCTCGGCAGGTCTGACAGCATCGAGGTGCCTTTTACATGCTGTAGTTGTACCAGCCTCCACCACTTCCTCTGGCAGCTCATTCCATGCGCACAACTAACTCTGTGTGAAAAGGTGCCCCTGAGACTTCACCAAAACCTTTCCCCTCTCACTTTCAAACAATGCTCTCTAGTTTTGGACGCCTCTAACCTGGGAGAAAACCCTGACTACTCACCCTATCCATGACCATACTGATTTTATAAACCTGTACTGCTGCGAAATGTGACCCCAATCAACACGAATAGCTGTGTTTACAGTCATCCTGGGCCTAAATTCTGAAATTCAATACTGACACCTCTTCCTTCTCCATCAGGTCACAATTCTAAATCCATTTTAATCAGTTTGTTCAGATGTATCATGAGACACTTCTGTGGGATTTACACCGAGACCTTTGCGTGCGGAGGTGTGTTTGCTCATCAGCCTGTTATGACATGCAGTGACATACCTCTGCAACAGGCGGGAATTGAATCCAGACCTTCTAGTCCATTGCTATGAACACTACCACACGAGTTCAGGAATTAGAATCAAAGCCAGAGCTCTGGCTCAGAAGCAGAGACACTACCCATTCACTACCATACCGAGATTTTGGGTCATATTTTAAGTGCCAGCTTTCAGCTTGGTGTGGATTTATTATAATCAGGTTACCATTACTGAGCTACACAAAACATTTTGTATTGTTAAACAAATGCAGAATATTTGTCTCAACTGTAGGATATTGAGTGCATGTGCTGTGCCATCGAAATTAACTATGAACGTCTTTAATCGTTATTATCTGCAGTCTGCAATATTAGGGAAAGAAATCCTGCAGTCACAGTCTGCACAATGAAGGGTATCGAATAGATATTTATTACTGATCACCATTAGAGACGGAGAAAGACCATAATTTCTGGCGCCAAAACACCGATCAGTATTATCCAACTCTCATGTGTGTCTGCCCTCTTCGTAAAACCATGAAATGAAACCAGGGCGCTGATTCCTGTCCAGCCTTTCCTCCCGACTGACTGTGTCTGCAATCTGTCCCTCCTCCTCCTAACCACACAAGGCAAACCAAGCTCACGGTCTTTGTAAAAATCAAGGCTGGAGTATGCAGGCCTCCTGGAGATGGGGAGGGACTTTTAAAATTAAACGGGGAAGGTGAGGTGGCAGTAATATCACACACTGGGCTGAGGAGTGGCAGATGGAGTTTAGTTTGGATTCATGCGAGGTATTGGATTTGGTAAATCAAACAAGAGCAGGACCTATACAATTAAGCGAGGGCCTTTGGCAGTGTTGTAGGACAGAGACCTAGGCTGTCAGGTATAATTCTTTATAATTTGCATCTCATATAGATAGTGTGGTTAAGAAGGTGTCTAACACACTTGTCTTCATTGGTCAGACCTTTGAGTATCGGAATTGGGACGTCATGCAATACTGTGTCCAGTCTGGTCACCCTGCCCGCTCATTCCATAGGCACACCACCCTCTGGGTGAAAGAGCTGCCCCTCAGGTCACTTCTAAATGTTCTCCTCTCACCTTAAGTCTATGTCCTCTAGTTTTGGTCCCCACCCCCATCCTCAGGAAAGGACTTGACTATTCACTTCGATATTATTGACCTTGACATAATTAAGCTGGAGGGGATTGAGAAGAGATTAACCTGGATGTTGTTGGGAATGGAGGGATTGAGCAAAAAGGAGAGGCTGGATAGAATGGGACTTTTTTCACTGGAGAGTATGAGATTAAGGGGTAACTTTACAGAGGTTTATAAAATCATGAGGGGTATAGATAAGCTGAAGGGCTGATGTCTTTTCGCTAGAGTGGGGGGATTCAAGACTGGGGGGTAGTTTGATGTGTGCAGAAAAAGATTTACAAAAGTCATGAAAGGTAATTATTTAAGACAGAAGATGGCTTGGGTGTGGAATGAACCTCCAGAGGAAGTGGTGAAAGCAGGGACAGTTACAACGTTTAAAGGACATTTAGATCAGTCCATGGATAAGAAATCAGTTTGGATGGTGCTGTGAGCAGCTGCCCTCTCCCTTCCCCTCTCTGAATGAATCCCTGTTGGTTTTCACCCTCTGACAATACCAGTGCAATGGCGTGTGGAGGCCAGCAGAGGGTGGGATTGCATCACTGTAAGTACCAGAGACTGCCAGACCTGCCCCACACAGAGACACACACAGCAATTGTTAGGACACGGCGTGAAGCACATCTCGTAACTTAAACTAAATGTAAAGAAATGCTCAAATCACCTCATAAAATATAAAAAAATATGAGTGGCAGAGAAATCCCAAATTCCACTGTTTAAATAAAAACATCAATTTATTTTTTTAACTCTGAAAGTGAACATTTTACATCAACTATTCACAACTCTGAGACCCCTTTCTCTAAACTGCTTATTAACTGCCTTCAGCTCTATAGCAATATACTGTTTCAATAAACTGCTTATTGAAATTGCATTAACTTAATTTCAAAACCACACAGTAGCTGTTGTTTGCGATGTGTTCTTCCAGATGTTGATCTCCCTGGTTCGTCTTCTTTCGGTTTACTGCGGATATGTTTCGTATGAGAAGGTACCTTTGATAGAGAGTGCTTCCTAATCTCTTGGATCTGTTTTGATGGCATTTGCTCTGTCTGCAATTTTCAAAATGCCAGCATTTTTAATAGCCACAACATTATATTATCTCATTGGTTCGATTTTCGAAAAACAATAAATTTCAACTTGATTTGGTTTTAGTATCCTGGGGCATAATTTAAACTGATTGGTAAAATTCGAATTGTTGTCCAAAGAGTAACCACTCAGGGATCTATTTCCCAGCCAAGTGTGACATATTTTCAGTTGTCGTTGACACTCTGGATCTGCCATCCTCTCATATCACAGGTGGTTGGAAGCTCTCGGTTCAGAACAACATTCACTCTCTCTCAAAGGTACAGTACACACTTTCAAATTCATAACATTAATACCCTGTTTCCAATGAAGATAGATGGAGCCTATCCAGATTTCTCTTCCTACGTGGTTTGTCAATATTTCATTCACTCTGTGTCATGTGTTTCAGGACTTTTGTTGTTCCATTGACAGCATGTCATTATTCGACTCCGTCTCTGGGAATATAGTAATAGACAATAGACAATAGGTGCAGGAGTAGGCCATTCTGCCCTTCGAGCCTGCACCACCATTCAATATGATCATGGCTGATCATCCTTAATCAGTATCCTGTTCCTGCCTTATCTCCATAACCCTTGATTCCACTATCCTTGAGAGCTCTGTCTAAATCTTTCTTAAATGGATCCAGAGACTGGGCCTCCACTGCCCTCTGGGGCACAGCTTTCCACACAGCCACCACTCTCTGGGTGAAGAGGTTTCTCCTCATCTCTGTCCTAAATGGTCTAACCCATATTTTTAAGCTGTGTCCTCTGGTTCCGCACTCACCCATCAGCGGAAACATGTTTCCTGCTTCTAGAGTGTCCAATCCTTTAATAATATTCTATGTCTCAAACAGATCCCCTCTCAGTCTCCTCAACTCAAAGGTATACAAGCCCAGTCTAACCATTCTTTCAGCGTCAGGTAGTCCTGCCATTCCAGGAATTGACCTCGGGAACCTACGCTGCACTCCCTCAATAGCCAGAATGTCTTTCCTCAAATTGGAGACCAGAACTGCACACAGTACTCCAGGTGTGGTCTCAACAGGGCCCTGAACAGCTGCAGAAGAACCTCTTTGCTTCCATACTCAATCCCTCTTGTTATGAAGGCCAGCATGCTATTAGCCTTCTTCACTACCTGCTGTACCTGCATGCTTAACTTCATTGACTGGTGTACAAGAACACACAGATCTCTTTGTACTGCCCCTTTACCTAAATTGATTCCATTTAGGTAGTAATCTGCCTTCCTGCTCTTGCCACCAAGGTGGATAACCATACATTTATCCACATTAAACTGCATCTGCCATGCATCTGACCACTCACCTAACTTGTCCAGGTCACCCTGTGATCTCCTAACATCCTCCTCACATTTCACCCTGCCACCCAGCTTAGTGTCATCAGCAAATTTGCTAATGTTATTACTAATTCCATCTTCTATATCATTAACATATATTGTAAAAAGCTGCGGTCCCAGCACTGTTCCCTGCAGTACCCCACTGGTGACTGCCTGCCATTCCGAAATGGAGCCGTTTATCACTACTCTTTGTTTCCTATCAGCCAACCAACTTTCAAACCAAGTTAGCACTTTGCCCCCAATACCATGCGCCTTAATTTTGCTCACTAACCTCCTATGTGGGACTTCATCCAAAGCTTTCTGACAGTCCAGGTACACTACATCTACTGGATCTCCCTCGTCCATCTTCAGAGTAACATCTTCAACAAATTCTATAAGATTAGTCAAGCATGATTTCCCCTTCATAGATCCATGCTGACTCTGACCTATCCTGTTACTACTATCCAGATGTGTCGTAATTCCATCGTTTATAATAGACTCCAGCATCTTTCCCACCATTGAGGTCAGACAAACTGGTCTATAATTTCCTGCTTTCTCTCTCCCACCTTTCTTAAAAAGTGATACAACATTAGCCACCCTCCAATCCGCAGGAACAGAATCTATCAAAATCTGGAAAATAATCACCAACGCATCCACGATTCCTCGAGCCACCTTCTTCAGTACGCTGAGATGTAGACCATCAGATCCCCGGAGACTTATCAACCTTCAGATCTAACAGTCTGTCCAACACCAATTCCTGGTAAATATAAATTCCCTTAAGTGCAGGTCCTTCAGCCACTGTTACCTCAGGGAGATTGCTTTTGTCTTCCCCATTGAAAACAGATCTGAAGTGACAATTCAATTCTTCTGCCATTTCTTTGTTCCCCCTAATATATTCCCCTGCTTCTGTCTTCAAGGGCCCAATTTGAGTCTTAACCATTGTTATTCCCTTTCAGATACCTAAAAAAAACTTTTATTATCCTCCTTTATATTTTTGGCCAGTTTACCTTTGTACCTCATATTATCTCTGCGTATTTCCTTCTTAGTAATCCTCTGTTGTTCTTTAAAAGCTTCCTAGTCCTCCGTTTTCCCACTTATCTTTGCTATGTTATACTTTTTCTCTTTTAACTTTATATGTTTCTTAACTTCCCTCGTCAGCTACGGCCGCCCATGCTTCCTCCTCGGATCTTTCTTCCTTTTTGGAATGAACTGATCCTGAATCTTCTGCATTATACACAGAAATATCCACCATTGTTCTTCCACAGTCATCCCTGCTAAGGTATTAAACCATTCAACTATGGCCAGCTCCTCCCTCATAGCTCCATAGTTCCCTTTATTGAACTGAAATATTGTCACTTCCGATTGTACCCTCTCCCTCTCAAATTGCAGATTGAAACGTATTGGATTATGGTCACTACTTTCCAATGGCTCCTTCACTTCGAGGTCCCTGATCAAATCTAGTTCGTTGCATAATACCGGATCCAGAATTGCCTTCTTCCTGGTAGGCTCCAGCACCAGCTGTTCTAAGAATCCATCTCTGAGGCACTCCACAATATCTCTTTCTTGAGGTCCAATACCACCCAGATTCTCCCGGTCTACGTGCATGTTGAAATTCCCCATAACAACTGTAGTAATATCTTTGCGACAGGCCAATTTCAGCTCCTGATTCAACTTACATCCGACATCCAGACTACTGTTTGGAGGCCTGTAGATAACTCCCAAGAGGGTCTTTTTACCCTTAGAATTTCTCAGCTCTATCCACACTGACTCTACATCCCCTGATTCTAGATCCCCCCGATGCAAGGGACTGAATATCATCCCTTACCAACATGGCCACTCCAGCCCCTCTGCCCGTCAGTCTGTCCTTACGATAGCACGTGTAACCTTGAATATTCATTTCCCAGGCCCTGTCCACTTGAAGCCACGTCTCAGTATCCCCACAATATCGTATCTGCCAATTTTCAAAAGAGCCTTAAGCTCATCCCTCTTATTTCTAATGCTTCGTGCATTCATGTATAGCATTTCTAATTTGTTACTGCCCTCACCCTTCCATCAACTCATATTTCAGTTAACCTTACAGCATGATCCCTTTTTGAGTTTTTTGCCTCATTTATACAGTTGTCTTTCAAGACGTCGCTTGTTCGAACTTTCCCTTCATTTTATTTCTTAAACATCCAGTTTGTCCCCTCCTTCCGCTCCCCCCCCCCCCCCCCCCCGCTACTTAGTTTAAACGTAGCTGTGTTACAGTCGCAAATCTGCATGCCAAATTGCTTGTCCCTAACCTATTAAGGTACAAACCGTCTCTCTAATCTATGCTTACCACAAAACATACCCCAGTGATGCAAGAATTTAAATCCTTGCTTCCTGCACCAGTTCCCCAGCCACACGTTCAAGTCCAATATCTCCCTGTTTCAGGCCTCACCAGCCCGAGGAACTGGAAGCAAACCGGAAATAACCGCCCTGGACGTCCTGCTTTTCAGCCTTCTTCCTAGTTCTCTGAAGTCCCGCTGTAGTATGTTCCTCCTTCTCTTCTTCCCGACATCATTTGTGCCGACATGTACCATCACCTCTGGCTCTTCACCTTCGTCCTTGAGGATTTCCTGCACTCTGTCCGTGATGTTTTTAACCCTGGCACCAGGAAGGCAACACACCATCCTTAAATCCCGCCTGCTTCCACAAAAAGATCTGGCAGTTCCTCTGACTATGGAGTTCCCTATTACCACGGCTCTGTGCGATGTCCGACTCTACCGCTCTGTCTCCATGCCAACTTTTGATTGACAGACCTGGCCGCCTCGCGGACTGGCAGTGTCATCTGTCTCTACTGTTTCCAAAAGATTCAACTTGTTCCTGACAGGTACTTCCCCAGGGGTCTCTTGCACCTGTCTCCTCCCTGCCTTCCTCATCGTCTGCTCTCTTCTGCTCTCATCTGGTATGGTCGGTGTAATAACCTCACTGAAGGTCTTGTCCAGAAAGATCTCGTTCTTTCGGGAGAGCCGAAGGTCCTCGAGTTCTTTCATCAGTGCTGCAATATGCTCTGTCAGTATAGCAGTATTTCACTCCCTCATACTAGTGAGTGTAGCAGGATTTCAGTTCTTTCATGGGGACTGTGATACTGCGACAATCTCAACGTTTGTAGATGACACCAATCTTGAACAAATTGTGAAGTCTATGGAGGACAGTGTGGAACTCGAACAGGACAATCACATGTTGGTGTAGTTTTCGGGCAGATGGGGATTAATGCAGAGCAATGTGAGGTGATGCACTTTGCTAGGAAGGACATTGAAAGACAATATAAAACAGGCTGTGCCATTATAAAGTGGGTGCAGGAGCAGAGAGCGCTGGGTGTACATGAGCACAGATTATTGAAGATATCAGGACAAGTGTGGAGAGCAGTAACTATCACAGATTAGTTTCAGTATCTGAGTTGTTTACAGGAGGAGGTGTAGGAGAGAGTCTCGGTGCTCCCTTCCTGGGAGGTGGTAACGATGTGTTGTGAGCCCACCCTCCTGCCCACTGAGACCGTGGGGATTCCATTTGTACCAACTCGACACAAAAGGGAGATGGCATCAGGGCCACGGCTTCTAAGTTGTGCCGGGGGGAAACGGCACTGCCAGTGGGTTTAAAGTGAGAATTGCCCTTCACTGAACATTGCTCCTTACTCGGTCGGTGGGATGTGCATGTTTCAGGATCTCTACACGATGGGTCCCGGTCCTCTCCGGCTCGTACCACCCCATATGGCGGGGGGAGAGGGGATGTGAGGGAACGGATTTCGAGCACTCCACCACCCGGCTTGACCCTTTCTGTCCTATTCCAGGCTATTTCTCCTGGAATGTGAGAAAGGGAGGAAGGGAGTGAGGGTGGGAGTGGTGGTGCTGTTAGTGCTGGTGTAGGTGGGGGACATGGTGATGGGGCCGGAGCGCTTCAGTCCACAGTGTTGGATCCATGTACTGTTATTGGTGTGGGGAGGTGTGGGTAAAGTGGATGAAGGAGAGACAGAGAGAGATATGGGGGTGGAGGAGAAGGTGCTGCATGCAGTAGTGAGAGTGGTGGAGCATAAGCCTTGTTCGGGGGTCGGTGCTACAACAGATATACAGTGAGTGTGAGGGAGCAGAGAGAATACGTTAACACCTATCTTGACAGAGAGGGGAAGGTTATTGATGCTTGACCTGTATTGATGGATATTTCCTCAGACAGTTCACACTGCACTGAGCTGGGTGGGAAGCTCAGACCATGCTCGGTAGGTCTGGTGGTGTGGCTCCCTCGGGGAAGAGAATGGTCCTCCTCTGTACTAGCCCATTCTACCATAACCTCCGTGCCCCTGTCGACAAACCGTGGTGCATTTGCCCTTTATCTGCCATGGTCGGAATATCCAGGGGCACCCGGGCGATCGTGAGTACCTCCAGCCATGATAGGTGGGAGAATCGGGCTGGTATTGAATGAGAGGACACCATGGGGGGGCCTGGGTAGTTTATGAAGTGAGTTCGATACGATAGCACCAGGAAACTAGCTCAACCCCATACAGATAATCCCTCTGTCACACTCAATGAAAATCAAACAAAGATAAATTATTGTTAGAATCTGCCCAATGAGTCATAAATTCTGTTTAAACTAATTCTAGTTACAAAGATGCAGAACAAATGCTCATCTGACCTCACGCCAATATCCCTTTTCCCCATCTTTCCTGGAAAGACTGGCTCATGTTACACGATGCTGTCCAACTGTCCACATTTCAGCATTCTGAAACCTGGGACCACATCCTTCCATGACACTGTCTCTCAGTCTCCCCCTCTCTGTCTATACCCCAAACCCCTCCAATGTGGTGATATTTAAACTGATTGCACCGCCATCTCTCTCTGGCAGTGATGTTCATATCCACAGTACCCCCTTGTCATGGTACAATGGAGATATAGAGCTGCAAATGGGTGGGAGCTGCACTTCCTGACACTTCCAGCATGGGCTGCAATTTTCCCCACATTGGGCAGTGATCCAACACAGCGTTACTGAGTAATGCAGTGGGGTGGTGTATACAGCCCTACATGCTGGGAGGGCAACTGCTCCTGGTTTACAGATTAATTCATGGGTGATCACTGTACAGTTCGCTGTGCTGGTCAGACTATCTGGCTGAGGTTTATAGATAATGCACTGTTGTTGTCTGCACAGCTCACCGCGCTGGACAGATATATGGTCTGGGTTTATAGATCAATGCCCTGATCTGATCTGTGCAGTGTTCCACTCTGGAAAGATTGCTGGTTTGTATTGACCAGTGCAATGGATGAGTCTGCTCAGTGATCAGATGTCTCCCTCTGGGTGTATGGTGTCTGGGCTGGTTCTGTGCGGTGGATTGAGAATGTGGTATATCTCACCATTTCAGCTGATCTGGCAATACCATTAGTTCCCATTCCTGTGATTGGAACCTCCGTCCCTCACCCCATTAATGTTACAGTGTGCCCAGGTACAGTACATCATGTTGGTGGGGTGGGGAGGGGGGAAATGTGATGGACAGATCAAGGGGTTTCCCGGAACGTTCTGTCCCTGACATTCTATAACTGTCATTCCCCGGAACGTTCTGTCCCTGACATTGTTTGTGAACGGCCGGACGTCAGTAAATTGAACAAACGATAAGATCCCGAGGGAAGAGATCCCGTTCCAGGGAGAAGGAGACACTGTTCGGAAGACTCCTCAGGCAGTTCAAGGGGTGAATACATTTTCCCTGCGTTTACATTTCTTCACGACACAAGACTGACCACGAGTTAGACCAAAATACAGGAATTCCCAAACTCCGTTTGTCTTCAGGAAACTGGGAGAGAATCCTTCAGGACAGCAACGTTTCCACCCTCCGTATTAGGAACTGGAAAGCAGTGACCTGTGTCTGCTCTCGAGTGATCGAGTGTGTGGGAATGTTCTAGAAACCATCTGCCCTTTTGGATGTGTCTCTGTGTGTTTGGGGAGGGAGGGTTTCTTGTGGTCTATGTCACATTTTTGTCAGTAATTCTGACATTCCCATTTGTTATTCCAGCTCCAATTATTTTAATAAATCCCTGAATACAGGGACACATTTGAAAATCTCACTGGGTCCCCGATCAAACGGGTCCCTTGGCCTCCAGGCTGATGGATAATGGGTTTGTTTTCCTTCCTCACAGTTAACGTAGTGACCATCTCCGTCCTGCTTTTTAAAGATTGTGGATTGTCTCCATGTGTCAGACGTTACCTGGGGACCACGGCAGCGGCGGATCTCCTGGTCATTATCCTCGACCTGATCCTGAGACACATTCCCATTATTTATCGGGAACAGTTTTATTTCCTGAGGGATTCCGTTCCGGTGTGTAATATCCACGCCGTCCTGCTTTATGCAGCCACTGACTGCTCTGTCTGGTTCACCGTCACTTTCACATTTGATCGGTTTGTGGCCATTTGTTGCCAGAAGCTGAAAAGTAAATATTGCAGTGAGAAAACGGCGGCTGTGGTTCTGGGAGCAGTGACTGTGCTGAGCTGTTTAAAGAACATTTCCTGGTATTTTATGCTCAAGGCTCGGTATTGGCTAGTGAACCGCCCCTGGTTTTGTTATGTAACAGACGCTGTTCGATTCTCCAGTGTCTGGGTCACAATCGCGTTCCTCCACCACATTCTAACCCCGTGTGTCCCATTTCTCCTGATTCTGCTGCTCAATGTTCTCACCGTCAGACACATTGTAGTGACCAGCAGAGCCCGCAGGGGACTCTGCGCTCAAACCAATGGGGACGCTCAGCCTGACACTGAAATGAGAAACCGAAAAAAATCCATCATTTTACTGTTTGTGATCTCGGCCAATTTCATCCTGTTATGGTCAACCTTAATGTTGTTTTCTATATGGAAACGGATGTGGCTTATTGGGTATCGGTCTGTGTATCTCCATCCCTTTGTGCAGGAATTGGGCTTCATGCTGCAGCTCCTCAGTTGCTGCACAAACACCGCGATTTATGCCGTAACCCAAACTAATTTCAGGCAGAAGCTGAAGAATGTTCTGAACTATCCCTTCACCCAAATCCATCCATCCATCAAATTCCCTCATTAATCAATCCATCCGGGATTTTCTCATTTCAGTTCAGTGTTTCAGCGATGGAGCAGCCTGTCGCTATGGCAACAGACTGTGGGTAGCGCTGGTTTGTCCAACCTTATCCCACAGGGGGGTTACAGGGAAACATTTCAATGTTTCTCACAACTCAGGGGCCAGTGAGAAAAGGCACCATCCCACTGACTGTATCCATCATTTCCATTTGTAAACAATAAAAATGTTCATTAAAGCGTGCCGAGCAGCAGAGTGACCGATGTTGTTGTGTCTCTTTGTGTTGGAGAAGCTGAGCTGGAGAGAGACAGACTCAGCCCCAAGTCTTGGTCCTCAGGGAAGGGGAGAGCACCACGCCCTGAGCTCAGGAGCTGGGTTGAACTCCCTCTGCCGCCCCCCGCCCCACTGCAACCTGGCCTCCCCATTTCCTCTCCCTTACTCTTTCTCATCAATTCTCTCCCTCTCTCTCTCGTTCTGCACACTGTCTCTTTCTCACCTCCTCTCCCTTTCACTCTCTCTCATCCCCTCTCAGACACCCCTCCAACCCCGGTTACTCCACCTGCCTCCACTATTCTTTCTCCCTCCCCCTCCCCCTCTCCCTCTCTCTCCTGCCGTCTCTGTCTCCCTCCCGCAATTCCGTCTCGACCCCATTTTCCGCAACTCCCACTTCCCACATCTCTATATCATCTCACCCCCAACCCACACACGCAGCCTCACCACCACCCCCAGTCTCTGGGTCAGAGGAAGAGGGAAGGACCAGGGAGACCTAAGTGTGTCAGATCGAGAGGGAGGGCGGGAGAGAGATTCAGTCAAAGAGAAATGATGGGAGGTGGGGAGAGAGACAAACAGAGTTCGGGGGATCGAGAGTGAGAGAAGGTGGAGAGAATGTGAAGGAGCAGGGAGAAAGAGAGAGAGGGGCTAGAGAGAGATAGGGTGAGGGAGAGTGAGAGAGAGAGACAGGGGAGGAGATAATGAGAGAGAGGGCTGGGAGAGGGGAAGAGAGGGGGAGAAGAGAGTGGGCAGAGAGAGTGGGGGAGAGAAAGTCGGGGAGAGAAAGAGGGGATGGAGAGAGACGGGAGAGAGAGGGGAGAGAGGGCAAAGAGAGAGAGGGAAGAGGGCAGATGGGGAGAGAGAGGAGGGGAGAGAGGAGGCGAGAGAGAGGCACGAAGCGAGAGGGGGAGAGAGAGGAGGGAAGAGAGAGGAGTGAAGAGAGAGGAGACAATAGAGAGGAGCGAATAGAGAGAAGGGAAGACAGAGGAAGGGAGAGGATGGGGAGAGAAGAGGGGGAGAGAGGAGGGGAGAGAAGGGCCTGAGAGAAGGGAGGGGGACGGGGTAGAGAGAAGAGGGTCGAGACAGAGGGTCAAAGAGAGGGTGAGGAGAGAGGGGGTAGAGAGAGGGAGAGGTGGGAGGGAGACTGTGGTGAGCAGGGGGCAATCGAGTGACAGAGATGAGAGAGAGAGGGTGAGAGAGAGGGTGAGAGAGAGGGGAGAAGGCAGGGGAGAGAGAGAAGGGAGAGAGAGAAGGGGAGAGAGAGGGTGGGAGAGAGAGGGTGGGAGAGAGAGGGGAGGTCGAGCGAGGCGAGGGCGAGAGAGGGGGAGGGTGAGAGAGAGCGGAGGGTGAGAGAGAGGGGAGGGTGAGAGATGGGGAGGATGAGTGGGGGGAGGGTAAGAGAGAGGGGAGAGAGAGGGGAGGGAGAGTGAGAGGTGAGGGAGGGACAGTAAGAGGGGAGGGAGAGAGAGGGAGGGAGAATGAGAGGGGAGGGAAAGTAAGAGGGGAGGGTGAGAGAGGGAGGGAGAGTGAGAGGGGAGGGAGAGAGGGGAGGGCGTGTGAGCGGATGGTGATTGAGCGGATGGCGAGACGGGGGAGGGAGAGAGGGGGAGGGCGAGAGGGGGGAGGGAGAGAGGTGGAGGGCGAGAGGGGGGAGGGAGAGAGGGGGGAGGGCGAGAGGGGGGAGCGAGAGGGGGGGAGGGCGAGAGGGGGGAGGGAGAGAAAGGGGAGGGAGTGAGGGGGAGGGAGAGAGAGGGGAGTGAGAGAGAGAGGGGAGGGCGAGAGGGGGAGGGAGAGAGAGGGGAGGGAGTGAGAGAGGAGGGCGACAGAGGAGGGTGAGAAATGGGAGGGTGAGAGTTGGGAGGTTGAGAGAGGGGGAGGGAGAGTGAGAGGGGAGGGCGAGAGAGAGGGGAGGGAGAGAGGGGGAGGGCGAGAGAGGGGAAGGGCAGAGGGGGAGGGAGAGAGGGGAGAGGGAGAGAGAGGGGAGAGAGAGAGGGGAAGGAGAGAGAGGGAAGGGCGAGAGGGGGGATGGAGAGAGGGGGAGAGAGAGAGGGGAGGGACAGAGGGGGGAGGGAGAGAGGGGAGGAAGAGAGAGGAGGTTGAGAAATGGGAGGGTGGGAGAGATGGGAGGGTGAGAGAGAGGGGAGGGAGAGTGAGAGGGGAGGGCGAGAGAGAGGGGAGGGAGAGAATGCGAGGGAGAGAGAGGGGAGGGAGAGAGAGGGGAGTGGAAGAGAGGGGAGGGAGGGGGTGAGGGAGAAAGGGGGAGGGAGATAGGAGAGGGAGAGAGAGGGGAGGCAGAGTGGGAGGGGAGGGAGAGTGAGAGGGGAGGGCGAGAGAGGGGGGATGGAGAGAGGGGGAGGGCGAGAGTGGGGAGGGAGAGAGGGGGAGGGAGAGAGAGAGGAGGGAGAGAGGGGAGGGAGAGAGAGGGGAGGGAGAGAGAGGGGAGGCAGAGAGAGGAGGGTGAGAAATGGGAGGGTGAGAGAGATGGGAGGGTGAGAGAGGGGGAGGGAGAGTGAGACGGGAGGGCGAGAGAGAGGGGAGGGCGAGAGGGCGAGGGAGAGAGAGGGGAGGGTGAGAGAGAGGGGAGGGGGAGAGAGGGGAGAGAGGGGGGTGTGGGAGAAAGGGGGAGGGAGATAGGAGAGGGCGAGAGAGTGGAGGGAGAGTGAGAGGGGAGGGCGAGAGAAGGGGAATGGAGAGAGGGGAGGGCGAGAGTGGGGAGGGAGAGAGGGGGAGGGAGAGAGAGAGGAGGGAGAGAGAGGGGAGGGAGACAGAGGGGAGGCAGAGAGAGGAGGGTGAGAAATGGAAGGGTGAGAGAGCTGGGAGAGTGAGAGAGAGGGGAGGGAGAGTGAGAGGGGAGGGCGAGAGAGAGAGGGGAGGGAGAGAGGGGGAATGGAGAGAGGGGGAGGGTGAGAGAGGGGGGAGGGGGAGAGAGGGGAGAGAGGGGGGTGTGGGAGAAAGGGGGAGGGAGATAGGAGAGGGCGAGAGAGTGGAGGGAGAGTGAGAGGGGAGGGCGAGAGAAGGGGAATGGAGAGAGGGGAGGGCGAGAGTGGGGAGGGAGAGAGGGGGAGGGTGAGAGAGAGGAGGGAGAGAGAGGGGAGGGAGACAGAGGGGAGGCAGAGATAGGAGGGTGAGAAATGGAAGGGTGAGAGAGCTGGGAGAGTGAGAGAGAGGGGAGGGAGAGTGAGAGGGGAGGGCGAGAGAGAGAGGGGAGGGAGAGAGGGGGAATGGAGAGAGGGGGAGGGTGAGAGAGGGGAGGGAGAGAGAGGGTAGGGAGAGAGACGGGAGGGAGAGAGGGGGAGGGAGAGAGAGGGGAGGGAGAGAGAGGGGAGGGAGAGTGAGAGGGGAGGGCGAGAGAGAGAGGGGAGGGAGAGAGGGGGAATGGAGAGAGGGGGAGGGTGAGAGAGGGGAGGGAGAGCGGGGGAGGGAGAGAGAGGGGAGGGAGAGAGAGGGCGGGAGAGAGGGCAGGAAGAGAGAGGGGAGGCAGAGAGAGGAGTGTGAGAAATGGGAGGGTGAGAGAGATGGGAGGGTGAGAGAGAGGGTTGGGAGAGTGAGAGGGGAGGGCGAGAGAGAGGGGAGGGAGAGAGGGCGAGGGAGAGAGAGGGGAGGGAGAGAGAGGGGAGGGGGAGAGAGGGGAGGGAGGGGGGTGTGGGAGAAAGGGGGAGGGAGATAGGAGAGGGAGACAGAGTGGAGGGAGAGTGAGTGGGGAGGGAGAGATAAAGGGGATGAAGAGAGGGGGAGGGCGAGAGTGGGGAGGGAGAAGGGGGAGGGAGAGAGAGAGGAGGGAGAGAGAGGGGAGGGAGAGAGAGGGGAGGGAGAGAGAGGGGAGGCAGAGAGAGGAGTGTGAGAAATGGGAGGGTGAGAGAGATGGGAGAGTGAGAGAGAGGGGAGGGAGAGTGAGAGGGGAGGGCGAGAGAGAGGGGAGGGAGAGAGGGGGATGGAGAGAGGGGGAGGGGGAGAGAGGGGAGGGAGAGAGAGGGGAGGGAGGGAGAGGGGAGAGAGAGGGGAAGGGAGAGAGAGGGGAGGGAGAGAGAGGGTAGGGAGAGAGAGGGTAGGGAGAGAGAGGGGAGGGAGAGAGGGGGCGGGAGAGAGAGGGGACGGAGAGAGAGGGGAGGGAGAGTGAGAGCGGAGGGCGAGAGAGAGGGGAGGGAGAGAGGGGGATGGAGAGAGGGGGAGGTTGAGAGAGGGGAGGGAGAGAGGGGGAGGGAGAGAGGGGAGGAAGAGAGAGGAGGATTAGAAATGGGAGGGTGAGAGTGATGGGAGTGTGAGAGAGGGGAGGGAGAGTTAGAGGGGAGGGCGAGAGAGAGGGGAGGGAGAGAGGGGGAGGGAGAGAGAGGGGAGGGAGAGAGGGGAGTGGAAGAGAGGGGAGAGAGGGGGTGAGGGAGAAAGGGAGAGGGAGATAGGAGAGGGAGAGAGAGGGGAGAGAGAGTGAGAGCGGAGGGCGAGAGAGAGGGGAGGGAGAGAGGGGGGATGGAGAGAGGGGGAGGGTGAGAGAGGGGAGGGAGAGAGGGGAGGGAGAAAGGGGAGGGAGAGAGAGGAGGTTGAGAAATGGGAGAGTGAGAGAGATGGGAGGGTGAGAGAGAGGGGAGGGAGAGTGAGAGGGGAGGGCGAGAGAGAGGGGATGGAGAGAGAGGGGGAGGGAGAGAGGGGGAGGGAGAGAGGGGGAGGGAGAGCGGGGGAAGGGTGAGAGGGGAAGGAGAGAGAGGAGGTTGACAAATGGGAGGGTGAGAGAGTTGGGAGGGTGAGAGAGAGGGGAGGTAGAGTGAGAGGGGAGGGCGAGAGTAGGGGGAGGGAGAGAGGAGGAGGGAGAAAGGAGTAGGGAGAGAGGGTGAGGGTGAGAGGGGAAGGAGAGAGAGGAGGTTGAGAAATGGGAGGGTGAGAGAGTTGGGAGGGTGAGAGAGAGGGGAGGGAGAGTGAGAGGGGAGGGCAAGAGAGAGGGGGAGGGGGAGGGAGGGGAGGGAGAGAGAGGGGAGGGAGAGAGAGAAGGGAGGGAGAGAGAGGGGAGGGAGAGAGAGGAGAGGCGAAAGGGAGGGGAGGGCGAGAGAGGGCGACAGGGAGAGATGTGAGAGAGAAAAGGGTGCGAGGGCGAGAGAAAGGGTATGAGAGAGAGCGAATGAGGGACAGAGTTTACGAGAGAGATAGGGGAGCGAGGTGTGAGATTAGAGGGGGGGGAGAGAGAGACAGACAGACAGAGAGAGGTGGGGTGGGAGAGAGTGGTGTAGAGAGAGACAGAAGAGAGGAGAGTAGAGAGAGAGAGAGAGGAGATAGAGAGAGGGAGAGAGGGGGCGGATACAAGAGAGAGTGAGAGTGAGAGTGAGAGAGAGAGAAAGAGAAACAGTGAGCGAGCAAGAGGGATGGTTGAGAGAGAGAGAGAAGGGGGCGGGATATAGAGAGAGAGAGGAGAGGGGGTTGAGAGAAAGGGTGTAAAGAGAGGGGAGAGAGTGGGGGACAGTGTGGGGAGAGAAGGGGTGAGAGAGCGGGAGAAGAGGGGAGGAGCGAGAGAAGAGCGAGAGAGGGGGAGAGGGGAGAGAAAGAGGGGGAGAGAGAGAGGTTGAGAGAGTGGGGGTGAGAGAGAGTCGGTGTGAGAGAGAGAAGAGCTGTGAGAGAAACTGGGTGTGACAGAGAGAAGGGGTGTGACAGAGAGAAGGGGTGTGACAGAGAGAAGAGGTAAGAGACAGAGGGAGTGGGAGAGAGAGAGAAACGTGAGGTGAGAGAGAGAGTGTGGTGAGAGAGTGAGATGGGAGTGAGAGAGAGGGGTGTGAGAGACAGGGGGAGATGGAGGGGGAGAGGTGGTGGAAGAGAGGGTGAGAGAGAGGAGGGAGAGAGAGGGGAGGGAGACAGAGGGGAGGCAGAGAGAGGAGGGTGAGAAATGGAAGGGTGAGAGAGCTGGGAGAGTGAGAGAGGGGAGGGAGAGTGAGAGGGGAGGGCGAGAGAGAGGGGAGGGAGAGAGGGGGATGGAGAGAGGGGGCGGGTGAGAGAGGGGAGGGAGAGAGAGGGTAGGGAGAGAGACGGGAGGGAGAGAGGGGGAGGGAGAGAGAGGGGAGGGAGAGAGAGGGGAGGGAGAGTGAGAGGGGAGGGCGAGAGAGAGAGGGGAGGGAGAGAGGGGGAATGGAGAGAGGGGGAGGGTGAGAGAGGGGAGGGAGAGCGGGGGAGGGAGAGAGAGGGGAGGGAGAGAGAGGGCGGGAGAGAGGGCAGGAAGAGAGAGGGGAGGCAGAGAGAGGAGTGTGAGAAATGGGAGGGTGAGAGAGATGGGAGGGTGAGAGAGAGGGTTGGGAGAGTGAGAGGGGAGGGCGAGAGAGAGGGGAGGGAGAGAGGGCGAGGGAGAGAGAGGGGAGGGAGAGAGAGGGGAGGGGGAGAGAGGGGAGGGAGGGGGGTGTGGGAGAAAGGGGGAGGGAGATAGGAGAGGGAGACAGAGTGGAGGGAGAGTGAGTGGGGAGGGAGAGATAAAGGGGATGAAGAGAGGGGGAGGGCGAGAGTGGGGAGGGAGAAGGGGGAGGGAGAGAGAGGGGAGGGAGAGAGAGGGGAGGGAGAGAGAGGGGAGGCAGAGAGAGGAGTGTGAGAAATGGGAGGGTGAGAGAGATGGGAGAGTGAGAGAGAGGGGAGGGAGAGTGAGAGGGGAGGGCGAGAGAGAGGGGAGGGAGAGAGGGGGATGGAGAGAGGGGGAGGGGGAGAGAGGGGAGGGAGAGAGAGGGGAGGGAGGGAGAGGGGAGAGAGAGGGGAAGGGAGAGAGAGGGGAGGGAGAGAGAGGGTAGGGAGAGAGAGGGTAGGGAGAGAGAGGGGAGGGAGAGAGGGGGCGGGAGAGAGAGGGGACGGAGAGAGAGGGGAGGGAGAGTGAGAGCGGAGGGCGAGAGAGAGGGGAGGGAGAGAGGGGGATGGAGAGAGGGGGAGGTTGAGAGAGGGGAGGGAGAGAGGGGGAGGGAGAGAGGGGAGGAAGAGAGAGGAGGATTAGAAATGGGAGGGTGAGAGTGATGGGAGTGTGAGAGAGGGGAGGGAGAGTGAGAGGGGAGGGCGAGAGAGAGGGGATGGAGAGAGAGGGGGAGGGAGAGAGGGGGAGGGAGAGAGGGGGAGGGAGAGCGGGGGAAGGGTGAGAGGGGAAGGAGAGAGAGGAGGTTGACAAATGGGAGGGTGAGAGAGTTGGGAGGGTGAGAGAGAGGGGAGGTAGAGTGAGAGGGGAGGGCGAGAGTAGGGGGAGGGAGAGAGGAGGAGGGAGAGAGGAGTAGGGAGAGAGGGTGAGGGTGAGAGGGGAAGGAGAGAGAGGAGGTTGAGAAATGGGAGGGTGAGAGAGTTGGGAGGGTGAGAGAGAGGGGAGGGAGAGTGAGAGGGGAGGGCAAGAGAGAGGGGGAGGGGGAGGGAGGGGAGGGAGAGAGAGGGGAGGGAGAGAGAGAAGGGAGGGAGAGAGAGGGGAGGGAGAGAGAGGAGAGGCGAAAGGGAGGGGAGGGCGAGAGAGGGCGACAGGGAGAGATGTGAGAGAGAAAAGGGTGCGAGGGCGAGAGAAAGGGTATGAGAGAGAGCGAATGAGGGACAGAGTTTACGAGAGAGATAGGGGAGCGAGGTGTGAGATTAGAGGGGGGGGAGAGAGAGACAGACAGACAGAGAGAGGTGGGGTGGGAGAGAGTGGTGTAGAGAGAGACAGAAGAGAGGAGAGTAGAGAGAGAGAGAGAGGAGATAGAGAGAGGGAGAGAGGGGGCGGATACAAGAGAGAGTGAGAGTGAGAGTGAGAGAGAGAGAAAGAGAAACAGTGAGCGAGCAAGAGGGATGGTTGAGAGAGAGAGAGAAGGGGGCGGGATATAGAGAGAGAGAGGAGAGGGGGTTGAGAGAAAGGGTGTAAAGAGAGGGGAGAGAGTGGGGGACAGTGTGGGGAGAGAAGGGGTGAGAGAGCGGGAGAAGAGGGGAGGAGCGAGAGAAGAGCGAGAGAGGGGGAGAGGGGAGAGAAAGAGGGGGAGAGAGAGAGGTTGAGAGAGTGGGGGTGAGAGAGAGTCGGTGTGAGAGAGAGAAGAGCTGTGAGAGAAACTGGGTGTGACAGAGAGAAGGGGTGTGACAGAGAGAAGGGGTGTGACAGAGAGAAGAGGTAAGAGACAGAGGGAGTGGGAGAGAGAGAGAAACGTGAGGTGAGAGAGAGAGTGTGGTGAGAGAGTGAGATGGGAGTGAGAGAGAGGGGTGTGAGAGACAGGGGGAGATGGAGGGGGAGAGGTGGTGGAAGAGAGGGTGAGAGAGAGGAGGGAGAGAGAGGGGAGGGAGACAGAGGGGAGGCAGAGAGAGGAGGGTGAGAAATGGAAGGGTGAGAGAGCTGGGAGAGTGAGAGAGGGGAGGGAGAGTGAGAGGGGAGGGCGAGAGAGAGGGGAGGGAGAGAGGGGGATGGAGAGAGGGGGCGGGTGAGAGAGGGGAGGGAGAGAGAGGGTAGGGAGAGAGACGGGAGGGAGAGAGGGGGAGGGAGAGAGAGGGGAGGGAGAGAGAGGGGAGGGAGAGTGAGAGGGGAGGGCGAGAGAGAGAGGGGAGGGAGAGAGGGGGAATGGAGAGAGGGGGAGGGTGAGAGAGGGGAGGGAGAGCGGGGGAGGGAGAGAGAGGGGAGGGAGAGAGAGGGCGGGAGAGAGGGCAGGAAGAGAGAGGGGAGGCAGAGAGAGGAGTGTGAGAAATGGGAGGGTGAGAGAGATGGGAGGGTGAGAGAGAGGGTTGGGAGAGTGAGAGGGGAGGGCGAGAGAGAGGGGAGGGAGAGAGGGCGAGGGAGAGAGAGGGGAGGGAGAGAGAGGGGAGGGGGAGAGAGGGGAGGGAGGGGGGTGTGGGAGAAAGGGGGAGGGAGATAGGAGAGGGAGACAGAGTGGAGGGAGAGTGAGTGGGGAGGGAGAGATAAAGGGGATGAAGAGAGGGGGAGGGCGAGAGTGGGGAGGGAGAAGGGGGAGGGAGAGAGAGGGGAGGGAGAGAGAGGGGAGGGAGAGAGAGGGGAGGCAGAGAGAGGAGTGTGAGAAATGGGAGGGTGAGAGAGATGGGAGAGTGAGAGAGAGGGGAGGGAGAGTGAGAGGGGAGGGCGAGAGAGAGGGGAGGGAGAGAGGGGGATGGAGAGAGGGGGAGGGGGAGAGAGGGGAGGGAGAGAGAGGGGAGGGAGGGAGAGGGGAGAGAGAGGGGAAGGGAGAGAGAGGGGAGGGAGAGAGAGGGTAGGGAGAGAGAGGGTAGGGAGAGAGAGGGGAGGGAGAGAGGGGGCGGGAGAGAGAGGGGACGGAGAGAGAGGGGAGGGAGAGTGAGAGCGGAGGGCGAGAGAGAGGGGAGGGAGAGAGGGGGATGGAGAGAGGGGGAGGTTGAGAGAGGGGAGGGAGAGAGGGGGAGGGAGAGAGGGGAGGAAGAGAGAGGAGGATTAGAAATGGGAGGGTGAGAGTGATGGGAGTGTGAGAGAGGGGAGGGAGAGTGAGAGGGGAGGGCGAGAGAGAGGGGATGGAGAGAGAGGGGGAGGGAGAGAGGGGGAGGGAGAGAGGGGGAGGGAGAGCGGGGGAAGGGTGAGAGGGGAAGGAGAGAGAGGAGGTTGACAAATGGGAGGGTGAGAGAGTTGGGAGGGTGAGAGAGAGGGGAGGTAGAGTGAGAGGGGAGGGCGAGAGTAGGGGGAGGGAGAGAGGAGGAGGGAGAGAGGAGTAGGGAGAGAGGGTGAGGGTGAGAGGGGAAGGAGAGAGAGGAGGTTGAGAAATGGGAGGGTGAGAGAGTTGGGAGGGTGAGAGAGAGGGGAGGGAGAGTGAGAGGGGAGGGCAAGAGAGAGGGGGAGGGGGAGGGAGGGGAGGGAGAGAGAGGGGAGGGAGAGAGAGAAGGGAGGGAGAGAGAGGGGAGGGAGAGAGAGGAGAGGCGAAAGGGAGGGGAGGGCGAGAGAGGGCGACAGGGAGAGATGTGAGAGAGAAAAGGGTGCGAGGGCGAGAGAAAGGGTATGAGAGAGAGCGAATGAGGGACAGAGTTTACGAGAGAGATAGGGGAGCGAGGTGTGAGATTAGAGGGGGGGGAGAGAGAGACAGACAGACAGAGAGAGGTGGGGTGGGAGAGAGTGGTGTAGAGAGAGACAGAAGAGAGGAGAGTAGAGAGAGAGAGAGAGGAGATAGAGAGAGGGAGAGAGGGGGCGGATACAAGAGAGAGTGAGAGTGAGAGTGAGAGAGAGAGAAAGAGAAACAGTGAGCGAGCAAGAGGGATGGTTGAGAGAGAGAGAGAGAAGGGGGCGGGATATAGAGAGAGAGAGGAGAGGGGGTTGAGAGAAAGGGTGTAAAGAGAGGGGAGAGAGTGGGGGACAGTGTGGGGAGAGAAGGGGTGAGAGAGCGGGAGAAGAGGGGAGGAGCGAGAGAAGAGCGAGAGAGGGGGAGAGGGGAGAGAAAGAGGGGGAGAGAGAGAGGTTGAGAGAGTGGGGGTGAGAGAGAGTCGGTGTGAGAGAGAGAAGAGCTGTGAGAGAAACTGGGTGTGACAGAGAGAAGGGGTGTGACAGAGAGAAGGGGTGTGACAGAGAGAAGAGGTAAGAGACAGAGGGAGTGGGAGAGAGAGAGAAACGTGAGGTGAGAGAGAGAGTGTGGTGAGAGAGTGAGATGGGAGTGAGAGAGAGGGGTGTGAGAGACAGGGGGAGATGGAGGGGGAGAGGTGGTGGAAGAGAGGGTGAGAGAGCGAGGGGCAGAGAGAGGGGGAGAGGGGGGAGAGAGAGGGGGAGAGAGAGGAGTTGAGAGAGAGGGGATGAGAGAGAGGGGGTGAGAAAGAAAAAGAATGTGTGAAAAAGAGAGTGCGGGTGAGAGAGAGAGGGTGAGAAAGTGTGGGTGGGGTGAGACGCGGGTGAGAGAGAAGGGTTGAGAGACAGAGAGGTGGGACAGAGAGAGAGACTGTGGTGAGACAGTGAGGGGTGGGAGAGTGAGATGGGCGTGAGAGAGAGGGGGTGAGAGAGAGAGAGAGGTAAGGGACAGAGGGGTGAGAAAGAGAGAGAGCGAGTGAAAAAGAGAGAGAGTGTAAGTGAGAAAGAGAGAGCGTGAGTGAGAAAGAGAGCTGGTGAGAGAGAGGGGGTTGACAGAGAGGGGGTGGAATGAGAGGGGTGTGAGAGAGAAGGGGTGATTGAGAGAGAGAAAGTAGGGAGGGGATAAAAGAGAGAGAGAGGGAGTGAGAAGGAGAGTGTGAGAGAGAGAGTGGGTGAGCAAGAGGGGTGAGAAGGGGAGGAGTTAGAGAGCGTGCGAGGTAAAAGAGAAAGGGTGTGAGAGAGGGAGAGGGGTGAGGGGGTGAGAGAGGGAGGAGGGGTAACAGAGGGGATGCGAGAGTGAGGGGTTTGAGAGAGGGGGTTGTAAGAGAGAGGGGGTGAGAGAGAGGGAGTGAAAGAGAGGGAGTGTGAGTGAGAGGGGTGAGAGAGTGAGGGATGAGAGAGCGAGGGGTGAGAGAGAGAGAGGGTTGAGAGAGAGGGGAAGAGAGTGGGGTGAGAGGGAGAGATGGGAGTGAGTGACAGAGAGGGGGTGAGAGAAGGAGGGGTGAGAGAGAGGGTGTGAGAGAGGGAGTGAGAAGGAGAGAGAGGGGATAAAAAAGAGGCAGAGAAATGGTGGGAGAGAGAGAGGTGATGAGAGAGTGAGGTTGTGTGAGAGTGTGTGAGGGGGTATGTGAAAGAGATTGGGGTGGGAGAGAGAGGGGTGATGGAGAGAGGGGAGAGAGGGGGTGAGAGAGAGATGGATGTGGGAGAGGGAGATGGGTTGAGGGGGGGTGAGATACTGAGGGGGTGAAAGTGTGAGGGGTTGAGTGAGGGCGGGGAGATAGGGAGTGAGAGAGAGAGGGGTGAGAGAGAGGGTGTGAGAGAGAGTGGTGAGAGTGAGTGGGGGTGAGAGAGCGAGGTTGTGTGAGCGTGTGTGTGAGAGAGGGGGGATGTGAAAGAGATTGGGGTGGGAGAGAGAGGGGTGATGGAGAGAGAGGGGAGAGAGAGGGTGGTGAGAGAGAGAAGGGAGTGAGAGAGAGTATGGTGAGAGAGAGGGGTGAGGGAGAGCGCGGTTGAGAGTGAGAGGGTTTGAGAGAGAGCGGGTGAGAGGGGTTGAGAGAGTGGGGTTGAGAGAGAGGCGGGGAAAGAGGGGGTGAGAGAGAGAGGGTTAGAGAGAGTAGGAGAGAGAGAGGGGTTGAGAAAGATGCGTTAAGAGAGAGAGGTGGTGAGGGGGAGGACTGAGAGAGAGAGTCAGAGAGAGACAGCGACAGACAGAGAGAGAGATAGAGCAAGAGTGAGAGAGAAGAGGTGAGAGAGGTAGGGAGGACTGAGAGAGAGGGAGAGAGAGACAGACAGACAGAAAGAGAGGGCACGAGTGAGAGAGAGCGATCGAGAGAGACAGTGAGTCAAAAGAGAGAGGGAGGCAAGAAAGAGGGAGAGAGGCAGGGAGAGAGAGAGATTGTGAGAAGAGGGTGAGAGAGAGAGAGAGAGGAAAAGTGAGAGAGAGAGGATGCGAGAGAGAGAGGAGGGCGAGAGAGGGGTGCGAGACAGGGGTGCGAGGGGGCGGCGAGAGGGGGGGCGAGAGGGGGGCGAGAGGGGGAGCGAGAGGGGTGCGAGATGGGGGGCGAGAGAGTAGGGGATAGAGGAGCGGAGAGAGGAGGGTGAGGGAGGGAGAGGGTCGAGGGGGAAGGAGGGAGAAAGGGAGAAGGGGCGGGAGTGGGGGCAGAGAAGGGGCAGAGAGTAGGAGAGAGAGAGGGGGAGAGAGGGGGGAGGGGGTGAGAGGGGGAGATAAAGGGGAGGGGGAGAAAGATGGGAGAGAGATGGGGAAAGTGGTGGGGAGAGAGATGGGGAGAGAGATGGGGAGAGAGATGGAGAGAGATGGGGAGAAAGATGGGGAGAGAGATGGGGAGAGAGATGGGGAGAGAGATGGGAGAGAGATGGGAGAGAGAGGGGGGGGGAGAGAGAGGGGTGTGAGAGAGGAGGGAGAGAGAGAGGGGTGTGAGACAGGAGGGTGAGAGAGAAGGGGGTGAGAGAGGAGGGAGAGAGAGAGGGGTGCGAGACAGGAGGGTGAGAGAGAGGGGGGTGAGAGAGGAGGGTGAGAGAGAGGGGCGTGTGAGAGAGGAGGGTGAGAGAGAGGGGTGTGAGAGAGGAGGGTGAGAGAGGGGGGGTGAGAGAGGTGGGTGAGAGAGAGGGGTGGGAGAGAGAGGGGTGGGAGAGAGGGGGTGGCAGAGACAGAGCTGGGTGAGAGGGGGTGAGGGAGAGCGGGGGGAGAGTGGGGGAGAGAGGGGTGAGGGGGGTGAGTGCAGATCGAAAGAGAGAGGAGGCCTGAGAGAGATTGCGATGTGAGAGAGTGGCGGTGAGAGAGACAAGGGGTGTGAGACAGAGGGTGTGGGAGAGATAGAGACGGGTGAGAGAGAGAGACGGGTGAAAGAAAAAGGGGGACAGAGAGAGGGTGGGTGAGAAAGTGAGAGTGGAAGTGAGAGAGAAAGGGGTGGTGAGAGAAGGGGGTGAGAGAGAGGGGTGTGAGAGAGAGGGGTGTGAGAGAGGAGTGGGAGATAAAGGGGAGGGGGAGAGAGATGGGAGAGAGGTGGGGAAAGTGGTGGGGAGACAGATGGGGAGAGGGATGGGGAGAGAGATGGAGAGAGATGGGGAGAAAGATGGGGAGAGAGATGGGGAGAGAGATGGGGAGAGAGATGGGAGAGAGATGGGAGAGAGAGAGGGGGGAGAGAGAGAGGGGTGTGAGAGAGGAGGGAGAGAGAGAGGGGTGTGAGACAGGTGGGTGAGAGAGAGGGGGGTGAGAGAGGAGGGTGAGAGAGAGGGGCGTGTGAGAGAGGAGGGTGAGAGAGAGGGGTGTGAGAGAGGAGGGTGAGAGAGGGGGGGTGAGAGAGGAGGGTGAGAGAGAGGGGTGGGAGAGAGAGGGGTGGGAGAGAGAGGGGGTGGCAGAGACAGAGCTGGGTGAGAGGGGGTGAGGGAGAGCGGGGGGAGAGTGGGGGAGAGAGGGGTGAGGGGGGTGAGTGGAGGTCAAAAGAGAGAGGAGGCCTGAGAGAGATTGCGATGTGAGAGAGTGGCGGTGAGAGAGACAAGGGGTGTGAGACAGAGGGTGTGGGAGAGATAGAGACGGGTGAGAGAGAGAGAGACGGGTGAAAGAAAAAGGGGAACAGAGAGAGGGTGGGTGGGAAAGTGAGAGTGGAAGTGAGAGAGAAAGGGGTGGTGAGAGAAGGGGGTGAGAGGGAGGGGTGTGAGAGAGAGGGGTGTGAGAGTGGAGGTGGGAGAGAGGGTGTGAGAGAGGGGTGTTGAGAGAGAGGGGTTGAGAGAGAGGGGTTGAGAGAGAGAGGGTTAGAGAGAGTAGGAGAGAGAGAGGGGTTGAGAAAGATGCGTTGAGGGAGAGAGGTGGTGAGGGGGAGGACTGAGAGAGAGAGTCAGAGAGAGACAGCGACAGACAGAGAGAGAGAGAGATAGAGCACGAGTGAGAGAGAAGAGGTGAGAGAGGTAGCGTGGACTGAGAGAGAGGGAGAGAGAGACAGACAGACAGAAAGAGAGGGCACGAGTGAGAGAGAGCGATCGAGAGAGACAGTGAGTCAAAAGAGAGAGGGAGGCAAGAAAGAGGGAGAGAGGCAGGGAGAGAGAGAGATTGCGAGAAGAGGGTGAGAGAGAGAGAGAGAGGAAAAGTGAGTGAGAGAGGATGCGAGAGAGAGAGGAGGGCGAGAGAGGGGTGCGAGACAGGGATGCGAGGGGGCGGCGAGAGGGGGGGCGAGAGGGTGGCGAGAGGGGGAGCGAGAGGGGTGCGAGATGGGGGGCGAGAGAGTAGGGGATAGAGGAGCGGAGAGAGGAGGGTGAGGGAGGGAGAGGGTCGAGGGGGAAGGAGGGAGAAAGGGAGAAGGGGCGGGAGTGGGGGCAGAGAAGGGGCAGAGAGTAGGAGAGAGAGAGGGGGAGAGAGGGGGGAGGGGGAGAGAGGGGGAGATAAAGGGGAGGGGGAGAGAGATGGGAGAGAGATGGGGAAAGTGGTGGGGAGAGAGATGGGGAGAGAGATGGGGAGAGAGATGGAGAGAGATGGGGAGAAAGATGGGGAGAGAGATGGGGAGAGAGATGGGAGAGAGATGGGAGGGAGAGAGGGGGGAGAGAGAGAGGGGTGTGAGAGAGGAGGGAGAGAGAGAGGGGTGTGAGACAGGAGGGTGAGAGAGAGGGGGGTGAGAGAGGAGGGTGAGAGAGAGGGGCGTGTGAGAGAGGAGGGTGAGAGAGAGGGGTGTGAGAGAGGAGGGTGAGAGAGGGGGGGGTGAGAGAGGAGGGTGAGAGAGAGGGGTGGGAGAGAGAGGGGTGGGAGAGAGAGGGGGTGGCAGAGACAGAGCTGGGTGAGAGGGGGTGAGGGAGAGCGGGGGGAGAGTGGGGGAGAGAGGGGTGAGGGGGGTATGTGGAGGTCGAAAGAGAGAGGAGGCCTGAGAGAGATTGCGATGTGAGAGAGTGGCGGTGAGAGAGACAAGGGGTGTGAGACAGAGGGTGTGGGAGAGATAGAGACGGGTGAGAGAGAGAGACGGGTGAAAGAAAAAGGGGGAAAGAGAGAGGGTGGGTGAGAAAGTGAGAGTGGAAGTGAGAGAGAAAGGGGTGGTGAGAGAAGGGGGTGAGAGAGAGGGGTGTGAGAGAGAGGGGTGTGAGAGAGGAGTGGGAGATAAAGGGGAGGGGGAGAGAGATGGGAGAGAGGTGGGGAAAGTGGTGGGGAGACAGATGGGGAGAGAGATGGGGAGAGAGATGGAGAGAGATGGGGAGAAAGATGGGGAGAGAGATGGGGAGAGAGATGGGAGAGAGATGGGAGAGAGAGAGGGGGGAGAGAGAGAGGGGTGTGAGAGAGGAGGGAGAGAGAGAGGGGTGTGAGACAGGTGGGTGAGAGAGAGGGGGGTGAGAGAGGAGGGTGAGAGAGAGGGGCGTGTGAGAGAGGAGGGTGAGAGAGAGGGGTGTGAGAGAGGAGGGTGAGAGAGGGGGGGTGAGAGAGGAGGGTGAGAGAGAGGGGTGGGAGAGAGAGGGGTGGGAGAGAGAGGGGGTGGCAGAGACAGAGCTGGGTGAGAGGGGGTGAGGGAGAGCGGGGGGAGAGTGGGGGAGAGAGGGGTGAGGGGGGTGAGTGGAGGTCAAAAGAGAGAGGAGGCCTGAGAGAGATTGCGATGTGAGAGTGTGGCGGTGAGAGAGACAAGGGGTGTGAGACAGAGGGTGTGGGAGAGATAGAGACGGGTGAGAGAGAGAGACGGGTGAAAGAAAAAGGGGAACAGAGAGAGGGTGGGTGGGAAAGTGAGAGTGGAAGTGAGAGAGAAAGGGGTGGTGAGAGAAGGGGGTGAGAGAGAGGGGTGTGAGAGAGAGGGGTGTGAGAGTGGAGGTGGGAGAGAGGGTGTGAGAGAGGGGTGTTGAGAGAGAGGGGTTGAGAGAGAGGGGTTGAGAGAGAGAGGGTTAGAGAGAGTAGGAGAGAGAGAGGGGTTGAGAAAGATGCGTTGAGGGAGAGAGGTGGTGAGGGGGAGGACTGAGAGAGAGAGTCAGAGAGAGACAGCGACAGACAGAGAGAGAGAGAGATAGAGCACGAGTGAGAGAGAAGAGGTGAGAGAGGTAGCGTGGACTGAGAGAGAGGGAGAGAGAGACAGACAGACAGAAAGAGAGGGCACGAGTGAGAGAGAGCGATCGAGAGAGACAGTGAGTCAAAAGAGAGAGGGAGGCAAGAAAGAGGGAGAGAGGCAGGGAGAGAGAGAGATTGCGAGAAGAGGGTGAGAGAGAGAGAGAGAGGAAAAGTGAGAGAGAGAGGATGCGAGAGAGAGAGGAGGGCGAGAGAGGGGTGCGAGACAGGGATGCGAGGGGGTGGCGAGAGGGGGGGCGAGAGGGTGGCGAGAGGGGGAGCGAGAGGGGTGCGAGATGGGGGGCGAGAGAGTAGGGGATAGAGGAGCGGAGAGAGGAGGGTGAGGGAGGGAGAGGGTCGAGGGGGAAGGAGGGAGAAAGGGGGAAGGGGCGGGAGTGGGGGCAGAGAAGGGGCAGAGAGTAGGAGAGAGAGAGGGGGAGAGAGGGGGGAGGGGGAGAGAGGGGGAGATAAAGGGGAGGGGGAGAGAGATGGGAGAGAGATGGGGAAAGTGGTGGGGAGAGAGATGGGGAGAGAGATGGGGAGAGAGATGGAGAGAGATGGGGAGAAAGATGGGGAGAGAGATGGGGAGAGAGATGGGAGAGAGATGGGAGGGAGAGAGGGGGGAGAGAGAGAGGGGTGTGAGAGAGGAGGGAGAGAGAGAGGGGTGTGAGACAGGAGGGTGAGAGAGAGGGGGGTGAGAGAGGAGGGTGAGAGAGAGGGGCGTGTGAGAGAGGAGGGTGAGAGAGAGGGGTGTGAGAGAGGAGGGTGAGAGAGGGGGGGGTGAGAGAGGAGGGTGAGAGAGAGGGGTGGGAGAGAGAGGGGTGGGAGAGAGAGGGGGTGGCAGAGACAGAGCTGGGTGAGAGGGGGTGAGGGAGAGCGGGGGGAGAGTGGGGGAGAGAGGGGTGAGGGGGGTATGTGGAGGTCGAAAGAGAGAGGAGGCCTGAGAGAGATTGCGATGTGAGAGAGTGGCGGTGAGAGAGACAAGGGGTGTGAGACAGAGGGTGTGGGAGAGATAGAGACAGGTGAGAGAGAGAGACGGGTGAAAGAAAAAGGGGGACAGAGAGAGGGTGGGTGAGAAAGTGAGAGTGGAAGTGAGAGAGAAAGGGGTGGTGAGAGAAGGGGGTGAGAGAGAGGGGTGTGAGAGAGAGGGGTGTGAGAGAGGAGTGGGAGATAAAGGGGAGGGGGAGAGAGATGGGAGAGAGGTGGGGAAAGTGGTGGGGAGACAGATGGGGAGAGAGATGGGGAGAGAGATGGAGAGAGATGGGGAGAAAGATGGGGAGAGAGATGGGGAGAGAGATGGGAGAGAGATGGGAGAGAGAGAGGGGGGAGAGAGAGAGGGGTGTGAGAGAGGAGGGAGAGAGAGAGGGGTGTGAGACAGGTGGGTGAGAGAGAGGGGGTGAGAGAGGAGGGTGAGAGAGAGGGGCGTGTGAGAGAGGAGGGTGAGAGAGAGGGGTGTGAGAGAGGAGGGTGAGAGAGGGGGGGTGAGAGAGGAGGGTGAGAGAGAGGGGTGGGAGAGAGAGGGGTGGGAGAGAGAGGGGGTGGCAGAGACAGAGCTGGGTGAGAGGGGGTGAGGGAGAGCGGGGGGAGAGTGGGGGAGAGAGGGGTGAGGGGGGTGAGTGGAGGTCGAAAGAGAGAGGAGGCCTGAGAGAGATTGCGATGTGAGAGAGTGGCGGTGAGAGAGACAAGGGGTGTGAGACAGAGGGTGTGGGAGAGATAGAGACGGGTGAGAGAGAGAGACGGGTGAAAGAAAAAGGGGGACAGAGAGAGGGTGGGTGGGAAAGTGAGAGTGGAAGTGAGAGAGAAAGGGGTGGTGAGAGAAGGGGGTGAGAGAGAGGGGTGTGAGAGAGAGGGGTGTGAGAGTGGAGGTGGGAGAGAGGGTGTGAGAGAGGGGTGTTGAGAGAGAGGGGTTGAGAGAGAGGGGTTGAGAGAGAGAGGGTTAGAGAGAGTAGGAGAGAGAGAGGGGTTGAGAAAGATGCGTTGAGGGAGAGAGGTGGTGAGGGGGAGGACTGAGAGAGAGAGTCAGAGAGAGACAGCGACAGACAGAGAGAGAGAGAGATAGAGCACGAGTGAGAGAGAAGAGGTGAGAGAGGTAGCGTGGACTGAGAGAGAGGGAGAGAGAGACAGACAGACAGAAAGAGAGGGCACGAGTGAGAGAGAGCGATCGAGAGAGACAGTGAGTCAAAAGAGAGAGGGAGGCAAGAAAGAGGGAGAGAGGCAGGGAGAGAGAGAGATTGCGAGAAGAGGGTGAGAGAGAGAGAGAGAGGAAAAGTGAGAGAGAGAGGATGCGAGAGAGAGAGGAGGGCGAGAGAGGGGTGCGAGACAGGGATGCGAGGGGGCGGCGAGAGGGGGGGCGAGAGGGTGGCGAGAGGGGGAGCGAGAGGGGTGCGAGATGGGGGGCGAGAGAGTAGGGGATAGAGGAGCGGAGAGAGGAGGGTGAGGGAGGGAGAGGGTCGAGGGGGAAGGAGGGAGAAAGGGAGAAGGGGCGGGAGTGGGGGCAGAGAAGGGGCAGAGAGTAGGAGAGAGAGAGGGGGAGAGAGGGGGGAGGGGGAGAGAGGGGGAGATAAAGGGGAGGGGGAGAGAGATGGGAGAGAGATGGGGAAAGTGGTGGGGAGAGAGATGGGGAGAGAGATGGGGAGAGAGATGGAGAGAGATGGGGAGAAAGATGGGGAGAGAGATGGGGAGAGAGATGGGAGAGAGATGGGAGGGAGAGAGGGGGGAGAGAGAGAGGGGTGTGAGAGAGGAGGGAGAGAGAGAGGGGTGTGAGACAGGAGGGTGAGAGAGAGGGGGGTGAGAGAGGAGGGTGAGAGAGAGGGGCGTGTGAGAGAGGAGGGTGAGAGAGAGGGGTGTGAGAGAGGAGGGTGAGAGAGGGGGGGGTGAGAGAGGAGGGTGAGAGAGAGGGGTGGGAGAGAGAGGGGTGGGAGAGAGAGGGGGTGGCAGAGACAGAGCTGGGTGAGAGGGGGTGAGGGAGAGCGGGGGGAGAGTGGGGGAGAGAGGGGTGAGGGGGGTATGTGGAGGTCGAAAGAGAGAGGAGGCCTGAGAGAGATTGCGATGTGAGAGAGTGGCGGTGAGAGAGACAAGGGGTGTGAGACAGAGGGTGTGGGAGAGATAGAGACAGGTGAGAGAGAGAGACGGGTGAAAGAAAAAGGGGGACAGAGAGAGGGTGGGTGAGAAAGTGAGAGTGGAAGTGAGAGAGAAAGGGGTGGTGAGAGAAGGGGGTGAGAGAGAGGGGTGTGAGAGAGAGGGGTGTGAGAGAGGAGTGGGAGATAAAGGGGAGGGGGAGAGAGATGGGAGAGAGGTGGGGAAAGTGGTGGGGAGACAGATGGGGAGAGAGATGGGGAGAGAGATGGAGAGAGATGGGGAGAAAGATGGGGAGAGAGATGGGGAGAGAGATGGGAGAGAGATGGGAGAGAGAGAGGGGGGAGAGAGAGAGGGGTGTGAGAGAGGAGGGAGAGAGAGAGGGGTGTGAGACAGGTGGGTGAGAGAGAGGGGGTGAGAGAGGAGGGTGAGAGAGAGGGGCGTGTGAGAGAGGAGGGTGAGAGAGAGGGGTGTGAGAGAGGAGGGTGAGAGAGGGGGGGTGAGAGAGGAGGGTGAGAGAGAGGGGTGGGAGAGAGAGGGGTGGGAGAGAGAGGGGGTGGCAGAGACAGAGCTGGGTGAGAGGGGGTGAGGGAGAGCGGGGGGAGAGTGGGGGAGAGAGGGGTGAGGGGGGTGAGTGGAGGTCGAAAGAGAGAGGAGGCCTGAGAGAGATTGCGATGTGAGAGAGTGGCGGTGAGAGAGACAAGGGGTGTGAGACAGAGGGTGTGGGAGAGATAGAGACGGGTGAGAGAGAGAGACGGGTGAAAGAAAAAGGGGGACAGAGAGAGGGTGGGTGGGAAAGTGAGAGTGGAAGTGAGAGAGAAAGGGGTGGTGAGAGAAGGGGGTGAGAGAGAGGGGTGTGAGAGAGAGGGGTGTGAGAGTGGAGGTGGGAGAGAGGGTGTGAGAGAGGGGTGTTGAGAGAGAGGGGTTGAGAGAGAGGGGTTGAGAGAGAGAGGGTTAGAGAGAGTAGGAGAGAGAGAGGGGTTGAGAAAGATGCGTTGAGGGAGAGAGGTGGTGAGGGGGAGGACTGAGAGAGAGAGTCAGAGAGAGACAGCGACAGACAGAGAGAGAGAGAGAGATAGAGCACGAGTGAGAGAGAAGAGGTGAGAGAGGTAGCGTGGACTGAGAGAGAGGGAGAGAGAGACAGACAGACAGAAAGAGAGGGCACGAGTGAGAGAGAGCGATCGAGAGAGACAGTGAGTCAAAAGAGAGAGGGAGGCAAGAAAGAGGGAGAGAGGCAGGGAGAGAGAGAGATTGTGAGAAGAGGGTGAGAGAGAGAGAGAGAGGAAAAGTGTGAGAGAGAGGATGCGAGAGAGAGAGGAGGGCGAGAGAGGGGTGCGAGACAGGGATGCGAGGGGGCGGCGAGAGGGGGGGCGAGAGGGGGGCGAGAGGGGGAGCGAGAGGGGTGCGAGATGGGGGGCAAGAGAGTAGGGGATAGAGGAGCGGAGAGAGGAGGGTGAGGGAGGGAGAGGGTCGAGGGGGAAGGAGGGAGAAAGGGAGAAGGGGCGGGAGTGGGGGCAGAGAAGGGGCAGAGAGTAGGAGAGAGAGGGGGAGAGAGGGGGGAGGGGGAGAGAGGGGGAGATAAAGGGGAGGGGGAGAGAGATGGGAGAGAGATGGGGAAAGTGGTGGGGAGAGAGATGGGGAGAGAGATGGGGAGAGAGATGGAGAGAGATGGGGAGAAAGATGGGGAGAGAGATGGGGAGAGAGATGGGAGAGAGATGGGAGGGAGAGAGGGGGGAGAGAGAGAGGGGTGTGAGAGAGGAGGGAGAGAGAGAGGGGTGTGAGACAGGAGGGTGAGAGAGAGGGGGGTGAGAGAGGAGGGTGAGAGAGAGGGGCGTGTGAGAGAGGAGGGTGAGAGAGAGGGGTGTGAGAGAGGAGGGTGAGAGAGGGGGGTGTGAGAGAGGAGGGTGAGAGAGAGGGGTGGGAGAGAGAGGGGTGGGAGAGAGAGGGGGTGGCAGAGACAGAGCTGGGTGAGAGGGGGTGAGGGAGAGCGGGGGGAGAGTGGGGGAGAGAGGGGTGAGGGGGGTGAGTGGAGGTCGAAAGAGAGAGGAGGCCTGAGAGAGATTGCGATGTGAGAGAGTGGCGGTGAGAGAGACAAGGGGTGTGAGACAGAGGGTGTGGGAGAGATAGAGACGGGTGAGAGAGAGAGACGGGTGAAAGAAAAAGGGGGACAGAGAGAGGGTGGGTGAGAAAGTGAGAGTGGAAGTGAGAGAGAAAGGGGTGGTGAGAGAAGGGGGTGAGAGAGAGGGGTGTGAGAGAGAGGGGTGTGAGAGAGGAGGTGGGAGAGAGGGTGTGAGAGAGGGGTGTTGAGAGAGAGGGGTTGAGAGAGAGGGGTTGAGAGAGAGAGGGGGTTGAGAGAGAGAGGGGGTGACAGAGATGGGTTGAGAGAGAGAGAGTGCGAGAGAGAGAGTGTGCGAGAGAGAGGGTGCGAGAGAGAGAGACGGAGAGAGAGAGCAACAGACCGACAGAGAGAGATAGCTCAAGAGTGACACAGAAGATGTGAGAGAGGTAGGGAGGACTGAGAGAGAGGGAGAGAGAGAGACAGACAGACAGACAGAGAGAGCACGAGCGACAGAGAGTGAGAAGGCACGAGAGAGAGAGTGAGCGAGAGAGAGAGGGAGGCATGAGAGAGGGAGAGAGACAGGGAGAGCGAGAGCGCGTGAGAAGAGTGTGAGACAGTGAGAGAGAGAGAGCAAGAGGAAGAGAGTGAGAGGAAAAGTGAGGGAGAGGGTGCGAGAGAGAGAGGGTGCGAGAGAAAGAGGCTGCGAGAGAGAGAGGTTGCAAGAGAGAGAGGTTGCGAGAGACAGAGGGTGCGAGAGAGAGAGGGTGTGAAAGAGAGGGTGCGAGATAGAGAGGGTGCGAGAGAGAGAGGGTGCGAGAGAGAGAGGGTGCTAGAGAGAGAGGGGGCGAGAGAGGGAATGTGCGAGAGAGGGAATGTGCCAGAGAGGGAGGTTGCGAGAGAGGGAGGGTGCGAGAGAGGGGACGAGACAGGGGTGCGAGAGAGGGGTGCGAGAGGAGGGGAGAGAGAGTGGGAGAGAGAGGGGGAGAGAGAGGGAGTGAAAGAGAGGAAGTGAGAGAGAGGGGGTGAGAAAGAGGGGTATGAGAGAGAAGGGGTGTGAGAGAAAGGGGATGTGAGACAGTGGGTGTGGGAGAGGGAGAGAGAGACGTGGGTTGAGAGAGAGAGTGGGGTGAGAGAGTGAGATGGGAATGATAGAGAGACGGTGTGGGAGACAGGGGGAGAGAGGGGGTAGAGATTGGGTGGCAGGAGAGGGTGTAGAGAGAGGGGAGAGGAGAGGGGTAGAGAGAGGGGAGAGAGAGGGGGAGAGAGCAGCTGAGAGAGAGAGGGATGAGAAAATTCGGCAGAGAGAGGGGAAGAGTGAAGGGGAGAGAGGGGGAGAGAGAGACGGTTTGATAGAGAAGGGTTAAGAAAGAGAGAGAGTGAGTAAAAAAGAGAGTGAAAGTGAGAAAGAGAGAGCGGGTGAGAGAGAGGGGGTGAGAGGGGGGTGGGGGTGAGAGGGGTTGAGAGAGAGAGGGTGAGAGAGAGGGTGTGAGAGAGAGGGGTTGAGAGAGAGAGGTGTGAGAGAGAGGGGATGAGAAAGAGGGGTTGAGAGAGAAAGGGGGTGAGAGAGAGAGGGGGTGAGAGAGGGGGTGAGAGAGAGGGGTGAGAGCAGGAGTGAGAGAGAGGGAGTGAGAGAGTGGTGAGAGAGAGAAGGGTGAAAGAGAGAGGTTAGAGAGATTGTGGAAGAGAGAGGGGTTGGCAGAGGGAGGGGGTGAGTAGGAGAGGGTCTGAGAGAGAGGGGGTGAGAGAGAGGGGGAGTGCGAGAGAGCGCGGTGAGAGAGAGGGGTTGAGAGAGAAAGAGGGGGCTGAGAGAGGGGTGAGAGAAAGAGGGGGTGAGAGAGAAAGAGGGGGGTAAGAGAGAGTGGTTAGAAATAAGGCAGTGAGAGACAGAGAGGGTGAGGGAGAGAGTGAGGGGGATGAGAGAGCGAGGGGGTGTGAAAGAGATTGGGGAGGGAGATAGAGGGGGTGACAGAGAGAGAGAGAGTGGAGAGAGAGGAGGAGTGAGAGAGAGCTGGGTGAGAGGGAGGGGTTGACAGAGGGGGTGAGAGAGAGAGAGTGCGAGAGAGGGGGTGAGAGAGTTGGGTTGAGAGAGAAAAAGGTGGTGAGAGAGAGGGTGAGAAAGAGGGTGAGAGAGAGGGGTGAGAGAGTGAGGGTGTGAGCGAGTGAGGGGATGAGAGAGTGAGGAGGGTTGAGCGAGGGGGTGGTGGGGGGGTGAGGGAGAGAGGGGGTGAGAGAGGGGAGTGAGAGAGAGAGAGGGGTGAGCGAGTGAGGGGGTGAGAGAGTGAGAAGGGTTGAGCAAGGGGGTGGTGGGGGTGTGAAAGAGAGAAGGGATGATAGAGAGGGGTGAGAGAAAGCGGGGCTGAGAGAGAGTTGAGAGAGAGAGAGGGTGCGAGATAGAGAGGGCGCGAGAGAGAGGGTGCGAGAGAGAGAGGGTGCAAGAGAGGGAATGTGCGAGTGAGGGAATGTGCGAGAGAGGGAGGGTGCGAGAGAGGGAGGGTGCGAGAGAGGGGACGAGAGAGGGGTGCGAGAGAGGTGTGCGAGAGGAGGGGAGAGAGAGGAGGAGAGAGAGGGGGAGAGAGAGGGGGTGAAAGAGAGGAAGTGAGAGAGAGGGGTGAGAAAGATGGGTATGAGAGAGAGAAGGGGTGTGAGAGAAAAGGGGTGTGTGACAGTGGGTGTGGGAAGGGAGAGAGAGACATGGGGTGAGAGAGAGAGAGTGGGGTGAGAGAGTGAGATGGGAATGAGAGAGAGACGGTGTGAGAGACAGGGGGAGAGAGGGGGTAGAGATTGGGTGGCAAGAGAGGGTGTAGAGCGAGGGGAGAGAAAAGGGGTAGAGAGAGGGGAGAGAGAGCGGGGGAGAGAGCAACTGAGAGAGAGAGGGATGAGAAAATTCGGCAGAGAGAGGGGAAGAGTGAAGGGGAGAGAGAGAGGGGGAGAGAGAGAGACGGTTTGAGAGAGAGGGGTTAAGAAAGAGAGAGTGAGTAAAAAAGAGAGTGCAAGTGAGAAAGAGCGAGCGGGTAAGAGAGAGGGGGTGAGAGAGAGAGGGGGTGAGAGAGTGAGAAGGGTTGAGCGAGGGGGTGGTGGGGGTGTGAGAGAGAGAAGGGATGATAGAGAGGGGTGAGAGAAAGCGGGGTTGAGAGAGAGAGGGTTGAGAGAGAGAAGGAGGTGAGAGAGAGGTGTTGAAAGAGAGAGGGAGAGAGAGGCTGAGAGAGAGGGGTTGAGAGAGGGGTTGAGAGAGAGAGGGGGTGAGAGAGAGGGGATGACAGAGAAGGGGGTGACAGAGAGGAAGTGAGAGAGGGGTGAGAGAGGGGGCTGAGAGAGAGAGGGAGTTTGGGAGAGGGAGAGCTGGGTGAGAGTGGGTGAGAGAGAGCAGGGGGAGAGAGGGGTGAGGGGTGTGAGTAGAGGGTGAGAGAGAGAGAGAGGGGGTGTGAGAGAGATCGCGATGTGCGAGAGTGGGGGTGTGAGACAGAGGGTGTGGGAGAGAGAGAGGGGAGAGAGAAGGCGAGAGAGAGAGAGGATGAGAGAGTGAGAGTGGAGGTGAGAGAATGGGGTGAGAGAGAGGATGAGAGAGACATGGCAGTGAGAGAGAGAGGGGGCGTGAGAGAGCGTGGGTGAGAGAGGGTGTGAGAGAGAGCGCGGGTGATAGAGCTCGCGGGTGAGAGAGAGGTAGTGAGAGAGAGGGGCTGAGAGAGAGGGGGGTGAGAGAGAGGAGAGGAGAGAGAGGGACGAGACAGAGCAGGCTGATAGAGAGAGTGGGGTGAGAGAGAGGGGGGTGACAGAAAGGGGGTTGACAGAGAGGGGGTATCAGAGAGAGATGGGAGTGAGAGAGAGGAGGTGGGAAAGAGAAAAAGAGTGAGAGAGAGGGGGTTGAGAGAGAGGTGGTAGAGAGAGTGGGGGAGAGAGGGGGTGGGAGAGAGGGGGTGGGAGAGAGGGGGTGGGAGAGAGGGAGGGGTTGGGAGAGAGAGAACTGGGTGAGGGGGAAGAGAGAGGGGTGAGAGAGGAGTGAGAGGGGGTGAGGGGGTAAGCGTGGGTGAGAGGGGAGACGGATTCGGGAGAGAGGGGCGAGGGGGTGAGTGGAGGGTGAGAGAGAGATCGCGATGTGAGAGAATAGGGGTGTGAGACAGAAGGGGTGTCAGACAGAGCAGGTGGGAGAGAGAGGGGAGAGAGAGCGCGCGGGTGAGAGAGTGAGAGTGGAGGTGAGAGAGAAAGGGAGGTGAGAGAAGGGGGTTGAGAAAGCGGGTGAGAGACAGATGGCAGTGAGAGAGAGAGGGGGCGTGAGAGAGAGAGAGGGGCGTGAGAGAGGGGGGGCATGAGAGAGGGGTGTGAAAGAGAGCGCGGTTGAGAGAGGTAGTGAGACAGAGGGGCTGAGAGGGGGGTAAGAGAGAGGAGAGGAGAGAGAAGGGTGAGAGAGAGCAGGTTGATAGAGAGAGTAGGGGAGAGAGGGGGTGAGAGAAAGGGGGTTGAGAGAGAGAGCGTAACAGAATGAAATGGGAGAGAGAGAGTGGGTGAGAGAGAGTGGGGTTGAGAGAGAGGGTGAGGGAGAGAGAGTGAGAAGGAGAGAGAGGGAATGAGAAAAAGACAGAGAGGGTGGGAGAGAGAGAGAGCGAGAGAGAGTGTGTGTGTGTGTGTGAGAGAGAGAGAGAGGTGAGAGAGAGGTGTGTGAAAGATTGGGGTGGGAGAGAGAGGGTGACATAGAGAGAGGTGGTGGAGAGAGAGAGGGTGAGGGGGTGAGAGAAGGAGAAACGGGGTGAGAGAGAGGGGTTGAGAGAGAGAGAGGGTTAAGAGAGAGGGATGAGAGAGTGAGTGGTGAGACAGTGAGGGGATGAGAGAGGGCGTGGTGAGAGAGGGCGTGGTGAGAGAGGAGGGCGAGAGAGGGAGGCGAGGGGGGGCGAGAGAGAGGGGGCGAGAGAGGGGGGCGAGAGGAGGGGAGAGAGAGAAGTGGAGAGAGAGGGGGTGAAAGAGAAGGGGGTGAGAGAGAAGGGGGAGACAGAAAGGAAGTGAGAGAGGGGTGAGAGAGAGGGGGCTAAGAGAGACGGGGGTGAGAGAGAGGGGGGTGAGAGAGGGGGGTGAGAGAGGGGCTGAGAGAAGGAGGGTTGGGAAAGAGAGAGCTGGGTGAGAGTGAGTGAGAGAGAGAGCGGGGAGGGAGGGGTGAGAGGGGGAGTTGGGGAGAGAGTGGGGGAGAGAGAGAGGGATTGGGGAGAGAGGGGTGAGGGGTGTGAGTAGCGGGTGAGAGAAAGAGGGAGTGTGAGAGAGATTGCGATATGAGAGAGTGTGAGACAGAAGTGGTGTGAGACAGAGTGGGTGTGAGAGAGATCGCTATGTGATAGAGTGGGGGTGTGAGACAGAGGGGGTGGGAGAGAGAGAGGGGAGAGAGAGGGGGGAGAGAGAGAGCAGGTGAGAGAGTGAGAGTGGAGGTGAGAGAGAAAGGGAGGTGAGAGAAATGGAGGTGAGAGAAGGGGGTGGAGAGGGTGTGAGAGAGAGAGATGGCAGTGAGAGAGAGAGGGGGGCATGAGAGAGAGAGGGCGTGAGAGAGCGGGTGAGAGAGAGGGGTGTAAGAGAGCGCGCGGATGAGAGAGAGCGCGGGTGAGAGAAAGCACGGGTGAGAGAAAGCACGGGTGAGAGAGAGCGCAGGTAAGAGAGAGGTAGTGAGAGAGAGGGCTGAGAGAGAGGGGGGTGAGAGAGAGGGGGGTGAGAGAGAGGAGAGGAGAGAGAGGGGTGCGAGAGATCAGGGTGATAGAGAGAGCGGGGTGAGAGAGAGAGGGGTGAGAGAAAGGGGGTTGAGAGAGAGGGGGTAACAGAGAGAGATGGGAGTGAGAGAGAGAGGAGGAGGGAGAGAGAGAATGAGTGAGAGAGAGGGGGGAAATGAGAGAGAGGGGGTAGAGAGGGGATGGGAGAGAGGGTGTGGGAGAGAGGGGTTGGGAGAGAGAGAGGGGTTGGAAGAGAGAGAGCTCGGTGAGGGGGAAGAGAGAGAGGGGTGAGAGAGGTGTGAGGGGGGTGAGGGGATGAGAGTGGGGTAGAGAGGGAGAAGGATTGGGGAGAGAGGGGTGAGGGGGGTGAGTGGAGGGTGAGAGAGAGAGGGGGTGTGAGAGAGATCGCGATGTGAGAGAATGGGGTGTGAGACAGAGCGGGTGGGAGAGAGAGGGGGAGAGAGAGAGAGAGCGGGTGAGAGAGTGAGTGGAGGTGAGAGAAGGGGGTGAGAGAAGGGGGTTGAGAGAGGGGGTGTGAGAGAGAAGGCGTGTGTGAGAGAGGGGGGCGTGAGAAAGGGGGCGTGAAGAGAGAGGGGGCGTGAGAGAGGGGTATGAGAGAGAGAGCGGTTGAGACGGAGGTAGTGAGAGAGAGGCTGAGAGGGGGTGTGAGAGAGAGGAGAGGGGAGAGAAGGGTTAGAGAGAGCAGGGTGATAGAGAGCGCGGGGGAGAGAGGGGGGTGAGAGAAAGGGGGTTGAGAGAGGGGGTAACAGAAAGAGATGGGAGAGAGTGTGTGGGTGAGAGAGATGGGATGAGAGAGAGGGTGAGAGAGAGTGCTTAGAGAGAGAAGGGACAGAGTGAGGGGGGTTGAGAGAGGGGGGTTGAGAGAGGGGGGTTGAGAGAGGGGGGAGTGGGAGAGAGATGGGGGTGGGAGAGAGAGGGGATGAGAGCGAGAGAGATGGGTGAGAGAAAGAGGGCTGAGAGAGTGAGTGAGGTTGAGCGAGAGAAGGGGTGAGAGAGAGAGGGGGTGAGAGAGAGTGGGTGAGAGAGAGGGGTTTGAGAGAGAGGGGGTGAAAGAGGGGGTGGGAGAGAGGGAAGAGAGAGGGGTTGAGAGAGAGAGGGGTTGAGGGGGTTGTGAGAGAGAGGAGAGGAGAGAGAAGGGTGAGAGAGAGCAGGGTGATAGAGAGAGCGGGGGGAGAGAGAGGGGTGAGAGAAAGGGGGTTGACAGAGAGGGAGTAACAGAAAGAGATGGGAGAGAGAGAGTGGGTGAGAGAGAGAGAGGGGATGAGAGAGAGGATGAGAGAGAGAGGGGTTAGAGAAAGAAGGGGCAGAGAGAGGGGGTTGAGAGAGGGGGTTTGAGAGAGGGGAGTTGAGAAAGGGGGGTTGAGAGACGGGGGTTGAGAGAGGGGGGTTGAGAGAGGGGAGGTTCAGAGAGGAGGGAGTGGGAGAGAGATGGGGCTGGGAGAGAGAGGGGGTGAGAATGAGAGAGATGGGTGAGAGAAAGAGAGCTGAGAGAGTGAGTGGGGTTGAGCGAGAGAAAGGGTGGGAGAGAGAGGGGGTGACAGAGAGAGGGTGAGAGGGAGAGGGGTTAGAAAGAGAGGGGGAGAAAGTGGGAGTGGGAGAGAGGGAAGAGAGAGAGGTGTTGAGAGGGAGAGGGGTTGAGAGAGAGAGGGGTTGAGGGGGGCTAAGTGAAAGGTGTTGAGAGAGAGTGGGGGAGAGAATGAGAGAGGGGTTGAGAGAGAAGGGGGTTGAGAGAGAGGGTTGAGAGAGGGAGAGAGGGTGAGAGAGAGCGGTTAGAGAGAGAGGGAGAGAGAGGGGTTGAGAGCGTGAGCGGGTGGCAGAGAGATGGGGTTGGGAGAGAGAGTGGGTGATAGTGAGGGAGAGAGAGAAGGGTGAGGGAGGGAGGTGGGAGAGAGAGGGTGAGAGAGAGATGGGATTGGAGAGAGGGGTGGGTGAGGGAGTGGGGTGAGTGAGAGAGGGCGATGTGTGGGGGGTGAGAGAGAAAGGTGAAGAGACAAAGGGGGAAATGCAAAGGGGAGAGAGTGGGACAGAGAAAGAGTGGAGGTGAGACAGAGAGGGGCTGGGAGAGAGGGCGTGGGAGAGAGAGGGGTTGAGAGTGATGGAGTCAGAGTGAGATGGGACGAGAGAGAGGGAGTGACAAGGAGAGAGAGGGGATGAGAAAGAGACACAGAGAGGCGGGGGCGAGAGAGAGAGAGGGTGTGTATGAGAGAGTGCGGGTGAGGAGGTAAGATAGAGAGGAGGATTGAGAGAGAGGAGTGAGAAGGAGAGAGAGGGGATGAGAAAGAGACACAGAGAGGCAGGGGACGAGAGAGAGGGGGGTGTGAGACAGAGTGCGGGTGAGAGAAAGCATGGGTGAGGAGGTAAGAGAGAGAGGAGGTTTGAGAGAGAGAGACGAGTGAGAGAGTGGGTGAGGGGTGATAGTGAGAGGGGGAGAGAGAGAGCGCGTGTGAGAGAAAGGTAGTGAGAGAGAGGGCTGAGAGAGAGGGGGAGAGAGAGAGGAGAGGAGAGAGAGGGGTGAGAGAGAGCAGGGTGATAGAATGAGCGGGGCGAGAGAGAGAGGGTGAGAGAAAGGGGGTTGAGAGAGAGCGGGTAACAGAGAGAGATGGGAGTGAGAGAGAGAGGAGGTGGGAGAGAGAGAATGAGTGAGAGAGGGAGGGGAATGAGAGAGAGGGGGTAGAGAGAGTTGGGGGAGAGAGGGGATGGGAGAGAGGGGATGGGAGAGAGGGGTTGGGAGAGAGAGGGGTTGGGAGAGAGAGAACTGGGTGAGGGGGAAGAGAGAGAGGGGTGAGAGAGGTGTGAGAGGGGGTGAGGGGTGAGAGTGGGGTAGAGAGAGAAGGGGTGTGAGAGAGATCGCGATGTGAGAGAATGGGGGTGTGAGACAGAAGGGGTTATAGATAGAGCGGGTAGGAGAGAGAGGGAGAGAGAGAGTGAGTGGAGGTGAGAGAGAAAGGGAGGTGAGAAAAGGTGGTTGAGAGAGGGGGTGCGAAAGAGATGGCAGTGAGAGAGAGAGGGGGTGTGTGAGAGAGAAGGGGTGTGAGAGAATGGGGGGCGTGAGAGAGAGAGAGGGGGCGTGGCAGAGAGAGAGGGGGCATGAGAGAGGGTTGTGAGACAGAGCACGGTTGAGAGAGTGGGTGAGAGAGAGTGAGAAGGAGAGAGAGGGAATGAGAAAAAGACAGAGAGAGGGTGGGAGAGAGGGAGGGGGTGAGAGAAGGAGAAAGAGGGTGAGAGAAGGAGAAAGGGGGTGAGAGAGAGGGTGTTGAGAGAGAGAGGGCTAAGAGAGAGGGGTGAGAGAGTGAGGGGAGTTGACAGAGGGCGTGGTGAGAGAAAGAGGGGTGTGAGAGAGAGGGGTTGAGAGAGAGGGTGAGAGAGAGGGGGTTTAGAGAGAGACGGGGCAGAGAGAAGGGGGGTTGAGAGAGGGAAGTTTAGAGAGGGGGGTTGAGAGAGGGGACGTTCAGAGAGGGGGGGTTCAGAGAGGGGGGAGTGGGAGAGATGGGGTGGGAGAGAGGGGGTGAGAGCGAGAGAGGTGGGTGAGAGAAAGAGGGCTGAGAGAGTGAGTGGGGTTGAGCGAGAGAACGGGTGAGAGAGAGAGGGGGTGAGAGAGAGGGTGAGAGAGAGAGGGGTTAGAGAGAGAGAGGGAGAAAGAGGGGGTGGTAGAGAGGGAAGAGAGAGAGGTGTTGAGAGGGAGAGGGGTCGAGAGAGAGAGGGGTTGAGGGGGGTCTGAGAGAAAGGGGTTGAGAGAGAGTGGGGGAGTGTGAGAGAGGGGTTGAGAGAGAGGGGTTGAGAGAGGGAGAGAGGGTGAGAGAGAGGAGTTAGAGAGAGAGGGAGAGAGGGGTTGAGAGCGTGAGCGGGTGGCAGAGAGATGGGGTTTGGAGAGAGAGTGGGTGATAGAGAGGGAGAGAGAAGGGTGAGAGAGAGAGGGGCGGGAGAGAGAGGATGAGAGAGAGGGGGTGGGAGAGAGGGGGTGGGTGAGGGAGTGGGGTGAGTGAGAGAGGGCGATGTGAGGGGGGTGAGAGAGAAAGGTGTAGAGACAAAGTGGTAAATACAAAGGGGAGAGTGTGGGTCAGAGAAAGAGTGGATGTGAGACAGAGAGGGACTGGGAGAGAGGGCGTGGGAGAGAGAGGGGTTGAGAGTGATGGGGTGAGAGTGAGATGGAACGAGAGAGAGAGGGAGTGAGAAGGAGCGAGAGTAGATGAGAAAGAGACAGAGAGAGGCAGGGGGTGAGAGAGAGAGTGGGGTGTGAGAGAGAGTGCGGGTGAGGAGGTAAGAGAGAGAGGACGATTGAGACAGAGAGGAGTGAGAGAGAGTGGGTGAGAGAGAGAGGGGGGTGAGAGAGGGGTTGAGAAAGAGAGAGAGGTGTGTGTGAGAGAGAGGGTGAGAGAGAGAAGGGGGTGAGAGAGAGGAGATTTGAGAGAGAGAGGGGTGAGAAAGAGCGCGGGTGATGGGCTAAGAGAGAAAGGGGGTAAGAGAGAGGGGGGTGAGAGAGAAGGGTTGAGAGAGCGAGGGGCTGACAAAGGGAGAGAGGGGTGAGAGAGAGGGACAGCGAGTGTTGAGAAAGGAGGTTTAGAGATAGGGGGTTTGAGAGAGCGAGAGAGCGGGTGAGAGAGAGAGGAGGATGAGCGGTTGAGAGAGAGAGGGTGAGAGAGAGAGGTTGAGAGAGAGGGGTTGAGAGTGAGGGTGAAAGAGAGAGTGGGGGTGTGAGAGAGAGGGGGTGAGAGAGAGGGGTTGAGAGAGAGGGGGTGAGAGAGAGGGGACAGCGAGAGAAAGTGGGATGAGAGGGATGGGACGAGAGAGAGCGAAAGGGGTGAGAGACGGGGTGAGATAGTGAATGAGGGTTTGAGAGAGACACAGAAAGAGATAGAACGAGTGAACGGATGAGAGAGTTAGAGGGGTGTGAGTGAGAGGGTGTGAGAGAGTGGGCGCTAGAGAGAGACAGAGTGAGTTGAAACTTTATTGCTGGAACAGCACAGCAGGTCAGGCAGCATCCAGGGAACAGGAGATTCGACGTTTCGGGCACAGTGTTCATGAGCAGAGTGTTCAGCAGGAGAAGATAAAAGGTAGGGAGGAGGGACTTGGAGGAGGGGCGTTGGAAATGTGATAGGTGGAAAGAGGTCAAGGTGAGGGTGATAGGTCGGAGTAGGATGGAGGCGGAGAGGTCAAGAAGAAGACTGCAGGTCAGGAAGGCGGTGCCCGGCTGAAGGGATCCGGCTGAGACAAGGTGGGGGGAGGGGGGATGAAGAAACTGGTGAAGTCCAAGTTCATCCCCTGCGGTTGGAGGGTTCCCAGTCGGAAGATAAGACGCTCCTCCTCCGACCGTCGGGTTGTTGTGGTTTGGCGGTGGATGAGTCCAATGACCTGCATATCCTCGGTGGAGTGGGAGGGGGAGTTGAAATGCTGTGCTACAGGTTGGTTGGGTTGATTCGTCCGGGTGGCCCAGAGGTGCTCTCTGAATCGCTCCACAAGTAGGCGGCCTGTCTCCCCAATATAGAGGAGGCCACACCGGCTGCAGCGGATGCAGTCGATGATGTGGGTGGAGGTGCAGGTGAATCTGTGGCGGATATGGAAGTTTCCTTTGGGGCCTTGGAGAGAAGTGAGGGGGGAGGTGTGGGCGCAAGTGTTGCACCTCCTGCGGTTACAAGGGAAGGTGCCGGGAGTGGAGGTTGGGTCGGTGGGAGGTGTGGATCTGACAAGGGAGTCGCGGAGGGAGTGGTCTCTACGGAAAGCTGATAGGGGAGGGGAGGGAAATATATCCTTGGTGCTGGGGTCTGTTTGGAGGTGGCGGAAGTGACGGCGGATGATGCGCTGTACATGGAGATTGGTGGGGAGAGACAGAGTGAGAGCAAGGAGGAGGGAGGAAGAAAGGGGTCAAAAGAGAGAGAGAAATGGGGCAAACGAGAGAATGAGGGCGCGAGAGAGGGATATACAGACAGAGAGCGGGGTGTGAGACAGAGCGCGAGAGGGAAGGTGGAATGAGAGAGATAAAAAAGGGAGCGAGAGACAGAAGGCAATAGAGCGAGAGAGGGAAGGGGAATGAGAGAGAGGGCGGGGGAGAGAGAGGGGTGAGAGAGGGGTGAGAGTGAGAGAGAGACGGAGAGGTGGGTAATAGAGAGGGTGTGAGCGGGGGAGATAGGGTGAAGGGGTGTGAGAGAGAGAGAGGGTGAGAGGGAGGGTGTAACGGGAGACAGAGTGAGGGGGTGGGAGAGAGGGGTGAGAGAGAGCGGGTGTGATGGGGAGAGAGGGTGAGGGGTGACAGAGGGAGAGGGGTGAGATTGAGAGAGCAGGGTGGAGAGAGAGGGGGTGAGAGAGTGAGGGTGAGAGAGGGGTGAGAGAGAGAGAGGGGTGAGAGAGAGCGAGGGGAGAGTGATAACAAGGTGAGAGAGAAAGGGGGTGTGAGAGAGAGGGGCTGAGAGAGAGGGGGATGAGAGAGAGGGGTTTGAGAGAGAGAGGGTTGAAAGAGAGAGGCGATGAGAGAGAGGGAGTGAGAGAGATAGTGAGTGGTGAGAGAGACGGAGTGAGAAAGAGAGTGGGTAAGAGAAGGGAGAGAGAGGGAGAGAGAGAGGGGGAGAAGTGGTGGAGAGAGGGAGGGGCGTGAGGGGGTGAGAGAGTTAGAATGGTGTGAGAGAGGGGGTGAAATAGAGAGGGGGAGAGAGAGAGGGATGAGAGAGAGGGGGTGAGAGAGAGGGGGATGCGAGAGAGAGGGACTTTGAGAGACGGGCTGAGAGAGACGGGGGTGAAAGAGAGTGTGGGTGAGAGCGGGAGGGGCTGAGAGTGAGAGGGGTTGAGAGAGAGGGGGTGAGATAGAGGGGGTGAGAGAGAGGGGGTGAGATAGGGTGAGTGTGAGAGAGGAGGGATGAGAGTGGGAGGGGGTGAAAGAGGGACGGGATGAGAGAGGGAGTGTGAGAGAGCGGTGAGAGAGGGAGAGAGGGAGAGAGGGTGAGAGAGAGAGGGTGAGAGGGAGAGGGTGTGAGGGAGAGGGTGAGAGGGAGAAGGTGAGAGGGAGAGGGTGAGAGGGAGGGGGTAGAGAGGGTGAAGAGAGGGGAGGAGAGAGGGGGTGAGAGAGGTGGGAGATAGGGAAGAGAGGGGGAGAGGGGAGAGAGGGGTGGAGAGAGGGGGAGAGAGGAGTGATAGAGGGGGGAGAGAGGCGGAGAGACAGCGGGGAGGGGAGGAGAGAGGGGGAGAGGGGTGGAGAGAGGGGGAGAGAGGGGTGATAGAGGGGGGAGAGAGGCGGAGAGACAGCGGGGAGGGGGGAGAGAGGGGGGAGAGAGGGGGAAGAAAGGGGAGACAAGGTGAGAGAGTTAGAGTGGTGAGAGAGAGGGGTGACAGAGAGAGGGGGTTGAGAGAGAGAGGGAATGTGAGAGGGGGTGAGAGGGGGATGTGGGAGAGAGGGGTGAGTGAGGTGGGGGGTGGAGATTGAGGGGTGTGAGGGTGCTTGGGAGAGAGAGGTGTGTGAGAGAGAGCTAGGTGAGAGGGTGTGAAGGGACTGAGAGAGAGAGGTGGGTGAGAGAGAGAGAGAGTGGGGGTGAAAGAGAGAGGTTGGTGAGAGAGGGGGAATGAGAGAGAGAGGACGGTGAGAGAGAGAGGAGGGTGAGAGAGGGGAAGAGAGAGAGAGAGGGTGAGAATGAGGGTGGTGAGAGAGAGAGGGGTGAGAGAGTGTGAGAAGGAAAGAGAGGGGATGAGAAAGAGATAGAGAGAGGGTGGGAGAGAGTGAGGGGGTGTGGGTGCGAGGGTGCGTGTGTGAGAGAGAGTGAGAGAGGCAGGTGAGAGAGAGGGATGAGAGAGACATTGGGGTAGGAGAGAGAGGGGGAGACAGACAGAGAGAGAGGGTGAGGGGGTGAGAGAAGGAGTGAGGGAGGGAGAGAGTGAGGGGTGTTGAGAGATGGGGTGGGGAGAGAGACGGGGTGAGATAGAGCTTGCGAGAGAGAGGGTGTGAGAGGGGTTGAGAGAGAGGTATTGAGAGAGAAGACGGGTGAGAAAGAGAAGGTGTGAGAGAGAGGGGTGAGAGAGACAGGGTTTGAGAGAGTCAGGGGTTGAGAGAGGGGGTTGGGGGGGTGATGGTAAGGTTGAGGGTTGTGAGAGAGGGTCAGAGAGAGAGGGCTCGAGAAAGAGGGAGATAGAGACAGGGGTTGAGAGAGAGAGGGGTTGGGAGAGAGATGGGGATGGGAGAGAGAGGGTGTGAGAGGGAGAGGGAGTGAGAAAGAGAGGGGGTAGAAGAGAGAGAGAGGTGGGAGAGAGGGAGGGGGTGAGGGAGCGAGGGTGGGTGTGAGTGTGTGTGAGAGAGAGAGTGAGAGAGAGAGGTGCGAGAGGGGGCATGTGAGAGACATTGGGGTGGGAGAGAGGGGGGAGACCGAGAGAGAGGGTGAGGGGGTGAGAGAGGGAGTGAGGGTGGGAGAGAGTGAGGGGTGTTGAGAGATGGGGGTTGAGAGAGGGGGCGAGACAGAGGGTGTGAGAGAGAGAGAGGGTTGGAGAGAGAGAGGGGGTGGGAGAGATGGGGATAGGAGAGAGAGGGGTGAGAGAGAGAGGGGTAGAGAGAGAGAAGGGTGAGAGAGAGAGAGGTGAGAGGGAGAGCGAGTGAGAAAGAGAGGGGGTGGAAGAGAGAGAGGGGTGGAGAGAGAGTGAGGTGAGAAAGAGCGGAGGTGAGACAGAGAGGGGCTGGGAGAGAGGGCGTGGGAGAGAGGGGGTTGAGAGAGACGGTGAGAGAGAGAGGGTTCGAGAGAGAGGGGGAGAGAGAGGGGGGTAAAGAGAGAGACGGGCTGGGAGAGAAATGGGTGAGAGAGAGAGAAGGGTGAGAGAGAGAGAAGAGTGAGAGAGGGGGTGAGAGAAAGAGGTGAGAGAGAGTAGGGTGAGAGAGAGAGATGGTGAGAGTGAGATGGGGTAAGAGGCAGAGGGAGTGAGAAGGAGAGAGAGCGGATAAGAAAGAGACAGAGAAAGGGTGGGAGATAGGAAGGGAGTGAGAGAGAAAGAAGGGTAAGAGAGAGAGGAGGTGTGAGAGAAAGAGCGGGTGAGGGGGTAAGAGAGAGTAGGTTTGAGAGATAGAGAGGGGTGAGAGACAGAGCGTGTGAGGGGTCGAGGGGGAGATGAGAGAGGGGGTTGAGATTGACAAGGGGGTGAGAGAGAGGGAATGAGAAAGAGAGAGAGGGATATGAGAGAGAGGGTGAGAGAGATAGAGATGAGGGGGGTGAGAGAGAGAGGATGAGATGAGAGGGTGAGAGAGAGAAGGGGATGAGAGAGAGGTTGAGAGAGAGTGGGGTAAGAGAGAAAGAGTGGGTGAGTGAGAGAGAGAGGGGGATGTGAGGGGTGTGTGAGAGAGAAAGGGGGAGAGACAAACGGGGAGAGACAAAGGCGGAGAGAGAGTGGGTCAGAGAAAGAGTGGAGGTGAGACAGAGAGGGGGTGGGAGAGAAGATGTGGGAGAGAGAGAGGTAGGGAGAGAGAGGGTGAGAGTGAGATGAGATGAGAGTGAGAGGCAGTGAGAAAGAAAGAGGGGGGAAGAGAAAGAGACAGAGAGAGGGTGGGAGAGAGGGAGGGAGTGTGAGAGAGAGGATAAGAGAGAGGGAGTGTGAGAGAAACTGTGAGTGAGGGGGTAAGAGTGAGAGGAGGTTTGAGTGAGAGAGCGGGGTGAGAGTGAGAGCGGGTGAGGGGGTGGGGGAGTGAGTGAGAGAGAAGGGATGAGAGAGGGGCTGAGAAAGAGAGAGGGGTGAGGGTGTAAGAGGGAGGGGGATTTGAGAGAGCGAGAGAGCGGGTGAGAGAGAGAGGGTGAGATGAGAGGGTATGAGAGAGGAGATGGTGAGAGAGAGGGTTGAGAGAGGGGTTGAGAGAGAGAGGAAGTGAGGGGGTGAGAGAGGGTGTGTGGGAGAGGGGGTGGGAGAGAGAGCGGGGGTGAAAGAGAGGTTGGTGGAGAGTGGGGATGAGAGAGGGGAGGATGAGAGAGAGGGGAGCTGAGAGAGAGAGATCGGAGTGAGAGAGAGGGGTGTGTGAGAGAGGGTGAGATGAGGGTGTGTGAGAGAGGGGTTGAGAGAGGGGTTGAGAGGGGGTGAAAAAGTGGGTGAGAGACAGAAGGGTGAGAAAGGGAGAGAGGGGTGAGAAAGGGTGAGAGGGTTGAGAAAGAGAGAGGGGGTGAGAGAGGGCGGTGAATGAGACAGGGGGAGAAAGAGACGGGTGCCGGGGAAAAGAGTAGATGTGAGGGGAGTGAAAGAGGGGCTGTGGGAGAGAGAGAGTGGGGTGAGAGAGAGGTTGGTGAGAGAGCGGGGATGAGAGAGGGGAGGGTGAGAGACGGGGGCTGAGAGAGAGATGGGAGTGAGAGAGATGGGGTGGGAGAGAGTGAGGGTTGAGAGAGAGTGAAGGGTGACAGTGAGAGGGGGTGAGAGAGAGGGAGTGAGAAGGAGGGAGAGGGGATGCGAAAAAGACAGAGACAGATTGGGAGAGAGGGAGGGTGTGAGGGAGCGAGGGTGTGTGTGAATGTGTGTGAGAGAGTGAGAGAGAGCAGGAGGTGAGAGAGAGGGGAATAAGAATAAGAGAGATTGGGGTGGGAGGGAGAGAGGGTGACAGAGAGAGAGAGTGAGGGGGTGAGAGAGGGAGTGAGGTGGGAGAGAGTGAAGGGGTTGAGAGATGGGGGCTCAGAGACGGGGTGTGAGAGAGAGGGGTTGAGAGAGAGAGAAGAGGGTGAGAGAGAGAAGGGGTGAGAGAGAAGGGGTGAGAGAAAGACGGGTTGAGAGAGAGAGGGGTTGAGAGAGAGGGGATGAGAGAGAGGGATTGAGAGGGGCGGGTGAGAGAGAGTGTGTAAGAGAGAAGGGGGTTCGAGAGAGACGGGGTGATAGAGAGATGGGGATGGGAGAGAGGGGTGAGAGAGAGTGAGAACGGTGAGAGAGAGAGAGGGTGAGAGAGAGGGGGTGAGAGGAAGAGGGGTTGAGAGAGGGGGGATGAGAGAGAGAGGGGTTCGAGGGAGAGTGGAGTGAGAGAGAGAGTGGGGTGAGAGAGACAGCGGGTGAGTGAGAGAGAGGGTTCAGAGAGAGAGAGGGCGATGTGAAGGGTTGTGAGAGAGAAAAGGGGAGAGACAAAGGGAGAGAGACAAAGGAGGAGTGAGAATGGGTCAGAAAAAGCGTGGAGGTGAGACAGAAAGGGTCTGGGAGAGAGAAGAGAAAGAGGGGTTGAGAGAGCGAGACGGTGAGAGTGAGATGGGGTGAGAGAGACAGTGAGTGGGAGAGACGGAGGGAGTCAGAGAGAAGGGTAAGAGAGAGAGGAGGTTTGAGAGCGAGAGTGAGCAGATGAGAGAGGGGATGAGGGGAGTGAGAGAAAGAGAGAGGGGTGAGAGAGGGGATAAGAGAGAGAGGTAGCTTGAGAGAGCGAGAGAGAGCAGGTGAGAGAGAGGGATGAGGGGGGTGAGACAAAGAGGGTGAGATGAGAGGGTAAAGGAGAGAGAAGGGGGTGAGAGAGAGGGTGAGAGAAAGAGTGGGGTGAGAGAGAGAGCACGGGTGAGTGAGAGAGGTGTGAGAGAGAGGGGGTGATGTGAGGTGGGTGAGATAGAAAGGGGAGAGACAAAGGGGGAGAGACAAGGGGGAGAGAAAGAGTGGAGGTGAGAGAGAGAGGGAGTGGGAGGGAGTGCATGGGAGAGAGAGGGGGTTGAGAGAGAGGGTGAGAGTGAGATGGATGAGAGCGAGAGGGAGTGAGAAAGAGACACAGTGGATGAGAAAAAAAACAGAGAGAGGGAGGGAGTGAGAGAGAGAGGGGTGTGAGAGAGAGTGCGAGTGAGGGGGTAAGAGGGAGTGGAGGTTTGAGAGAGAGAGGGGGTGAGAGAGAGTGGGTGAGGGGGTGAGATGTGTGAGAGAGGGGCTGAGAAAGACAGAGAGGGGTGTGAGAGAGAGGGATGAGCGAGAGGAGTGTAAGAGGGAGGGGATTTGAGAGAGCAAGAGAGAGCGGGTGAGAGAGACAGAGCGGATAAGGGGGTGAGAGAGAGAGAGGGTGAGAGAGAGGGGTTGAGAGAGGGGGTGAGAGAGTGGAGGTGAGAGAGTGGGGGTGAGAGAGAGGGGGATGAGAGAGAGGAGTTTGAGAGAGAGGGGTGAGAAAAACGGGGGTGAGAGAGAGGGGGGTGAGAGAGAGAGTGGGGGTGCGAGAGAAGGGGGTGAGAGAGAGTGGGGATGAGAGAGAGTGGGGGTGAGAGATAGTGGGGGTGAGAGAGAGTGGGGGTGAGAGGGGGGTGAGAGAGAGGGGGTGGGAGAGAGGGGTGTTAGAGAGAGGGGGGTTAGAGAGAGGTGGAGAGAGAGAGGGGGTGAGCGAGAGGAGAGTGAGAGAGAGGGGAGTGAGAGAGAGGGGGTTGAGAGAGAGGGGAGTGAGAGAGAGTGGAGCGAGGAGAGCGGGCTGAGAGAGAGAGAGCGGGGTGAGAGAGAGAGCGGGGTGAGAGAGACCGAGAGCGGGGTGAGAGAGAGACGGGTGAGAGAGAGACGGGTGAGAGAGAGAGACGGGTGAGAGAGAGGGGGGAGTAAGAGAGAAAGGGGGTTGAGCGAGAGAGGGTGTGAGTGAGAGAGGGGTGAGAGAGAGAGAGGCGGTGAGAGAGAGGGGTGTGAGAGAGAGGGGAGTGAGAGAGAGGGGGGTGATAGAGAGGGGGGTGAGAGAGGGGGAGAGAGAGAGGGGTTGAGCGAGAGGGGAGTGAGAGAGAGGGGAGTGAGAGAGAGGGGGGTTAGAGAGAGGGGAGTGAGAGAGAGGGGAGAGAGAGAGCGGGCTGAGAGAGAGAGAGCGGGGTTAGTGAGAGAGCGGGGTGAGAGAGAGCGCGAGCGGGGTGAGAGAAAGAGACGGGTGAGAGAGACGGGCGAGAGAGAGACGGGTGAGAGAGAGTGGGGAGTAAGAGAGAAAGGGGGTTGAGCGAGAGAAGGTGTGAGTGAGAGAGAGAGGGGTGAGAGAGAGGGGAGTGAGAGAGAGGGGGATGAGAGAGAGGGGGTGAGGGGATTGAGAAGAGAGGGGGGTAAGAGAGAGAGGGGGTGAGGGGGGTGAGAGAGAGAGGCCGTGAGAGAGAGGGGGTGAGAGAGAGGGGAGTGAGAGAGAGGGGGGTGAGAGAGAGGGGGATGAGAGAGAGGGGGTGAGGGGATTGAGAAGAGAGAGGGGGTAAGAGAGAGAGGGGGTGAGGGGGGTGAGAGAGAGAGGGAGTAAGGGGGTTGAGAGAGAGGGAGGGGGTGAGGGAGAGAGGGGTGAAGGAGAGGGAGAGGGGGTGAGAGATAGGGGGAAAGAGAGAGTGGGTGTGAGAGAGATGGCTGGAAGAGAGGGGTGTGTGAGAGAGGGGTGTGTGAGAGAGAGGCGGGTGTGAGAGGGGGGTGAGAGAGAGGGGGAAAGAGAGACTGGGTGTGAGAGAGAGGGCTGGAAGAGAGGGGGGTGTGAGAGAGGGGTGTGTGAGAGAGAGGCGGGTGAGAGAGAGAGAGGGCCTGAGAGAAACAGGATGAGAGAGGGGTGAGAGAGAGGGGGTGAGAGAGAGGGAGTGAGATGGCGGGGGTGAGAGAGAAAATATAAGGGTGGGTGACAGACAAAGAGCTGAATGAGAGGGGGCTGAAAGAGAAAGAGAATGGTGAGAGTGCGAGGGTGTAAGAGATTGAGAGGGTGAGAGAGAGAGGAGTGAGAGACAGAGGATGAGAGAGGGGGTGTGAGAGAGAGGGTTGAGAGAGAGAGGGTGTGACAGAGAGACGGGGTGAGAGAAAGGGGGTAAGAAAGAGTGGGTGTGAGAGAGAGGAATGAGAGAGGGGGGTGTGAGAGAGAGGGGGTGAGGTGGAGGGGTGAGAATGAGGCGGGAGAAAGAGGGAGGGCCAGAGAGAGAGTGGGTGAGAGAGACGGGGTGAGAGAGAGGGGGGTGAGAGAGGGGGGTGAGAGAGTGGGGGTGAGAGAGAGAGGGTGAGAGAGAGAGAGGGTGAGAGAGAGAGACGGGGTAACAGAGAGAGGGGTGAGAGAGAGAGGGTAGAGGGAGAAAGTGGGTGTGAGAGCGATCAGGGTGGAAGAGACACCGGGTGAGAAAGAGACGGGGGTGAGAGAAGGGAGAGACAGGCTGAGTTAGAGAAAGAGGGTGAGAGAGAGGAATGAGAGAGAGGGGTGAGAGGGAGAGGTGAAAGAGAGAGAGGGGTGAAAGAGAGAGAGGGGATGAGCGAGAGAGGGTCAGAGAGAGAAGGTGTGAGACAGATAGAGGGATAAGAGAGAGACCTTGAGAGAGAGAGGCGTGAGGGAGAAGGTGTGTGAGAAAGATCAGGGTGGGAGAGACTGGGGAGAGGAAGAGGGGGGCTGAGAGAGAGAGGGCTGAGAGAGAGAGGGCTGAGAGAGAAGGGTGAGAGAGAAGGGATGAGACAGAAGGGGTGAGACAGAAGGGGTGAGAGAGAGGGTGAGAGAGATGGAGAGAGGGGTGTCGGGGTGAGAGAGAGGGGGGTGAGAAAGAGAAAGGGTGAGAGAGAGAAGATGTGTGAGAGAGGGGGTTGAGAAAGAGGGGTGAGAGAGAGGGGGTGAGAGAGAGGGGGGTGAGAGAGAGAGGATGTGTGAGAGAGAGGGTTGAGAAAGAGGGGTGAGAGAAGGGGTGAGAGAGAGGGGTGTGAGAGAGAGGGGTGTGAGGGGGTGTGAGAGAGGGAGCGGTGAGAGAGGGGGTGAGAGACAGGTGGGGCGAGAGAGTTGGTGGGTGAGAGAGAGAGGGGAGAGAGAGAGGGGGGTGAGGGGGGGTGAGAGAGAGCGGGGTGAGAGAGAGAGCAGGGTGAGAGAGAGCGGGGTGAGAGAGAGAGGTCCTGAGAGACAGGCTGAAAAAGAGAGAGGGTGAGAGAGAGGGTGTGAGAGAGAGGGGCTGGGAGAGATGGGGAGTGATCTGGAGGGGTGAGAGAGAGGCGGGTGAGAGAGAGAGGTCCTGAGTGAAACAGGCTGAAAAAGAGAGAGGGTGAGAGAGAGGGTGTGAGAGAGAGGGTGTGGGAGAGAGGGGTGAGAGAGAGAGGTGGGTGTGAGAGTGAGGGGTGAGAGAGAGGGGATGTGAGATAGATGGGTGAGAGAGGGGGTGAGAGAGGGGGTAAGAGAAAGGGGGGTGAGAGAGAGGGGTGTGAGGGGATGTGAGATAGGGAGCGGTGAGAGAGGGGGTGAGAGACAGGTGGGCGAGAGAGTTGGTGGGTGAGAGAGAGAGGGGAGAGAGAGAGGGGGTGAGGGGGGGGTGAGAGAGAGTGGGGTGAGAGAGAGAGAGCGGGGTGAGAGAGAGCGGGGTGAGAGAGAGAGGTCCTGAGAGAGACAGGCTGAAAAAGAGAGAGGGTGAGAGAGGGTGTGAGAGAGAGGGGGTGGGAGAGATGGGGAGTGATCTGGAGGGGTGAGAGAGAGGCGGGTGAGAGAGAGAGGTCCTGAGAGAGACAGGCTGAAAAAGAGAGAGGGTGAGAGAGAGGGTGTGAGAGAGAGGGGGTGGGAGAGAGCGGTGAGAGAGAGAGGTGGGTGTGAGAGTGAGGGGTGAGAGAGAGGGGATGTGAGATAGATGGGTGAGAGAGGGGGTGAGAGAGGGGGCTGAGCGAGAGGATCGTGAGAGAGGGTACGGTGAGAAAGGGGGTGAGCGAGAGAGTGATGAGAGAGAGAGGGGTGTGATAGAGGGTACGGTGAGAAAGGGGGGCTGAAAGTGAGGGCCGGAGAGAGAGGGGGTGAGAGAGAAGGGGTGACAGAAAGAGGGTGAGTGGACAGGCTGTGAGAGAGATCAGGTTGGGAGACAAAGGGGGGGAGAGAGAGGGGATGAGAGAGAGAGTGGGGCTGCGAAAGAGAGGGTGGGAGAGAATGGGTCAAAGAGAGAGAGGTTTCGAGAGAGAGAAGGATTAAGATAGAGAGAGGGGTGAGAGAGAGGGGTGAGAGAGAGAGGGTGTGTGAGAGAGATCGGAGTGCAAGAAAGAGCGGGGTGTGAAAGAGACAGGGAGTGAGAGAGACAGGCTGAGTTAGAGAGAGAGGGTGAGAGAGTGGGGTGAGAGATAGGGAGTGAGAGAGAGGGTGAGAGAGGGGTTAAAAAGAGAGGGGGTGAGCGAGAGAGGCGTGAGAGAGAAGGTGTGTAAGAGAGATCAAGGTGGGAGAGACTGGAGAGAGAGAGGGGGGCTGAGAGGGAGAGGGGTGAGAGAGAGTGGTGAGAGAGAAGGGGTGAGAGAGAAGGCGTGAGAGAGAAGGGGTGAGAGACAAGGGGTGATAGAGAAGTTGTGTGAGAGAGAGAGGGGAGAGAGGGGTGAGAGAGAGTGGTGAGAGAGATGGGGTGAGAGAGAGGGCTGAGGGAGAGACGGGTGTCAGAGAGATTGGGGTGGAAGAGAGATCGGGTGGAAGAGAGAGCGGGGTGGAAGAGAGAGCGGGGTGGAAGCGAGAGCGTGTGAGAAAGAGGCGGGGTGAGAGAGAGAGAGACAGGCTGAGTTAGAGAGAGAGGGTGATAGCGAGGGGTGAGATAGAGGGTGTGAAAGAGAGAGGGGGTGAAAGAGAGAGGGAAAAGGTGAGGACTGCAAATGTTGGAAATCAGAGCTGAAAATGTGTTGCAGGAAAAGCGCAGCAGGTAGGCAGCATCCAAGGAACAGGAGAATCGACGTTTCAGGCATAAGCCCTTCTTATGCCCGAAACATCGATTCTCCTGTTCCTTGGATGCTGCCTGACCTGCTGCGCTTTTCCAGCAACACATTTTCAGCTCTGAAAGAGAGAGGGGGTGAGCGAGAGAGGGCCTGAGAGACAGGGTGAGATAGAGAGGGATAAGAGAGAGAGGGGTGAGAGAGAGAGAGAGTCGTGAGAGGGAGAGGTGTGAGAGAGAGAGAAGTGTGAGAGAGAGAGGGGTGAGAGAGAGAGGGGTGAGAGAGAGAGGGTGTGAGAGAGATCGGAGTTCAAGAGAGTGCGGGTGAGAAACAGAAAGGGGGTGAGAGAGAGACAGGCAGAGAAAGAGAGGGTGAGAGAGAGAAGGTGAGAGAGAGGCGTGAGAAAGAGAGGTGTGAGAGAGAGAGGCGTGAGAGAGAGAGGGGTGAGAGAGAGAGGGCAGAGGGAGAGAGTGGGTGTGAGAGCGATCAGGGTGGAAGAGATAGCGGGTGAGAAAGAGACGGGGGTGAGAGAGAGAGACAGGCTGAGTTAGAGAAAGAGGGTGAGAGAGAGGGGTGAGAGAGAGGGGTGAGAGGGAGAGGTGAAAGAGAGAGAGGGGTGAAAGAGAGAGAGGGGGTGGACGAGAGAGGGTCAGAGAGAGAGGGGGTGAGATAGAGAGAGGGATAAGAGAGAGACCTTGAGAGAGAGAGAGGCGTGAGAGAGAATGTGTGTGGGAAAGATCAGGGTGGGAGAGACTGGGGAGAGAAAGAAGGGAGCTGAGAGAGAGAGAGAGGGCTGAGAGAGAGGGGTGAGAGAGAAGGGGTGAGACAGAAGGGGTGAGACCGAAGGGGTGAGAGAGAGGGTGAGAGAGATGGAGAGAGGAGTGTGGGGGTGAGAGAGATGGGGTGGGAAAGAGAAAGGGTGAGAGAGAGGGAGAGGATGTGTGAGAGAGAGGGGTGAGAAAGAGAGGGGATGAGAGAGAGGGGAGTGAGAGAGAGGGGGGTGAGAGAGAAGGGTGTGAGGGGTGTGAGAGAGGGAGCGGTGAGAGAGGGGGGTGAGAGACATGTGGGGCGAGAGAGTTGGTGGGTGAGAGAGAGGGGAGAGAGAGGGGGGTGGGAGAGAGGGGGTGAGAGAGCGGGGTGAGAGAGAGAGCGGGTTGAGAGAGAGGGGGAGTGAGCTGGAGGGGTGAGAGAGAGGCGGGTGAGAGAGAGAGGGCCTGAGAGAGACAGGCTGAAAAAGAGAGAGGGTGAGAGAGAGGGTGTGAGAGAGAGGGGGTGGGAGAGAGGGGTGAGAGAGAGAGGTGGGTGTGAGAGTGAGGGGGTGAGAGAGAGGGGACGTGAGATAGATGGGTGAGAGAGAGGGGGTGAGAGAGGGGGCTGAGAGAGAGGGGCGTGAGAGAGGGTACGGTGAGAAAGGTGGTGAGCGAGAGAGTGATGAGAGAGAGAGGCGTGTGAGAGGGAGGTGAGAGAGAGAGGGGTGTGAGAGGGAGAGGGTTAAGAGAGAGGGGGGTAAGAGAGAGAGGTCGTGAGAGAGAGGGGGTGAGAGAGAGGGGCTTTTTGAGAGATGTTTGAGAGACGGGGGTGAGAGAGAGAGGAGTGATGAGAGAAAGGGGGGCTGAAAGTGAGGGCCAGAGAGAGTGGGGGTGAGAGAGGGGGTGAGAGAGAAAGGGTGAGAGAGTGGGGGTCGTGAGAGAGATCAGGGTGGGAGACACAGGGGGGGGGAGAGAGAGAGAGAGGAGATGAGAGAGAGAGGGGCTGCGAAAGAGAGGGTGAGAGAGAATGGGTCAGAGAGAAAGAGATTTAGAAAGAGAGAGATTGTGTGAAAGAGAGGGTGAGAAAGAGAGGGGGGTGAGAGAGAGGGGGGTGAGAGAGAAGGGGTGAGAGAGAGAGGGATGAGAGAAAGAGAAACGAGAGAGAGAGATGAGGGAGAGATCAGGGTGGGAGAGACTGGGGATAGAGAGGGGCTGAAAGAGAGAGAGGGTTGCGAAAGAGAGGGTGAGAGAGAAGGAGAGAGAGGTGTGAGAGAGATAGACAGGTAAGAGAGAGAGAGAGAGACGGTAAGAGAGAGAGAGGGTGAGAGAGAGAGGGGTGAGAGAGAGAGGGGTGAGAGAGAGGTGTGAGGGAAAAAGAGCGTGAGAGAGAACGGGTTGGAAGAGAACGCAGGTGTGAAAGAGACAGTGGGTGAGAGAGAGACAGGCTGAAAGAGAGAGAGGGTGAGAGAGAGGGTGTGAGAGAGAGGGGGTGGGAGAGAGGGGTGAGAGAGAGAGATGGGTGTGAGAGTGAGGGGGTGAGAGGGAGGGGATGTGAGATTGGGCATGAAAGAGAGGGGTGTGTGTGAGAGAGGAGGTGAGAGAGGGGGGCTGAGAGAGAGGGGCGTGAGAAAGGGCGCGGTGAGAAAGGAGGTGAGAGAGAGAGTGATGAGAGAGAGGCGTGTGAGAGAGAGGTGAGAGAGAGAGGGGATGTGAGAGAGAGTGGGGGTAAGAGAGAGAGGTGGGTAAGAGAGAGAGGGCGTGAGAGAGAGTGGGTGAGAGAGAGGGGTTTTTTGAGAGATGTGTGTGAGAGAGAGAGGAGTGAGAGAGAGAAAGGGGGGGCTGAAAGGGAGGGCCGGAGAGAGAGGGGGTGAGAGAGAGTAGGGGTGACAGAAAGAGGGTGAGTGGAGAGGCTGTGAGAGAGATCAGGTTGGGAGACAAAGGGGGGGAGAGAGAGGGGATGAGAGAGAGAGTGGAGCTGCGAAAGAGAGGGTGAGAGAGAATGGGTCAAAGAGAGAGAGGTTTAGAGAGAGAGAGGGATTGAGATAGAGAGAGGGGTGAGAGAGAGAGAGGGGTGTGAGAGAGAGAGGCGGTGTGAGAGAGATCGGAGTGCAAGAAAGAGCGGGGTGTGAAAGAGACAGGGAGTGAGAGAGAGAGACAGGCTGAGTTAGAGAGAGAGGGTGAGAGAGAGGGGTGAGAGATATGGAGTGAGAGAGAGGGTGAGAGAGGGGTTAAAAAGAGAGGGGGTGAGCGAGAGAGGCGTGAGAGAGAAGGTGTGTAAGATAGATCAAGGTGGGAGAGACTGGGGAGAGAGAGGGGGGCTGAGAGAGAGGGGGGTGAGAGAGAGTGGTGAGAGAGAAGGGGTGAGAGAGAAGGCGTGAGAGAGAAGGGGTGAGATAGAAGGGGTGATAAAGAAGTTGCGAGAGAGAGAGAGGGGAGAGAGGGGTGAGAGAGAGTGGTGAGAGAGAAGGGGTGAGAGAGAGGCCTGAGGGAGAGACGGGTGTCAGAGAGATTGGGGTGGAAGAGAGATCGGGTGGAAGAGAGAGCGTGTGAGAAAGAGGCGGGGGTGTGAGAGAGAGAGACAGGCTGAGTTAGAGAGAGAGGGTGATAGCGAGGGGTGAGAGAGAGGGTGTGAAAGAGAGAGGGGGTGAAAGAGAGAGGGAAAAAGTGAGTACTGCAGATGTTGGAAATCAGAGCTGAAAATGTGTTGCTGGAAAAGCGCAGCAGGTAGGCAGCATCCAAGGAACAGGAGAATCGACGTTTCAGGCATAAGCCCTTCTTATGCCCGAAACGTCGATTCTCCTGTTCCTTGGATGCTGACTGGCCTGCTGCGCTTTTCCAGCAACACATTTTCAGCTCTGAAAGAGAGAGGGGGTGAGCGAGAGAGGGTGAGGGAGAGATCAGAGTTCAAGAGAGTGCGGGTGAGAAACAGAAAGGGGGTGAGAGAGAGACAGGCAGAGAAAGAGAGGGTGAGAGAGAGAAGGTGAGAGAGAGGCGTGAGAAAGAGAGGTGTGAGAGAGAGAGGCGTGAGAGAGAGAGGGGTGAGAGAGAGAGGGCAGAGGGAGAGAGTGGGTGTGAGAGCGATCAGGGTGGAAGAGATAGCGGGTGAGAAAGAGACGGGGGTGAGAGAGAGAGACAGGCTGAGTTAGAGAAAGAGGGTGAGAGAGAGGGGTGAGAGAGAGGGGTGAGAGGGAGAGGTGAAAGAGAGAGAGGGGTGAAAGAGAGAGAGGGGGTGGACGAGAGAGGGTCAGAGAGAGAGGGGGTGAGATAGAGAGAGGGATAAGAGAGAGACCTTGAGAGAGAGAGAGGCGTGAGAGAGAATGTGTGTGGGAAAGATCAGGGTGGGAGAGACTGGGGAGAGAAAGAAGGGAGCTGAGAGAGAGAGAGAGGGCTGAGAGAGGGGTGAGAGAGAAGGGGTGAGACAGAAGGGGTGAGACCGAAGGGGTGAGAGAGAGGGTGAGAGAGATGGAGAGAGGAGTGTGGGGGTGAGAGAGATGGGGTGGGAAAGAGAAAGGGTGAGAGAGAGGGAGAGGATGTGTGAGAGAGAGGGGTGAGAAAGAGAGGGGATGAGAGAGAGGGGAGTGAGAGAGAGGGGGTGAGAGAGAAGAGTGTGAGGGGTTGTGAGAGACGGAGCGGTGAGAGTGGGGGGTGAGAGACATGTGGGGCGAGAGAGTTGGTGGGTGAGAGAGAGGGGAGAGAGAGGGGGGTGGGAGAGAGGGGGTGAGAGAGCGGGGTGAGAGAGAGAGCGGGGTGAGAGAGAGGGGGAGTGAGCTGGAGGGGTGAGAGAGAGGCGGGTGACAGAGAGAGGGCCTGAGAGAGACAGGCTGAAAAAGAGAGAGGGTGAGAGAGAGGGTGTGAGAGAGAGGGGGTGGGAGAGAGGGGTGAGAGAGAGAGGTGGGTGTGAGAGTGAGTGGGTGAGAGAGAGGGGACGTGAGATAGATGGGTGAGAGAGAGGGGGTGAGAGAGGGGGCTGAGAGAGAGGGGCGTGAGAGAGGGTACGGTGAGAAAGGGGGTGAGCGAGAGAGTGATGAGAGAGAGAGGCGTGTGAGAGGGAGGTGAGAGAGAGAGGGGTGTGAGAGGGAGAGGGTTAAGAGAGAGGGGGGTAAGAGAGAGAGGTCGTGAGAGAGAGGGGGTGAGAGAGAGGGGCTTTTTGAGAGATGTTTGAGAGACGGGGGTGAGAGAGAGAGGAGTGATGAGAGAAAGGGGGGCTGAAAGTGAGGGCCAGAGAGAGTGGGGGTGAGAGAGGGGGTGAGAGAGAAAGGGTGAGAGAGTGGGGGTCGTGAGAGAGATCAGGGTGGGAGACACAGGGGGGAGAGAGAGAGAGAGAGGAGATGAGAGAGAGAGGGGCTGCGAAAGAGAGGGTGAGAGAGAATGGGTCAGAGAGAAAGAGATTTAGAAAGAGAGAGATTGTGTGAAAGAGAGGGTGAGAAAGAGAGGGGGGTGAGAGAGAGGGGGGTGAGAGAGAAGGGGTGAGAGAGAGAGGGATGAGAGAAAGAGAAATGAGAGAGAGAGATGAGAGAGAGATCAGGGTGGGAGAGACTGGGGATAGAGAGGGGCTGAAAGAGAGAGAGGGTTGCGAAAGAGAGGGTGAGAGAGAAGGAGAGAGAGGTGTGAGAGAGATAGACAGGTAAGAGAGAGAGAGAGAGGGTAAGAGAGAGAGAGGGTGAGAGAGAGAGGGGTGAGAGAGAGGGGGGTGAGAGAGAGGTGTGAGGGGAAAAGAGCGTGAGAGAGAACGGGGTGGAAGAGAACGCAGGTGTGAAAGAGACAGTGGGTGAGAGAGAGACAGGCTGAAAGAGAGAGAGGGTGAGAGAGAGGGTGTGAGAGAGAGGGGGTGGGAGAGAGGGGTGAGAGAGAGATGGGAGTGAGAGTGAGGGGGTGAGAGGGAGGGGATGTGAGATTGGGCATGAAAGAGAGGGGTGTGTGTGAGAGAGGAGGTGAGAGAGGGGGGCTGAGAGAGAGGGGCGTGAGAAAGGGCGCGGTGAGAAAGGAGGTGAGAGAGAGAGTGATGAGAGAGAGGCGTGTGAGAGAGAGGTGAGAGAGAGAGGGGATGTGAGAGAGAGTGGGGGTAAGAGAGAGAGGTGGGTAAGAGAGAGAGGGCGTGAGAGAGAGTGGGTGAGAGAGAGGAGTTTTTTGAGAGATGTGTGTGAGAGAGAGAGGAGTGAGAGAGAGAAAGGGGGGGCTGAAAGGGAGGGCCGGAGAGAGAGGGGGTGAGAGAGAGTAGGGGTGACAGAAAGAGGGTGAGTGGAGAGGCTGTGAGAGAGATCAGGTTGGGAGACAAAGGGGGGGAGAGAGAGGGGATGAGAGAGAGAGTGGAGCTGCGAAAGAGAGGGTGAGAGAGAATGGGTCAAAGAGAGAGAGGTTTAGAGAGAGAGAGGGATTGAGATAGAGAGAGGTGTGAGAGAGAGAGAGGGGTGTGAGAGAGAGAGGCGGTGTGAGAGAGATCGGAGTGCAAGAAAGAGCGGGGTGTGAAAGAGACAGGGAGTGAGAGAGAGAGACAGGCTGAGTTAGAGAGAGAGGGTGAGAGAGAGGGGTGAGAGATATGGAGTGAGAGAGAGGGTGAGAGAGGGGTTAAAAAGAGAGGGGGTGAGCGAGAGAGGCGTGAGAGAGAAGGTGTGTAAGAGAGATCAAGGTGGGAGAGACTGGGGAGAGAGAGGGGGGCTGAGAGAGAGAGGGGTGAGAGAGAGTGGTGAGAGAGAAGGGGTGAGAGAGAAGGCGTGAGAGAGAAGGGGTGAGATAGAAGGGGTGATAAAGAAGTTGCGAGAGAGAGAGAGGGGAGAGAGGGGAGAGAGAGAGTGGTGAGAGAGAAGGGGTGAGAGAGAGGCCTGAGGGAGAGACGGGTGTCAGAGAGATTGGGGTGGAAGAGAGATCGGGTGGAAGAGAGAGCGTGTGAGAAAGAGGCGGGGGTGAGAGAGAGAGAGACAGGCTGAGTTAGAGAGAGAGGGTGATAGCGAGGGGTGAGAGAGTGGGTGTGAAAGAGAGAGGGGGTGAAAGAGAGAGGGAAAAAGTGAGTACTGCAGATGTTGGAAATCAGAGCTGAAAATGTGTTGCTGGAAAAGCGCAGCAGGTAGGCAGCATCCAAGGAACAGGAGAATCGACGTTTCAGGCATAAGCCCTTCTTATGCCCGAAACGTCGATTCTCCTGTTCCTTGGATGCTGACTGGCCTGCTGCGCTTTTCCAGCAACACATTTTCAGCTCTGAAACAGAGAGGGGGTGAGCGAGAGAGGGCCTGAGAGAGAGGGTGAGATAGAGAGGGATAAGAGAGAGAGAGGTGAGAGAGAGAGAGAGAGAGAGAGGCGTGAGAGAGAGAGTTGTGAGAGAGAGAAGTGTGAGAGAGAGAGGAGTCAGAGAGAGAGGGGTGAGAGAGAGAGGGTGTGAGAGAGATCGGAGTTCAAGAGAGTGCGGGTGAGAAAGAGAAAGGGGTTGAGAGAGAGACAGGCAGAGAAAGAGAGGGTGAGAGAGAGAAGGTGAGAGAGATGCGTGAGAGAGAGGGGGAGAGAGAGGGGTTAGAGAGAGGGGAATTAGAGAGAACGGTGAGAGGGTGAGAGAGAGAGGGAGGATGAGAAAGACCCAGGTGGGGGAGAGCGTGGGTGAGAAAGAGAAAGTGGGTGCGAGAGAGTGGGGGATGGAGAGTGTGGGAGGGAGCTGAGGGAGAGATTGGGGGATAGAAAGGGTGTGAGAGAGAGAGAGGTAAGAGAGAGGGTGTGAAAGAGAGAGGGGTAAGAGAGAGGGGTGAGAGAGATAGAGAGGGTAAGAGAAAGAGGGGTAAGAGAGAGAGGGGTAAGAGAGGCAGGGGTGGGAGAATGAGAGACAGGGGTTGTTACAGAGAAAGGGGGTGAGAGAGAGGATGTGAAGGTATGTGAGAGACAGGGGGCTGAGAGAGAGGGGTGAGAGAAAATGAGAGTGGTGAGAGTGGGTGGGGTTAAGGGAGTGAGAGGGCTAAGAAAGAGAGGGTGTGAGAGTGAGAGTGGGAGGGGGTGAGAGAGACGGGAGAGAGAGGGGATGACAGATAGAGCGGCATGAGGGAGAGAGGGAGTGTAGAGAGAGAGGGGGGCGTGAGAGAGAGGGTGTGAGAGAGAGAGGGGTTAGAGCACGAGGATGTGAGTGTGAGGGGGTGAGAGAGACGGGGTGTTAGAGAGGGGGTGAGAGAGAGAGAGAGAGAGAGGAATGAGAGAGAGACATGTGAGAGAGAGAAGGTGAGAAAGAGAGGGCCTGAGAGAGGGGATGAGAGAGAATGAGTGAGAGAGAGAGTGAGAGAGAGAGAGAGGTGTGAGAGAGGGGGAAGAGAGTGTGTCGGGTGTGAGAGAGAGGGGTAAGAGAGAGAATGGTGAGAGAGCGAGAGAGAGCGTGTGTGAGAGAGAGAGGGGGGTGAGAGAAAGAGGGGGATGAGAGAGAGTGTTAAAGAGAGGTGTGCGAGAGAGAAGGGTAAGAGAGAGGAGGTGGGAGAGAGAGAGGGGTGGGAGAGAGAGGGTGAGAGAGAGAAGCGGTCTGAGAGAGATGGGTACGAATATGTGGTGTGAGAGAGAGGGGTTGAGAGAGAAGGGGTGAGAGAGAGGGATGAGAGAGAGACGTGTGTGAGAGAGAGAGGTTGAGAGAGAGGGCCTGAGAGAGAGGGGCTGAGAGAGAATGGTTGAGAGAGAGGGTGAGAGAGAGTGGCTGAGAGAGAGTGGCTGAGAGAGAGAGTTGTGCGAGAGAGGGGGGAGAGAGAGAGTCGGGTGTGAGGGAGAGAGGGGCTGAGAGAGAGAAGGGTGAGAGAGTAAGAGAGAGGGTGAGAGTGAGAGAGCGGGTGAGAGAAGGAGAAGGGGGTGAGAGAGGTAGACAGTTAAAGAGAGGTATGTGAGAGAGAAGGGTAAGAGAGAGAGTGTGAGACAGAGAAGCAGTGAGAGAAAGAAGCGGTAAGAGAGAGGGGGGTAGGAGAGAGAGAGGGTGAGAGAGAGCGGGGTGAGAGTGAGAGAAGCGGTGTGAGAGAGAGAGAAGGGTAAGAGAGAGAGGGTGAGACAGAGAAGGACTGAGAGAGAGAGGGTGAGAGAGAGAGGGATGAGTTAGAGAGGGGGTGTGAGAGAGATCGGGGTGGAAGAGAGAGCGGGTGCGAAAGAGACAGGGAGTGAGAGAGAGACAGGCTGAGAGAGGGAGAGAGGGTGAAAGAGTGGGGGTGAGAGAGAGGGATAAGAGAGAAAGGGTGAGAGACACAGAGGGGTAAGAGAGAGAGAGCGGCTAAAAGAGAGGGCCTGAGAGAGAGGGGGTGAGAGAGGGGGTGAGAGAGAAGGGGTGAGAGAAAGGGTGAGAGAGAGAGGTGAGAGAGAGAGGGGTAAGAGAGAGGGATAGGAGAGAGAGGGATAGGAGAGAGAGAGGGTGAGAGAGAGAGGGGTATGTGAGAGAGAGGGGTGTGAGTGAGAGAAGGTGAGAGAGAGAGATAGGGGTGAGAGTGAGAGACAGGTTGAGTTAGAGAGAGAGGGTGATAGCGAGGGGTGAGAGAGAGGGTGTGAAAGAGAGAGGGGGTGAAAGAGAGAGGGTGAGAGAGACAGACGGGTAAGAGAGAGAGAGGGCTGAAAGAGAGGGCCTGAGAGACAGGCTGTGAGAGAGGGGGTGGGAGAGAAGGGGTGAGAGAGAGAGGTGAGAGAGAAGGGTAAGGGGAGAGTGGTAGGAGAGAGAGGGTGAGAGAGAGAGAGGGGTGTGTGAGAGAGGGGTGTGAGAGAGAGGGTGAGAGAGACAGACGGGCAAGAGAGAGAGGGGGAGAGAGAGAGGGGGTGAAAAAGATGTTTGTCAGAGAGAGCGGTAAGAGAGAGAGTGAGAGAGACAGACGGGCAAGAGAGAGAGGGGTGAGAGAGAGGGTGCGTGAGAGAGATCAGGGTGGGAGAGACTGGGGAGTGAGTAGGGGGTTAAGAGAGACAGAGCTGAGAGAGAGGGGCTGAGAGAGAGGGGTTGAGAGAGAAGGGATGAGAGAGAGGGTGAGAGAGAGAGAGGTGTGTGAGAGAGAGGTGTGAGAGAGATAGAGGGGTAAGAGAGAGAGGGGTAAGAGAGAGGGGTAAGAGAGAGAGGGGTAAGAGAGAGGGGTGACAGAATGAGAGAGAGGGTGTGTGAGAGAGAGGACGGGAGAGAGAGTGGATGAGAGAGAGGTGTGTGAGAAAGTGAAGCGGTGTGAGAGAGACGGGTAAGCGAGTTAGTGGTGAGAGTGAGAGAGGGTGAGAGCGAGAAGCGGTGTGAGAGAGACGGGTAAGAGAGGAAGGGGTGAGAGAGAGAGGGTGAGATAGAGAAGTAGTGTGAGAGAGAGAGTAAGAGAGAGAGGGGTGAGAGAGAGAGGGTGAGAGAGAGACAAGATGTGTGAGAGAGAGAGGGGGTGAGAGAGAGAGGAGTGAGAGAGGGGGTGAGAGAGTGGGGTGAGAGAGAGAGGACTGAGGGAGAGAGGGGGTGTGAGAGAGATTAGTGTGGAAGAGAGCGCGGGTGAGATAGAGACCGGGGTGAGAGAGAGACAGGCTAAGAGAGAGGGGGTGAGAGAGAGGGAGTGAGAGAGAGATAAGAAAGAGAGAGGGGAGTGAAAGAGAGGGAGGGGTAAGGGAGAGGGGGTGAGCGAGAGGGGGTGAGAGAAAAGAGGTGAGAGAGGGAGGGTAAGAGAGAGAGAGATATGAGAGACAGGGGTAAGAGAGAGAGATCCTGAGAGAGGGGGTGAGAGTGTGGGAATGAGAGAGAAGAGGTGAGAGAGAGGGTGTGAGAGAGAGAGGTGCGTGAGAGAGAGGGGTGAGAGAGAGGGGGTGAGATAGAGAGGGGTGAAAGAGAGAGGGGTGAGAGCGAGAGAGGGGTGAGAGAGAGGGGTGAGAGAGAGGGGTTGAGAGAGAGAGGGGTCATAGAGAGAGGGTGTGCAATAGAGATCAGGGTGGGAGAGATTGGGGAGTGAGTAGGGTGGCTGAGAGAGAGAGGGCTGAGAGAGAGGGTGTGAGAGAGAGACGGGTAAGAGAGATAGAGAGGTGAGAGAGAGAGAGGGGGGTGAGGGAGAGAGAGGGGTGAGGGAGAGAGAAGGGTGTGACAGAGATCGGGGTGGAAGAGAAAGCGGGTGACGGAGAGAAGCGGTGTGAGAGAGATGGGTAAGAGAGAGAGAGGCTAGATAGAGGGGTGAGAGAGACAGACGAGCAACAGAGAGAGAGGCGTGTGTGAGAGAGGGTGAAAAAGATGTGTGTGAGAGAGAGAGAGGTAAGAGAGAGGGGTGGGAGAGAGAGGGGAGAGAGAGAAGGGTGTGAGAGTGGGGGTGAGAGAGAGAGAGTGAGGGAGAGAGGATGAGAGAGAGAGTTGAGAGAGAGATCGGGGTGTAAGAGAGATCGGGTGTGAAAGAGACAGGGGGTGAGGGAGATACAGGCTGAGAGAGAGCGTGAGAGAGGGGGTGAGAGAGAGAGAGGGTGAGAGAGAGAGGATGAGAGAGAGGGGGTGAGAGAGCGCGGGTAAGAGAGAGAGGTGTGAGAGAGAGGGATAAGAGAGAGAGGGGTGAGTGAGAGAGAGGACGAGTGAGCGAGAGACTGGGGAGTGAGTACGGGGCTGAGAGTGAGACAGGGCTGAGAGAGAGGGGGTGAAAGAGGGGTTTATAGAGAAGGGGTGAGAGAGAGGGTGTGAGAGAGAGAAGCGGTGTGAGAGAGACGGGTAAGACATGGAGGGTGAGAGAGAGTGAGAGAGAGAAGCAGTGAGAGAGAGAGAGGGTAAGACAGAGAGGGATGAGATAGAGTGAGAGAGAGGGTGTGAGAGAGAGAGGGGGTGAGAGAGGGTAAGAGAGAGGTGTGTGTGAGAGGGAAGCAGTGTGAGAGAGAGACGGGTAAGAGAGAGGTGTGAGAGAGAAAGAGGGTGAGAGATAGAAGCAGTGTGAGAGAGAGAGGGGTGAGAGAGAGGGTGAGAGAGAGGGGTAAAGAGAGAGAGTCGGGTGAGAGGGAGGGTTGAGAGAGAGGGTGAGAGAGAGGGCGAGAGAGAGAGGGTGAGAGAGAGAGGAGTGAGAGAGAAAGAGGGCCTGAGAGAGAGCGGGTGAGAGACAATGGGGTGAGAGAGAGGGTGAGAGAGACAGGTGTGAGAGACAGGTGTGAGAGAGAGGCGTGAGAGAGAGGTGTGTGAGAGAGAGGGGTGTGAGGTAGAGAGAGAGGGGTGGGAGACGGGGTGAGAGATAGAGGGGGGTGAGAGAGAGGGTGAAAAAGATGTGTGTGAGAGAGAGAGGGGTAAGAGAGAGGGGTGGGAGAGAGCGGGTGAGAGAGAGAAGCGGTGTGAGAGAGATGGGAAAGAGAGAGAGAGGCTAGATAGAGAGGGTGAGAGAGACAGACGGGCAACAGAGAGAGAGGCGTGTGTGAGAGAAGGTGAAAAAGATATGTGTGAGAGAGAGAGGTAAGAGAGAGAGGGGTGGGAGAGAGAGGGGAGAGAGAGAAGCGGTGTGAGAGAGATGGGGAAGAGAGAGGGTGAGAGAGAGAGGGTGAAAAAGATGTGTGTGAGAGAGAGGGGTAAGAGAGAGGGGTGGGAGAGCGCGGGTGAGAGTGAGAAGCGGTGTGAGAGAGATGGGTAAGAGAGAGAGAGGCTAGATAGAGAGGGTGAGAGAGACAGACGGGCAACAGAGAGAGAGGCGTGTGTGAGAGAGGGTGAAAAAGATGTGTGTGTGTGAGAGAGAGGTAAGAGAGAGAGGGGTGGGAGAGAGAGGGGAGAGAGAGAAGCGGTGTGAGAGAGATGGGGAAGAGAGAGCGTGAGAGAGAGGGTGAAAAAGATGTGTGTGAGAGAGAGGGGTAAGAGAGAGGGGTGGGAGAGAGAGGGGAGAGAGAGAAGCGGTGTGAGAGAGATGGGGAAGAGAGAGCGTGAGAGAGAGAGGGTGAGAGAGAGAAGGGTGTGAGAGTAGGGGTGAGAGAGAGAGAGGGTGAGGGAGTGAGGATGAGAGAGAGGATGAGAGAGAGAGGGTGAGAGAGAGGGTGAGAGAGAGGGGTAAGAGAGGGGTGAGAGAGAGGGTGAGAGAGAGAAGGGTATGAGAGAGAGAGGTGTTTGAGAGAGAGAGGGGTAAGAGAGAGATGGGTAAGAGAGAGAGGGTGAGAGAGAGGGTGAGAGAGAGGGGGTGAGAGAGAGGATGTGTGAGAGAGAGAGAAATGAGAGAGAGTGGTGTGAGAGTGAGAGAGGGGTGTGAGAGAGAGGGGGGTGTGAGAGAGAGGGGTGTAATAGAGAGAGGGGGTGTGAGAGAGAAGGGTGTAAGAGAGAGAGGGCCTGAGAGAGAGAGGAGTGTGAGAGAGAGAGGGCCTGAGAGAGAGGGGGTGAGAGACAATGGGTGAGAGAGAGAGGGTGAGAGAGAGAGGTGTGAGAGAGAGGTTTTAGAGATAGGTATGAGAGAGAGGTGTTAGAGAGAGACGGTTGTGAGATAGAGGGAGAGGGGTGTGAGATAGAGAGGGGGTGAGAGAGACAGGGTGAAAAAGATGTGCGTGTGAGAGAGAGGGAAAGGAGAGAGAGAGGGTGAGAGAAAGAAGCGGTGTGAAAGAGATGGGTAAGAGAGAGAGGCGAGAGAGAGAGGGTGAGAGACAGACGGGCAACAGAGAGAGAGGGGTGTGAGAGAGAGGGAGAAAAAGATGTGTGTGAGAGAGAGAGGTAAGAGAGAGAGGGGTGGGAGAGAGAGGGGAGAGAGAGAAGCGGTGTGAGAGAGATGGGGAAGAGAGAGGGTGAGAGAGAGAGGGTGAAAAAGATGTGTGTGAGAGAGAGGGGTGGGAGAGCGCGGGTGAGAGTGAGAAGCGGTGTGAGAGAGATGGGTATGAGAGAGAGGGTGACAGAGAGAGTGTGTGAGAGAGAAGGGTGTGAGAGTGGGTGGTGAGAGTGAGAGAGAGTGAGAGAGAGAGAGTGAGAGAGAGTGAGAGAGAGAGAGAGAGAATGAGAGAGTGGTAAGAGTGGGGTGAGAGGTGTGTGTGTGAGAGAGAGAAGGGTGTGAGAGAGAGAGAGGTGTGTGTGAGAGAGAGGGGGTGAGAGAGATAGGTAAGAGAGAGAGGGTGAGAGAGAGAAGGGTGTGAGAGTGGGGGCTGAGAGAGAGGGCGAGAGAGAGAGGGTGAGAGAGAGAGGGTGAGAGAGACGGGTGAGAGAGAGGGTGAGAGAGAGAGGAGGGTGTGAGAGAGAGAGAGGGGGAAAGAGAGAGGTGTGTGTGAGAGAGAGGGTAAGAGAGAGAGGGAGGGGTGAGACTGAGGGTGAGACTGAGGGTGAGGGAGAGGGGCGGAAAGAGAGGGCCTGAGAGAGAGGGGGTGAGAGAGGGGATGAGAGAGAAGGGGTAAGAGAGAAGGGGTGAGAGAGAAAGTGTGAGACAGGTGTGACAGAGAGAGGGTGAGGGGTGTGAGAGAGAGTGGTGACTGAGAGGGTGTGAGAGAGGGGTTGAGAGAGGGTGTGAGAGAGGGTGTGAGAGAGAGAGGGATGAGAGAGAGGTGTGAGAGTGAGAGAGGGGTAAGAGAGAGAGAGGGGTGTGAGAGAGGGGTGTAAGAGCGAGAGGGGTGTGAGAGAGAGTGATGTAAGAGAGAGTGAGAGAGAAAGAGGGCCTGAGAGAGAGGGGGTGAGAGACAATGGGGTGAGAGAGAGGGTGAGAGAGACAGGTGTGAGAGACAGGTGTGAGAGAGAGGCGTGAGAGAGAGGTGTGAGAGAGAGAGGGGTGTGGGGTAGAGAGAGGGGTGAGGGATAGAGAGGGGTTGAGAGATAGAGAGGGGGTGAGAGAGAGGGTGAAAAAGATGTGTGTGAGAGAGAGAGGGGAAAGAGAGAGGGCTGGGAGAGAGCGGGTGAGAGAGAGAAGCGGTGTGAGAAAGATGGGTAAGAGAGAGAGAGGCGAGAGAGAGAGGGTGAGAAAGACAGATGGGCAACAGAGAGAGAGGGGTGTGAGAGAGAAGGTGAAAAAGATGTGTGTGAGAGAGAGAGGGTAAGAGAGAGGGGTGGGAGAGAGAGGGTGAGAGAGAGAAGGGTGTGAGAGAGGGCGAGAGATAGGCTGAGAGAGAGGGGTAAGAGAGGGGTGAGAGAGAGAGGTGTGCGAGAGATAGGGGTAAGAGAGAGCTCGGTAAGAGAGAGGGTGAGAGAGAGAGGGGTGAGACTGCGAGGGTGAGAGAGGGGCTGAAAGAGAGGGCCTGAGAGAGAGGGGGTGAGAGAGGGGATGAGGGAGATGTGGTGAGAGAGAAATTGTGAGAGAGAGCGGTGAGAGAGAGAGGGGGTAAGAAAGAGAGGGGTAGGAGAGAGAGAGGGTGAGAGAGAGAGAAAGGTGTCAGAGAGAGGTGTGTGGGAGAGAGAGGGGTAAGAGAGAGAGGGGGTGAGAGAGGAGTGAGAGAGATAGAGGGCGTGAGAGAGGGGGGTGAGAGAGAATTGGTGAGAGAGAGATGTGTGAGACAGAGAGGGATGTGAGATATAGAGAGGGGTGAGAGAGAGGGGGTGAGAGAGAGAGGGTGAAAAAGATGTGTGAGAGAGAGAGGGTAAGAGAGAGAGAGGTGAGAGAGAGAGGGTGAGAGAGACAGACAGGCAAGAGAGAGAGGGGGTGAGAGAGAGGGGGTGAAAAAGATGTTTGTCAGAGAGAGCGGTAAGAGAGAGTGTGAAAGAGACAGACGGGCAAGAGAGAGAGGGGTGAGAGAGAGGGTGCGTGAGAGAGATCAGGGTGGGAGAGACTGGGGAGTGAGTGGGGGTTAAGAGAGACAGAGCTGAGAGAGAGGGGTTGAGAGAGAGGGGTTGAGAGACAGGGGTTGTGACAGAGGAGTTGAGAGAGAGGGGTTGAGACAGAGGGGTTGAGACAAAGGGTTGAGAGAGAGGGTTTGAGAGAGAGCGGTTGAGAGAGAGGGGTGAGAGAGAGGGGGTGAGAGAGAGGGGGTGAGAGAGAGGGGGTGAGAGAGAGGGGGTGAGAGAGAGGGGGTGAGAGAGGGGGTGAGAGATAGGGGCGAGAGAGAGGGGTGAGAGAGAGAGAGTGGTGAGAGACAGGGTGCGTGAGAGTGATCAGGGTGGGAGAGACTGGGGAGTGAGTAGGGGGCTGAGAGAGAGAGAGCTGAGATAGACTGGTGAGAGATGGTTTGAGAGGGGTAAGAGAGAGGGCTGGGAGAGAGCGGGTGAGAGAGAGAAGCGGTGTGAGAGAGATGGGTAAGAGAGAGAGAGGCGAGAGAGAGAGGGTGAGAGAGACAGATGGGCAACAGAGAGAGAGGGGTGTGAGAGAGAGGGTGAAAAAGATGTGTGTGAGAGAGAGAGGGGTAAGAGAGAGAGGGCAGGGGGGAGAGAGAGGGGAGAGAGAGAAGCGGTGTGAGAGAGATGGGTGAGAGGGTGAGAGAGAGAGGGCGAGTGAGAGAAGGTTGTGAGAGAGGGCGAGAGATAGGCTGAGAGAGAGGGGTAAGAGAGGGGTGAGAGAGAGAGGTGTGCGAGAGAGAGAGGGGTAAGAGAGAGCTCGGTAAGAGAGAGAGGGTGAGAGAGAGGGTGAGAGTGAGAGGGTGAGAGAGAGGGGTGAGAGAGGGGTGTGAGAGAGAGGGGTGTGATAGAGAGCGGTGGAAGAGAGAGGGAGTTTGAGAGACAGGGGTTTAAGAGAGAGAGAGTGGTGTGAGAGAGAGGGCTGGAAGAGAGAGAGAGGGCCTGAGAGAGATAGGAGTGTGTGTGTGAGAGAGAGGGCCTGAGAGAGAGGGGGAGAGATACAATGGGTGAGAGAGAGAGGGTGAGAGACAGAGGTGTGAGAGAGAGGTGTGTGTGAGAGATCGTGGTGTGATATCGAGAGAGAGGGGATGAGAGATAGAGAGGGGGTGAGAGAGAGAGGGTGCAAAAGATGTGTTTGAGAGAGAGAGGGATAAGAGAGAGGGGTGGGAGAGAGGGGAGAGAGAGAAGCGGTGTGAGAGAGATGTGTAAGAGAGAGAGGGTGAGAGAGAGAGGGTGAGAGAGAGAAGGGTGTGAGAGTGGTGGGTGAGAGAGAGAGGGTGAGAGAGAGAGAGGGTGAGAGAGAAGGTGAGAGAGATGGGTAAGAGAGGGGTGAGAGAGAGGGTGAGGGAGAGAGAAGGGTGAGAGAGAGAGAGGTGTGCGAGAGAGAGGGTAAGAGAGATGGGTAAGAGAGAGACGGTAAGAGAGAGAGAGGGTGAGAGAGAGAAGGGTGTGAGAGTGGGGGGTGAGAGAGAGAGGGTGAGAGAGAGAGGATGAGAGAGAGAGGGTGTGAGAGAGAGGGTGAGTGACAGGGGTGAGAGAGAGAGGGGTGAGAGAGAGGGTGAGAAAGAGAGAAGGGTGTGAGAGAGGGGTAAGAGAGAGGGGGATGAGAGAGAGAGGAGTGAGACTGAGAGGGTGAGAGAGAGAGACCGGCTGAAAGAGAGGGCCTGAGAGAGAGGGGGTGAGAGAGGGGATGAGAGAGAAGTGGTGCGAGAGAAAGTGTGAGAGAGGTGAGAGAGAGATGGGTAAGAGAGAGAGGGGTAGGAGAGAGAGGGTGTGTGAGAGAGAAGGGTGTGAGATAGAGGTGTGTGGGAGAGAGAGGGATAAGAGAGAGGAGTGAGAGAGATAGAGGGCTTGAGAGAGAAGGGATGAGAGAGAATTGGTGAGAGGGAGATGTGTGAGACAGAGAAGGATGTGAGATATAGAGAGGGGTGAGAGAGAGTGGGTGAAAAAGATGTGTGTCAGAGAGAGAGGGGTAAGAGAGAGAAGGTGAGAGAGACAGATGGGCAAGAGAGAGAGGGGTGACATAGAGGGTGCATGATAGAGATCAGGGTGGGAGAGACTGGGGAGTGAGTAGGGGGCTGAGAGAGAGAGAGCTGAGAGAGAGGCGCTGAGAGAGAGGGGCTGAGAGAGGGGTTGAGAGAGAGGGTTTGAGAGAGAGGGGTTGAGAGAGAGGGTGTGAGACAGAGGGGGTGAGAGAGAGGGGTTGAGAGAGAGGGGGTGATTGAGAGGGGGTGAGAGAGAGGGGATGAGAGAGAGGGGGTGAGAGAGGGAGGTGTACAAGAGAGGGGTTGAGAGAGAGGGGGTGAGAGAGAGGGGGTCAGAGAGAGAGGGTGAGAGAAAGAGGGTGAGAGAGAGGGGTGAGAGAGAGAAGGGTGAGAGAGAGAGGTGAGAGTGAGGGTGCGTGAGAGAGATCAGGGTGGTAGAGACTGGGGAATGAGTCGGGGGCTGAGAGAGAGAGAGCTGAGAGAGAGGGGCTGAGAGAGAGGGGGTCAGAGAGAGGGGTTGAGAGAGGGGAGTTGAGAGAGAGGGGTTGAGAGAGAGGGTGTGAGACAGAGGGGGTGAGAGAGAGAGGGGTTGAGAGAGGGGGTGATTGAGAGGGGGTGAGAGAGAGGGGGTGAGGGAGAGGGGGTGGGAGAGAGGGGGTGATAGAGTGGGGGATGAGAGAGAGGGGGTGAGAGAGGGTGAGACAGAGTGGGGGGCGAGAGAGAGAGGTTGAGAGAGAGGTGTGAGAGAGAAGGGTGAGGGAGAGGGGTGAGAGAGAGGGGTGAGAGAGAGAAGAGTTTGAGAGAGAGGGGTGAGAGTGGGGGTGCGTTAGAGAGTTCTGGGTGGTGGAGACTGGGTAGTGAGTATGGGGCTGAGAGAGAGAGAGAGCTGAGAGAGAGGGGCTGAGAGAGAGGGGCTCAGAGAGAGGGGTTGTGAGAGAGGGTTTGAGAGAGAGGGTTTGAGAGAGAGGGGGTGAGACGGAGGGTGTGAGAGAGGGGTTGAGAGAGAGGGGGTGATTGAGAGGGGGTGAGAGAGAGGGGAGAGAGAGAGGGGGTGAGAGAGAGGGGATGAAAGAGTGGGGGGTGAGAGAGAGGGGGTGAGAGAGAGGGTGAGACAGAGAAGGGGGTGAGAGAGAGAGTGAGAGAGAGGGGTGAGAGAGAGGGGTGAGAGAGAGGGTTGAGAGAGAGGGGTGAGAGAGAGAAGGGTGTGAGAGAGAGGGGTGAAAGAGAGGGTGCGTGAGAGAGATCAGGGTGGGAGAGACTGGGGAGTGAGTAGGGGGCTGTGAGAGAGCTGAGAGAGAGAGGCTGAGAGAGTTGAGATAAAAGGGATGAGAGAGAGGGTGAGAGACAGGTGTGAGAGGGATAGTGGGCCTGAGAGAGAGGGGGTGAGAGAGAATTGGTGAGAGAGAGATGTGTGAGAGAGAGGGATGTGAGATAAAGAGAGTGGTGAGAGAGGGGGGATGAGAGCGAGAGGGTGAGAGAAAGAGGGGGTGAGAGAGAGAGAGGGTGAGAGAAAGAGGGTGAGAGAGAGGGGTGAGAGAGAGGGGTGAGAGAGAGAAGTGTGTGTGTGAGAGAGAGAGGGGTGAGAGTGAGGGTGCGTGAGAGAGATCAGGGAGGTAGAGACTGGGGAGTGAGTAGGACGCTGAGAGAGAGAGAGCGGAGAGAGAGGGGTTGAGAGATGGGGTTGAGAGAGCGGGGTTGAGAGAGAGGGTGTGAGACAGAGGGGGTGAGAGAGAGGGGTTGAGAGAGGGGGTGATTGAGAGGGGGTGAGAGAGAGGGGATGAGAGAGACGGGGTGAGAGAGAGAGGGGTAAGAGAGAGAGGGTGAGAGAAAGAGGGTGAGACAGAGGGGTAAGAGAGGGGTGAGAGAGAGGGGTGAGACAGGGGTGAGAGAGAGAGGGGTGAGAGTGAGGGTGCGTGAGAGAGTTCAGGGTGGTACACATTGGGGAGTGAGTAGGCTGAGAGAGAGAGAGAGCTGAGAGAGAGGGGCTGAGAGAGAGGGGCTCAGAGAGAGGGGTTGTGAGAGAGGGTTTGAGAGAGAGGGGTTGAGAGAGAGGGGGTGAGAAGGAGGGTGTGAGAGAGGGGTTGAGAGAGAGGGAGTGATTGAGAGGGGGTGAGAGAGAGGGGTGAGAGAGAGGGGGTGAGAGACAGGGGGTGAGAGAGTGGGGGATGAGAGAGAGGGGGTGAGAGAGGGTGAGACAGAGTGGGGGGCGAGAGAGAGAGGTTGAGAGAGAGGTGTGAGAGAGAAGGGTGAGGGAGAGGGGTGAGAGAGAGGGGTGAGAGAGAGAAGAGTTTGAGAGAGAGAGGGGTGAAAGACAGGGTGCGTGAGAGAGATCAGGGTGGGAGAGACTGGGGAGTGAGTAGGGGACAGAGAGAGAGAGAACTGAGAAAGAGGGGCTGAGAGAGGGGTTGAGAGAGAAGGGATGAGAGAGAGGGTGAGAGAGAGGTGTGAGAGAGATAGAGGGCCTGAGAGAGAGGTGGTGAGAGAGAATTGGTGAGAGAGAGATGTGTGAGAGAGAGCGATGAGAGATATAGAGAGGGGTGAGAGAGAGGGGGTGAGAGCGAGAGGGTGAGAGAGAGAAGCGGTGTGAGAGAGATGGGTAAGAGAGAGGGGTGAGAGAGAGGGTGAGAGAGACAGACGGACAAGAGAGAGAGGGGGTGAGAGAGAGAGAGGGTGAAAAAGATGTGTGTCAGAGAGAGAGGGATAAGAGAGAGAGGGTGAGAGAGACAGACGGGCAAGAGAGAGAGAGAGAGGGGTGAGAGAGAGAGGGTGAAAAGATGTGTGTCAGAGAGAGATGGGTAAAAGAGAGAGGGGTCTGAGAGTGAGGGTGAGACAGAGAGGGGTGATAGAGAGGGTTTAGAGAGAGAGGGTGAGTGAGAGGGGGTTGTGAGAGAGACAGTGGTTTGAGAGAGGTGTGTGTGAGAGAGCGGGGTATAAGAGAGAGGAGCTGAAAGAGAGGGCCTGAGAGAGATGGTGTGTGTGAGGGGGTGAGAGAGAAGGGGCGAGAGATACAGGGTAAGAGAGAGAGGGTGAGAGAGAGGTGAGGGGGAGAGAGGGGTAAGAGAGAGGGTTAGGAGAGAGGGAGAGGGAGAGGGAGAGAGAGAGAGGGGATGTGAGAGAGAGGGATGTGAGATAGAGAGGGTGAGAGAGAGAGGAGAGAGAGAGAGGGAGGGTTGAGAGCGAGAGAGGGGTGTGTGAGAGAGAAGCGGTGTGAGAGAGAGATGGGTAAGAGAGACGGGGGTGAGAGAGTGAGGGCCTGAGAGATAGGGTGAGAATGGGGGTGAGAGAGAAGAGATGAGAGAGAGAGGTGTGAGAGAGAGAGAGGTGTGACAGAGAGAGGGATGAGAGAGAGAGGGGTGAGAGAGAGAGGGGTTGTGAGAAAGATCAGGGTGGGAAATACTGGGGAGAGAGAATGGGGCTGTGAAAGCGAGTGTGAGAGAGAAGGGGTGAGAGAGAGAGAGGTTTAGACGGAGAGGTGTGAGAGAAAGAGAGACTGGTAAGAGAGAGACGGGTGAGAGAGTGAAGGGTGAGAGAGAGAGGGGTGAGAGAGAGAGGGGTGAGGGAAAGAGAGGGGTGAGGGAGAGAGGGGGTGTGGGGGAGAGAGGGGTGAGGGAGAGAGAGGGGTGAGAGAGAGAGAGGGTTGAGAGAGAGAGGGGTGAGAGAGAGGGGTGAGAGAGAGGGGGGTGAGAGAGAGTGGGTGAGAGAGTGAGCGGGTGTGAGAGAGGGGTGAGAGAAAATGGGTGAGAGAGAGTGGGTGAGGGAGAGAGGGTGAGAGAGAGGGTGAGAGAGAGGGTGAGAGAGAGAAGTGTGAGAGAGAGGTGTGAGAGAGAGGGGAGAAAGAGAGGGGGAGAGAGAGAGACGGGTAAGTGAGAGAAGGGTGAGAAAGAGAGAGAGGGGTGAGAGAGAGAGGTGGGTGAGGTAGAGAGGGGTTTTGAGAGAGATCAGGGTCGAAGCAAGAGCGGGTGTGAATGAGACAGGGACTGAGAGAGAGAGACAGGCTGAGAGAGAGAGACAGGCTGAGAGAGAGAGAGAGGGTGAAAGAGTGGGGGTGAGAGAAAGGGGGTGAGAGAGAGAGAGTTGAGAGAGAGGAATAAGAGAGAGAGGGTGAGAGAGACAGACGGTTAAGAAAGAGGGGGGTGAGAGAGAGAGTGGGATGAGAGAGAGGGGTGAGAGAGATAGGGTGTGTGAGAGAGATCGGGGTGGAAGAGAGAGCGGGTGAGAAAGAGACAGGGGATGACAGAGAGAGAGGGGGTGGTAGAGAGTGGGGTGAGAGAGAGATGTAAGAGAGAGGAAGTGGTGAAAGAGAGAGAGGGTGTGAGAGAGAGAGGGCCTGAGAGAGAGGGGGTGAGACAGAGAGAGACGGCTGAGCGAGGGGGTGTGTGAGAGGGAATGAGAGAGTAGGGGTGAGAGAGAGAGGGTGAGGGTGGGTGAGAGACAGGGCGCTGAGAGAGAGAGGGGTGAGAAGGAATGTAGTGATTAGAGTGGGAGGGTCTAAGAGAGTGAGAGGGCTAAGAAAGAGAGGGTGTGAGAGAGTGACAGAGAGGGAGGCGTGAGAGAGAGGGGATGACAGATTGAGCGGGGGTGAGGGAGAGAGGGGTGAGAGAGAGAGGGGGTGAGAGAGAGAGCGTGAGAGAGAGAGAGGTGTGTGAGAGAGAGGGGTGTGAGAGTGAGGGGGTGTGAGAGAGGGGTGTGAGAGAGGGGTGTGAGAGAGGGGTGACTGAGAGGGGTGAGAGAGGGGTGAGAGAGAGGGGTGAGAGAGAGGGTGAGAGAGAAAGAGGGATGAGAGAGAGAGGTGTGTGAGAGAGAGAGGGGTGAGAGAGACAGGAGTGAGAGAGAGAGAGAGAGAGGTGAGAGAGAGGGGTGAGAGAGAATGGGTGAGAGAGAGAGTGTGAGGGAGAGGGTGAGAGAGAGGTGTGAGAGAGTGGTGTGAGAGAGAGGTGATTGTGTGAGAGACGGGTGTGATATAGAGAGAGGGATAAGAGAGGGAGGGGTGAGAGATTGAGAGAGAGGGGTGAGAGATAGAGAGGGGGTGAGAGAGAGAGGGTGAAAAAATGTGTGTGTGAGAGAGTGTAAGAGAGAGAGAGGGTGGGAGAGAGAGGGTGAGAGAGAGAAGCGGTGTGAGAGAGATGGGAAAGAGAGAGAGGGTGAGACAGAGTGTGAGAGAGAGAAGGGTGTGACAGTGGGGGGTGAGAGAGAGGGGATAGAGAGAGAGGGTGAGAGAGAGAGGGTGAGAGAGAGAGGTGTAAGAGAGGGGTGAGAAAGAGAGTTGTGTGAGTGAGAGAGGGGTAAGAGAGAGAGAGAAGGGTAAGAGAGAGTGGGGTGAGAGAGAGAGGGTGAGAGAGAGAGGGGCTGAAAGAGAGGGCCTGAGAGAGACGGGGTGAGAGAGAGAGAGGAGAGAGAGAGGGGTAAGAGATAGAGTGGTGTGAGAGAGAGGGTGAGAGAGAGAAGGGTGTGAGAGAGAGGTGTGTGTGAGAGCAAGAAGGGTGTGAGAGAGAAGGGGTGAGAGAGAGGGCGTGAGAGAGAGAGAGGTGTGAGAGAGAGAGGGTGTGAGAGTGAGGGGGTGAATGAGAGGGGTGTGAGAGAGGTGTGTGAGAGAGGGGTGACTGAGAGGGGTGAGAGAGAGGGGTGAGAGAGAGGGGTGAGAGAGAGGGATGAGAGAGAGAGGTGTGTGAGAGAGAGAGGGGTGAGAGAGAGAGGAGTGAGAGAGAGAGGTGAGAGAGAGGGGTGAGAGAGAATGGGTGAGAGAGAGAGTGTGAGGGAGAGGGTGAGAGAGAGAGAGGTGAGAGAGAGAGGTGTGAGAGAGAGGTGTTAGAAAGATGTGTGAGAGAGAGGTGTGAGACAGGTGTGTGTGAGAGAGGGGTGTGATATAGAGAGAGTGGTAAGAGAGAGAGGGATGAGAGATAGAGAGGGGGTGAGAGAGAGAGGGTGAAAAGATGTGTGTGAGAGAGAGTGTAAGAGAGAGAGGGTGGGAGAGAGAGGGTGAGAGAGAAGCGGTGTGAGATAGATGGGTAAGAGAGAGTGGGTGAGAGAGAGAGGGTGAGAGAGAGAAGAGTGTGAGAGTGAGGGGTGAGAGAGAGAGAGGGGTTAGAGAGAGAGGGTGAGAGAGAGAAGGTGAGAGAGAGAGGGTCTGAGAGAGAGGGTGAGCGAGAGAGGGTGAGAGAGAGGGGTATGAGAGGGGTTAGAGAGAGAGGAGTGTGAGTGAGACGGGGTAAGAGAGAGTGGGGTAAGAGAGATTGGGGTGAGAGAGAGAGAGAGAGGGTGAGAGAGGGGCTGAAAGAGAGGGCCTGAGAGAGACGGGGTGAGAGAGGGGATGAGAGAGAAGGGGTGAGAGTGAAAATGTGAGAGAGATAGAGGAGAGAGATGGGGTAAGAGATAGAGGGGTGAGAGAGAGAGAGGGTGTGAGAGAGAGAAGGGTGTGAGAGAAAGGTGTGTGTGAGAGCGAGAAGGGTGTGAGAGAGAAGGGGTGAGAGAGGGTGAGAGAGAGAGGTGTGTGAGTGAGAGAGGGGTAAGATAGAGGGGTAAGAGAGAGGGGTGAGAGAGAGAGGGTGAGAGAGAGAGGGGCTGAAAGAGGGGCCTGAGATAGAGGGGGTGAGAGAGGGGATGAGAGAGAAGGGGTGAGAGAGAAAATGTGAGAACGAGAGATGAGAGAGAGAGGGGTAAGAGAGAAGGGTGAGAGTGAGGGTGAGAGAGAGGGGGCTGTGAGAGAGAGAGGAGTGAGAGAGAGAGAGGGCCTGAGAGAGAGGGCGTGAGAGAGATGTGTGTGTGAGAGAGGGGTGTGAGATATAGAGAGGGGTAAAAGAGAGAGGGGTGAGAGACAGGGGGTGAGAGAGAGAGGGTGAAAAAGATCTGTGTGTGAGATAGAGGGGTAAGAGAGAGAGGGGTGGGAGAGAGAGGGTGAGAGGGAGAAGCGGTGTGAGAGAGATGGGTAAGAGAGTGGGGTTAGAGAGAGAGAGGGGTTCGAGAGAGAGGGTGAGAGATAGAGGGGTGTTGAGAGAGAGGGGTGAGAGAGAGAGAGGGGTGTGAGAGAGAGGGTTGTGAGAGAGGGGTGTGAGAGAGGGTGTGTGAGAGAGATCAGGGTGGGAGGGACTGGGAGTGAGTAGGGGCTGAGAGAGAGACAGGAATTGCACGCAATATTCCAAAATAGGCTTATCCAATGTCCTGTATTGGCACAACATGACCTCCCACCTCCTCTACTCAATGCCCTGATCAATAAACGTAAGCATACCAAACTCATTTTTACTATCCTATCGACGCACAATTCTCCTTTCAAGGAACGATAAACCTGCACTCTAAGGTCTCTTTGTTCAGAAACACTCCCTGGGACCTTAACATTAACTGTATCAGACCTGCGAAGAGTTGCTTTCCCAAAATGCAGCACCACCCATTTATCTGAATTCAACTCAATCTTCCACTCCTCAGACCATTGGTCCATCAGTTCACCAGCCTGTTGTAATGTGAAGTAACATTCTTCACTGTCCACTACACTTCCAATTTTGGTGTCATTTGCAAACTTACTAACTATACCTGCTATGTTTACATCCAAATCATTTATATAATTAATGGAAAGTAGTGGACGCAGCACTGATTCTTGAGGCACTCCACTGGTGACAGGTCTCCAGTCTGAAAAAAACCACCCTCCACAACCACCCTCTGTCTTCTACCTTTGAGCCAGTTCTGTATCCAAATGGCTCTTTTTCCCTGTATTCCATGAGATCTGTCCTTGTTCTCCAATCTCCCATGTGGAAACTTTTCGAATACCTTACTGAAGTCCATATCACTCACTTTCACCGCTCTTCCCTCATCAATCCTTTTGTTACTTCTTCAAAAAACTCAACATCTTGAAACAAGATTTCCCATGCACAAAGCAATGCTGACTATACCCAATTAGACATTGCCTTTCTGAATACATGTAATTCCTGTCCCTCATGTATCAGCCTTTCAACGTGCCCACGACTGACGTCAGGCGAACCAATCTGTAGTTCCCTGGCTTGTCCTTACCTCCCGTCTTAAACAGTGGCACCACGTTAGCCAACCTCCAGTCTTCTGGCACCTCACCTTTGTCTATCGATGACACAAATATTTCAGCACGGGGGAAAGCAATCACTTCTCTAGCTTCCCACAGAGATCTAGAGTACACCTGATAAGGTCCTGGGGATTTATCCACCTTTATGCGTTTCAAGACATCCAGCACCTCCTTCTCTGTAATGTGGATATTTTGCAAGATGACATCATCTATTTCCCAATGCTATTTCCCAAACCATCATCCTATTCTATATCTTCCATGTCCTCCTCTAGAGGAACTACTTGTTCAGTATCTCCCCCATCTCCTGCAGCTCTACGTGCAGGCTGTCTTGATCCTTGAAGTCCCCCATTCGCTCCACAGTGACCCTTTGGCCGTTATGTATTTGTAAAAGCTCTTTGGATTCTCCTTAACCCTAATTCACAAAGCAATCACATGACCACTTTTTGCCCTCCTGCTTTCCAATCTATCCCTACCCAACACTACAATCACCCCCTCCCTGACTGACCCCTACCCAACACTGTAATAACCCCCTCCCTGACTGACCCCTACCCAACACTGCAATCACCCCCTCCATGACTGACCCCTACCCAACACTGTAATAACCCCCTCCCTGACTGACCTCTACCCAACACTGCAATCACCCCCTCCCTGATTGATCCCTACCCAACACTGTAATCACCCCCTCCCTGACTGATCCCTACCCAACACTGCAATCTAGCCCTCCCTGACTGATCCCTACCCAACACTGCACTCACCCCCTCCCTGAATGATCCCTACCCAACACTGCACTCACCCCCTCCCTGACTGATCCCTACCCAACACTGCACTCACCCCCTCCCTGACTGATCCCTACCCAACACTGCACTCACCCCCTCCCTGACTGATCCCTACACAACACTGCACTCACACCCGCCCTGACTCATCTCTACCCAACACTGCAATCACCCCCTCCCTGACTGATCCCTACCCAACACTGCACTCACCCCCTCCCTGACTGATCCCTACCCAACACTGCAACCTCCCCCTCCCTGACTGATCCCTACCCAACACTGCAATCTCCCCCTCCCTGACTGATCCCTACCCAACACTGCAATCTCCCCCTCCCTGACTGATCCCTACCCAACACTACAACCTCCCCCTCCCTTACTGATCCCAACACCACACAGCAATCTCCCCCTCCCTGACTGATCGCCACACAACACTGTCGTCCCTCGCTCCCTGACTGATCCCTACCCAGCCCTGCAATCTCTCCCTTCCTTAGTGATACCTACACAACTCTGCACTCACCACTCCCCCACAGAAGGTTAGATCGCATGGAATCCAGGGGGCGTTGGAAAACTGGATACACAGTTGGCTTGATGGTAGGAAGCAATGGATAATAGTCAGCCTGGAGTCCTGTGATTAGTGGTGTGCCTCAGCGGTCATAGAATCATAGAATCCCTCCTCTGTGGAAACAAGCCCATCGGTCCAACAAGTCCACTGGCCCTCTGAAGATGTTTCCACCCAAACCCATTCCCGTACCCTGTTACTCTACGTTTACCCCCGACTAACGCAACTTACTTACACATCCATGAACACTATAGGCAATTGAGCATGGCCAATTTACCTGACATGCACATCTTTGGACTGTGGGAGGAAACCCACGCAAACATGAGGAGAACATACAAACTTAGTTGGTGTGGCATGGTTGCTCAGTGGTTGGCACTGCTGCCTCACAGCGCCAGGGACCCGGGCTCGACCCCAGCCTCGGGTGACTGTCTGTGTGGAGTTTACACATTCTCCTCGTGTCTGCGTGGGTTTCCTTTGGGTGCTCCGGTTTCCACCCACAATCCAAAAATGTTCAGGGCAGATGAATTGTCCGTGCTAAATTGTCCATAGTGCTAGGTGCATTCGCCCAGGGTAAATATTGGATAGGGAGAATGGTTCTGGGTGGGTGACTCTTCGGCAGGTCGGTGTGGACTTGTTGGACCAAATGGCCTGTTTCCATACTGTAGGAAATCTAACCCTAACAGGATCTAACCCACACAGAGCATCCTGTGAGGTTGTAATTGAACCCAGATCCACTGTGCTGTGAGGCAGCAGTGCTAACCACTGAGCCACTGTGCCGCTGAGCTGGTCAGTGCTAGGCCCATTGCTGTTTGTTATCTATATCAATGATTTGGATGAGGATGTTTAAGGCATGATTAGTAAGTTTGCAGATTTCACTAAAATAAGTGAGGAAGGTTCTCAGCAATTGCAGGGAGAAAGTGAGGTCTGCAGACGCTGGAGATCAAAGCTGAAACTTTATTGCTGGAACAGCACAGCAGGTCAGGCAGCATCTAGGGAACAGAAGATTCGACGTTTCGGGCACATGCCCTTCTTCAGGGCATGTGCCCGAAACGTCGAATCTTCTGTTCCCTAGATGCTGCCTGACCTGCTGTGCTGTTCCAGCAATAAAGTTTCAGCTCTCAGCAATTGCAACAGGGGCTTGATCAGCTGGGGAATTGGGCTGAGAAATGGCAAATGGAGTTTCAAATAGACAAGGGCGAGATTGAGCATTTTGGAAAGTCACATCAAGACAGGCGTTTCATGGTGAATGGTAGGACCTGAAGGAGTGTAGTGGAAAAGAGGGACCTTGGATTCCAGGAGCACGGCTCTCTGAACTCAGGGAGACGGGGCAGTGAAGAAGGCTTTTGGCACACTGGGCCCTTCATCAGTCAGGGCATGGAATATCGAATTTGGGCAGTTCTGTTGAAGTTGTACAGGATTCAGTTTTGACCACCTTGCTAACGGAAGGATGTTATTAAACTGGAAAGAGTGCAGAAGGAATTTACAAGGATGTTGCCAGAACTCAACTAGACAGTTATAGAGAGAGGTTGGACAAGCTAAGGCATTGCCTTTAGTGTGCAGGAGACTGAGGGGTGTCCTTATAGAGGTGTATAAGATCATGGGAGGCATGGACTGGATGAATGCACTCAGTCTTTATCCAAGGCTTGGGACATCGAGGACGAAAGAGCATCAGTTTAAGGTGAAAGGGGAAAGATTAAAAGGGACCCGCGGGACAACCCTTTTCTCCAGAGGGTGATACACATACGGAATGAACTACCCGTGGAAGTGGTCGAGGAGGATACATTTAATAACATTTAAAAGGCACTTGGACAAATACATGGAGAGGAACATATTGGAAGGATATGGGCCAAGTGCAGGGAAACGGGGTTAGTGTGGATAGACCAGTTTGGACCAAAGAGCCTGTCTCCATGCTGTAGAATGCTCTATGACTCTATGAATATACCCAGGTGTCCCATAATACAGAAGCATCCAAAGCAATAGGAACACGAGCCGGTACAAATGTGAAACAGTCCTGCAGAATTGAGCAGGAAGCCAGCCTGGCCTTGCAGTGAAGGATTCCTGTTACAGGAGCTGTGGTGAGAAGCCCATAGAGAATTGGGGAAGGAAGCTAGAAAGCTCACTCCACTGCCGATAGCCTGGAGGAACCCCACCTGGGATAAGGCAGCTGGGATCCAGTCACCCCAGGGAAACCTACAGGCTGTGACTGAGCTCGGACTCCGACACAATGAGCAGGACAGAAAATTGCAGGAAAATCTCACCCACATGGAACTACTCCAGTTACAATTGGGAAGAGCCCAATCCAGTGAAATGAGGGTCTCTGGGGAATGGCGAGGCAGCCTCAGGTTACATTGACAATCTGGAAGGACAGTGTAGGGAGCTCCAAGCAGCTGCCTGGTTCCTCTACACATGCAACATGCAGCAACACACATCAGGCCCTAGTAGGAGGTGTCAGGAGCAAATACAATCCCTAGGGAACCAGGGCTCCTCCCAGAGTTGGATAACGTGTGCCTTCGTGGTTCTACCTACCCAGGGAGATAACGACAGGCCCCACACTGACACATCCACATCCGCCCACAGATGGGAACCACCCCCCCCCACCCCACCGATGCCTTTCTCCCAGGGCAGTGCACCCTTTGCCCCCAGCCCTGACCCACAGCCCAAACCAGATTCCATGAATATCAAGCAGCTGATGGTCTCACTCGTACACAACAGCCAATACAGCCACCCAGCTGGTGGGCAGCACCAAAAAAGGTCCCGTTTCAGACCCAGAATCATTTTTGATTGAGATTGACCGACAGTCTGTCATACCCGGACTAGACACTGATGATCAAACCAAAGTAATCACCATGTGCCTTCGTCCAGCAGGCAATTCAGCCCACCCTGAGGGCCAACAGCTAGGGAGGGGCATCCACGATGTGATGAAGGCAGCGGTCCTCACTGCTATAGGGCAGGTTAAGGCAGAATCTGCAAAGGCACTATATAAATGCAGAAAAACAACCAGGGGAATGCCCCTCCCCTCCCTCTGTCAGCTTCAGCTGGAGACTCTGGGTAGACTTTGTCTGGAATTTTGGGGCTATGACCTGCACCTCTCAGCGATGAGAAACTGGGCCCAACCCTTTGTCTCCCATGTCTCAGAGAGGAGGAGGGGCACCTGGGATTCCACCCCTCAGTCACCACTGTAATGAGGCTTGGGACCTCTGCTAATTAATCACTGAATAGGAAATAGACTTTAGGGATTTCCACATTGTGGTGCAGAGGCTCAGGCATCACAGGCGATTGGTGCGATTTGCCCGAGAACGGGCACACAGCCCGGACATGAAGTCAGAGTTCAGACAGTGATATCCCAGGAAGCCCACCAGGGATAATTCCTCAGAAACAAAATTAAAAACAGACTGAGACCAGGAGTGAAGGCTCCTCTCCCAGCTTGTACCACACACACCAGGTTCTCGCCATGAACTATTCAATAAACCCACAAACAATACCTTGTTCACTAACATTTATCAAAAACTGATGCCAATCATAATGAATGCATCAGGGATACAATAACCAGAGTAGTGTCCTTACCCATTAAAATGATTATGTTGCCACCTGACCCACAGTATAATGGGATGAGGGACAGGGAAATATGAGGGAAAACCCAGAACAGCAATTAGCAGATGAAAGAAAAGGGAACTTCTTAACTATTTTGCCACAATATACGAGTCCATTCCCAGGGCAGGAGTGTTACAGGCCATTACGTTGACTTGGCTAATTTGGAGAATAAACTCAGGATCCTGACCCAACAACTTTCTAATGAACCTGAGAAAGACTGAACACAGAAAACCCAGAGGAGACCATGGGACAGCTCGTGGAGAATCAGGCTAACCATCACTCAGTGACCAAACTGCAGGGTCACGCCACCACGATTAACCAGATCATCCACGGCCCAAGCAGAGATGACGGTGAGCAGTAAAACCACACTCTGTGCAGTATTCACGGTAACGGGGTGATGGAACAGCTGAGGGAGGAGCTCAGGCAGGCCAGCCAAGGGCAAGTCCCATCCCGGGTTAGTGACAAACAGCATAAACATTTGTTCCAGGAGTACTCCCACACCAACGTCTCTCACTGTCAGTGACAGCAGCTCACCAAGGGCTGGGTTAATGACAGCTGTAAGGACACTCTCGGTGTAACACCTGGGCTTGGTATGAGGGATTCCACTTAACCCAAGTGACAAAGTTAGGATGAAGTCCAAATTATCGGAGTTGTATAAAAAAGGTATTTGGATGGGCTACCATGATTACCTCCCACTTACTGTGGAGATATAGGGAACATTGACAGGGACCATACTTACGTGAATGGGAAGAAACAGGTCATACCATGACATTCCCATAGCCTGTTATCCAAGAATTCGGCTCCTCTCACACCGGCTGTTGTCCTAACTGCACCAACCTTGATATATCTCGGGATACCGGTGGTTAGGATTGCAGGCTGCATCAGATGGGTACGATCATAGTGTATAATACCTGGATACACCCCCAGGGACTGGAAGGTAGATGGAACTCCCTGGGTGATCACCTTGGTTTCATTCATTTGCAGTGTTGGAGTGTTCCTGGCTGGGCCAGTATTGATTTCCTGCCCATAGTTGCCATTACGACAGATTGGCCATGTTAAATTGCCCATTGTGTCAAGGGATATTCGGGCTAGCTGGAATAGCCATAGGAAATGCAGGGTTTCAGGGATATCATTGGGGGAGTGGGTCTGAATTGGATTCTCTTCAGAGGGTCATTGTGGACTCAATGGGCCGAACGGTCTGATTCTGTTCTGTCAAGATTTTATGATATCACTTATCACCTATAAGACTTTGGGTGTAGGTTTGCTCGCTGATAGGTTTGATATCCAGATGTTTCGTTACCTGGCTGGGTAGCATCATCAGTGGCGACCTTCAAGTGAAGCTACAAGACCATCGGTTTGGAAAACGTACACAATGGCTTTTGCACAGACAGCTGGCTACTCTGACAAAAAGCATATCCAGCTTTTAAAATTAGGTTTGTAATTTATTGCATAAGCTTCTTTTCTTTCCATTCAAGTGGGGAGATATCACAACCTCCTGGCTAAAACACAGAAAGACAGCCAAGGTTTATCGGCCAAGGAAATCTCCCAAATCACAAACCCGCACACCAGGCACAGCGCAAACACAGCACAATGTACAGGGCAACAGTTATTCTGGACAGACGTATCTACCAAACAAAGAAGGGCCCAGACAGGAAGGCACCGGGTCCTGCTACCCAAACAACTAACAGCAAGAAGCCATCCAAATGATTGGCAATACTTCAAACTATTAACGGATTCTCCTAATTGGCCAGAACGATAGAAAGTTCAGGAAAACCATGCAGAAATGAACAAAAACAGGGTTTATCTGCAGACTGATTGCCTGAATCTCTGGAGGCCTTCTGAGGAGACCAGCATGGCAAGAGACAGAGACCATCTGACCATCCAGAGAGAGAGAGAGGGCGAGAGAAAACAGTTTCGCAGACCCAGAACCAGAACCAGAGAGAGAGAGAGAAAGAGAGAGAGAGGCTGATGCAAAACCCAGGGGCATGGGAGAGAGGGAATGTGAAAATCCATTGAGAGAGAGAGTTGGAACCAACTGGAATAACAAGTGTCACCCCTTCAGTCTGTCCATGTTTTAACTCCTCAGTCTTAGCCTGACTTCCCCTGCTCTCCCTCTCTCTGTCCCCTCTCTCTATGTCCTTCTGTCTGTCTCTCTCTCACACACACTTTCTCTCCCTCTCTCCCTCTCCCTGTCTCTCTCTGCTCATCTTTCTCCCATCCCCCTTCTCCATCCCCACTCTCTCCATCTCTGTCTCTTTTTCTCACCCTTCCTTTCTGTTTTTCGCTATTTCAGACCCGAAAGATCTCACCCAATTTTGTACACCCTCAAAAATACTATGCCCTTCATTTTCACTGTCCTCCCAAATTTATCCCCTTTCCCAAATATCTTACCTCCCAAATAATTGCCTCACCAAATTAGCCCCCCTCAAATATTTTGTTGCCCCCAACATTGCTTTGAGCCCCACTCCCTGGGGCAGAGGGAAATGAGTGGGAAAGTGTGGAGCTGGAAAAGCCCAGAAGGTCAGGCCTGAACCATCGACTCTCCTGGCTGACCTGCTGGGCTTCCCCAGCTCCTCACTTTGTAACTCTGACTCTCCAGCATCTGCAGTCCTCACGTTCTCACACCGGTAAATGAGTCTGGGTTGACTGACTGGCCTGTGGCTGTTTAAATGCACAGCAAGATCCCATTCCCAGAATTAAAGAAGGCTTGTATCACAGATGGAGTCCTTCCTGCCCATTCCCCCCATCCCCCATTAAATGATCTTCGTCTTGTTCAGGATCCTCAGCATTGTCCCCTGAATGGCCTCACTGACGATCATTTCTGTGGAGACCTCTTCTCCGTGTTGTGGTTCTGTTTGCCGAGCTGGGAGTTTGTGTTGCAGACATTTCGTTCCCTGTCTAGGTGACATCCTCAGGGCTTGGGAGCCTCCTGTGTAGCCCTTTTGTGTTGGTTCCTCCGGCATTTATAGCAGTTTGTCTCTACCGCTTCCGGTTGTCAGTTCCAGCTGTCCGCTGCAATGGCCGGTATATTGGGTCCAGGTTGATGTGTTTAACAAACACATCGACCTGGACCCTATATACCGTCCATTGCAGCGGACTGCTGGAACTGACAACCGGCAGCGGTAGAGACAAACTACTATAAATGCCGGAGGAACCAACACAAAAGGGCTACACAGTGTCCCAAGAACTGAGGATGTCACCTAGACAGGGGACGAAACGTCTGCAACACAAATTCCCAGCTCGGCGAACAGAACCACAAAAACGAGCACCCGAGCTACAAATCTTCTCACAAACTTTGAACACCTCTTCTCCATCCTGTCTCAGTCTTTGCGTCTCATGCTGACCCTCCCTCAATCTCTCTGTCTCTCACAGCATCCCCTCCTTTCTCCACCAACCCCAAAACCCCATCAGTCCCCCGTCTCTGGCTGTCCCACTCGCCCCCTTGTCTCCCAATCTCCCCCTTTCCATGTCGACCCACAGCTCCTGGGCTGGAGGACATGGTGCAGAGACTAACACACCTTTTGACTGACTGCTGTCATGCACAGAAAGATCCCACTTTGCAACCATTCCCTATCCACACACACTGTCCTTCTCCCTCCATATGTGTCCTTCTTCCTCTCCCTGTTTCTCACTGCCCATCTCTCTCTCTCTCTCCTCAATTTCTCCATCCCCACTCTCTCCATGTCTCTCTTTCTCTTTTTGTCACCCTCCCCTTCTCTTTTTCTTCATTTCAGACTCAATGAGAAAAGGACTTTTATGTCTCTTACACTAACCCCCTCCCCACTGTCGGGGTAAAACCCGGGAGAGACCAGGAAAAGGTTGATCCCCCGCATTAACTGTACAGCATCCAGCGACACAGAGACAAACTCTTCCAACGTCCCTTCCCCAGTCACTGGGACAGGGCTCTAGGGAGACAGAGGGAGAGAAACTACAAGAGAGAAAGAGAGCTGGGTAGACAGACAGTCAGAGGGAGGGAGAGAACACGAAAAAGACGGGCAGGCAGATGGAGGGAGAGAAAGTGAGATGAACTGAAAAAGAGTAGGAGAGACGCAGAGAGAGAAAGGGAGAGAGAAAGAGTAAAACCCCATGAAGAGAAATATAATGTCAGACAGATATAAGGTGAAAAAGGGGAGGAAAAGACAGGGAGTGAAGGTCAAATAGACATCAAGAGAGAAAACCCAGGGAGAGGTATAGGACAGAGAGAGAGAGGAGTTGCAGCAGCAGCATAGAGCTGAGAGAGTGGGGGTGGGGGGTGGGGCGGGGGGAGCTGCTGCGATGCAACGAGAATGATTTACAGACAACAAAGGCAAGATCCCATAGAGCTGAGAGAAAGATGCAGAGAGAGATGAGCACTGTGTTGGTTTTGTGGAAGATTGAATGATTAAGCATTCCTGAAAAACATGATGAGGTGTCAAAGGGGCAGAGTGTTGTTGGAAGGGAATCTGCAGGGAAATGTCAACAGGGCAGAGATATGAAGGATGTTGTGAGATAGGGATTGAAGGAAAAATGTGGGAGAGACAGCTGGGAACACAGAAATATACATAAGAGCTCTCATGGGAGTGGGAAGCAGTGAGATTGGTGGGATCAGACTGTGCAGCTGCCCTCTCTAGCATTTTGCGCCTTTGTCTCTCCTGAGTGTGGAGCTCGCATCTTGTGGTAAAATTCCCACAGACAGCCTGAATCCCACAATGTGTGTGTGTGTGTGTGTGTGTGTGTGTGTGTGTGTGTGTGTGTGTGTGTGTGTGTGTGTGTGTGTGTGTGTGTGTGTGTGTGTGTGTGTGTGTGTGTGTGTGTGTGTGTGTGTGTGTGTGTGTGTTCACTCTCTCCGGTTCCAGCTCCAGTCTGATGATTCCGTATAGCAGAATAATTTGATTCTCTGTCTCTGTACTGTCCGGGTTTCAGCTCCCAAATCAAATGCTAAATCATTCACGATCCTATTGAATAGTAGAGCAGGCTCGCGAGGCTGAATGTTCTCCTCCTGTCCCTATTTCGGATGGTCTTCTGTTCTTAACACTACCTCCCAGCTCTTGGCCCCCATACTGGAGGTTATGCGACACAAGGGACTGATCTGTCGAGGGCTGCACTCTTCCATGAGTCTCGGAGGAAACCGGCCTGATTTGGATATGAGTTGCAGCCTCTCAGTGAGAAGTGAAATCTTCCCGAGATTCCCCTCAGTCTCTCACTGTCAGGTGGAGCAGCCCAGTCTCGGGGAAGCAAACAACAGGCCAGGTCTGCCATGTCCTCCAACTCCAGTTCAGAAGGCCACATGGGAGGGGCTTGTTTCCTTCATCAGCTTCCCGTGCTCTCCCTTCTGGGTGAGGGTGGGGCCGAATGGCCTTGCTCCTGGCTCCTTTTCAGGTGCAGGCTGGCTATGATTGGGTTATACAGGGCATGCCCCTGGAGTGAAGTCTGTTAGCTCAGTTGGCTGGACAGTTGGTTTATAATGCAGAGTAAAACCAATAGCGTGTATTCAATTCCCACACCAGCTGGGGTTACCCTGAAGGACTCTCTTTTCCAACCTCTCCCCTCAGCTGGGGCCATGCTGACCCTCTGATTAAAACACCACCAGACACCGCTCTCTAATGAGGAGCTGTCCCATGCTCTGGTAAGAGTACGGTGACATTACATTGGTTTGTACCTGGGGCACTGTGTGCAGGACTGGTCACTGCATTGCCAGAGGGATGTTAGTGTGTGGGGAAGGTTTACTGGATGAATCCCCACTGGAATGAATGGCACTCTCTTTCCCCCAGTTAATTCACTCTTGCAGCCTTTGTGTCTTTGGAGACACGAGGACCAATTCAACTGAAGCAGCAGCTGGATTTTATATTCATGAGCACCCAATAAGATTGGCTAGCTTACATGCACACACACACACACACACACACACACACATACACTCCCTCAAACACACACAGAAACACTCTCACACACACATACAAAAAGGACCCCGCCACACACAGGCTCTCTCTCAGACACAGACACACGCTCCCTCAAACACAAACACAGACACACTCTCACAGACAAGCACACATTATATCTCTCACACACATACACGCACAGACATACGCTCCCTCAAATACACATACGGACACACTCTCTCACACATACACACAGACACACTCTCTCTCACACACACAGAGACACTCTCTCTCACGCACACACAGACACATACTCTCTCTCACACAGACACACTCTCTCACACACACACACAAAATCTCATTTACACGCACCCTCTCATTCCCTCACACACCCACTCACTCTCACGCACACAGACACTCTCTCTCTCACACACACACTCTCTGTCTCTCACACACTCACAGACACTCTCTCTCACACACACACTCTCTGTCTCTCACACACAGATATTCTCTCACACACATACACACAGACAGACACACAGACACACGATCCCTCAAACACACACAGACACACTCTCTCACACACACATAAACACACAGTTACTCTCTCACACACACATACACACGCAGACACACGCTCCCTCAAACACACACAGACACACTCTCTCACACACACACATAAACGCACAGTTACTCACACACGCATACACACGCAGACACACACTCCCTCACACACACATAGACACACTCTCTCTCACACACACACATGGACACACACTCTCTCTCACACACACACTCTCTCACACACACAAACGCTCTCTCCCTCACACACATAAACACACAGTTACACTCTCTCTCACACACACATACACACGCAGACACACACTCCCTCAAGTATGCATGGACACACTCTCTCACACACACACACGGACACCCACATTCTCTCTCACACACACTGACACACACACTCTCTCTCTCACACACAGACACACTCACTCTCACACGCACTTGCAAACAGACATACAATCTCACAGACACATACACACACTTTCTCACATAAGACACACTGTCATACAGACACACAGACACATACACACATAGTCCCACAGACACACACTCACATAGACACACAGACACATTCTCTCACACACAGACACACTCTCACACACGCATACACAGACACACTCTCTCTCACACACATACACACTCTCTCACACACACCCTCACTCACACACATGCACACAGAGACACACACACCCTCAAACACACACAGCCACACACTCTCACATGAACATGCACTTTCTCTCTCATGCACACATATACAGACACACAGAGATACACATGCATCCACTCTTTCACACACAAACACGGGCAGTATCTCTCTGTCTCTCTCTCTCTCTCACACACACACACACACACACACACACACACACACACACACACACACACACACACACACACACACACACACACACACACCTGTAAAGGCATGGTTGAGGTATTGCTGGAGAAATGATTTCTCCGAGGACTGAACCCTGATCTCACATGATGACTGCTCCAGGGGGACAGACAGCAGCTACAGATGATTTGTTGGATCTTCCTGTGCACTAGCTCTTGCATCGATAGCATTAGTCTGTTTGGATGCCTGATTTTCTAAAACGTCTCCAAGCAACAAGTGACAATAGATTGATGAAAGTTTTCCCCCAAACCATGTTTCAGACACATTCTGCTGTTATTTTTCGCTGATTGATTAAAATAATCTGAATCTTCTGAAATGGGGAGTTGCTTCCATTTCAAATGACGACACCAGAGCGGCTCAGGGACCCTGAGGAAATAATCAGGAAATTGCAACTGTTTCTTTCTATCCTCTGCACTCTGTACCACCACATGGTGCTCCCTCAGTACCTCAGATAGTTCTCCCTGAATACCTCAGATAGTTCTCCCTCAAAATCTCAGAGAGTTCTCCCTCAGTACCTCAGATAGTGCTCCCTCAGTACCTCAGAAAGTGCTCCCACAATACCTCAGAAAGTGCTCCCTCAGTACCTCAGATAGTGCTCCCTCAATAACTCAGAAAGTGCTCGTCCAGTACCTCAGAAAGTGCTCCCTTAATATCTCAGATATAGCTCCCTCAATACCTCAGATAGTGCCCCCTCAGTACCTCAGAAAGTGCTCCCTCAATACCTCAGATAGTTCTCCCTAAATCCCTCAGGAAGTGCTCTCTCAATATCTCAGATAGTTCTCCCTCAATATCTCAGATATTTCTCCCTCAGTACCTCAGATACTGCTCCCTAAGTACCTCTGAAAGTGCTCCCACAATACCTCAGATAGTGATCCCTCAATACCTCAGAAAGTGCTCCCTCAATACCTCAGAAAGTGCTCCCACAATACCTCATATAGATCTACCTCAATACCTCAGAAAGTGCTCCCTCAATACCTCAGAGAGTGCTCCCTCATAAAGCTCAGAAAGTGTTCCCTCCATACCTCAGATAGTGCTCCCTCAGTACCTCAGAAAGTGCTCCCTCAGTACCTCAGAAAGTGCTCCCTCAGTACCTCAGACGGTGCTTCCTCAGTACCTCAGAAAGTGCTCCCTCAGTACCGCACAAAGTGCTCCCTCAGTACCTCAGATAGTGCTTCCTCAGTATGTCAGAAAGTGTTCCCTCAGTACCTCAGAAAATGCTCCCTCAGTACCTCAGACAGTTCACCCTCAATACCTCAGAGAGTTCTCCCCAATACCTCAGAAATTACCTCTCAGTACCTCAGAAATTGTTCCCTCAGTACCTCAGACAGTGCTCCCTCAATACCTCTGAAAGTGCTCCCTCATAAACCTCAGTAAGTGTTCCCTCCATACCTCAGATAGTGCTCCCTCAATACCTCAGGAAGTGCTCCCTCAGTACCTCAGAAAGTGCTCCCTCAGTACCTCAGACGGTGCTTCCTCAGTACCTCAGAATGTGCTCCCTCAATACCTCAGACAGTTCTCCCTCAGTACCTCAAAAAGTGCTCCCTCAATCCCTCAGAAAGTGCTCCCACAGTACCTCAGAAAGTGCTCCCTCAGTAGCTCACAAAGTGCTCCCTCAATATCTCAGAAAGTGCTCCCTCAGTACTTCAGAAAGTGCTCCCTCAATACCTCAGACAGTTCTCCCTCAGTACCTCAGAAAGTGCTCCCTCAGTACTCACAAAGTGTTCCCTCAGTACCTCAGATAGTGCTTCCTCAGTATGTCAGAAAGTGCTCCCTCAGTACCTCAGAAAGTGCTCCCTCAGTACCTCAGACAGTTCACCCTCAATACCTCAGAGAGTTCTCCCCAATACCTCAGAAAGTACCTCTCAGTACCTCAGAAATTGTTCCCTCAGTACCTCAGACAGTGCTCCCTCAATACCTCAGAAAGTGCTCACTCAGTACTTCAGAAAGTGCTCCCTTAATAACTCAGAAAGTGCTCCCTCAGTACCTCAGAAAGTGCTTCCTCAATGCCTCTGAAAGTGCTCCCTCAATAACTCAGAAAGTGCTCCCTCAATACCTCAGATATTTCTACCTCAAGACCTCAGAAAGTGCTCCTTCAATATCTCAGATAGTTCTCCCTCAATACCTCAGAAAGTGCTCCCTCAATACTTCAGATAGTGCTCCCTCAGTACGTCAGATATTTCTCTCTCAGTACCTCAGATAGTGCTCCCTCAATACCTCAGAAAGTGCTCCCTCAATACTTCAGATCGTGCTCCGTCAATAACTCAGAACGTGCTCCCTCAATACCTCAGTATGTGCTCCCTCAATACCTCAGAACGTTCTACCTCTGTACCTCAGAAAGTTCTCCCTCAATACCTCAGATAGTTCTCCCACAGTACCTCAGATAATGCTCCCTCAGTACCTCAGAAAGTGATCCCCATTACCTCAAAAAGTGCTCCCTCAATACCTCAGGCAGTGCTCCCTCAATACCTCAGAAAGTGCCCTCTCAGTACCTCAGAAAGTGCTCCCTCAGTACCTCAGAAAGTGCTCCCTCAATAACTCAGAAAGTGCTCCCTGAATACCTCAGAAAGTGCTTCCTCAGTACCTCAGAAAGTGCTTCCTCAATACCTCAGAAAGTGCTCTCTCAATACCTCAGAAAGTGCTCCCTCAATACATCAGATAGTGCTCCCCAACACCTCAGATAGTGCTCCCCAGTACCTCAGAAAGTGCTCCCTCAGTACCTCAGAAAGTGCTTCCTCAATACCTCTGAAATTGCTCCCTCAGTACCCAGAATGTGCTCGCACAGTACCTCAGGTAGTGTTTCCTCAATACCTCAGATAGTTCTCCCTCAGTACCTCAGATAGTGCTTCCTCAGTACCTCAGATAGTGCTTCCTCAGTACCTCAGAAAGTGATCCCTCAGTACCTAAGACAGTGCTCCCTCAATACCTCAGAAAGTGCTCCCTCAATAACTCAGATAGTTCTCCCTCAGTACCTCAGATAGTACTCCCTTAATACCTCAGAAAGTGCTCCCTCAATAGCTCAGATTGTTCTCCCTCAGTACCTCAGATAATGCTCCCTCAATTCCTCAGATAGAGCTCCCTCAATACCTCAGATAGTGCTCCCACAGTACCTCAGATAAAGCTCCCTCAATACCTCAGAAGGTGCTCCCTCAGTACCTCAGAAAGTGCTCCCTCAATGCCTCAGAAAGTGCTTCCTCAATACCTCAGAAAGTGCTCCCACAATACCGAAGAAAGCATCACTTTGTTGTGTTTAACCCCCCAGGCCCCTTAGACAGTAGTTCCACAAAACATTCACATCCTCAACACTTCAGGTCTCAGCCCAGCTTCCCCCTCAGATTGCGTTCAAACCCCTTCAGACTGTAAGGACCCACATCCACCCCTGTCCAAGATTGGAGCGCAGGTCCCCAGAACATTACTTGTCTCTCTGGATTAATATTACAATTCCTACAGTGTGGAAGCAAGCCATTCTGTCCATTGGCTCTACACTGACTGTCTGAACAGCATCGCACCCAGACTCACATCCTCTACTCTATCCCTGTAATGCTGCATTTCCAATGGCATCTTTGGGCTGTGAGAGGAAACTGGAGCACCCAGAGGAACCCGCACAGATACAGAGAGAATGTGTAAACTCCACACAGACAGTCACCTGGAGTTAGAATCAAACCACTGAGGCACCGAGCTGTCCTCTCTCCTTGGATGGCATGTCATCTCACCTTTTACTAAGCAGTCTCCCATTTGAAACCTTCTCATCTGTTTCCTTAGTCATCCCTTCAAAAGCTCTATCAAGTTGAACACATCATTTCCACAAACAAAGCCAAGCTGACCATCCCTAATCAATTCTTGCTTTTCCAAATGCAAGTAAGTTGTTTCTCAGAATGCCCTCCAACAGCTGACCCACCACTGCCATCAGGCTCACAGCTCCATAGTTCAATGGCTGTTCTTTGCAGCCTTACTTCAATAATGGCACATCATTAATCACCCTCCAGTCTTCAGGCACCTCACCCGTTGCCAATGATCGGTCCATCTGACAAGGCCATCTCCATCCTTCTGTCACCTAAGGCTATCATCCTCAGTATTTATCACCCCACCAATCTTCATATCATTCATGAACCCACTGATTGACCATCCACCATTCAAATCTAAATCTTTTCTCTCAGCCACATCAGCAAGACTCCAACAGTGAGACATGAACGGACAGATATTTTTAATTGGGCCATCACTGTCTGCTTCCTGCCTCTCAGCATTCTGTGCCAAATTCCTTGGATCTTGAGTTTTTACGTTCACTATCAGTTTCCAGTATGGATCCTGATAAAAGCCTTACAGACCTCCAAGCAGGCGACAGGAAAGCATTGCCCATATTTACACACCTGGTCACCTCCTTAAAAAGTGCAATCCCATTGGTCAGACCTGAGCTCCCCTTAACAGAACCATTCTGACTGTTCTTCATGAACTCCAGTCTCTGTAAATGCTGATTAATTCTATCTCCGAAAATTATTTCCAACAGACGTCACACCCACGATATTAGCTTGACTGGCCTGCAGCTGCCTGGTATATCCCATGTTCCTTCTTGAATAACAGTACCACATGGTCAGTCCGATGCCAACTCTCTTGTGGCCAGAGGGGATTTGAAAATGTTTGCAAGTGTACCTGCTACTTCCTCCATCACCTCATTCGGTAAACTGAGATACATTTCCACCATCTTTGGAGATTTATTGGGTTATAAGACGGCCAGACTACTCAGAAACATCTTTCTATATATATGCTCATTTATTGAATCGTATCACAGAGCATCTCCACGATTTCATATCAACCCTTTCCCAATGAGCATTGACAAAATGCATCCATTCACTTTCGCCTCTGGGTCCATACACAAATTCTCACTGTGTTCCACGACCTACTCTTTCTCTCATTATCAATTCACCATTAATGTCACTGTAAAGTCCTTTCAGGTTTTTATTTCCTCTCTTAGCACTCCTCTCTCCCAGGCAATTAGCCTGTGATATGATTTGGAGGAGTGTGGGATGTCATTCTGGATGTGGATTAGCATTGAGAAGCTCAGAAATAAGGAACATACGACTGTGCTGAGTGTGGGACAGTGGGATTCATTTGGGATGAGCAGATGGAAGCTGAGGAATAAGCCTCAGGCCTGCAGCATGAAAATATCCCTTTGAGCTGGCAGGTCAGTCACACGAAACGAAAAGTCGATCCCTGGGAAAAGAGGGTGGAACCACTTCAGGTCTGTTTGAACACCGTCTCTGAAATCTGGACGTGGGAATCACTGCTGAGCAGGGTATGAAGGACGCAGAGGCAGAAATGTACTGAACAATTTCAGATATCCCTCTTAGACCACAAGACATGGGAGAAGAAATTAGGCCATTCAGCCCATCTGATAGTGTGGCACTCACTCCGTACTGACTCTCTTACAGTGCAGGTATCCCCCAGACTGATGCAGTGACAGTGCAGTGCTCCCTCAGTCATGACTCTCTGAGAGTGTGGCACTCCATCAGGACTGACCTTCTGACAGTGCAGCACTGCCCCCATATTGACCCTCTGACATTGCGGCAGTCCCTCAGTAATGACCCTCTGACAGTGCAGCATTTTCACAGTCCTGATCCTCCGACAGTGCGGCACTCACGCAGTCTGACTCTCTGACAGTGCAGCCCTCCCTCAAACTGACCCTCTGACAGTGCAGTACTCCCTCAGTACTGACCCTCTGACAGTGCGACAGTCCCTCAGTACTGACCCTCTGACATTGCAGTGCTTCCTCCGTCCTGACCCCCTGACAGCGAATCCCTCCCTCAAACTGACCCTCTGACACTGCAGAACTCCCTCAGTACTGACCTCTGACATTGCCGCACTCACTCAGCACTGACCCTCTGACAGTGCAACACTCCCCCAGTACTGACTCTCTGACATTGCAATGCTTCCTCCGTCCTGACCCTCAGACTATGATGCACTCGCTCCATACTGATCGACTGACCATGCTGCACACCCTCAGTTCTGACACTCTGAAAGTGCAGCACTCCCTCAGAGTTGACACGCTGACAGTGCAGCACTCCCTTGGTCCTTCACCCCTGACAGTGCGGCACTCCCTCAGTACTGACCCTCTGACAGTGCAGCACTGTCTCATTACAGATCCTCTGGCAATGCAGCAGGCCCTCAGTATTGACATTCCGACAGTGCCGTGATTCCTCAGTACTGATCCTCTGACAGTGCCGCAGTACGAAATCAGTAACAGTGTAGCGCTCCTCAGTACAGATATTCTGGCAATGCAGCAGGCCCTCAATACTGACTGACCAACAGTGCGGTGATACCTCAATACTGATCCTCTAACAGAATGGTGATGGCTTAGTGCAGAACCTCCAAGAATGAGCATTTCCTCAGTACTGACTCTCTGACAGTGCAGCACTCCCTCAGTACTGACCATCTGACAGTGTGGCACTACCTCAGTACTGACTCTCTCACAGCGCAGCACTCCCTTATTACTGGTCATCTGACAGTGTAGCACTCCCTCAGCACTAACTCTCTGACAGTGCGGCAATCCCTTAGTACTGACCATCTGACAGGGCAGTACTCCCTCAGTACTGACCATCTGACAGTGCAGTCATCCCTTAGTCATGACATTCTGCCAGTGCAGCAGTCCCTTAGTACAGACCCACTGACAGTGCAGCACTCCCTCAGTACTGACCCTCTGGCAGTGCAGTGCTCCCTCAGTACTGACCCTCTGACAGTTCAGCGCTCCCACAAGACTGACTCTCTGACAGTGCGGTAATCCCTCAGTACTGACCGTCTGACAGTGCAGCGCTCCCGCAGTCCTGACCCTCTGACAATTTTCCATTCCCTGAGGACTGAACCTCTGACATTGCAACACTCCATGAGTACTGAACTCTGACAGTACTGATGCTCCAACAATGCAGCTTTCCCTCAGCACTGACGAACTCAACAGGGCAGCGCTCCCTCAGCACTGACCCTCCCACAGAGTGGCACTTCCCTGACCCTCTGACAGGGCTGCATTTCCTTTAGTCTGCCCCTACGACAGCGCAGCACTCCCTTCGTCCTGACCCTCTGATACTTCATCATTCCCTCAGTACTGACACTCCGACAGAGCAGAATTCCCTCGGTGCTGATCCTCTGACAGTGTAGCACTCCTCAGTCCTGACACTCTGGCAATGCAGCGCGGTGTACCCTCAGGACTAACTGTGACATCCAGCGCGGTACTCCCACAGTACTGACTCTCGGACACACAGCACAGGCTCCCACAGGACGGATACTCTAACAGTGGGGCACTCTGAGAGCATGCTGATCCCTTCGTACTGGCCCTCAGAGAGTGAGCACTACACTGCACTCCCGTAGTACTGACCCTCCGACAGTGCAACTCTCCCTCAGTACTGACCCTCTGACAGTGCAGCATTCCCTCAGTACTGACCCTCTGACAATGCAGCACTCCCTCAGTATTGACCCTCTGACAGTGCAGCATTCACTCCGTACTGAACCTCTGACAGTGCAGCACTCCCTCAGTACTAACCCCCTGACAGTGCTGCATTCCCTCAGTAATGACCCTCTGACAGTGCTGCAATCCCTCAGTACTCTACACTCTGACAGTGCTGCAATCCCTCAGTACTGACCTACTGTCAGTGCTGCGATTCTTCAGTACTGACCCTCTGACAGTGTGGCATTGCACGTATACTGACCCTCCCACAGTGTCGCGCACCATCATACAACCTTTCAGACAGTGTGGAGCATCCTCTGATCGTTCAGTACTACTTCAGATCTGACAGTGCAACAGCCCTTTGGTCCTGCACCACTGACGGTGATGCAATACCTCAGCTCTGCCCCTCTGTCAGTGCAGCTGTCCCTCAGCACTGCTGCTTTGACACTGCAGCACTCCCTCATAAATGACGCTCTGTCACAACAGCATTGCCTCAGTACTGACCCTCTGACTCTGTTGCACTCTCATTGTACTGACATTTCTACAGTGCAGTATTCCCTCAGTACTGATACTCATAAAATGCGGCATTCCCTCAGTATTGACCCTCTGACAATGTGGCACTCCCTCAATGCAGATGCTCTAACAGGGCAGCACTCCCTCGGTACTGACTCTCCAATAGCACGGCATTCCCTCAGTACTGACCTTCCAACACAGCAGCACTCCCTCAGTACTGACCCTCTGAAACAACACTCCCTCAGAACTGACACACTGACCGTGTAGCGCTCCCTCAGTAATGACCCTTTGAGAGTACATCATTCTCTCAGTACTGACCCTGTTGCAATGCAGGAGTCCCTCAATACTGGCCCTGTGACAGTGTAACACTCAATCAGTACTGTTCCTATGACACTGCAGCACTCCCTCAGTACTGCCAACCTGACAGTGTAACACTCCCTCAGTACTGACCGTCTGACAGTGTGGCATTGCACGTATACTGACCCTCCCACAGTGTCGCGCACCTTCATACTGCCTTTCAGACAGTGTGGAGCATCCTCTGATCATTTAGTAATCCCTCAGAACTGACAGTGCAACAGCCCTTTGGTCCTGCGCACCTGACGGTGATGCAATCCCTCAGCTCTGCCCCTCTGTCAGCGCTGAGATCCCTCAGTACTGACGCTCTGACAGTGCAACTCTCCCTCAGTACTGCTGCTTTGACACTGCAGCTCACCCTCAGAAATGACGCTCTGACACAAAAGCATTTCCTCAGTACTGACCCTCTGACTCTGCTGCACTCTCTTTGCACTGATATTTCTACAGTGCAGTATTCCCTCAGTACTGATACTCATAAAATGTGACATTCCCTCAGTATTGACCCTCCGACAATGTGGCACTCCCTCAATACAAATGCTCTAACAGGGCAGCACTCCCTCGGTACTGACCCTCCAATGGCGCGGCATTCCCTCAGCACTGACCTTCCGACAGAGCAGAACTCCCTCAGTACTGACACTCTGACAGTGCGGCACTGCCTCATTCCTGCACTGACTCTTTGTCAGTGCAACACTCCCTTAGTATTGACCCTCTGAAATACGACTCCCTCAGTACTGACCCCCTCACAGCGCGGTGATCCCTCAGTACTAACCCCCTCAGAGTGTGGTGCTCCCTCAGTTCTCACCCTTTCACAGTGCAGCGCTCCCTCAGTAGTAACCCTCTCACAATGCGGCACTCTGACAGCATGGCCATCCATTAGTACTGATCCTCAGTGAGTGCGCACATGATCAGTACTGATCCTCTCACTGCACCGCAATCCCTCCATCCTGACTCTCTGACAATACTGCACTCCCTCCGTACTGATCCTTTGACAAAGCAGGACTCCTTCCACACTGATCCTCTGAAAATGCTACACTCCTTCCATACTGATCCTCTGACAATATAGCACTCCCTCCATACTGATCCTCTGACAATGCTGCACTCCCTCCACACTGATCCTCTGACAATACTGTACTCCCTCCATACCGATCCTCTGACAATGCTGCACTCCATCCACACTGATCCTCTGACAATACTATACTCCCTCCATACTGATCCTCGGACAATGCTGCACTCCCACCATACTGATCCTTTGACAATGCAGGACTCCCTCCACACTGATCGTCTGACAATGTAGCACTCCCTCCATACTGATCCTCTGACAATGCTGCACTCTCTCCATACTGATCCTCTGACAATGCAACACTCCCTCCACTGACTCTCTGATGGTGCAGTGCTCCCTCAGTGCAGATCCACTGATAGTCTGGCTTGCCCTCTGGACTGAACATCCGACAGTGTGGTGCTCCCTCAGTACTGACTCCCTCACAGTGCAGTACTCCCATGGTACTGACCCTCTGACAGTGCAGCACTCTCTCATTGCTGACGATCTGACAGTGCAGCTCCCCCTCAGCACTGACCCTCTGACAGCGCAGCCACTCCCTCAGTACTTACACTCTGACAGTGCAACACTCTATTTGTACTGACCATCTGAAATAGCACTCACTCAGAACAGACACTCTCATTGTGTTGCGCTCTCTCAGTACTGACCTTTTGATTGTGCGCGCTTCCTCAGTGCTGACCCTCTGACAGTGTAGTGCTCGCTCAGTAGTGACTCTCTGATGGTGCAAAGCTCTCTGAGTTCAGAGCCTCGGACAGTGTGGCATTGCCTCTGTGCTGACCCTCTGATAATGTGGTGCTCCCTCCTTATGGACCCTTTGACAGTGTAGTTGTCCTCAGAGATGGCCCTCTGATAATGCAGCAGTCCCTCAGTACTGACTGTCCGACAGTGCGGTGATCCCTTGGTACTGACAAACTGGCAATGCAGCAGTCCCTCGGTACTGACCCTTTGACAGTGTGGCATTGCACGTATGCTGACCCTCCCACAGTGTGGCGCACCTTCATACTGACTTTCAGACATTGCGGTGCATCCTCTGATCGTTCACTACTCCCTCAGAACTGACCGTCTGACAGTGCAGCACTCCCTCCGTACTGACCCTCTGACAGTGCAGCACTCCCTCCGTACTGACCATCTGACAGTGCAGCACTCCCTCAGTACTGACACTCTGACAGTGCAACGCTCTCTCTGTACTGACCCGCTGAAATAGCACTCACTCAGAACTGACACTCTCCCTGTGTAGCGCTCTCTCAGTACTGACCTTTTCATCGGGCACGTACCCTCAGTGCTGACCCTCTGACAGTGTAATGCTCGCTCCGTACTGACTCTTTGATGGTGCAGAGCTCTCTGAGTACAGAGCCTCTGACAGTGTGGCATTCGGTCTGTGCTGACCCTGTGAAAGTGCTGCAATTCCTCTGTTCTCTACACTCTGACAGTACTGCAATCTCTCAGTACTGACCTTCTGTCAGTGCTACGATTCCTCAGTACTGATCCTCTGACAGTGCAGCACTTCCTCATCACTGACCTTCTGACAGTGCAGCACTCCCTCGGTTCTGACCCTCTGACAGTGCTGTACTCCCTCGATACTGGCCCTGTGACAGTGTAACACTCAATCAGTACTGTTCCTATGACACTGCAGCACTCCCTCAGTACTGCCAACCTGACAGTGTAACACTCCCTCAGTACTGACCGTCTGACAGTGTGGCATTGCACGTATACTGACCCTCCCACAGTGTCGCGCACCTTCATACTGCCTTTCAGACAGTGTGGAGCATCCTCTGATCATTTAGTAATCCCTCAGAACTGACAGTGCAACAGCCCTTTGGTCCTGCGCACCTGACGGTGATGCAATCCCTCAGCTCTGCCCCTCTGTCAGCGCTGAGATCCCTCAGTACTGACGCTCTGACAGTGCAACTCTCCCTCAGTACTGCTGCTTTGACACTGCAGCTCACCCTCAGAAATGACGCTCTGACACAACAGCATTTCCTCAGTACTGACCCTCTGACTCTGCTGCACTCTCTTTGCACTGATATTTCTACAGTGCAGTATTCCCTCAGTACTGATACTCATAAAATGTGACATTCCCTCAGTATTGACCCTCCGACAATGTGGCACTCCCTCAATACAAATGCTCTAACAGGGCAGCACTCCCTCGGTACTGACCCTCCAATGGCGCGGCATTCCCTCAGCACTGACCTTCCGACAGAGCAGAACTCCCTCAGTACTGACACTCTGACAGTGCGGCACTGCCTCATTCCTGCACTGACTCTTTGGCAGTGCAGCACTCCCTTAGTATTGACCCTCTGAAATAAGACTCCCTCAGAACTGACACACTGACCGTGTAGCGCTCCCTCATTAATGACCCTTTGAGAGTACATCATTCTCTCAGTACTGACCCTATTGCAATGCAGCAGTCCCTCAATACTGACTGTCCATGCAGTCTCGATCAATGGGTGGGAATCAGTTAGCTTCCCAGTCAGACATGGAGTCAGGCAGTGCTGCCCTCTCTCTCCTACCTTGTTTGTGTGCTGCATAGAGCCATTTGCCGAGTCCATCATGAAGGATGCGAGCCTGAGAGGGGTGAATATTCCTGGCAGCGGGGGTCTGCAGGTTAAGGCCTCCCTGTACATGGATGACGTCACCGTTTTCTGCTCGGATCCGCTGTCCGTGCGCAGACTCATGTGCATATGTGACCAGTTCGAACGGGCCTCGGGGGCTGAGGTAAACCGAGGCAAGAGCGAGGCCATGCTCTTCGGGAACAGGGCCGACCAATCCTCGATCCCCTTCACCATCAGGACCGACCACCTGAAGGTGCTGGGTATTTGGTTCGGAGGGGCTGGGGCGTGTGCCAAGTCTTGTGAGGAGCGGATCAGCAAAGTGAGGCAGAAACTGGGCAGATGGAAGCTACAGTCGCTCTCCATCGTGGGAGAAAACCTGGTCATCAGGTGTGAGGCACTGTCATTGCTGTTATACGTGGCACAGGTCTGGCCTATTCCCAGAACCTGTGCCGCTGCAGTTACCCGGGCCTTCTTCCAGTTCATATGGAGGTCAAAGATGGACCGGGTCCGAAGGGACTCGCTGTACAAAGATCTGGGCAACGGGGGAAAAAATACACCCAAATGCCACCCTCACCATAATGACCACCTTTGTGTGTGGCTGCAGCAAGCTGTGCGTGGATCCCCGGTACGCAAACACCAAGTGTCACTACGTACTGAGGTTCTACCTGTCCCCGGTGTTGCGAAGGATGGGCCTGGCCTCGCTGCCGCGGAACGCTCCGAGTAGTTGGACCATTCCGTATCACCTGTCCTTCGTGGAGAAGTTTATGAAGAAAAACACCTTTGACCACAAGTCCATCAGGAAGTGGTCAGCACGTAGTATCCTTGAGACCCTTCGGAAAAAGGAGAGGGTTCCCTGTCGGATCCTGTCGAGCGGTTCCCTGAGCAGACTCTCAAAGCCATTTGGCAGAATGCCTCATCGCCAGAACTTTCCAACAAGCACCAAGACATGGCTTGGCTGGTGGTGAGAAGGGCTCTGCCTGTGAGATCCTTTATGCACACGCGGACTCTCAGCCACACCGCACGCTGCCCTCTAAGCGGCTGCGGGGAGAACGAGACTGTCACACATCTCCTTCTGGAATGTGCCTATGCAGAGGAAGTCTGGAGAGGAATGCAGTGGTGTTTGTCGAGGTTCGTCCCGAGCAGCACCATGACGCGGGACTCCGTGCTCTACGGCCTGTTCCCCGGGACGCAAACCGAGACGAACATCAACTGTGCCTGGAGGATCATCAACTCGGTGAAGGACGCTCTCTGGGCGGTCCGAAACCTGCTGATCTTCCAGCTGAAGGAGTTGACCCCGACTGAGTGCTGCAGACTGGCACATTCCAAGATCCAGGACGACGTGTTGAGGGACGAGCTGAAGCTTGCGGCAGCTGCCGCCAAGGCGCGGTGGGGAAAGACTACTGTGTAGAGTATGCCTGCCTAACGAAGAAGAGGGGGCCCATACAGTCATTTGGGCTCTGCTGACGCCTCAGCTAATTATATGGGCATATGATTGAAAAAATGTACAGACCTGTATAAAAATGATAAATTCTGATCTCTGAATCTATATGTTTACAAAAGTATGGCATGACCAACTGTACAGACCGTCAAATTATTTTATGAATAAAGTATAGTTTTGAAATAAAAAAAAGACTGACTGACACATAGCCTGGCGGTCCCTCAGTACTGACCCCCTCACAGCGTGGTGATCCCTCAGTACTAACCCCCTCAGAGTGTGGTGCTCCCTCAGTTCTCACCCTTTCACAGTGCATCGCTCCCTCAGTAGTAACCCTCTCACAATGCGACACTCTGGACAGCATGGCAATCCATTAGTACTGACCCTCAGTGAGTGTGCACTTCACTTGACCCTCTCACTGTACAGCAATCCCTCCATCCTGACTCTCTGACAATACTGCACTCCCTCCCAACTGATCCTTTGACAATGCTGCACTCCCTCCCTACTGATCCTCTGACAATGCTGCACTCCCTCCACACTGACCCTCTGACAATGCTGCACTCCCTCCATACTGATCCTCTGACAATGCAGCAATCCTTCCAATGACCCTCTGATGTTGCAGTGATTTCTCAGTGCAGATCCACTGATAGAGTGGCTTGCCCTCTGGACTGAACCTCCGACAGTGTGATGCTCGCTCAGTACTGACTCTCTGACAGTGCAGCACTCTCTCAGTACTGACCCTCTGACAGTGCAGCACTCCCTCAGTACTGACCCTCTGACAGTGCAACACTGTCTGTGTACTGACCCTCTGAAATAGCACTCACTCAGAACAGACACTCTCACTGTGTAGCACCCACTCAGTACTGACCTTTTGATCGTGCGCTCTTCCTCAGTGCTGACCCTCTGACAGTGTAGTGCTCACTCAGTACTGACTCTCTGATGGTGCAGAGCGCTCTGAGTTCAGAGCCTCTGACAGTGTGGCATTCCCTCTGTGCTGACTCTCTGACAGTGTGGCATTCCCTTAGTACTGGCCCTTTGACAGTGTATTACTCCTCAGAGATGGCCCTCTGGTGATGTAGCAGTCCCTCAGTATTGACCCTCTGACAGCGCAGTGATCCCTCAGTACTGACCCTCTGACAGTGCAGCTCTTTGACAGTGCAGCATTCCTTTAGTTCTGACATTATTACAGTGTTGCGCTTCCTCACGACTTACCATCTGAGAATGCACCGCTACCGAGTACTGACCCTCTGACAGGGCAACGCTCCCTCAGTACTGACCTTCTGACAGTGCAGCACTCCCGCAGTACTGACCCTCTGACAATGCAGCACTCCCTCAGTACTGACCCACTTTTTACTATTTCTTAGAGTCTTGTGGAAATTTGGAAACATAGGATTTGCAGATTCTGAGGAAGCATGAGAGAGAGACACAAACCAAGCCCTGTCTGAATCTCTCTGCGATAGACTATTCAGAGGCACAGAGTCACAGAGATGCACTGCTTGGAAACCCTCCTGTCCAACTCGTCCATACCAACGAGATATTCTCATCTCGTCTCATTCCATTAGCTAGCACTTGGCTGATGTCCCTCTAAACCCTTCCTATTCACATACTCATCCTGATGTCTTTTAAATGTCGCAATTGTACTAATCCCCATCACTTCATTTGGCAGCTACCTGCATGCCCTTGAATAAGTGCTCAAACATTCATACTGTCGATACAAACTCTAATAAACAACAACCTACGAAAGGCTATCATTGTCATTTTCAACCCACCCTTTGATTCTCCATTATGCTGATTTCAACAGAGGTGAAGAAACTGTCTTAGCGACCATCCACCGTGACCCTGTAATAAAACCTATTTTCAAATTTGGCTTGCATGTGATTCCCACACCCTCTAATAGTTGCCTGGAAGGTGAGGGTGAGCTGTACTCTCCTGTTGCAGGCCTTGGGTGTCCCCCAGTGATGTTCGGCAGGGAGCTCCAGGATTTTGACATGAACCATGTAAAGAGCTTTCTTACTGGAGTGCCTTTTTAAAGATGGGAAGCTAATATAGACCAGGAGGATCCGAGAACTGCTGTCTTATCAGAGAGAGAGGACTGGTGGGTCACACACCACAGGTGAGAGGCGAGTTTGAGAAGCTGGGGCCTTCATGGTAATTTCAGACATGATAGAGATTGAGCCAACAATGTTGTCATCACGAACCTGTTAGCTGAGGTATCTAACCCGCCTTTCTAGCAGAGGGATTCTATCCCTTTAATAGAGCAAGCTTGAGAATTCAACACTAAAATCAATCTGTACGGACGCGGTGGAGACCTGAAACATCAATACAGAGATTGCTGAAGAAGCTAAGCATATCCGGCAGCATCTCTGAAGGGAGAGGGAGAAAGAGACAGAGAGAGAGTTCACCTTTCAATCCAGTGATTTCTGCGGGAAAGTTCCTTCAGTACATACCGTTTTGAGGAATGGTCACTTGAAATGCGAATTGTTCCTCTCTCTGTTCACTGTTGCTGCCTGATCTGCTGAATTTCCCCAGCCATCTGTTTGCTTGAGAATTTGATCTGACCTGATCCAAGCGTCACTGAGTAATTCAGTCCGCGTTCAATGCCCTGAGCCTGCTTCTGCTGAATGTTGACAAACAGGTTTAAAGTTAAAAATCGCACAACACCAGATTATTGTCCAACAGGTTTAATTGGAAGCACACTAACTTTCGGAGGACGCTCCTTCATCACCTGATGTTGTGTGTTTTTTAACTTTGTACACCCCAGTCCAACACCGGCATCTCCAAATCAAAACAGGTTTAAAGGTATTGTATTCGGAGGGCAGGGTACATGGGAGAACAGATACAGAACACAGGAACTTCACAAAGATCCTTCTCAATTTAACGTTGTGGTGTTAATTCAGAAGGAACAGCTCAGACCTAACATTTCAGTTAATCAGCAAAGGGGAGTATATATGTCATCACTTGTTGTAAAGACTGTACAGAACCGAAATGTAGTGACTATGTTTGTGCGTAAAGTGTTTTTTTTTGTGAATAAAGTCTCTTTTTGAAATTGACATAAATATTTTATCGAGGGGGATCAAGCATCTTGAGCTTGTGGAGGCAATGCCCTTTTCCCTAATCTTTCTTAAATAAATGCTAGACAAGTTAGATACTCACCGGGTACAGACATAAAACGGTCATCAACAGGGAGGAGATGGTGGGATTGTCACGGGGGCTCAGTGTTGCCTCACCCCACCCGGGTTCGATTCCAGCCTCGGGCGACTGTCTGTGTGGAGTTGGCAAATTTTTCCCGTGTCAGCCTCCGGGTGCTCCAGTTCCCTCCCACTGTCCAAGGATGTGCAGACTATGTGGGTTAGCCAGAGGAAATGAAGGGGTCCAGGGATGGGGGTGGGGTGGGGTGGGGAATGGGATGCTCTGCCGAGGGTCAGTGTGAACCTGATAGGCCGGATGGCCTGCTTCCACATCTTAGGGATTGTATGATCAATCCAGAGACTCAAATAATGTTCTGGGCCCTGGGCTCCAATCTTGGAGGTGGTTGTGGTTCATCACAGTGAGAACAGGTTTGGGAGTGAACACGACACAAGAGGGCAACCGGTTTGCTTTCTGAGGTGTTGAGGCCATGAATGTTCTGTCGAAGTGCTTTGGGGATAATCATCCTGAGGGGATTGTTTCTGAGGTATTGAGGGAGCACTGTTCTTCAGTACAGGGTGCAGATGGTCGAAAGGTACAGATGCACTTCATCGAACATAGAAAATAGGAAATAGAACATAGAACAGCACAGCCTGATCTGACCTGATTCAAGCGTCACTGAGTCATTCAGTCCGCGTTCAATGCCCTGAAGCTGCTTCTGCTGAAAATTGAGGGAGCACAGAACAGGCCCTTCAACCCACGATGTTGTGCCGACCATTGATCCTCATGTATGCACCCTCAAATTTCTGTGACCATATGCATGTCCAGCAGTCTCTTAAATATCCCCAATGACCTTGCTTCCACAACTGCTGCTTGCAACGCATTCCATGCTCTTGCAACTCTCTACGTAAAGAAACCGCCTCTGACATTCCCTCTATACATTCCGCAAACAGCTTAAAACTATGACCCCTCGATTTAACAATTTCTGACCTGGGAAAAAAGTATCTGGCTGTCAACTCTATCTCTGCCTCTCATTATCTTGTACACCTCAATTAGGTCCCCTGTCTTCCTTCTTTTTTCCACTGAAAGAAGTCCGAGCTCAGTCAACCTCTCTTTGTTAGATATGCCCTCCATTCCAGGCAGCATCCTGGTAAACCTCCTCTGAACCCTCTCCAAAGCATCCACATCTTTCCTATAATAGGGCGACCAGAACTGGACACAGTATTCCAAGTGCGTTATAATAAAAGTTTTATAGAGCTGCCTCAAGATCTCACGACTCTTAAACTCATTCCTCCTGTTAATGAAAGCCAAAACACCATATGCTTTCTAAACAACCCTGTCCACTTGGGTAGCCATTTTAAAGGATATATGTACCTGCACACCAAGATCCCTCTGTTCCTCCACACTGCTAAGAATCCTGTCTTTAATCCTGTACTCAGCTTTCAAATTTGACCTTCCAAAATGCATCACCTCGCATTTATCCAGGTTGAACTCCATCTGCCACCTCTCAGCCCATCTCTGCATCCTGTCAATGTCCCGCTGCAGCCAACAACAGCCCTCTATACTGTCAACGACACCTCCAACCTTTGTGTTGTCTGCAAACTTGCTGACCCATCCTTCAATCCCCTCATTCAAGTCATTTATAAAAATTACAAACAGTAGAGGCCCAAGGACAGAGCCCTGTGGAACACCACTCACCACAGACTTCCAGGCAGAATACTGTCCTTCTTCTACCACTCGCTGTCTTCTGTTGGCCAACCAATTCTCTATCCAGACAGCTAAGTTTCCCTGTATCCCATTCCTCCTGACCTTCTGAACGAGCCTACCATGGGGAACCTTATCAATTGACTTACTGAAGTCCACATACACAACATCCACAGCTCGACCCTCATCAACTTGCCTAGTAACATCCTCAAAGAACTCAGTAAGATTTGTGAGGCATGACCTGCCCCTCACAAAGCCGTGTTGATTGCCTTTAATCAAGCCATGCTCTTCCAGATGGTCAAAAATCCTGTCCCTCAGAATCCTTTCTAACTCCTTACAGACGACAGACGTGAGAGTGCCTGGTCTGTAATTGCCGGGGATTTCCCTATTTCCTTTTTTGAAGAGAGGAATTACATTTGCCTCCCTCGAGTCCTCAGGTATGACTCCAATGGAGAGCGAGAATGTAAGGATCTTCGCAAGCAGCGAAGCAATCACAGTTCTCACTTCCCAAAGCAGCCGAGGACAAATAGGTCTGGCCCTGGCGACTTGTCAATCTTAATGTTTGTCAAAATGTTCAGCACATCAGCTTCCTCAATCCCTATCCGTTCCAGCATGCTTACCTGCTCCTCAATGGTTTCATTCACTACAACGTCCTTTTCTTTAGTAAAGACAGAAGCAAAAAACTCATTTAGGGCTTCTCCTACCTCCTCAGACTCTACACATAAGTTCCCTATGCTATCCCTGATCGCCCCTACTCTTTCTTTGATCATTGTCTTACTCCTCACATACGTGTAAAATGTCTTTGGATTCTCCCTAATCCTTCCTGTCAAGCCTTTTTCGTGCCCCCTCGTGGCTCTCCTCAGGCCATTTTTGAGCTCCAATCTCGCCTGCCTGTAATCCTCTCGAGCTGACCAACACCCTTGCTTCCTCCATCTTACGTAATCTGCCTTCTTTCTTTTGAAAAGAAGCTCCTCCGCTCTCTTCATCCAAGGTTCCTTTATCTTACCCCTTCTTGCCTGTCTCAGAGGAACACATTTATGCATCACTCGCAACATGTCTATAGTGGCCTTTCCATGGAGCAATTGCTCCCAGTCCATGGTTCCCAACTCACATCTGATAGTATCATAGTTTCCTTTTCCCCAATTAAATATCCTCCCATTGTGCTTGCTTCTCTCCTTTTCCATGGCTATATAGAATGTGAGGCAGTTGTGGTCACTATCACCAAAATGCTCTCCCACCGCAAGATCTGACACCTGCCCCACCTCATTGCCGAGCACCAAAATCAAAATGGCTTCACCCCTCGTCGGCCGCTTCAATGTGCTGAGTTAGGAAACCCTCATAAACGCACCTTACAAAATAGCTCCTTCCAAACCATCTGCTCGAAGGAGGTTCCAATCAATACTGGGAAAGTTAAAGTCACCCATGACAACAACCCTATGACATTCACTCTTTACCAAAATCTGCCGACCTATGCTTTCTTAATTTCTCCCTGCTGCTGTTGGGGAGGGGGGGGGGGGGGTGGAGGGGGGCTGTAGTAAACCCCTAATGAGGTGACTGCTCCCGTACTGTTCCTAAGTTCTACCCATACTGACTCAGTAGGCAGACCCTCCTCGACAATGTTAACTTCTGTAGCTGTGATACCCTCTCTGATTTCCTTTCTGAATTCATTGCATGTGGTGTCCCTCAAGGGTTGGCCAGCACGGTGGCTCAATGGTGGGCACTGCTGCCTCACAGTATCAGGGACCCAGGTTCGATTCCAGCCTCGGGCGACTGTCTGTGTGGAATTTGCACATTCTCCCAGTGTCTGCGTGGGTTTCCTCCGGGTGCTCCGGTGTCTTCCCACAGTCCAAAGATGTGCAGGTTAGGTGAAATGGCCATGTTAAATTGCCTGTAGTGTTCGGTGCATTAATCACTGGTAAACGTAGGGGAATGGGTCTGGATGGGTTCTTCTTCGGAGGGTCGGTGTGGACTTGTTGGGCCGAAGGGACTGTTTCCACACTGTAGGGAATTTAAGGATCTATCCTTGGACTCTTCTTTTTCTCACCTACATAATGCCAGGAGGTGACATTGTCGAAAAGCACTGTGTTAGGTAACACATGTACACTGACACTGCCCAGCTCTCCCTCCCCATCATTCCTCTCCATTGCTCCACTGTTACTCAGTTATCAAACTGCTTACCACGCTCCTACTACTCGAATAGCTGCAATTTTCTCCAATGAAACATTGTAATGGTTAAAACCATTGCCTTCAGTTGCTATTACAAATTCCTTTCCCTTACTGCTGAGCCCCTCCCTCTCCCTGGGAACTATCTGAGGCAGAACTACACTCTTTCCAATATTGCTTTCATATCTGACCCCAAGGTGACCTTCTGATCAGACATCCTCACAATCACAAACACCAGGAATTTCAATCTCTAAAATGTTGCTTGTCTCCTCCTCACCCCAGCTCCATTGTTACTGAAACCCCTGACCCGTGTCGGTGTTATCTTAAACTTGACGAATCTGAAGCAGAACCCTTGATTCCGTGACTGACCCAGAATCTGCTAGCTTTCAGTGTTTCCTGCACAATTACCCCTGGTCCCTTTGTGGTGCAGCTTTCTACAGTTTCCACCATTTAAATAGCACTCTGTTCTTTTATTATCCCCTCCAAAATGACCAACTTCCCATTTTCCCAAATTATACTCCATCTGGCAACTTGTTGCCCCCTTCTCCTGTGCATCTCTCTCTCTTCACAATACTCTTAGAACTTTACAGTTATGCCTTTTCTGACAGATTCCCACCAATGTTTCTAAACGTTTACTGGGAATCCAGGGCAGTTGGAAGCGTGCAGTGTTGCTCTGTTTTTCGTGAGACTCTATGGGATGACTAGGAGGAGCTTGCTGCCCATTGGTCAGAACGGAGACAACTTGCCCATCGAGCTGCATGAGCCTTTCACTCCCCATGTATTATTGATGAGGCACAGTGGCAGCACGGAAGGCAAGAAAAGGAAGCAAATCCTGCTCTCCACATTTCACTGACTCTTGGATCATTCTGTCCCTTCTATGAAAGATCTGTCCTGTTCAGCCACATGAAGTCCCAAGGTGGAAACTCATAGAAACCCACATAGATTTCCCCCTGAACTAACTGCTGACCTCCAAAAGGGGTAATGTGTACAGTCATCCTGGCCCAGGAGGAGGGGATGGTGTGAGTTTCTAACCTGAACTGACAGTGACAGATTTTATAACTTGTATTAGAGGATACTACAGGTGGACATTCAGATGGCAATCTCAGTAATTTTAATGGCAAACTCTGACAGCATTACTCAGTTCATCAGGACCTGGATATTCACATTGTGCGGGAGTATTGTGTTCCAGCTCAATCCCATTTACTGTATAAAAGTTCTCCTTTAAATCATCCCATTCTCTGAATAGTTCTCCCCACACCTTCAATGTGTCCTGTAATCCTCGTATAATGAGTTGATGGGTGTCAGGTTTATTATTATAACAGGTAACTTTTCTCAACCCCTCTGTCACAGCTCCCCAAATTTCCTTTGCTACAAGGAGAGCAATCTCAGTGTCTCCAAACCCCTGATTCCCCAATGTCTGTTTGCTCTCTATAAGGTACACATCAGGGTTGTGTTGGTACATTCTCCACTTGCCTGCATCAGTGCAGCTCCCAGCAATGTTAAAGAAAGGGAACATCCTCCAGGACAAAGCACTGAGCCTGAGTGGTGTCCCATCCACCACCCTCAGCATTCCCTCTCTCCATCCCCGAGGCACAGTGACATCACTGTGTAAGAGGTAAAGTCAGTATTGATTACCACTGGTGGTGGTTTAACCTGAAGGTTACCCCAGCCCAGGCAAGGGGAGAGGTTGAGAAGGAGAGTCCACCTATTGTAGATCGATATTATCAACCCAATGTATCAGCAAAACTATATCATACCAATGAATAATACAAAAGAATATCCAAAACATGCTACTACAATCCCTCATTCCTTGAACCATCCTGGTAAATCTCCTGTGCCCCCTCCCAGGGACCCTGCCATCCTTCCCAATGTGTGGGCGATTTCTGGTTTGCACACACCCAGCTGCTCTGTGTTCCTGTGGGTGATGCCATCATCGAGCACCAGTTGCACTAAACCTCACTGTCTGGAAGGGTGGGAGACACAGAATTCCCAATAGCATTTAAGACATATTTAGGTGCACACTTGTGATACTAAGACAGATGGTGCGAATGACTGTGTATTGGAAAATGGATCAGGATAGTTTGGCGATAGTTTTCTTTACTGGCACAGACTCAATGGCCCACAGAGCCTTTTTCTGTGCTGTAAACCTCAAGACACTTAATATCGGAATATGACAGGCCACCTTTGAAAGCAGGTCAGAAAAAATGACAGTAGAACAGATGATACATGATTGGTCAATGTGTTTGGGAGGAAAGTGAGATGGAGAGGATTAGGAGGAAATTCTGGAGTTCGATGCAGGAATCTGAAAGGGCCATCATCAAGTGAGAAATAAAAATGTGGAATCCACAAGGCCGAAATCAAAGAAAGGCACATATCGCACAGCTTTGAGAGACTGGAGGGGATTAGAGTTAGGGAGAGGTCTGAGGCTGGAGAGGGATTATTAGAGATAAGGAAGATGTGGTTCTGTTCGCCGAGCTGGGAATTTGTGTTGCAGACGTTTCGTCCCCTGTCAGCTGCAGCTGGAACTGACAACTGGAAGCAGCAGATACAAATCACTAAAAATGCCGGAGGAAACATCACAGAAGCGCTTCACAGGAGGCTTCCAAGCACTGAGGATGTCACCTAGACAGGGGACGAAATGTCTGCAACACAAATTCCAAGCTCAGCGAACAGAACCACAACAACGATTACCCGAGCTACAAATCTTCTCACAAACTTTGAAGATAAGGAAGAGTTGTGAGGCTGGGTGAGGTGACAGAGATAGGGAGAGATGTGTAGAGGGAGGAATGCAGAGATAGCAAGAATTAGAGTCGTAATGTTATGTAGCACGGAAACAGACCCTGTGATCCAATCAATCCATGTCAAACATAATTCCAAACTGAGTTAATCTCACCTGCCTCCCCTTGGTCCACATGTATTCAAACATTTCCGATTAGGTACCTGTCCAAATGAGTTTCCCGTAGAATCACTGTGGTGTGGAAAGTGGCCATTTAGAATCAGAGTCATTGAGATGTACAACATGGAAACAGACCCTTCCGTCCAACCCATCCATGCTGACCAGATATCCCAACCCAATCTAGTCCCACCTGCCAGCACCAAGCCCATATCCCTCCAAACCCTTCCTATTCATATATCCATCCAAATGCCTCTTAAATGTTGCAATTGTACCAGCCTCCACCACTTCCTCTGACAGCTCATTCCATGCACGGACCACCCTCTGCATGAAACAGTTGCCATTTTGCTCTTTTTTATATCTTTTCCCTGTCAGCGTAAACCTATGTTCTCTAGTTGTGGACTAGTTGCTGCAAGACTGGTGCCATTATTTGAGAAAGGTGGTAAGGAAAAGCCAGCGAACTATTGACTGGTGAGCCTGAAGTCAGTAGAAGGCAAGTTGTTGGAAGGGCTTATAAGAGGCAGGATGTACATGTAATTGGAAAGACAAGAATGATTAGGGATAGTAAGCATGGCTTTGTGCATGGAAATCACTAACTTGGACTTCAGAAAGACATTCAGCAAGGGTCCACATAACAGACGGGTTAGCAAGTTCATCACCATAGAATACAAGGAGATGGGGAGATTTGGATACAAAATTGGCTGGAAGGTCATAGAGTCATAGAGATATACAGCACAGAAACAAATCCTTCCGTCCAACTCGTCCATGCCGACCAGGTATCCCAACCCATTCTAGTCCCACCTGCCAGCACCAGGCCCATATCCCTCTAAACCCTTCCAATTCATGTTCCGACCGACAGAGAAACCTCAATTATGTGAACGAGTTGGGTGGGCACTAATTCATTCGGATAATCAATGATTCGGTGAATCGATTAAATGCCTTTCCTCTGGGGCTCAGAGTTTTCAAAGTCTGCTCCCCATTCAGGAGATTGCAGCAGCACACATTATGATCGCCCACCCACACATGGCCCCCAGCCTGACCCCTACTGCCGTCCAACACAGCTCCCAGCCTGACCCTCACTGCCGCCCACACACAACCCCCAGCCAGACCCTCACCGCTGTCCACACACCGACCCAGCCTGGCCCTCACTGCTGCCCACATACCGCCAACAACCTGATGCTCAGTGCCATCCACAACCGCCCCCAACCTTACCCTCATCGCCGTCCACACACCGCCCTCAGTCTGACCCGCTCTGCTGACCATACACCACCCCGTGCCTAACCCTCACTGTTGCACACACACCACCCCCAGCCTGACCCTCACCGCCATCCACACACCGCCCCCAGCCTGACTCTCAAAGCACCGCCCCCACCTTGATCCTCACCGCTGTCCACACACCGCCTCCAGCCTGACCCTCACCGCAGTCCACACACCGCCTCCAGCCTGACCCTCACCGCCCTCCACACACCGCCCCCAGCCTGACCCTCACCGCTGTCCACACACCGCCACCAGCCTGACCCTCACTCCCGTTCAAACACCGCCACCAGCCTGATCCTCACCGGCATCCACTGAACGCCCCAGCCTGACTCTCACTGCCGTCCAACGCCACCCCAGTCTGAACATCACCGCCCCCAGACTGACCCCCTCCGCCGTCCAAACACTGCCCCCAGTCTGATCGCCTCCGCGATCCCCACACCGCTCCCAACCTGACACTCACCGCCGTCCAACGCCACCACCAGTCTGACCATCACCGCCCCCAGACTGACCCCCTCCGCTGTCCAGACACTGCCCCCAGCCTGATCCCCTCCGTGATCCCCACACCGCCCCCAGCCTGACACTCACCGCCGTCCAACGCCACCCCCAGTCTGACCATCACCGCCGCCCAGTCTGACCCCCTCCGCCGTCCACACACTGCCCCGAGCCTGAACCTCACCGCCATCCACATACCGCCCCCAACCTGACCCTCACCGCTGCCTACACACCGCCACCAGCCTGACCCTCACTGCCGTTCAAACACCGCCACCAGCCTGACCCTCACCGCCGTCCACTGACCGCCCCAGCCTGACTCTCACTGCCGTCCAACGCCACCCCGGTCTGAACATCACCGCCCCCAGACTGACCCCCTCCGCCGTCCAAACACTGCCCCCAGTCTGATCGCCTCCGCGATCCCCACACCGCTCCCAACCTGACACTCACCGCCGTCCAACGCCACCCCCAGTCTGACCATCACCGCCCCCAGACTAACCCCCTCCCCTGTCCACACACTGCCCCCAGCCTGATCCCCTCCGCGATCCCCACACCGCCCCCAGCCTGACACTCACCGCCGTCCAACGCCACCCCCAGTCTGACCATCACTGCCGCCCAGTCTGACCCCCTCCGCCGTCCACACACTGCCCCCAGCCTGAACCTCACCGCCATCCACATACCGCCCCCAACCTGACCCTCACCGCTGCCCACACACCGCCACCAGCCTGACCCTCACTGCCATCCAAACACCGCCACCAGCTTGACCCTCACCACCGTCCACTCACCGCCCCAGCCTGACTCTCACTGCCGTCCAACGCCACCCCTAGTCTGACCATCACCGCCCCCCAGACTGACCCCCTCCGCCGTCCACACACTGTTCCCTGCCTGACCCCCTCCGCGATCCCCACACTGCCCCCAGCCTGACACTCACCGCCGTCCACCGCACCCCCAGTCTGACCATCACCGCCCCCAGCCTGACCCCCTCTGCCATCCACACAACACGCCCACCCTGAAAGTCACTGCTGTCCCCACACTGCCACCAGCCTGACCCCCTCCGCCGTCCACACACTGCCCCCAGCCTGACCACCTCCGCCATCCTCACACCGCCCCAAGCCTGACCCTCACCACTGTCCAACGCCACCCCCAGTCTGACCATCACCGTCCGCAGCCTGACCCTGTGCGTCTGGAGTCACATGTATCTTGGAGCAAATAAGAATAGCAGCTTTACTTCCCGAAGGGATAGAGGCGAATCGGAAGGGATTTTCCATGATAAGTTGTAATGGGTTAAAGGCATTAGACATAGAATTTCAACTTAGAATTCATGGCATCTATCGTTGCAGGGTTTGAATTAGGTCTCTGATATCAATTCTGGAATATCTTCACGTGAGCTGATTATCATGTACTGATGAGCAATGCTTCTCCAAAACTGGGATTAAGCTTGTTATTAAGCTTCTTCATTTCTCAGAAATTTGAATAAAAAACAAAAAAAAAATGTGAGCAATGCTACAGTCTCAGTCTCCACAAGCTGCTTACACACAGTACAATGCAACACCTTTGGTGATGCATCAACTCAGATTTTTAAACAAGGAGCTTGTCAGTTGCCTGAAGGGAGAGATAACGTCGCACAGAAAACTGCATCAAACAATTCAAACATGGGGAGAAGGTGATCCTCACTATCCTGGTCTTCATTGGCTTTCCTTATAAGGCATTATGACAATTTCACTTGTTTTAGTCTGCTGCTGATCTGCTCTTTGGTTTTAACTTTTGAACAATAAAGTCTCCAATTCACTGACAGGTTTCCTTATTTAGACACAGGAAGTGCGATATCAGTTCACGGAGCAGTAGTTTCCTTACAATTCTCCAGTGATAGAGAATACCAATGTCACTGCAAATGCAGAACTTCCTAATCTCTGTGTTCTGTCATCCGTTCCGGTTTCATACCATTTGTAGGTATGATAAGAAATCAGGCAAGTCACTTTCAAAGAATGGTAAACGGAAGTGAAACATTAACTCTTGCTATCCCACAGATGATGTAAGACATGCTGAGCCATTTCTGTTTCTGATATACAAATGAAGCCTGTTTTTGCGACAACTTTGAATGTTAAGTGGTGACCTGAGAGAAGTAATGCAAGACACTAAAATGAAGCGATAAACTGTTTCAGTTCGCTGTGGATTCTGCAGTGAGTCTGAAAATGAGGTTCAGAGTATTCAGGACAGATGTTAGTGAGCACTTCTACACACAATATTTGGGAGAGGTTTGGAACTCACTTCCAAAAACGACAGTAGATGCAGGGTTTTTATTTTGGTTGCCAGAATCAATCCTGTGATTGTTTACATCTATTCTAAGGACAATAGCAGCAGAAACAAGATAAAATTGTGACCGCAAATCACTTATCAGGGATCTCGCCTTTCTGAGTTGGAGGTATCTGGATATTCCTAAATCCTGGAACTCCCTCGCTAACAGCATCTTGGCTGTACCTCTATGTTAAGTTTGCTCAAGTTTCTGTACAGTAGCTCATCATCTCAATCACTGGAGTAATTAGGGATGGGAAGTGATTCCAGTGCCATTGGGTGATGTCTATACGCCACGAATGAGTTTCGAACACCTGCAGGTTCTACGTGGACGCCCGCAAGCGATCGGTAGAAGGGAGTAGTGGAGCAGGGCGTTTGAGTAAAGTGAAAGGCAATGATGACTGGAGGGCGTGAGGCTGTCAGTGAGAGAGGAAGTGGTGATGCAAGGCTCACTGTTGGTATTAATGGGTCAGCCTATAATGGCCATTGTTTACACTGACTTACACAACACTGCTGATCAATTCACCACAATGATACTGTTCTCTTGGCGTTGTATTCCCTCTGTGCATATTAACGTGGTTAATGGGCCCCGAGAGGATGAACGTATCTTCTTTATCCTGTCGGCTTAAACAGATGAATATATCAGTTTGAAATGAACGCAATACGAGATTGGCTCTTTCTCTTCATTAGCACTGGAGAATGTCCAGGTGTGAACGTTTCTTTTCTGTATCAGCGGAAGTTAGTTTAAATTCTTATGGAGCAACTTTCATAAAGTAACAAATGTCCAAATTACTGTGACTGAACAGCTAAACAAATACACATATGGATATGAACAGCATCGTCTGCGCTGACACCGTTGATGAATTAGGTAAAGTGCCTGGTCATAACGTGACTAGTATGGTGTCAAATCCTGGCGTTGCATGTCCTGTACATTGAAGGATCGTTGCTTAAACTTCTTTAAAATGCTGTACTGTTGATCCACCATACCGAATGAGCATGCTTCTTGTGTTTGAGCTCAGCGCATTTTTATTTCGTGTTACCACGTCCTGCCGCCTGCTGTGGCCCCATCAGTCAATACTAGATCCTGCTAATTCAACGGAAAGAGTCTTTAATATGTTCCACAAGGACGTTTCAGTGAACAGTCGAATGCGCTGAAACTTCCCACCTAACAAATTCGACGATCCTCTAAAGCAGTCCGTGACTGAATTCCAAATTCAATGTGCCATTCCCTAAACGACTACTGTCCTCTATCAGTTTTACTTTTCCAAATGAAAGACTGAACCATTCATTATGGAGACATTTTAACAGTCTGATACCCCCTCGACAGACACACCCATGTCACTGGGAACCAGCTCACCTCCATCAGGGATAATCTCCCTTTTTGCCTCTCAGTGTCTTGTGTGTTCCAGAGATTTTCATTGTCGCAGAGTCCAGATGAAGTTCTATTCTCCATGTGCAGGGCCGAGAATTCTTTCAATGTCTCTGATCAGTTCCTGTCCCGAGAACATCAGAGTCAATGTTCCGGCCTCTACTCGGTCCGACAGTTCACCCTTCTGCATTCTCCTCTGATTCCACTTCCCAAAGAGTTTCTCAAGATTCCCAAAGATGGTGCCTGGATTGGTTTGGTTACTTAACATTTTTCCAACTGCCAATTGACAATATTTTCACAGTAAAACTTCAGAAACCTCTAGCCTGCACCATGTCCAGTGATGAGAAGTCCCGTTTGGTGGAGAGATTCCCGAGGCTGGTGAGTTTCACTTTGGTACAAAGATGGTTATCTAGCAATTTCCTGCGGTTGTTTGTAATGATGGGAGAGGGAGCGGTGGGGAATGAGCACTTTGACGAGCAGGAGGAAGAGTTGCCACTGGCCAGAGTCAGAGAACAGAGGACAGGGATTAAAGGAACCTAATGAAAAGCAGCACTTCTGCTCAGTACGTTCAATAACAACTACAGAAACCCGATGTGTCGAGCGGTGTATCTGGAAAGAGAAACAGAGATAATGTTTTAAGTATGGTACATTTCTGATGAAAAACTCGAGTTCCAAAGTCTAATTAAATTACCGGCCTGGTTTGCAAAATAGGTTTTTTGAACTTTGAGCGGAAATTCGCCCAGCAGCAAGGCATTCATAGCATAGTCAGCAGGATTCGGACCTACGCAGGGAAACCCCAATGGATTTTTAATGTATCACCTTAACCACTTGGCCATGAGTCCTGACTAAAAAGCGGATTTGAGCATTAACCAAATCAGCCATGATCTCATTGAAAGCTGTCGCTGACTTGATGGCCTAAATGCTTCCATCTCCTCTCCTAACTCTGCTGTCAATTGTAAGGTGCGAGACACCAATGTAAAAGAAGAAAAGCACAAAGTTAGGAAAAGATACTTGCAGCCAAACTGAGTCAAAATTATTGATTGAAAGGAAAATCACACTTGGCAATTTGCTAGATCTCTTTGCAAACATGACCATCAGAGGTAATCAAGGGAGCTATTGATCTGAGTGTTCTTGGACATGAAACAATCAAAGGTTAGTGACATATTCATTTCTTTTTCTGGCGAACGAACTGGTCTTTCCAGATGCTCACAATGAAAGAGATTTTTCCCAATAAAAGACGGCAAATAACTCCCATCTAACGCTGACACCATCGTGAGCGCTGCTGTTTCACAATGCCACAGAGTCAGAGTCAATTCCCGCCTCAAGCAACTGAATGTGTGGAGTTTGCACATTCTCCCCGTGGCTGCGTGCGCTTCCTCTGGTTTTCTCCCACAGTCCAAAAATGTACCGGTTAGGTGAAATGGCCGTGCTAAATTGACGGTGTGAATGGAGAGGAATGCATTTGGGTTGGGGCGGGTCGGTGTGGAGTTGCTGGACCGAAGGGCCTGTTTCCACATTGTAAGTATTCTAATCTACAGTAATCAATGACCAAGGTATGGCGCACGTTGTTCGATGGGGCATATATGACTTTTCGATTGCTTTTCTTCAAAGTTTCTTTACAATTCAAACAGGAGTGGAAGAAGGGAAATGAATGTCTCCCATAATCCTTGCCTTCTTTTATCATTCACAGGCAGGACAGTATTTTTTCCTGTACGTTTTATTTTACATTGTGGTTACTGTTAGTGATCTTGTAAGCTACACCGGCTGGTTTCCTCTTTCCTCAATGTTCCTCATCTCTATCCAAACACATTTACATGCTTATCTCCTGAATCAAAGTAATCTCTAACCATTGCATAATTGCCACGGGAACTGGGCTTTTCACACGCCTGTGTATGTCATGTTCCAATATTAATTGATCGTTTACTGCTGCAATTGCGCATGAGAAGAGGAAAATAGAATAGAGGCAGGTAGTCCTAGGTTTCAAACGCACGTAATTGCAGCTAAAACGCAGATTACTGCACACAATGCGATCACGGAAGCATGCACCGAACCGTGAGGAAGCACACAATAAGTACAATGATGGATGTCATGTCAGGAACAGGACCAGAAACTCAACAGAAATACGTCTCTTGGGTACTATTTTGGACGTATTTCTCAATGAGCTATCGTGTTTTACATGTGTTCCATCGGGAGTTACCTCTCACAAGGAAGTAACCAGTGCTGCAGACGGTCATATAATCCGAGTCCCAAGTCCCGGAGTCAGAGACACTCAGTGCCCTGTGTGTACCTACAAGGAACAGCTGTGCATCGGTTTTACAGGGTAACTGAACTGCATGAATGCAGCGCGATGGTGGTCTGTCTGCTTCTCCTCTATAGTTTGTTGTGCAATCCCTGCGTGCAATCTTGTCAACTACGTTTGTCCGGCACAAGATGGGCATTGGTCACTTGTCTCTGAGAGAGGCGGTTGGTTTATGTGTTGTCATAATTCCGAGTGTAAGGAGGAATCTGGCTGTCAGTTCCCAGAAACTTGCTTTAATAAATGTAAGCGTGCTTTTTTAACTCGCCACGTGGCATATCCTCGGTCCGACGTTCGTGTACTGCGAATCACATTGCGGGACTATCCAATTTTGGCAAAGAATTTGTGTGGCAGTCACGAGTTGCCACGACCAGCTATCCCGAGTAGCAATACGGACAAATGGCAATATCGGCAAATTCGATTAGAGCAGCACAAGATTAATGTGTCAGGGCAAACTGAAGGCAGCCAGAAAATTTCTGGATGTAGGGCAATCATCCAAGGAACCGTTCTATATGAAAGTCTGTGCATCAGTAGAATCTGGGACCCAAGTAGTCTCTGTTCGTTATTCATATTCTAGACAATTTGCGTTGTTCCTCGTTTACTCTGAAAATGAATAGATATAGCTATTTCACCGTTATTTCGAAAGAAGATCCTGCATTGAATCTGTTCGCCGTTTTTTGATGCTGTGGCGAAAAGGTGGGCAATCGCGGTGTGCAACGTTTCGATACTTCTTTCATTTCCTTCATTAATGTCCTGGTGAGGGAAAAAGGTGATTGGCTCTCTCAATCAGATGGAGGCACCGGCACATTAATGGCCTCATTTAATCACGGATATAATTGGAAATGTTCACTTTTAATGGTTCGTTGTTGTTCTGTTTTGTTTTATTATACTTGAGCACTTTCTAGGACTTGGCAATACACTAAATCTCCAGTAGGTTTGGAATTGCCTCGCTGTTATTTGTGCGAGCAGTTCATGTTGGAGACGAATCACAGTGCCTCACAGATAGCACTTAAGCTTCGGTTTGTTTGATCATGTTACTGCCTTTTCAGTTTTGATTCTGTTCCACGTTAAGAGCTATTAGTTTTTGGATTCGCTGGAGAGCAAAGTGGGTAATGCGATATTTTTCTTCAGCCAAAACCTTTGACGGTGAACTTGGGAAAGTGTCAAGAAGAATGGTCATTGGCAGCAAATATCCAGAAAACCTTCATCTCTGGATCGGTTGGGCCCATCCACCCTCCAACAAAATAGCCAAACTCGCTGGTTGGCTAACAAACATCATGCGTTTTTTGCAAATGGTGTATTCAAACCGTTGCCGGTGGCTGGAGCATCTCAGAATTGTCGAGCATGGAAACAAATCCCGCGATCCAACTTGCCCTTGTTGAACAGATAACCGAAATTAATCCATACATATCTGCCAATATTTGTGCCTTATCTCCCCTAGGTCTTCCTGTCGAGACACCCATTCAGATGCCTTTGAAATGTTGTGAGTGCACCAACCTCTGCCACTAAATGTGGCAATTCATTCTACACACACAGAAGTTCTGTGTGAAAAACATGTGTCCATCACAGCCCTTTTAAATTTTTCCTCTCTCACATTAAACTTATGCTATGTAGATTTGAACTCGCGTGTCTTGTGAAAAAGTGCTCCCTGACTATTTCCTCTGTCTGTCTTCCTTATTATTTTATCAGCTTCTGTGAGGCCATCTCTAAGCCCTGAAGCTCCTGGGAATCTGACGAAGCCTATTCAGTTTCGTTCTCATGTCCAAGCAGTGCAAACCTTGCAAATCCTTGTAAAGGTTTTCTAAACTTGCAAGAAGTGTGTCCAGCTGCAGCGCTTGTTTGACCGGGTGGCCATTCTGGAGATGCGGGTGGACTCACTGTGGAGCATCAGCAATTCTGGAGAGTTATGTTGCCTCCCAGGTGCTCAGGTCAGGGATGTCGCCCATCGGCTGAAGAGCATTCAAAAAGGGGATCGTGAACAGCCAGTTGTCTTGGTGCATACAGGCACCAATGAAAAAAAAAACGAGATGTGGACCTGCAGGGAGAATTCAGGGAGCTAGGAGAGAAATTAAAGAGGAGGAACTCAAAGGTAGTAATCTCGGGATTACTGCCGGTGCCACGTGACTGGCAGCGTAGAAACGAATAAAAAAAGGCACGATGAACACGTGACTTGAGGAATGGTGCTGCAGGGTGGGTTTCAGATTTGTTGGACTTTCCGAGCAGTTCTGGCGAAGGTAGGACTATAAGAAAATTGACGATCTACATCTGAACCAGACGGGAACGAATGTCCTTTCGGGAGTTTTTGATGCTTCTGTTGGGGACGTTTAATACTAATGTGGTAGAGGGCTGGGAACCACAAGAGAAAACAAGTCGGCAGTGAGGTGGAAACTGGAAAATGTAAGAATCAGGAAGATAGCATTAATAATGGGAAGAGTAGGCAGAGAGCAGATGAATGCAAAAGAACTGGTGGCCTGAAATGCACCTACTTTAATGCATGAAGTATAGACAGATGAACTTAGGGCTGAGGTTGGTGCCTGGAAATATGACGTTATTGCGATCACAGAGATTTAGTTGAAGGAAGGGCATGGTTGGCAAACAAATGTTCTAGGATATAGATGCTTCAGACGGGACAGGGAGGGAAGTAAAAGGGGAAGGAGTTGCATTGCTGGTCAGGCATGATATCATGGCTGTGCGAAAGGAGGACACCATGTAGGGCTTGGGTCGTGAGACACTATGGATGGAGCAGTGAAATAAGAAGGGTGAGGTTAGACTTTTGGGGCTGTATTATAGTGAGCGGGAGGTGTAACAAAAAAGTTAAACAGATCATGGAAAGACGTAGAGGTAATAATTCCTTTTTCCCAACATTGACCGGGATACTCTTAGCGTCAGAGGTCTGGATGGGACACCATTTGTAAGAAGCCTCCAGGTGAGTTTTCTGGAGCGGTATATCAATAGTCCGACGAGGGAATAGGCCATATTGAAACTGATATTGGGGAACAAGCCAGGGCGGGTGATAGCAGTTGCCGTGGGTGATTTCTTTGGGAAGTGTCCAATATTCTCTAAGGTTTAGAATACTCATTGAAAAAGATGAGAGTGGTCCTGAGGAAAGAGTACTAAACTTGGCCAAAGCTAATTATATCAAAATTATGCAAGAGGTCGGAAATGTGGATTGGCACAGCTACTTGTAGGAAAGTCCACAGTTCATATGTGGCAGACTTCCAAAGATAGGTTAAATATAGTGCAGGATAGGCATGCCCCGTTGAAGGCAAAGGATTTGAAAGGCAATATTCGTGAACCGTTGATGACAGGACAATTGTACGACTCGCCAAGAGGAAAAGGGAAGCTTACATAATGCCTCGGCAGCTAAGAACAGAATGGTCCCTGGAGGAACATGAGGAGAGTAGGACAAGTCTTAAACAAGGAATCAAGGGGGTTAAAAGGGGTCATGAAACAACTTCACGCTAGCAGAATTAAGGGGAATCCTAAAGCCGATTGTTCATATATAAGAAGCAAGTGGTAACTAGAAAAAGGATTGGTCCACTAAAGGAAAATTAAGGAAGGTTGTCTGTCGAATCTGAGAGAGTGGGTAAGATTCCGAATGATTATTTTGCATCAGTGTTCACTGAGGAGAGGAACATGATGAATGTTGTGTCTAGAGTAAGACATTTGATTAGTCTGGATCATGTTGCCATAAATAGGGAAGCTGTGTTGGGCAGGCTAGGGGTAATTAATGTGGACAAATCCCCAGGAACGGATGGGATCTATCCCTGGTTCCTGACTGAGGCGAGAGAGGAAATAGCTGGGGCCCTGACAGATATCTCCGTGGCATCCTTAAGCATAGGTGAGGTTGTGGCCGACTGGAACGTTGCTCACATTGTCCCCTGTACAGGAAGGATAGTAGGGATATTCCGGATAACTACAGACCAATGGGCCTGACACCAGTGTTGGGAAAGTTGCTGGAGAAGGTACTGAGGGTAGGATCTGTTCATATTTAGCAAAGAATGGGCATATCAGTGAGAGGCAAAATGGTTTTATGCGGGGGAGTTCGTGAGTTTCCAACTTAATAGAGTTTTTCGGGGAAGTGACCAAGTTGATAGATGAAGGAAAGGCTGTTGATGTTATATACATGCACTACAGTAAGGAGTTAGATAAGGTTCCCCATGGTAACCGAATACAGAACGTAAAGTAACATGGTGTGCAGGGTGTTCTAGACAGGTGGATAAAGAATTGGTTGCGCAATAGGAGACAGAGAGTGGCAGTTGAAGGGAGTTTCTGGAAATGGAGAAAGATGACCAGTAGTGCTCCACAGTGGTCAGTGTTGTGGCCACTGTTGTTTGTGATATACTTAAATGATCTGGAAGAGAGCACTGTTGGAATGATCAGAAAGTTTGCAGATGACACGAAGATTTCTGGACCAGCAGAAAGTATAAGGGGCTGTGAGAGAATACAGGAGGATATAGATATACTGGAAAGTTGGTGGGAAAAGTGGCAGCTGGAGTTCAACACATACAAATGTGAGGCATTTCGGCCAGTCTAATTCTAGATCGAGTTTTGCAATGAAAGGAAAAGCTTTTGGAAAAAAAGTTGATGGACAGAGAGATCTGTGAGTGCAGGTCCATTGTACACTGAAGGTTGCTGCACAGGTGGATAGAGTGGTCAAGGAGGCATATAGTATGCTTGCCTTCATTGGATGGGGTTTTGAATAAAATGGCTGGCAAGTCATGTTAAAATTGAACAAGACATTGGTCTAGCCGCACTTGGAATACTGTGTAAATTTCGGGTCGCCACATTACCAAAAGGATGTGGACGCTTTGGAGAGGGTGCATAACAGTTTTAAGTGGATGCTGCCTCGTATGGAAGGTGCAATCTCGGAAGAGAGGTTGAATAGGTTAGGTTTGTTTTCATTCGAAAAAAAGGAGTTTGAGGGGGACCTTTTTGAGGTTTCCAAAATCATGAAGAGAACAGACAAGTTAGATAGAGAAAAGTTTTATTTCCCAGGTTGAAGGATTAAATAACGAGAGGTCACGCTTTCAAAGTGAGAGGTGAAAGGTTTAAGAGGGATACACGCGGCAACTACTTGACACAGCGGGTGGCGGGTGTCTGGAACGCGTTCCCATCAGAGACGGGAGAGGTAATCACGGTAGATTCATTTAAGATCCGTCTGGACAGATGCATGAGAAGAAGGGGTTTGAGGGGACATAAATTTAAGGTGAAGGGTGGAAGGTATAAGGGAGATGTCAGGGGTGGGTTCTTTACCCAGAGAGTGGTGGGGGCATGGAATGCGCTGCCCGTGGGAGTGGTAGAGTCGGAATCATTGGCGACCTTTAAGCGGCATTTGGATAGGTACATGGATGGGTACTTAATCTAGGTTAGAAGTTCGGCACAACATCGTGGGCCGAAGGGCCTGTTCTGTGCTGTATTGTTCTATGTTCTATGTTCTATGTTCGAAGGGGAGCAGAAGGATACGGATGCTTAGGAATTGGGTGACAGGTTTAAACGGTAGATTTGGATCGGCTCAGGCTTGAATGGATGAAGGGTCTGTTCTTTGTCTGTAGATTTTCTTTGGTCTTTCTTCTTAAATTACGCCAAGTTCATTACAAAATTTACGAGGTCTCAGTGCCTGAAGTGAATCGATGCTGAAACACTAGTCATAACAAATCTGAGTGTTGGCTTTTGTGTGGTAGCGTGGTCGAGCGGTCTGATATGCTGGATTTTTAAGCATTCAGTCTCTATCGAGTCGTGGCTTCAACTACCAGCATCGTAAGTAAGCTACTTTGTGGAGATGTATGTGAGAGAACTGCGCATGTGTGGATGCCTTTTAATTTGAGTGTCCGCAACTCCTCAGTGTGCATCCCGTCTCGGTGATAAAATCAGCGACCGTGTCTGAAAATAACGCAAGTTCCTGCTGTCCAACGTATCCTCATATCCCGTCGATAACTTTGCTTTACGATATCTGAGTTGCCAGTTTCTGTTTCTCAAATGGTCAGCGCAGTTGACTGAAATGTTGGTGGTTCGAGCCCACCCAGGGCATAAAGCCTCAAATATTTTAGCTCAAGTATTTACACCGACAATGTATCGACATTGTAACCGCGAAAACTAATCCATGATTCACCCCAAGTCCGCAGTGAGTGAGACGTTTACACGCAGCAGAATACATCATTTTCTCCAAGCTCCCGATACCAACAGAAAGCGGCCACTGCAGCTTCAATCAGCGGCTTTCTGCCAAGCCATGGGAAACAACTCGTGGAAACTCCTTCCTTAGTAACAGCTCTTCCCGTGTTAAAGGAGCAAAACTTTCATTTTAATTTGCAAACGGCTTCAGGACATTGGAATGTTGCTCCAGTTCTTGGAACGTGTTATAAATAAAACTCCTGATTTGAAAATAAAAAAAGTGGTGAAGGTTTTACATAGAAAGAACAAAGAAAGTGTTGATCGAGAGGACCTTGTCTATTCAGCAGATGGAAAATGCCCAACACTGTAAACGGAAATGATTGGGTTTCCTGAGGTAATTTAGCGACTGTTTTACTGTCTGCCAGAGTGACTGGAAATCACTTCAGTGGCCTAAAGGTGAGGTTAAAAATACCGAGATATCAAGGTTGAACCTTAAATCCCGGAACAAGTGCTAAATACATTGTAATGCTTTGAAGGAATAACTGAAGTGAAAGGTGTGAATGATGTTTTGATTAGGAGGAATGAACTGGATCCTTACAAATTGCTGATGAATTATGCTCGCAATGGAATTGCAAACTAATCCACAGTGCACATGCTTGGTTAGCTCAATCGGTGCAGTGTGAGTTGCTTAATCTGAGGGTCATGGGTGCAAGCCTCACAATGGGCGCTTTCACTACTTAATATAATTCCGGCTCTTCGTTCCATGTGCAGTATTGCAACCCTTCGCAGGGGAATGTTCTTGCTGCTTTCATTGACACATCTGTCCGCCTGCTTTTGATCACACGTCGGTTTCTGAGTGAACACTGTTTCCATTTTACTGGAGGCGCCAGAGACAACTTTATCAGTGCAGCCGAAAATACTATGAATGATGTCCGTTTCAAAACGTGAGGTTCCAAACCAACCGTGCACCACCCAAAGTGTTCAAAGACACGGAAAGCGAATGGCCACTTTCTAGGGGTCTGACAGAGACGGATCAATGTCAAATGGGTCCTGAAACAATTTTAACTAATTCAGATTGTTCTGATGGAAACCGAAGGGAACTCTCCCTCAACGTTTTGCAATTGTTCTTCTTGTGTTTAACGTAATGAACTGTATATTGTCAGTAACGAGGGTGGAGGCGCGGCAGGATTGTGAGGTTTCAGTGTGGGACATGGACACGGTAAGTCAAATATTCCCAGAGCATGAGAGAGCTGATTGGTCCAGGATTACTGCCATCTTCTGTTTCTGAACCAACAAATGAAATTACTGGAAAATCTCAGCAGGTCTGGTAGCATCTTGGAAATAAAAACCGATTTAAGACTTCGGCACTAGTGACATTTCTTTTCCATGTCCATCTCCATCTGCTTTTGCACAATCTTCCTTTTTATTGAATGTCTCCTGACTTCCAATTTTCTATGCAGATTCTCATTTATTACTTCCTCTCCAAACATTTTCCCAGTCTCCAATTTTGTCTCAGAACTGTTCTATCTTTCACATTGCCCAGGACTTCGAACTGAACAAATAACTCTGTTTCTATTTCCTTAGATAGCAGATGGCCAGAGACTGGTAGGCAGTGTTGTTCCGAAAACTCTCCATGATTCACCTCGAGTCTGCAGGGAGTAAGACGTTTACACGCAGCAGAATACGACGCCATGTTCTCCAATCCCCCGATGCCAACTGAAAGAGCCCACTGCAGCTGCAATCAGCGGCTTCCTGCTAAACCCTGGGACACAGTTCGTGGAAATTCCTTCCTCATTAACTGCTCTTCCCGTTGGAATGGAGCAAAACTTACATTTTAAGTTGGAAACGGCGTCAGGAGATTGGAAGGTTGTTCCTGTTCTTGGAACGTATTATAAACAAAACTCCTGTCCTGAAAATAAGAAGTGGTAAACGTTTTAGTCAGCAAGAACAAAGAAAATGTTGATTGTGAGGACTCTGTCTCGTCAGCAGATGGGAAATTCCCAATACTGTAAACAGAAATGATTGGGTTTCCTTAGGTAATTTTCCGACTGATTTACTGTCTGCCAGAGTGACTGGAAATCACTTCGCATGAAAATATTAGGGTTGAGTGCCGGGACAAGTGTTAAAGAGCTTGTAATGTTTTGAAGAAATAACAAAAGTGAAAGATGTGAATGATGATATTTGTGATTGGGAGGAATGAGCTGGATTTTTGCAAAATGCTGTTCCAGGTGCATTATGCGCAGAATGAAATAGCAAACTAATTCATCGGGCGCTAGGCCTGGATATCTCAGTTCGGTGCAATATGAGGTGTTTAATCAGAGAGTCGTGCGTCCAAGCCCCATAATATTCGTTTTCACTGTTTAATAGAGTTCCAGCTCTTCGTTCCACATGCAGTATTGGAACCCAACGCTGGTAGAGCGTTCTTGTTGCTTTCGTTGACACATATGTCCTCCTGCTTTGATCACATGGTGGTTTCTGAGTGAAAACTGGCTGCACTTTACTGGAAGTGCCAGAGACAACTTTATCAGTGCAGCTGAAAATAGTATGAATGATGTCCATTTCAAAACTACATCCGTGTACCAACCAAAGTGTTCAAAGACACAGAACGCGAATGGCCATTTGTTAGTGGTCTGACAGAGACGGCTCAATGTCTCATGGGTCCTGAACAAAAATTAACTGATTCAGAATGTGCTGATGGAACGGAACGGAGCTCTCCCTGAACGTTATGCAAATTGTTCTTGTTGTGTGCTCATATATGTTTATGTCATGAACAGGTTATTGCCAGTCACGAGGGTGGGGGTGGGGAAGGCTTCTGAGGTTTCAGTGTGGGACAGAGGTGATCTGATCGAACGGGTAAGTCAAATATTCCCAGAACATGGGAGAGCTGATTGGTCCAGGATCACTCCCATCTTCTGTTTCAGAATCAACAAATGAAATTGCTGGAAAATCTCAGCAGGTCCGGTCGCATCTTGAAAATGAAAACCGAATGAGATTTAGGGACTGGTGACACTTCTTTTTCCATCTCCATGTCCCTCTGCCTTTCTACAAACTTCCTTTTTATTGAATATGTCCTGACTTTAAACTTTATATTCAGCTTCACTTTTATTGCTTCCTCTCCAAACATTTTCCCAGTCTCTAAAATTGTATCGTGCTTGTTCTATCTCTCACTTTGCCCAGGACTTCCAACTGAACAAATAACTCTCTTTCTATTTCCTTAGATACCAGATGGCCAGAGATTGGAAGACATAGGAGGACGGTTAGCGCTTTCAGAATATCTAGTCTGCTCCGCCATTCGATCTTGGCTAATATCGTTCTTAACCCCATTCTCCAGTCCTCTCCCTGAACACTTACTCCCCAGTCTTAGGATCCAGTCTTTGTCCCAGTCTTTTTTGGGTCCTAATCCGTCCCAAAGCCCTCCACATGTGTTGCCAGCTGTTACACCGTGTCTACTTGTCATCAATCTCAGTTTCAGTGATTCTCGGCAAACACGAACTGTTCTGAGCAGCTCGATCGGGTCTCTGGCCCCACTGTGATCCTGCAGGGGAGCAGTAATCATCTTCATCTCCTACGGAAAGGATCGGCGCTTCAAAACAAAAACGGACAGAAAGAAAGATATGTGTGTCAAGATATGTGGAGGTAATTGCTTTCTGACCTGGTCAGTAAACCTTACTCTGTATATCCCCGCACATTCTAGCTGTTGTGGTGAAAGGGAATACAAGTCCAATTAATTGCCATCTAAGCTTTTATTCGATATGTATTCTTCGTTGTTCTGAATATGCAGGGATGTTTCCAGCACTGATGGTCACCATTTCTAAGAGTGCATGCCGCGGGCCCTGATCTTTTCTGGAGAGTAGCACTATCAGTTTGTGCGAAAGTGGCCCAGTACAAAGCTTAGAAAAAAACATTGTTGTTCCCTCTTTACGGACGACAATCTTTCATATCATGATCGATGGGGTTTTATTGCATTCTCATCAGCAAACCTTGTTTTGAATTTACTCGCCCAATACTACTGTAGCGGTGAAAAGAATATAATTCCGAATACCTGCTGCGTGAAATTCATTTTCAAATTTCTATTCGCAGTGGTCCTTCATATGTGGCGATGTCTATATCACTGCTGGCCATCCTGTTTAAGAGTGCCGTTACATATGTTCCTCTGTCTTGGCGCTGCAGGGAAAATTGTCTGCGCCTTTTCAGCCAATATTTCCTGGATATTTCAACATGGTGTTCTTTATTTTTTCAATCATGTCCTCTTTAAGGACACAGTTACCGGGCACTGATCCTTTCTGTAACAACAGTACCGCATTTGCTTGACATGCGAAGGTGGCCTGGATCAGTAACAAGGAGAGCATTCATTTCCTTCTGTCACAGCGAACACTGGATTCATGATGTTAGTCTCTGTCAAATGCATCCGAAAATGTGCTCTGAAAGCTTAATTTGAACGTTGTCTGGCGTTTCTCAACGTGCGTCAACCAAAACCAGAAATCCTCAATTCAATCATAGTTTGGAGCAGTTCACGTATTCGAGTTTCGAAGCAGCAGACACGGATACAGTTCATTCAGTCAACTACAGGAATGAAGAGATTTACAGGCACAGGTGAACTATCGACTCTTGTTCTCATACTGTTACTAATATTACCGTGTGGCCTGAAGTCTAAGCCATGTTGTAACTAAAAATGAGGAAATCACAGACAGGCTGCCGAATGACGCAGTGTGTATTTTGTTTTCTTGTTCTCACAGAGTTCCAGGAAAGTATGACAGCGAGGGAGAGGAATGCAAGTCAAGTGCAGCTCTGGTGAAACACCTTCTGTCTGATTCAGTCATCAACAAGAAAATTGAATGCGACTAAAGCGGGAAACCTTTTCACAACTCGAACAAAGAGCAATCACGAACACTGACCACGTCTTTGACATCTCAGATCGCCTTTGACCTTCCCTGAATATGTAAACAAACTAATTTTTGTACACCTCAAAGTGAGAAGTGTTTGATTTACCGACAATAAGTGAGTCGCATGTCCTTGATTGCCACATAGGTTTCCAACTCAGCTTGCAACCAGGTGGCAGTTGCTCATGGCTCTGCTGGATAATGCACTATTATGGAGAAAGAGAAGGAAAGTTGGAACTCTTATTGGCTCTGGGTTTCGAATAATCTTGCTACGTGTTCTGCCATTCTCGGATTCCAGTGCTAAACCAGTTTTTCAGTTCATCCGAGATGCAGGAGAGTCAGCGTTTCTGGCAGGAGCATAATTCATCATCTCCAGTGATCACTTTATCTGAGGAGAGAAAATGAACAAAGTTTCACACAGCGACTAATCGGAATTGCATTCCGTTTCAGCATGGTAGCAGGTATGGGCTAGCAAATTCAAAGCCAGATTTGCTGATGAGAACAACAAGCACGACCGCTCAGATAGAGCAATTCCTTCCAACCGCTTATTCTGCAGATCTGGTGCAGTTGCTGTGAGTATGCTGCAGGGTATCATCAGGTACATACTCTTGGGTTTCCGGTTTTGGCCTGTGTGCTCGCGGAGCTGAGCAACCTGAGACTCTGATTTCAGATTCCACTTCTTAAGAAGGCTTGTGTTTGCATCCCTGCGCGGCCACGTGTGCTAATGGATTAAGCTGGCAACGTTTTGCAGGGATGAGTTTTGTTAAAGTTGAACAGAAAAAAAAACAGTCATTTCTTCTAACCCGGCTGTGATGTGGCACAGCAGAAAACAACCAATATGGCAGTGCCCATGTTTTCTCCTTCTGCTGTAGTTGTCACGTTCCCCTCCAGCTCGAAAGGCCACTGGCATAATATGCGACTCAAAAACAGGCTGCGCAATCATTCATATTCCAGACAATTTGCATTTTTCACCGTTTGTCTGAAAGTGAATGGAGATATTTATTTCCCTGTTGATGAGAAATTAGGTTCTACATTGAATCTGCTCGCAGTTTTCTGTTATTGTTGCGAAAAGGAGGGAAATTGCGATATGAAACTTGGTTACTTTTCCCTAATTTCCTTAATTTCTGTCCTGATGAGAGAGGCTGGTGATTGGTCCTCTCGATCCGGTGGAGACGTCAGCTCAATTGTTAATCTCATCTAATCGTGACTGTAAATGGTAATCTTCACTTTTCATGGTTCATTGTTAGTCAGTTCTGATTCATGTTACTTGAGCACTTTCCTGGAAGTATTGGTGCACTAAGGCGCCAGTACGTTGAAAGCACCATTTGGAATTGCCTCGCTGCAATTTGTGTGAGCAGCTCATGACCCAGACGACTCGCTCTGCCTCACAGACAGCATTCATGACTCCGTGTGTCTGAAAATAGGTTCTCCTCGTCAGTTCTGCTTCTGTTCATCAGTTGTCAGGTTTTGGTTTCGCTGGAGAGCTGCGCGGGCAACATGATTTTTGAGGTATGTTCCGCAGCCAGTTGGGAATGTGTTGGGAATGTGTCAAGAAGAATGGTCATTGGCAGCCTAAGACCAGAAAAAAAAAGATTCGTTGCTGGTTTTAACCGAAGCAGCCTGTGGGAGTTATCTCAAATGGGAGAGTACTGTCTTTGCATGCGAGAGTGCGGGGTTGCTAGCTGCATTCTCCATCCCCTGTTAGGGCGGCACCGTGGCTCAGTGGTTAGCATTGCTGCCTCATAGCACCAGTGTTCCACGTTTGATTCCTGTGCGTAGTTTGCACATTCTCCCTGCGTGTGCGTGGGCTTCTTCCCACACTGCAAAGATGTGCAATGCAGGTGAATTTGACATGGTAATTTGCCCATAATGATCGGTGCATTACTTCGAGGGAAATTGGTCTGGGTGTGTTACTCTTTGTAGGGTCGGTGTGGACTAGTTGCGCGGAAGAGCCTGTTTCCATACTGTAGGGAATCTAATCTAACCATCTTCCAGAAAACTAGCCCAACGCACTGACCAAGTGATGAGTGCCTATTCAAACTGGTGATCGCCACTGCAGCATCTCAACCACTCTATTTGCCAAATTTTCACGTTTATTCTTTTTCAACATTCCTGTCAGTATTTCGATCCAGATGCCTTTGAAATGTTGAGAGTGTACCAGACTCCACCACTAAATCTGACAATTCATTCCAAACACGCAAAACTTTCTGTGTGAAAAAAAAAATGTCCTTCAGATCCCTTTTAAATTTTACCACTCTCCCCTTAAACCTGTGTTCCCTTGTTTTGAACTTGCCTGTCTTGGGAAGAAATATTCATTGACCATTTACTCTGCAGTCTCCCTCATATTTTTATAAACCTCTGTAAGCCCATCCCTAAGCCCTCAAGCTCCAGGGAAAATTTTCATATCCTACTCAGCTTTACGCTACAATCCTAACACTGTAAGCCTTGCAACATCCTCATACATATTATCGAACTTGCGCCAAGTTCGCCATTGAAAGGGCGTGTGTTAAAGTGCCTGAAGTGAGGCGATGCTGAAACACTCATCCTGAAAAACGTGGTTGCGGGGGTTGGTGTGGCAGCATGGCAGAGGTGTCGAAGGAGCTGTCTTTAAACTATAACCTCCATCCAGTCATTGATTTGAATTCCCACCACGACCAGAACCACAGGTGAAGACGGGAACTCTGTTTTTCATGAAAGACCTATAAACATTGAGATGTCAGGATTTGATCCCATATTCGGCTGATTTTTTGACAGGAACTTTCACTAACTAAGGCAGAGGGACTGCCCAAGCTCAACGATTCAAATCCATGCGTGCATTTACTTGACTATTCGAACACAGGAACTCGGACTCATTTTTGTGTGTTTCACAGTTACTCAGAGAAAATTTAAAACAACCTCCGTTTATGCAGAAGATTTCAAAGCTGGATATTCTCCACTGAAAATGCACAGGGAGAGGCAATCTCTTATTGTTTTTGTTTTAAACTGATAACTTCGACTGTTTCAACTGACAGGATAACGAAGGTCTGTACATCGTCTTGGGCACCTTTAACCGTATTAATATCCGCAAAGGGAAAATCACACTAAGAGGAATGGGCTCATTGTGGTGAATTGTTAAGGCGTGGTGTGTGAATCAGAGTGAATAGTGGTCAGTAAATACTGACACTGACATTGAACGTTGCAACGCCAGCTCCTCACTCACTTGCTGTCTCATGCCTCCCAGTCATCATTGCCTTTCATATTTTCCCCTCGTCCGTTCCACTTCTCAACTTATTCCCGACTGTAAGTGTTCAAAGTTTGTGCGAAGATTTGTAGCTCGGGTGCTCGTTGTTGTGGTTCTGTTCGCCGAGCTGGAAGTTTTTGTTGCAAACGTTTCGTCCCCTGGCTAGGCGACATCATCAATGCTTGGGAGCCTCCTGCGAAGCGCTTCTTTGTTGTTTCCTTCGGTGTTTATAGACCACTATAAACACCGGAGGAAACATCAAAGAAGCGCTTCGCAGGAGGCTCCCAAGCACTGATTATTCCCGACTGCTTGCAAGTGTTCCCATAGAAACTGCAGCTTTAGGAAACGTATTATTGGGATAAAGTCATTACTCAATGGGATGGGATGCACCGTCAATCCCTAATTACCCGAGAGATTGAGATTTTGAGTTACTCCGCAGAACCCTGGATGTCCCCAGTACAGAGGTACAGGCATGATGCCATGAGGCAAGGATTTAGACCTAGTGACATTGAAGGAACAGCGAGATATTTTCAACCGGGAATCGCGAGATCTTTGGATGGATAATTGCGGTGATAGCTTTCGCTTGTATTTGCTGTCATTGTCCTTCCAGACAGATGCTGATCGATGACTGAATTGCTCTGGCAGGCTCCGTGTGTGTGTTCTGTGTGCAATCAGGATTTAGTTTTCATTCGGATAATTCACAAGAAGAGAATTAAATCTTCACTTCCTGAATGGGAATTAAAGTCTGTTCTGGGCAATATAAACTCAGACTCGTATGCAGAGATGTCCATTGATACTGCAATAGCATTTGGGACCTGACCTGTACAAACGCCTGTGCCTACTCTTCACGTCATAATCGTCTTCTCAGCAGCGTTTCTCTCTCCAAGTTTCCAAGTCGGTTCATATTATCACCCTTGGTTTCAATGTGAAGAAGGCAATGCTGTGATAATCTGATGTTGTTCAGCAGATATACTGCAGCAAGTTAAGTAAAGAACTGATGCTAACACGAGCTCGTTTTGAGCTGTGGTGATGTGTCGACAACAAGAAAGGCATCGTTCAACTCGCCTCATTCCGGATGACGGGCTCGAAATGACCAGTGGTTTCTTGCTGAATTAGTTCATGGTCTGGAATGTAAAAAACTTCAAATATGAAAGTACAGCGAAAGGTAACGGTTCACAGAGTGTGGAATTCCAAGTGAAACAGTGACGGTGATTATATTTGCTGATTTTTCACCTTGTGATTGCTGTTTCCATGATGTGGACGTTTACATTACAAATAGACAAACTGTCACAGCCAAACCTGGTCTTTGGGTCAGTGACGGAATTGGTAACACGCCTTTTATGTCGAGTTAGGGGATTGTCGGTTCGCATTTAAAATCACGAGGATGCAGCGTGCTAGTCCATTCCTGTTGTCTGTCAGGAACGGAAGGGTTTGGGTTATCGAATTTACTGTTTCTTTCGTCCACTTTAAATTCGAGCTCAGAGCAACGTCTCTCATTGTCTGTAGAACTGGCTTTGGTTTAACCAAAAGCTGCCTTTTAGCGGTTGAACTTGCATGTTGGAGCGGACAGCTGAAGTGAAGCACAAGGAGCTGGTCAAATCCTGAGAACTCTGCCACTCTTGTGTGTCTCTTTCTGTGGAAGACACGACGTGGGTAATAACACAATGTGACTATGTCAAACTTCAATCCCATTGTTGTGTCATCTAAGATCAAAGTGAGAACCTCACTGCCTTTTGCACTGGAAACATCAGAACACATAAGGTTTTGGACCAAAGCTGAAAACTGGGAATATCTTTAAACCAGACTGCACCATGGGCCAAATGGGATTTTCCGTTCTGCAAAACTTGAAGACGAGTAGAAAACAATTTGCAGTGAAACTGATCAGAAATGAAAGGGAAAAACCATTTCATTGAGAATAAGTGCAAGAGCGTCTGTCTTCATTCAGTGTAATCTCGTAGGTAGGATTTGGAATTAGAACTGCCATGACATTAGTTCTGTTTTCGGACAGGGAATGAATGTTTTATTGTGCAAATATATCGTGGTACCAGTATTTCTGACCACTGGTTCGATCCTGGTAATGCTTGGTTTTGGGCCAGGTTATCAAAAATCAAAAAGATGCAGGTTTTGGAAATCTGAACCAAAAACGAGAATTGATAGAGAAATACTCTGCACCTGGCAACATCTGCAGAGAGAATCAGATTTCTTTAGAGCGACAGAAGCAGGTTAGTTATTGATTTCTAGATTATACTGTTGGGAAAATGATAATCTTACCTGTCGAATCATCACATTTATCAAAATCATTCTTGAGATTACAAACGTCGAATTTACAATCTTAAAAGGACTTAAGCAGTTGTCATGCTACTTTCATTTTCCTGAGCTGTTGGAAGGCTATGTTTTAATGGCTACATCTCCTTTTGCTTTCTGGTATTTAGCAGTCACGACGAATGGAGAATTGTTTCTTCCAGTGTCTACCTCAATATGTGTCTCTGTTTTTCTATATTTCTCTCTGTATCCTACTGGGCATTTTTCACATTCGCCGACACTATAGCTGTCCATATCCCTCATTTCTTATTTCTGCTCTTTGAAAATCCTGACAGTCAGAGACAGTTTGAGATTCGAACTGCTGAGAGGCTTTCTGACGCCAGGCTGGAATCGGTCGAAGTAGTCTCACATTCTCTGTATAATGCGTCTGTCACTTCGACCTGAGGCAAGGAGACATTTCTTCCTCAAAATCTAAAGACCCTTTCGAAGTTAAAGTTTAATTCCTTATCCAACAGAAAAAGAAAGTAATTACATGATAGCTGAAGAAGAACAAGGATGCATTTACTGTTGGTGTACAACCAATGAATGGTGACAGCAGAGAATGAGGGTGATCAGGTCGTGGTGTCAGTGCCATTACCACTACATTCCCCGGGAATGCTGCAGTGTCTCCTGCTTCACCACTTAATTTCCACCAAACTGGAAATGAAGGAATGAGAATAAGAGGATGAGAAGCAGAAGTGCTTGTGGAACTGCGGTAGGAATCTCCAGGTTAAAATAGTAGTTAAAAAGAGCAACATACACTACTGGATTTAAACCTGGAAAATGAAGCCGGAACACGAAATCAGAAAATATAGCAATTCAAACAGGACACTGAGTGTTTCGATCAGCAACACAATACTTGCGAGAAATAACGAGCTTTCAATACAATGAGCAGGTACCAGTGTGATTGGAGGTGCTTTCACCAGCTAAGCCACGGCGCCACGTTAAAAGCCAGATTTGTCGTCCATATGTGTAATGTCTGAACCACTTGATTACAGGAATTCGAAAACGCGTTTTCTGTATTAGCGTTGCTCAGTATGAATGGCAATCAAACTCTGCTTGTGCAAAAACAGACATTTCAATGCTGAGCATTCCCCACTGAAGAGGCACAGAAAAAGACAGTATCCTCTTGCATTGGCATCCAACAGATATTTTCATCTGTTTAAACTGACAGAATAAAGAGGATGTGCTCATCTCCTCTTGCGTCCCATTAACCACGTTAATACACACGCAGGGATTTTCAAACCAAGATGAACAGTCTCATTGTTGTGAATTGACAGCAGTGGTGTGTGAGTCATTGCGAACAGTGAGAAATAAATGCTGAACCAATAGCACTGACACTGAGCCTTGCACCATCAGATCCACACTCACATCTTGTGTCATGTCTCCTCGGCATCAGTGAATTTGACTTTAATTATTCTACCCTGCACCTCTCCTCAAATTATTCCCGACCGCTTGCAGTGTCGAATTAGTACATGCAATTATTAGAAATGCATTTCTGGGACACAGTTGTCTTTCAATGAGATAAGATTCACTGCCCATCCCTAATTATCCCAAAGATGTAGGGGACGAGTTACTTTTGTCAACTCCTCAAAGACGCCACTCCTGACGCCACTCTGTCAATGTAACTCACTGAGGGAAGAGCAAACTGACGCCACTCAGTCAGTGTTACTCACCTAGGGAAGGGCAGACTGACCCCACACTCTCAGTGTAACTCAGCAGACTGATCCCGCACTGTCAATATAAGTCATTCACTGAAGAGCAGTCTGACCCCACTCTATAAATATAACTCCCTCAGGGAAGAGCAGACTGATCCCATTCTGTCTATGGCACTCACCCAATGAATGAACACTAACCCCACTCTACCAATGTAACTCACCAGGGGAGAGCAGACGGAAGCCAGACTGTCAACATAAATTATCGAGGGAAGAGAATACTGACCCCCCTCTATCTGTTTCACTCAGGCAGGGAAGAGCAGACTGTCACCACTCTGTGAAAGAAATTCGACCAAGGAAGGGCAGACTGACCCTACTGTATCTGCGTGACTGACACAGGTAAGAGCAACTAACCCAACTCTGTCAACGTATCTCCCTCAGGGAAGAAGACCCTGACCCCTCTCTGTCCATGTAGCTCACCCAGGAATCAGCAGACTAACCCCACTCTGTCTATTTAAGTTCACAAAATTGCCATTGAAGTACGTCCTATCCAGAGACTCCTATTACAGAGACATCACTGTCTCTGTAACCGCGTGCGTTCAATGGCGATTCCAAATAACCTGCAAATGTTTAGAATGTGGCATCAAACCAGAGTAACCAGACAGAAATTGAGCGAATGTGCAAACTTCCATCAGGCTGTCACCTAAGCCTGGAATGGAAACCAAACCCGACAGCAGTCGTGATTATAAAATGGCAGAACAGAAACCGAGCAAAAAGAATTGCGTCCCTGTGTGTTGCAACGATTCTGAGTATTAATTAAGCCCCCCTCACTGTAGTTAATTTCCATTATCATCACTGCCAACCTTCTTCAAAGCAAAGCACGCACTTGCTTTTTTCAGATTTCCTATATCCCGCTTTCATCCCGCTTTTTACCTAATCATATTTCTGACTTTACAAACTACGTCATAACAGGTTGACAACTGCAGAATGAGCTTTGTTCCGTTCTCCACTGGTGTTGATGGTAGTAATACGGCATATTCGAGTAGGACTTGAGGCACTTGCGGGTGGTGTATTCGCGGCATTTTGGCTTCTTTTTTTTCATTTTCGGTCTACTATTTCGAGTTCATTGTGCAGACTTCTGAAGAAAACTTTTTGGAGTCGAAATGGTAACGGTGCTTTCTCTCGCAAGACAGACGTAGCTTTATTTCTGTTCTCTTATAAATTGATCTTCTTCTGATCTTTGCAAGTGAAATAGGGTGCATTACTATTGCTCGGTTTTAGTTTCAAAATCAAGAGAAACATGAAGGAGAGAATATCAAAGAACACAAAGTTCTGAGTTGTTAAGATAATTTTTGCAGCAATGGTGGACATGAAGGTCAAATTAAGATAACGGTTCAAGAACATTTAGTCTGTGGAAGTGGTATGTGACTTTAGTTCCTAATATATGTTTCCGTTCTTCCAGTACATCTTTTTGACTCCCAGAAAACATTGATTGTTTTCTGTATTCACTTTGTTTCGCGACATCTGTCTTCTGGTCGACCAGGGACAACTTGAATTTGCGTCTGCATTGAATAAGATTTCGCTCTTTCCTTTGAGAAGGAAACCTGTGCATTATGTAGCACTTATCATGCTGATGGCTAAGAAGTTCAAAATGAATTACGGTTTATGGATGGTGAGCAAGAATGAAGTGATCCACTTGCGAACAGATGTCACCACGACCTATTCCTACATCGGGCCTGAACGATCCATTGGCAGAGTCTGAAGACAGGAAATGTCTCAGTGACTAGTCCTTTGTTCAGTTTGATTTGATACCAATGATAGTGCTGTTTTGGTGCAGAAATGTGTCAACATCTCTGACGTTAGAGTCAAAATTTAAGTCACATCTACTCATAAGTGTCTTCTCATATCGGAACATGCTGACATGAAAACATCTAACTCTGATAGCAAAGGTTTTTTCATTAAACTGGGAGTATGTTTAACTCAGCAATTCAGACAGCCAGGAAGAATAATTGGCATTTGATTCTTCAAGCTGAGCTCTCCACACCAACTGCTCCAACGAAGGCCGTGGATAAGATCCCCATCGATTATTTTGGTCAATTTTAGCCTCAACAACAACTAATTGTTCTGAACAATGCTACGCCACAAGCAGAGGGCGAAGTCTGATTTTCATCGTTAATTTTCAATTCCAGTTCTTAATGCACAGTTTCTGACGAATGTGAACAGCAGAAGACCGTTAACATTCCATTTCTAATATTTCCAGAAAATTCTACTCCGCTGATATCAACTTGCCTTTACACATCGCAAGCCAGGAACCTGGAACAGTCGAGTTCCTTTCCACACATGGAGTTGCTTTTTTCTAATTCATTGACTGCTGATATAATAGATTATTGGCTTTGAGAGTCAGCTGTAAATTAGGTTGAACTTTCTCAGCTTGACTTTCAACGGATCCTAAAAAAAAATCTTCACCTGCAGGTAAGTGTATTGCATTGCTTCATGTTTTGCTGAATTCCACCCCCCGAACATCCAAATTTCACGATAGTTCGACAAATGTGTTGAAACTGATTCGTGTTGGAAGTTGGTGGCTTTTTGTGTCTCGACATATAATTTATTCAATTAGATAACTGGGTCAGTCTTGAAATTACTTCGGATTCTTCACAGTTGAAAATTTACTTTCGATTGAATGCAAAGCTCAAGCTCCACGAAATCCAAATCCTGCAACAGAATTAATGACTTTTAAAAGATTCTACGCTGTGAACAGGATTCGAAGCTGCGCAGGGAGACCCCATTGGATTTCAAATCCAACACTTCAACCTCTCGGCCATTACAGGTGCGGCAACCTTGTCAATTTTCATAGTAAAAAAAACTGAATTAATTTGTTGGAAGAACAAATTGTCAAGACCCAAAGATTAGGCCAAATCATTTGCAGAGACCCAGACAAACGTTCCCTTAGCAGATTGACAGGCTTTCACCGCAACCTAGATTCTGACACAGCTGAAGTTGTGGGAATGATTCTTCGTCGAATTATAGAGTCACTGATGTACACCACACGAAGAGATGATTATTGTCCCACTGCGTCCGATCGATTTTGACTCAATTGCTCATCATCTGGTGCCAAAGTAGATATGCTGTTGTGTTTTAATATTAATCGAAATGTGGTATTAGAAATATTGATTCTAAGTCCATAAACACGAGCTACATTCGTAAACAAAATGTCGGAATTAGAAAGAATGCAGAACCAATTTACAGGAATGGATCCAGCAACTAATCCGTAAGATCTGACATCAGGTAATGAACTTGTGAGCACAAGAGAGGAAGATTGAACTAAGATTTGGAACTTTAAATCGTCTTGACGGAATTATTTGCAAAGTTTTTGCGGTTGTTCTAGAGTCATCAAGTACTTGAACGACACAACACAGAAAGTTGCTCTTCTTTCCAACTTGACCATGGTGGACAGTTATCCTAAATTAATAGGTCCCATTGGCCAACATTTGGCCCACATCCCTCTAAATCTTGTTACTCTATGTCCATCCAGATGCCATTCAATGTTACAGTTGTACCAGTCTCCAACAACTCCTCTGGCAGCTCATTCTGGACACGACTGAAAAAGTTGCCCCTGACGTCCTTTTTAAATCCTTACCCATTAATTTTAAACCGATGTTTTCTAAATTTTGACTTCCTCACCAGCCGGAAAACAACATGATGAGTAAACCTATCCATGTCCCTTATGATTTAATAAATAGCAACGATTTGACTTTATCATACTTGTGAGGAGGGAAATGTGTGGAGATTATTTGTCGAAGGTTTTAAGTAGAAAGTTTGATGTACAGATTCTTAGAAATGCACCTTGGAGAAGTTTTTAATAAGTCATTGCAGTCTAGTCGCAGTTGTAGAAGTCTGTTGTGAAAGCTGCAGAAGGATTTCAGGGCACGAGAACGAAGCATTATTTCCAATGTATGGTGGCTCAGTTCGACCGCACTTGGACTACTGTATGAGGAATTATAATCCTCAATTTAGGAAAGATACTAATGTCATATGAGGAATACCACGAATGGTGATTAGCCTTGATATCATGGATGAACGTTAGTCCTGTGAATTGAAATTGGGCAAATCCGGACTTAACAGTTTCAAAACAAGCGAGGTAATCTCATTGAGAGTTGCAAAATATTTGAAGAGATAAACAGGGTGGTGCAATTAAATTTTGTTCCCTCATTGGTGAATCTAGAAGCAGGAGAGAACAATATTAAAATGAAGCATTGTGATTTATGACCATGGTGAGAACTATTGATTTTTGTCTTAGCCTTGTGAAATCTCACTATTCAGCACTACAGTGAGCCTTGGATATTTGGTCTTTGAATGCATCACTATCAGCCTGACCCGCCGACACTTACTGCATCACTATAGACCTGACCCCTCACACTTACCGCCTTAATATCAGCGTGAACCTCTCAAACTTACTGCATCACTATCCATCTGGCGCCCTCACATTTACTGCGCCACTTTCACTTCGAGACCCTCATTTTGACTACGTCACTATCAGCCTGACTGCCAAGCACTTACTTTGTCACTATCAGTCACGCCCTTACATTTCATATGTTACTATCACCCTGACTCCTTACACTTACTGTGTCACTATCAGCCTGACTCCATCACACTTATTATGTAAGTATCGGACTGACGCCTCACACTTACCGTGTCACTACAACACTGCCTCCTCAAACTTACTATGTCACTATCACCTTGACCCTCTCACATTTACTGCGTCACAATCACACTGACCACCTCATAACTACTGCTTCACTATGAGCTTCAACACTCACACTTACAGCGTCACTATCAGCCTGAGTCACTCACACTTATCACCTGACAATCAGCATTACTCTCTCAAATTTATTTCAGCATTATTAGGCTGAGGCACTCACACTGACAGCGTCACTAACAGCCTGACCCCTTCATGCTTTCTGCTTTTTATCTCTCTGATCCCCTCAGAATTACTGCGTCATAACCACTCTGATCCCCTCATACTTAATGCGTCACTATCCCTCTGGCACCCTCATACTTCCTGCATCACTCACTCCCTGACACATGCGAACCCACTGCATCCCTATCAGCCAAACCCCACTCACTAACGGCGTCACACTCTCTCTAACCTGCTCACACTTAATGCGTCACCATCACCTTGACATTCTCTCACTTCGTGCATCAATATCAGCCTGACCCCCTCACGCTTACTGCATCACTACCAACCTGATCCCTTCAAATGTACTGTGTCACTATCAGACTGACCCACTCATACTTACAGCATCACTATCACCTTGACCCCCCAAACTTAGTGCGTCCAGATAACCCTGAACCTTTCACTCTTCTTGCGTCACCTTCAGCCAGACCCTGCACACTATCACTCTGACCTCCTCATACTTGCTCCATCACTATAACTCTATCCCACTCACACCGTGAGTGTCACTATCACCCTGACAACTCATACTCACTGCACCACTATTATCCTGACTCCATCACAATTAGTATATCATTACCAGCCTGACCCCTTACAATTACTGTGTCACTATCAAACTGTCCCCTCACATTTCCTGTGTCACTCTCAATCTGACACCTTCAAAGTGTCTGCATCACTGTCACCCTGAACACGTCACACTTATCACATTGGTGTCTACCTGAAACCTCACATTTATTGTGTCACTATCATCATGAGCGGCTCACACTTACTACGTTACTAGCACACCAACAATCTCACCTTTACTGCGTCACTATTGGCCTGACACCTCACACGTACTGCATCACTATTAGCCTGACCCGCTCACACGTTTTGCGTCACCATTACCCTGACCCCCTCACAATTGCTGTGTCGCTATCAGCCTGATTCCCTCACTATCACGATGACCAAGCTCACAATTACAGCATCGCTGTCAAACTGACCACCTCACACTTTCTCTGTCATTATCACCCTGACCTTCTCACACGTAATGCGTCACTGTCACACTGAGACACTCACATTTTCTGCGTCGTTATCAGCCAGACTCGCCGGCACACAGCGTCACTATCAACCTGGCCCCTCACATTTGCATGTCTCAATATCAGCGTGAACCCCTCACTTACTGAATCACTGTTCATCTGCCATCCTCACAGTTACTGCACCAGTTTCACCTTGACATCCTCATTTTTACTGCGTCACTATCAGCCTGACAGCCACACAAATATTGCGTCACTATCAGTGACGCCCTCGTACTTCCTATGTTAATATCACCCTCACTCCTAAAACCTACTGCGTCACTATCAGCCTGCCTCCATCACACTTTTTGTGTCAGTATCAGACTGAAGCCTCACGCTTACCACGTTACTAAAATTCTGCCCCATCACACTAACTGCGTCACTATCAGCCTGACCCCTCAGACGTACTGTGTCACTATCACCCTGACCCACTCACACTTTTTGTATCAGTTTCAGTCTGACGTCTCGCCCTTACTGTGTAACTAAAACTCTCCCCCTCACACTGACTGGGTCACTATCAGCCTGACCCCTTCATACTTACTGCGTCAATATCAGTCTGACCCCTCAGACTTACTGCGTCACTCTCACTCTGATCCTCTCTCATTTAATGCGTCACTCTCACCTTGACGTCCTCACATTTACTGTGTCACTATCACCCTGATCAACTCACACAGTCGTTGCCATTTTCACCTTGCCGGCCTTAGTTTTACTGCGTCACCATGAGCCTAACCGCCACACACTTATTGCGTCACTTTCAGTCACGCCCTCACACTTCCCATGTTACTATCACCCTGAATACTTACACTTATTGTGTCACTATCAGTCTGACCCCTCACACTTACTGTGTCACTATCAGCCTGACTCCATCACATTTATTGTGTCATTATCAGACTGACGCCTCACTCTTATCTTGTCACTAGAACACTGTCCCGTCACTTTGACTGTGTCACTATCAGCCTGACCCCCTCACACTTACTGCTTCACTATCGCAATGCCCCTCTCTCACTTACGACGTCATTTACACCCTGACACCCCAAACTTGCTGCGGTACTATCACCCTGAGGGCCTTACACTTAGTGTCACTGTCATCCTGACCCTTATACTTACTGCGTCACTATCACACTGGTTTTTCACACCCACTGTGTCACTATTATCCTGAGCCACTTACATCTATTGCGTCACTATCACTTTGACCCCAACACACTAACTGCATCAATATCAGCCTGACCATCTCACACATACTGCGTCACTACCAGGCTGACTCCCTCACATATGCTGCATCACTATGAGACTTAACAACTCATGCTTACTGCGTCACTATCACTCTGACTCCCCACTCTTACTGCGTCAAGATCATTGTGCCCCCATACACTTACAGCGTAACTATCATCCTGACAACGTCACACTTACTGCGTCAAGATCAGCCTGATTCCCTCAAACTAATGCGTCACTATCAGCTTCAACACTCACATTTACTGCGTCACTTTAGCACTACCCCTGCACTCTTACTGCATCCCTATCGACCTTACCCCATCGATTTTACTTCATCACTATCAGCCTGAGACACTCACACTTACAGCTTTCCTACAACCTGGCCCTGTGAGTGCATCTACATCACTGTTACCCTGACCCCTTGCCCATACTGCGTCACTATAAGCCTGGCCCCTCAAATATTCTGCGTCACTATCACACTGACATTTCACACTCACTGCGTCACTATCACCCTGACCCCTCACAATTACTGCATCACTACAACCTGACCCCCTGAAAACATCTGCGTCACTGTCACCCTGACCCCATCACACTTGCCATGTCACCATCACAAATGACACATTCACACAGTCTGCTTCACTGTCATCCTGACCTCTCCCGCTCACTGCATCACTACCATCCTCCCCCCATACTGACATGTCACTATCATCCATAGCCACTCACACTAATTGCGTTCCTGTCACTCTGCTCCCAACACACTTACTGCGTCACTATCAGCCTGACACTCGCACACTTCCCGCATCACTATCAGCCTGACCCCTCACAATTTCACGGTGTCTATCAGTCTGACTCCTCACATGTCCTGCATCACTATCACCCTGTAACTTAACACTTACTGGCCAGTATTAGCCTGACGCCCTCAACTTACTGCATCAATATCAGCCTGAACACTCACACTTACTCTGTGACCATCACGCTGACCCCTCACACTCACTGCGTCACTATCATCCTGTCCCCTCTCACTTCCTGCATTAGGAACACTTTGACTCACGGACACTTACTGCATCACTATCAGCCTGACCCCTCACACATACTTGTGACACTATCTGCCTGACCCCACCACACTTGCTGCATCTCTATCAGCCTGACCCCCTCACACTTTCTGCTTCACTATCAGACTGACACCTCACACTTACTGTATCACTATTCCACTAACACCTCACTTTTATTGGCCACTATCAGCCTGACACTCTCAACTTACTGTGTCACTACCAGCCTGAACGCACACACTTACTCCCTCACTATCACCCTTACTGTCTCACACTTACTGCGTCAGTCTCTGCCTGACCCCATCACACTTACTGCGTCACTATCACCCTGCCCCCTCCCACTTTATGCGTCAGGATCAGCCTGACACAGTAACACTTACTACATCACTATCAGCCTGATCTCCTTCAATTACTGCGTCACTATCAGCCTGACCACTCACTCGTACTGCGTCACTGTCACACTGAACCCTCACACGAAGTGCTTCACTATCGCCTGACCACCTCACACTTACTGCATCACTATCGGTCTGATCCCTCAGACTTACTGCATCACTATCACTCTGACCCCCCTCACTGCGTAACTATCGGCCTGATCCACTCACACAGTCTGCGTCACTACCACGCTGACACCTCACCCTCATTGTGTCACTATCATCCTCACTCCATCACATTGATTGAGTCACTGTCAGACTGATCCCCTGCAATGGAAAATTATCATTTATTGTGAAATCTGTGAAAGCATGGTTGAAACAAAGAAGTATGGACCTAACTTTGCAAAAAGACAGAAAAAATGTAAAGTTCAAACTAAGTTACAGCTGACTCTCAAGGCCAATAATCTATTATATCAGCAGTCAATGAATTAGAAAAAGCGTCCACTCTGTAACTTTCAAAAATAAACTTTTTCTTTGCTCTTGGTAGCATTTGCGTCGAGTCGATTGAAATTCCACGGCAGTAAACTAGGGGGCTCACCTGGGACCCTGCGACTGGGTAAGATTTTGAAGATTCCCAGGAGGTGTACGCGCCACTGTCTTGAAGGTCTTTCATTTCATCTCGAGCGCTGAATTGGCCCCTTTACGTGAGAGGACCAGGGATAAGTGGATCGCCCCAGAGTCGCGTTCTGAATCGAATAGGGTCGGGGTAAGAGTTATAGCTAACGTAATCCGACATAGCGACTCGTTCGAAGAGAATAAATGAACCAGGAAGAGGGATCAGTGAACTCTCGCGGGATATTCGAGTAAAACTCAAGGGAAAGGATTGCCGTCTCTAGAGAGTTTAAGAGACAGCAAGATTAACTGTGGTTTGAGACTTGGAGCCACCATGGGCAGCGTTGGGGACGCCAAAGCTGTACTGGTTACGTGGGTTCTTGGTTTGTGAAAACCAAGGCAATGAGGCTGTCGTGCCCAATGAGAGGGGACCTCCGGAGGTAAAAGTAAGTTATATTGGCAAAGAGAAGACTATGGTATCGTGAGAGAGAGAGAGAGAGAGAGAGAGAGAGAGAGAGAGAGAGAGAGAGAGATAGACAGATCGACAGACAGAGAGAGATGAACACTTTTCCAATATCCATGAAAATCGGCTCCAGCAAGAGCGAACAAAAAGAGAGTCGACAGACAACTCGCAATGGTCAAGAAAAATACAATATATGCTAAATAATTATGGCCCAGTTTCTGTAAAGCAGTTAAAAATGTAAATCAAGGAATGTGGTTTTCTGGAGGAAGGAAGTTTTAGTAACATGCAGTTGCAAATGCTGAGGTTACTGTTGGAGGAGAGAGACGGAGAAAGTGAAAGGTAAAATAGAACCTGTGAATTGGAGTGCTTATAACATGTTGATGGCTGAGCCTGATTTCAGGGAAAGAAAATCTCGAATAAAAGATAGATCAAGTACAGGTACAAACACCAGCGCACATGCACACACACACGGAAAACAACCTAATGAAGCTGTACAGTGTCTTAAGACTGGATCAGATCCTGACCTTAATGGGTGCCCTCGACGAGCAACAGCCCCCCTACGAGATCCACTTCGCGAAGATTCCAAGTCAACAGTCGCTGCCTCAGGTTCTGCTGAATCACCAATAACATATTGTACCCCCAATCAATTGAAGCAAGAATCCCTAAAGAAGTCGAGACAATGTCCCAGTACCTTAAGCGCCTCAGGAAAGTCGATAACGTCTATTGTGGACTGATACCACCCAAGGACATAACAACGGCAGAGATCACACCGTATGAGGCACACCTGAGGAGCAGCTTCATCAGTGGAATGAAGTACGAAACAACAAAATGGGTAACAATATCCGTGTATTACCTGGGACACGGGAAAGCTGAATTAGATAGAACAATACGTGATACATGCTGAAAAATTGCTGGCTCAAGAGGACCATAACCGGAAATTAAAGATGGAACAGCAATCACATAAACCTCAGCTTATTATGTTGCAAATGGTCGTTCAGCCGTTGGAGGGAGGAACTGCGGGAAAAGAGAGAGGCACAGGTGGAGTTCGCAAAAGAGGAAGGGATCGCGGAAGTGCACTTGCAGAGATAGATCTGGCTGGTGCTTTGTTTGCGGAGCAATGGACCACTGGTCGAGATAGTGCCCGCACAGACCTCCTCAATCGGTCCTGGAAGCTGGACAGCATGGTGACTGACAGGGGACGACTGAGGTTGAGGTGGGCAGGCTACAAGGTACAGGTAAACCTCTTTCCTTTATACTTGGCAACGAAGAATCCCTTAGTCTAATCACTTCTACTAACCTAACGGGCACTCAGATGTGTCCCAACTCTATATTGAACATTGAGATTGTGAAGTGTGGGCAATATGTTCAATATAACAATGATGCGTATATGTCGATGCCTACCTCTATGTTATATGTGGAAGGTACACGAGTTACCTTTTTGGTAGATACATGGCCAGCACATTCACTCCTCAAATCAAGACAGTTCAGAGAGTTGACGCCAATAAAGAAGAGTGGAATGTTCCTGAACTCAATGGAGGCATCAGGCGTCGTGATATGAGAGAGTTTTACCGCACCCATATTGTGTGAAATCAGTAATATGTATACATTCTAATTCTCAATTTTGTTAGTGGAATTCTGTCCTTTGCATTTTATGGCTCTGGATCTCATAGTGAGACTGGGGTTGTATTTGCACAGTACTCCGACGAACTTGCAGGTAATTCAAAGTGAAGATTCACATGTGTAAACTGTAAAATACAACCCATGACCCCTGGTGTATGTCTATGAGTGGAGATTAAGCCAGAGAGCAATGGGTTCAGTGAGGAATTCACTCGCCCTGGAAGCAGGTAACCATGTTAATCCTATTAACATCGATTTTTTTTGCGGGAATATGCTGCACAGCACAGCACAGCACACATACACCACGATGGCCCTGAGGAACCATAAGAGAAGTATTGGTTCAGAAGATTGGTTAAACCAGGTCAGTTGTTATTGTGCGAATTTTATTGAAGGGATTGCAGATGTGCAGTCAGTGTGAACTTATGTAAAGTACCTGTGACGGCAAGTAAACTCTATATTTTTGATGTGGAAGGCTACTCTCCTCGCGTGTCACTGGCGAAGGTGTCCAGTGACTGGTGGCAGGATTTGGGGCCATGGATATTAAAGGCAGAAAGAACGAAATGTTGGGTGTTCTGGGACGATGTGGGTATGTGGTTCAATGCAGATGTGCGGACATATAGGAAGAAATTAATTTGTCTAACTCAGGCAATAGAACAGTCAAGGTTACCCCCGCTCGCCCTGAAGAGCCTAGAAGACTGGCCTGGCGTTTCCCTAAGATAAACTTCTCAGACCCAAGATTAATAACGGTCCCTACTGAATTATCGGTAAAAGGCAAACAAGATGTGGGGCTTATACGAGGTTGTGAACCAATACGAGTAACCACGAAGTCGGAGTATCGTCCTTGCAGGTCACAATACCCGTTAAACCCGAGGCGATGGACGTAGTTACTCCAGTCTTTCAATCCTTCCCAAAGGCTAGAGAGATAATCCCCTATGTAAACTCACCGGTGAGAACTCCCATTTTTCTGATCAAAAAGGCAAAAATTCCAAGTGAACCGGAGGAATGCAGGTTTGTTCCTGACCTGCAGGCAGTCAATAACAGTGTTGTCCCGCGCGCATCAAATGTTACAAAACCCCATACTGTATCAGTTCAATTTCCACCGGACAGTAAATGGTTCCCTGCTGTGGATTTAGCAAATACATTCTTTAGTATAACGGTGCATCCAGATAGTCAATTCTGGTTCGCTTTTTCTTTCAAAGAGAAATCTTATGAGTTCACACGACTTTGTCAATGTTACTGTGAGTCACCCACCAGATATAATGAGGCTCAACGCAGGAGTCTGGAGACTCTTGTTTTAACCCCTGGGTCTGCGCTTCTGCAATCTGTAGACGATTGTTTAATAGTAGCACCGACAGAGGAACAATGTGAGAAGGATTCCTTGGCATTGCACGAGGGAAGGGCACAAAGCCAGTCTCGCAAAGCTTCGATTTATGCAATAACAGGTGAAGTTCTTCAGTCACTTAATATCTGAACAAGGGAAAGCCATTGGTCAAGACAGAGTGCAAGTAATTCAGCAAATTCCAAGGCCTCACATGAAGAAACAATTGCTATTCTTTTTGGGCATACGCTCCTACTGAAGAACGTTTATACCACATTACACAAATCTTGAGGCGCCCTGAAGTGACATGGCCCATGGAAAAAGGGTAGCAAAACTAAGGTCCGTTGCAATGGATCACAGCGGCCGAGTTGAATTGAAAAAGACGTTTTAAAGTCCACCTGCACTGGGGATTCCGAATCCAAACAAGCCTTCTGTCAAAATGTAGATGAGAAACATGGCTGCATGATATCTGTGTTGTTGCAGGATCATGGGGGAAATTTCAGGCTGGCAGCTTATTTTTTGGCTAAGCTAGACCTCGTAGCGGCAGGATTGCGTAAATGCCTGCAAGCAGTGGTTGCAGCTGAAAAGGCTGTTGCAGTATCCAGGGATATAATCGGCTATGGCGACTTAACTAAATGATCGCACATGCAGTATCCTTACTGCTTTCCGAGCAAAAGACAGCACATACTGTCTTATTGGAGAAGCCTAAAATTGCAATAAAACGATGTAACGTCCTTAATGCTGCTAATCCTCTCACTAGAGAAGGAGACGGAGACCCACATGATTGTATCGCTGTAATTAATGAAATGTGCTGCCTAGACAAGACTTGCAGAATTCACCACTTCAGAATCTAAATATGGCATTTTTGTGTGTGGATTGGACAGCATTCAGGTGCAAGGAGACAGGTCAGAAATGTATTGGGCATGCTGTAGTAACTACCCATGAGATATTCAAAGCGGGATGACTCGCTTCTCAACTGTCAGCGCAAGCAGCGGAGCTGATTGCCTTGACTGAGGAATGTAAATTGGCTAAGGGAAACACAGTGAATATTTAACCGATAGCAGATACGGATTCGGAGTTGTACATGATGTTGGAATCCTGTGGAAATACAGGGACTTCTTGACCTTCACCGCAAAGCCCATCACACACCCGTGATCAGATTTCTGACCTCTTGGAAGTGGTCGTAATGCCTAAATCAATCGCTGTGTGTAAATATGATGCACGGAAGTGAAGCTGTATTTGGGACAATTGTTGCATGAACCACAAAATGGAAAGAATGCACAGTGTAACTTTAACAGTGAATTGCAGTATGGCACCACTATCTCAGAGAGTCAGAGTGGCGTTCACCAGACTGGGAGAAGTTGGTTTGGGTATCAATGATCATGAAAATTGTTTCAGGGCAATATTGAATTCGAGAATTGGTGTGGGGTGCTTAAAGCATGCAGACTTGGAACAGAGCATATTTAAATGGGAGAACACGGGCAGGCATCACAAAGTCAGAGAAATGTTGTAAAGTGCAGGAAAGTGGTCATTTGATGCAGGGCGACAATAATGAAAACACTTTGAGCAGTAAACCATTATGTGGAAGATGTATGTCAGGAAACAGTAAAACAGGAGAGTTGGGGCAAGGCAATACTCAGAGAGAGAGTTTCTTCAGTTCATGACGAAATGGTAGATTAGTTCAGAATTGGCAATTTGAGAATTTTATGCAGTAAACGCCAAAATTGGAGAATTATGGCAGTGGATCACGACATGAGAGAATCATTGCAGCTACATAGTTAATGGAAGAAGTGGCGCAGAGTGGATCTTAATTAGATATTTGGTGCAAGTCACCATTAAAATGTAGAATTAGAGTAGGGCACTCCTAAATGCGAGATTTGAACTCGGGCATCAGAAAATGCGAGAATCATACTGGGATATGAGGAAATGGCAGAATTAGTATCGTTATATGAAAAAGCAAGCGCATTTAGTGTCGGAGTATGAGGAAATGGGAGAATATGTATAGGGGTATGAGTAAATGGGATAATCCGTAAGTGGGAGATGACAAAATTGGTGGGAGTGCAAAAATATCAGAGAGATGGAGCAGACCACGTCTAAATAGGTGAATCGGGGCAGGGAATCAGTTTAAATGAGAAATGTTGGAAACAACAACAAAGTAGGTATTCGGATCAGTGCACGATGAAATGAAAATAAAAACTGAGCAGGGCACCCATACGTGGAAGAGGTGTACAGGGAATAACTGAATGGAATTAATTGATAGAGGGCATCAGTAATTGGAGAATTCACGCAGGTGCTGTTAAATTCTAAGTGGGACAATTGGGGCTGGATAATATTAAATGGAAGAGTTGATGCTTTTCCAGAATTTGTGCAGGATTAATAAATGGGAGAAAGTGTTCAGCGCAGTGAAACACTGAATATAATGATGGAGAATCGCTGCACAGAAACAGACACTTCTGTCCAACTTGTGCATCCCTAATATTTATGAATTTAACAGTGCACCAATGAATGGGACAATAATTGCAAGGAATGACGAAATGGAACCATAGCCAAGTGTTTATCTCAGTAAGAACATTTGGAACAGGGCGTCAGATAATGGGGGAAACGGTTAGGTACAGCGGCGAATGGGAGATTTGGTTCAGTGCAGGAGTAAATCGGAGATTTGGTGCAGTGCAGCAGCAAATGGAGCAGGACATACTGCATGGGAGAATTAAAGGAGGGAACCCATAAATGGGAAAATCAACTAGGGCACTCCACCAGTTCTCAGACAATATCACAGCTCTGAATGATTTGGAGATGCCGTTGTTGGACTGGGGTGAACAAAGTTAAAAATCACACAACGCCAGGTTATAGTCCAATAGGTTTAATTGGAAGCACACTAGCTATCGGAGCGTCGCGATGAAGGAGCGTTGCTCCGAAACCTAGTGTGCTTCCAATTAAACCTGTTGGACTATAACCTGCTGTTATGTGATTTTTAACACAGCTCTGAATGTTTGGCAAGTCACTCGCTCAGGACTCAATCGCAGACAATAAGGCACGTCCTCACCACTGACCGTACTAAAAGTAAGCATTACCCCGTTCCAAACCGCCAAGCGTCTCAGAATACTTCAGTACGGCTCCCCCAACTGCAGTGAAAAGAGCCACTGGCTGTGTATTGACTGTTTGTTAATAGTTCAGTTCCGCAGTTGCAAAGTGCAACAAGACCAGAAACGAGGGAATTCATACTATTGGAGTGTGAGGTCAGAGGCAGTACAAAAGCGCCGTCAAACGGCTAGTATCGTGTGAGTCAGCCCGCGCTTTCAGATGGCCAGAACTGAGGAAGTGCACTATTCCTGGAGATTATGTCTGACATTTTAGTGTGAAAGGAGTCAGTCAAAATGAGCGGTTCAGAACTATGGTTATTGCAGCTCGATAATGAGGGCACTCTTGAAGGAGGACTGCAATTTCACTCCTGAGACGGTGTCTCTCCATTAAGTTGCAGCCTGGGGGAATGCCTCATCATTGGAATGTCAGCCTGTGGCAGTGCCTCACGATCAAAGATCGGCCTGAGACAACGCAGCACCGCCAGAGGGCCAGCCTGAGGCAGTGCCACAAGGTCAGATGGTCAGCATGAGGCAGTGCCTCTTTGTCAGAGGGTGGGTCTGAGAGTGCCTCAACGTCAGAAGAAGTGCCTCACTGTCAAAGGGGCAGTGTAGCATTAAACGGGAACATTGGTGCAGTGTAACACTGAATCTGAGACTTGGGCAGTGCAGCACTAAATGGGAGAATGTGGGCAGTGTAGCTCTGGACGGGAGAATTGGGGAACTGTCACTCGAAATGGGAAAACTAGGCGAGCACAAAACCAAAAGGGAGAAATGGGGCAGAGAATGTTGAATAAGAGAATTGGACTGGGGCACCAGTAAATATGAAAATTGTACAGGGCAATATTGAGTGGAGAACATCTTCCAGATATCAGGAAATGGGAGAAATGGTATTGTACAACACTGAACTGGAGAATTAGTGCAGGGCATCTGTAAATGACCGAATTGGTGCAAGACACTAATATCTTCGAGACTTGCAGCAAATTGATGAACAGAGGCACCGAATCAGGAAATCGGATAAATGCTAAGGGTTAGTGATGGAGATTAACTAAAGGAAAAAACGGACCGTCTGGAATCAATTTTAATATGTTTAAAATCACACAACACCAGGTTATAGTCCAACAGGTTTAATTGGAAGCACACTAGTTTTCGGAGCGACGCTCCTTCATCAGGTGATTCTGGAGGGCTCGATCGTAACACAGAATTTAAAGCAAAAGTTTGCAGTGTGATGTAACTGAAATTATACATTGAATAATTGATTGTCTGTTAAGCCTTTCATCTGTTGGAATACAGTGATAATTTCAATTCTTTCATGTGTAAATCACAAAACACTTTTCTTTAAAGTTGCATTCTCGGGTTAGCTGTTAACAATGGTGATAGCTAGACAATATGCAGTGAAAAATAGAAACACTGCAAGCATCAGTAAAATAGACAATCGGGTCAGTGCACCACGAAATGAAAAATAAATGTGAAGGGCATGTGGAAGAGTTATATCAGAGTACATCTAAATAGAATTAATTGATGCACGATATCAATAGTTAGGGAATTCAGGCAGGTGCAATTAAATGCTAAATGGAAGAACTGGGTCAGGACGATCCTTAATAGGAGAGTTGGTGCAGTTCCAGGATTTATGCAGGATTGATACTTGGGAGAATTGGTGCAGAGCAGTGAAACACGAAATAGAAACATAGAGACGTGCCCCAAAGTTACAAATCGAACTTGTCAATGCTTAAAATTTAAGAATTTAACAGCGCACCAAAGAACGGGAGAATCACTGCAAGGGATGATGAAATGGAAGAATTCTGCAAGGGTTTATCTCACTGAGAGAATTTGGAACAGGGCATCAGATAATGAGGGGATTGGTGCAGTGCAGCAGTAAATGGGAGATTTGGTGAAGTTTAGCAGTAAAGTAGATAGGAAAATACTGGATGGGAGAATTAGAAGAGGGCATTCTAAATGCGAGAATGGAGCGAGCGCATTCCGTCAGTTCTCAGACAATGCAACATCACTGTCTCCGTGAAAAGTCAATCCCTCAGGACTGAATCTCAGACAATAAGACATTTCCCCAACTCTGACCCTTCCAACAAGGGAGCCCTTCCCCGTACCAACACTCCGACAGTGTTCGAATGTCACAGGACTGGCCCCCCAACGTTAGGTACAAAGAGTCACAGGCTGAATATTGCCGCTGTGTTCCTAATGCAGTCCCCTAGTGCCTCAGTGCAATGAGGCAAAAACGGAGGGCTGCCACACTACTGCTGGGTGGGAACGGAGGTCTTACAAAAACCATATTAGGAGGCCAGCAACGGAAGTTCAGCACCCTCCTGCCAGATGGCCAGAACCAAAGACGTGCCCCATTCCTGGTTGTATGCTTGCCGCTAGAGAATTAAAGGAGATCCTCACGATGAGAGGTCAGCACTGTGGGTATTGCAGCTCGAGGATATGGATTCTCCTGAAGAAGGACGTCAATTTCAGTCCTGAGGCAATGACTCACCACCAGAACCTCATTGTGAGGCACTGCCTCACCGTCAGAGAGTCAGCTTAAGGCCTCACCGTGAAAGGGTCAGCCAGAGGCAGTGCCTCTTCGTCAGAGAGTCAGCCTGAGACCGTGTCTCATCGTCACAGTGTAACTCTGAGGCAGTACCACACCGTCAGAGGACATTTGACAATGTCAAAGAGGCAGTGTCGCACTAAACGGGAGAACTGGGGCAGTGTAGCAGAAAATGGGAGAGTTGGGCCAGTGTCACTCTAAATGGGAAAACAAGGGAAGTATAAATCTGAGTTGGAGAATTGGGGCAGGACAACACTGAATTGGAGATTGAGTTTGTGAAACAGTAAATCTGAGAATTGGTACTGGGCGTCACTGAGTGGAGAACCTCTTTCAGAAGTCAGTAAATAGGGGAATTAGTATTGCAGAACCCTGAACTGGTGAACTTGCACAGGGCATCATAAAATGAAAGAATTGGAACTTTATCTTCGAGAAATAGAGGAAATTGGAGAACACGAGCTGTGAATCTGGACATAGGACAAATGTTACAAAGGAGTAATGATGGAGATTCAATAAAGGGGACAACTGACCGTTCAGGTTTAATTTTAATCAATCTGTTCTGATGTATTATGACACACCGTGTTTGAGCAGCGCACCCCTCACTGGGAGAATTTGGTTTGGGCATTAGTAAATATGTGAATTGGTTTCCGGAGAGACTGAATGGGAGAATTAGTGTGGTGTGCAAATAACATAGAGAACTACAGCAGAGCATATGTGAGCGAGAGAACTCAGGCAGAGAATCAGTATGTACGAGAATGTTGGCAAGAGCAGGAAAGGGGAGATTCGATACAGGGCACCACTATATGAAAATAATTTGGGCAGGGTACCGTTATGTGGAAGATATATACCAGGAAACAACCAAATGGGAGAGCTGGGGCAAGACAACACGCAATGTACACGTTTGTTTCGTTCATGATGAGAAGGAGGTTTGCAGATTTGATGCAGAAAACACCAAATTTGGAGAAATCCAGCAGTGGACAACTATATGGGGGAATCATTGTAGAGACATAAGTCATGGAAGAATTGGTGTAGAGTGCATCTAAATTAGAGAATTCGTGCTTGAGAAAATTAAATTAGGTAACCCCTAAATGGGAAATTTGGTCTAGGGCATCAACAAATGAGATAGTTCGTGTAAGGGTATGTGGAAACGGGAGATTTATTATTGTCCTATGAGGAAGTGGGAGAATTAGTATTCGGGTATAAGGAATGGGAAACTGCATGGAGTTACCAGGAAATGTGCGAATGGGTTTGCATCATTTATTGGGAGATTAGAAAATTGTTGGAAGTGCCAACATGTTATAGAATTGGAGCAGTTCATATCTTCATGGGAGAATCGGTGCAGGGAATCTGTGATAACAAGAAATGTTGGAAGCATCAGAAAGGAAGAGATTTGGATTAGTGCACCACGAAATGAAAACAAAAATGAGCAGGGCACCCCGATGTGGAAAAGAACAATTAAAATGGAATGAACTGATACAGGAAGTCAATAATTGGAGAATTCAGGCTGTTGCTACTGAATTTTAAATGGGAGAACTGGGGCATGTTCATACACAATGGGATAGTTGATGCAGCTTCAGGGTTTGTGCAGGATTGATAAATGGGAGAGTTGTTTCAGGGCAGTGAAATCCTCAATAGAATCATAGGAATGAGCTGCACAGAAACAGACCATTCGTTCCATCTTATCCATGCCTACATTTAAGAATTCAACAGAGCAGCAAGGAATTACACAGTCATTGCAAAGAATGATGAAATGGAGGAATTGGGCAAGTGTTTATCTCAGTAAGAGCATTTGGAACAGTGCATCAGATAGTGTGGTAATTGGTGCAGTATAGCAGTAACTGGGAGAAATTTTACAGTGTGTCATGAAATGGATGAGAGAATTAAAGGAGCGCACCCTCAAGTGGGAGAATGGGGCTAGGGCACTCTCTCACTTATCAGCTAATCCCACAGCACTGACCTTGTGACAACCTGCTGGCTCAGGAGTGTGTCTCAGACAATAAGACATTTCATCACTTCTGACCCTGCAAAACGGAAGCAATCTTCCGTACCAACCCTCAGAAATTTTATTGAATGCCTTAGTAATGCTCCCCGTGAGTACATTCCAAATAGCCACTGGCTGAATATTCATGCTTTGTTACTAATGCATTCCCCCATTGCCTCATTGCAATGAGGCCAGAACCGAGGGCTGCCACACGACTGGAGGTTGAGAACAGAAGTAATACAGAAGCTCTGTCCGAAGACCAGAACCGACTGACTAGCACCCTCCTGGCAGAAGGCCAGAACCGACGAAGTGCCCCATCCCTGGAGATCTTGTCTGACATTACATAATTAAAGTAGGCTCTCACGATGAGAGGATAAGCACTGTGGGTATGGCAGCTCGATGATTAGCGCACTCCTGACCGAGCACTGCAATTTTAGTCCTGAAGCAATGACCCACTGACAGATGGTCAGCCTGAGGTTGTGTCTCACCGTCGGAGGGTCAGCCTGAGGCAGTGCCTTGCCATCAGAGTGTAAGCCAGAGGTAGTGCCTCACCGTCAGAGATTCAGCCTGAGGCAGTGCTGCACCATCAAATGAGGTATGTCAATGTCAAATGGGCAGTGCTTCATCAAACGCGATTATTGGGCCATGCAGAACTAAATGGGAGAATTTGGGCAGTGTAGCTCGAAACGGCGGAATTGGACAGTGTTTCACAAATTGGGAGAGTTGGCGCAGTGTAGCATTAAACGGTAGACTGAGGGCAGAGTAGAACTAAATGGGACAATCGGGGCAGTGTAGCAATAATTGGGATATTTGAGGCAGTGTGGCACTAAATGGGAGTTTGGGGGCAGAGTAGCAGTACACTGGAGATTTGTGGCGGTGTGCATCTTAAAGGGAGATTTGGAGATGCGTCACACTAAATTGGAGATACGGGATAGTGTTGCACTAAATGCGAGATTTGGGGGAGTATAGATCTGAAAGGGAGAGCTAGGACGGTGAAGCTCTAAATGGGAGAATTGGGACAGTGCATTACTAATCGGGGAGCGTAGAAAAATGGGAGAATTGAGGCAGTGCAGTGCTAAATGGGGGAGTTGGAGGCGTGTCGTACTAAGTGGGAGAATTGGTGCAATGTAGTAAAAAGAGATCTGCGTACAGGTTCAGATTCAGAGCACATTAGAAATGGAGTTGCAGGTACCTAGAACAGTGAGAAGGTGATCAATGCTTGCCTGCATTGTTCAGTCCATTGTGCTTCGAAGTTCGGCGGTCATTGCGGCTGTACAATACATTGATGCGGCCAGTTTTCGAATACTGCGTGCATTTCTGTTGACCCTGCAACCTATCGGATGTTGTGAATATTGAAATTTCTCATGTAAGCTTTACAAGGATGGCGCACGGACTGCAGGATGTGAGCTCGAGGTAGGGGCTGAATAGATTCAGGCAATTTCCCCGCAAAATGTGATGCTGAGTGGTGACCTTGTTGACGTTTTTGAAGTCATGCGGGATGGGTAGGATAAATAGAGAAGGTCTTTTATCGGACTTGGGGGAGTCCAGGACTTCAGGACATATGTGTACGTTGAAATGGGAAAGATTTAAAAGGGACATAAGGAACGTTTTCACACAGATGGAGATGCGTGCATGGAATAAGCTGTCAGAGAAAGTGTTCACATGAGCTGCATGTACCTTGCTTGCCTATCGGCCCTCCCCCCGTTTATATTTTGCAGCTCTTCTGTGATATAAAAGAATAATGATGGATGCAATGTCATTCGGCAGCCTGTCTGTCATTTCCTCAGTTTCATTTCCAACATGGCTGAGATATCAGAGCACACATTATTATCAGTGAGTATATGAGGCCACGAGTCCAGAGGTTCATCTGAGTGAACAAATCCAATCATTCAGGTTATTGACTGAATGAGCCGGATATTCTCACAGTGCTTAAACACTTGAATATGTGAACTGCTCCAAAACATGTTATAGGATTTTTGATTCTTATTCCGGTATAGAAACTGCATACAGCATCTCAATGAGGCCTGTCAGAGGCTACTTTGTAATATATTTAGCAGAGAGCGTAGAGAAGCAATCCGATGTTTACTGTGATACCAGTAAATGAGGGATCTCCTTGACACTGAATCGAAGCGCCTTCACACAGAATGCAAATGCGGTATTACTTTTTCAGAAAGGATAGGTGTACGGTAACTGCACTCTCAAACTGGATGGTCATCAGTGCTGTACACATTGTCGGATGTTGAGGACCAGGGAGGAGAGAGACTTCGAGCACTTAATCGAAATTCTATTCCTTTCACCACTACAGCAGATACGGGCGAGCACGTTCAAAGTAGATCAGTGTTGTCCAGGGTTATTGACATGAATGAAAAACAAATAAAATCACTTGAAATTGCTGAGGAAATATTTACAAGGATGTTGATATGTTTGCAGCAGTTGGACTGTATGTTAAGGCTGAATACGCTGCCACAAGTTTGTCTGGAACTTTGGGGCAGAGGCAAGTTCGTAACCGCACTCTGTAATAGGATGACCACCGGTGCGGCAGACATCAGTACTTCTTCAGGACCAGATAGGACGGAAATTATATAAACACATATATATATTCACAGAGCAATTATTTGGAACTGTATTCCGTTTCAACACGACGGCAATTTCGAGGGTCAAAATTAAAAAAAAAACGTTTGCTGATTGGAACTACAAGAAAGCCCCACGCACGACAGACCTTAAATCGGTCGCAAGTAACAAGGGGACACCAATGTTTCTGCCTGAATCTGACACGGGCCATTTTTGCATTGAAGGCAAACTGATAAATCTCCTCTGCAGAAAAAAAGTGGCATTGCCGACTTCACTCTTAAAGATAATGAATGCAGGTTTTGGAAGTATGCTTGCATATGCAGGATGAAGAAAATGGGAAATATGACAAAATTTCTCACAGCAATGTATTGAATTTGCATTCCCTCATGCGCCAACAGTCGATATGTTCGGGAACATGGTGAGCAAGGTTTGCTGACAAGAACTGAAAGCAATAAGCTCAGCCACGTTAATACTCGTTTTGTCTCAACGGCTATTTGAAGCAGCGAACTAGTTGTCCGCCAGCAGTGATTGCTTTGCTAAGGATGGATCAGAATGTCAATGCGGGACTCAAATGGAGCTCGGTCAAACACAGAAATGATGCAACATTTGTACGTTTTGTGGATGGAGCCGGATTCAGATCGTCGCAGTGAAAGAGATGGATCACGTGTTCCAGAGAGAATACTGGAGAATGGGTTTGAGAACCACATGGTCGATTGACAGAGCAAGGTACAGGGGCTGAAAGACCTAACCATGCGACGATATCTTACTGTCTGTGGCCTCTGCTATTCCGAGAGATAGAAACAGAGTTAATTGTTTGACTCAATGACCTCCAGTCAGAACTTGGCAGTTTGACAGATGGCACAAATCTAGATACTGAGATAGTGGCAGGAGAGGAAATAATAAAAGAGAAGCTGAGGATGAAAGTGGAGGAGAGGGCAGATACAAATAAAAGAGTGGGGTTCGGAAAGGCAGGTGGAGATGGACCTGGTAAAACAATAGCGTCAATGGCACTGAAAAAAATAACTCTGCTCTCATTCCCAGATGCTGCAGACCTTCTGAAAGTTTCCAGGAATTTGTCTTTACACTACAGAAGCTGAACATGTGATCCTGGATCAGTCTCACCTCTGGAAATGTTTGTCTTCCCGTTAGCCCAGATCCCTTCTGTCCAGAACTGAAACCTCACATTTCTGCCGAACCCCCAACCCCTCTACCGATTTCAAACTGTTCGTTGTGTAAACACACATTGGCACACAAGAAAATGATTTTCCGAGTGAATTGGGAAACGTTCAGGCAGAATTCCCTTCGGTTTCCATCAGAACCTTCTGAATCATTTAGTTCTTGTTCAAATTCATTTGACATGTATCCTTCACTGACTCTAGAAAAAATTCATTTTCATTTCGTTCCTCTGAGCAGTTTGATTGTTGCATGGTTGGATTGGAACCATACGCGTTGAAAGGGACCTCATTCATGTATATTTGGCTGCAGCAACAACCTTGTCTCTAGCATTCCTAGTAAAGTGGAGACACTTTTCACTAAGAAATGGCCGTGTGCACAAATGCAGTACGGAAGATAACGGTTGCGATAGCAATGCGATTTAAACCCACAAAGCCTGGATAAAGACTGAAACTTAATTCCAGTTCAAAGTTTGTGAGAAGATTTGTAGCTCGGGTGGATTGCACAAAACACGACATAGGACAAACAGGAAGACAGCTCACGGTCCACATCCATGAACACCAACCAGCCACGAAACGACATGGCCAGCTATCCTTCGTAGCCCCACAGTCAGATGACAGCAAGCAACATAACTTCGACTGGGACTACACTACTATTATAGGACAAGGTAAACAGAGAAGCATGGCATCCTAGAGCCATGGCACTCATCCACAGATTCAAGCAATAAGCACCTTGACCTGGACCCAATATACCGGCCACTGCAGTGGACAGCGGGAACTGAGAACCGGAAGCGGCAGGTACAAATCACTATACATGCCGGAGGAAACATCACAGAAGCGCTTCACAGGAGGCTCCCAAGCACGGAGGATGTCACCGAGACAGGGGACGAAACGTCTGCAACACAAATTCCCAGCTCGGTGAACAGAACCACAACAACTTAATTCCAGTGCTTTAGTCCACTCGGCCACGCTGCTAAACAAATCTAGTGCTCTACATTTTCCATGACTATTTATGAGGGTACTGCAAGGTATGTTGGTTTTGGACTGTAGCGTGAAACTGAACAAGTTGGGAGAATTTCACTGGAGCTTCAGGGCTGAGGAATGCCAAGGTGTATGTTTTTCACAAGGCAGACGAATTCAAAACTAGTGAGGGTAGGTTTAAAGTGAGCGTGGTAAGATTTAAGTGGGATCTGAGGTACAATGTATTCACACATCCAGTTTTGCGTGTGTGGAATGAATTGCCTGATGTAATGGCGGAATCTGACCCTCTCACAACATTTCAAATGCATCTGGAACGGTATGTAAGAGACAAATGTTGGCAAATACGGCTAGATTAACATCTGATATCAGTTCAGCAGGCAGGCGTTGGATTAGAGATCTGTTTCAGTGCTCGGCCTCTCTGAGACGCTCCAGTGATTCACACCCGGGTTATAGATCATTTCCAAAGATCATGATGCTCATTACTTGGTCAGCGCGATTGGCTAGTTTTCTGGAAATACATGTTTCGAAACCACCCACGAATGAAGTCTGACCCAACTTTCTATGCAACTGACATTTCTCCTTGAACCATTCCCTAGTTCTCCGTGAAAGAATTTGGCTGCAGAACAATGACTCCCAAATGGTGTTAGCACCTCAATTCTGCAGCAAAACCAAAAACTGACAGCATTTAACATGATGCAGAAGCAAATGTTAAAAGGAGAACCAATTTTCAGGCACACTGAAGCATGAAGGCTGTTTGTGTGGCACTGCCAGTTGTCTGGGTCACGAACTGCTTCCACAAAAGGCAGCGAGGCAATTCCAAATGGTGCTTCCAAATATAGTGGAACCTTATATAGTGTGTGGCACAGTGGTTAGCATTGCTGCCTCACAGCGCCAGAGACCCGGGTTCAATTCCCGACTCAGGCGACTGACTGTGTGGAGTTTGCACATTCTCCCCGTGTCTGCGTGGGTTTCCTCTGGGTGTTCCAGCTTCCTCCCACAGTCCAAAGATGTGCAGGTCAGGTGAATTGGCCATGCTAAATTGCCTGTAGTGTTAGGTAAGGAGTAGATGTGTAGGGGTATGGGTGGGTTGCGTTTCAGCGGGGCGGTGTGGACTTGTTGGGCCGAAGGGCCTGTTTCCACACTGTAAGGAATCTAATCTAATCTTAGTGCATCTCCACTTCCTGGAAAGTGCTCAAGTGACTTAAAATAGAATCGGTGAACAATGGAACGGAAGAAAGTGAAGATTATCAATGAGTGTGTCCATTAGATTCGGTCAACAATGCTCTCGATCTTCCACCGGATCGTGAGGGCCAATGACCAGCCTCCTTCAATATCATAGCGGAAATGTGAAAAAATGTGATTGAGGATTTCTGGTTTTGGTTCACACAGGTTAAGAAACGGCAGTAAGCGTCCAAATGAGTCATTGCAGACTCTACTTTGGGAAACATTTGACAGAGACCATGCATCAGAACCCAGTGTTCGTTGTGACACCAGCAAATGAGAGCTCTCTTTGACACTGAACCAGGCCGCCTTCAAGTGGTAAGCAATTATGGTATGACTGTAGCAGAAATGATCAGTGCCCGGTAATGGCGCCCTGACACAGCACAGCCACCGAAGGTGTACAATTTGATGCATAAACCGGAACTAGGAGGAGAGAACTTTAGTTGAGAGTGCGGTGCTGGAAAAGCACAGTAGTTCGGGCAGCATCCGAGCGGCAGGAGAATCATTGATTCTGGCATAAACCCTCCATCATCTCCCATCCTCAATTTCTCCGTGGAGAATGAATAACAACAAACTTTCACACAACAAATAATCTGAATTGTGCTCCTTTTCACCACGGCGACAGATATGGTGGAAAAAAATCAGTTCCAGATTTGCTGAGAACAACAAGCACGAATGAGGTCGCGTGGACTGAGTTTAGAAACAGGAGAGGAGAGGTCACACTGCTTGGATTTTTTTATATGCTTCCACAGTGTTCCGGAGAGGTGGAAGAAAGGATTGGCAAAATAATTCTAGTTCGGACTCAAAGGAAAAGGTGGTCATTATGGGTATTTTAACTTCCCCAAAATTGAGTGGAATTGTTGTAGCTTTAGTACGTCGAACGGAACAGATTTTATTCAATGTATACAGGTGGTATTCCTGACACAGTTTGTCGAAACTCTGACAAGTGGCGAGGCCAAACTGGATCTGGTGCTTGGAAATGAACCAGGCCAGGTGTTTGATTTAGTTGCTGGTGAGCACTTTGGCAAGAGTGACCATAATGCAGTAACGTTTAGATGAGCGATGGAAAGGGATAGGTACATGCCACAGGTCAAAATTAATCGATGGGGTAAGGGCAATTATAATGTGATAAATCAAGAATTATGATGCATAGAATAGGGTAGCAAAATGCAGGGAATGCAGACAATGGAAATGTGGAGATAGTTTAAGGAACCGATATTGCGTGTCCTGGACAAGAATGTCCCTGTCAGGCAGAAAAGAAGTGATAATATAAGGGAACTATGGTTTACTAGAGAAATTGCATCTGTTGTAAAACAGAAGAAAGAGGTTTATGTTTTGTTAAGGCAACATGGTTCAGATGAGGCGATGACAAGTTACAGATCAGCGAGGAAGGATTTAAATATATAGTTAAGTCGAGTAAAAAGAGGACACGAGCATTCCTTAGCAAATAGAATAAAGGAGAACACTAAAGCTTTCTACAGGTATGAGAGTGATAATATGATGACGAGGTTAGTAAAGACAAAAGTGGCAAATTGTATGTGGACACTATGGAGATTGGAGATGTGCGGAACAAACAGCTCTCATCGGTTTTCACTCAGGAAAAGGAGACGATTGTAGAGGAGAAGAATGAGGTATGAGATATTAGACTAGAAAGGATAAAGGTTAGTTATGAACTGGTGTTAGCAGACTTGAAGGTGTGAAGGTACACATGTCCACTTGCCCGGATGGGATTTTTTCGAGGATTCTCTGTGAAGGTCGGGCAGAGATAGCAGAGCCTTCTGCATTGATATTTGAGTCGTCATTGTCTACATGTTTAGTACTAGAGGACTGGAGGATTGCAAATGCTGTGCCATTATTCAGGAAAGGCAGTAGGGATGATCCAGGTAATTATAGACCAGTTAGCCCGACATCTAATCAAGGAAAGGTTTTTCAAATGATTATAAGACATAAGATTTATACTCATCTGGCAAGCAACAATTTAATTTTGAGAGTAAACATGGTTTCTTCGATGGTAGGGCGTGTCTCACAAACCTCATTGAGTTTTTTTGAGAAGGTAAGCAAGCATGTAGATGATGGTAGGGCTGTTTATTTAGTATACATGGACTTCTGTAAAGCCTTCAGTAAGATTCCACATGGTAGGATGTTGGCGAAAATGCAGAGGCATGGAATTGAGGGCGAAATAGCAGTTTGGATTAGAAACTGGCATTCTGAAAGAAGGCAGCGAGTGGTGGTTGATGGAGTTCAATGCAACTAAATGTGTGGTGATGCGCTTTGGGAAGAATAACAGGAAAGCAGATACTGCGTAAATAGAAAGATTCTTGGTAGTGTGGATGTACAGAAGGATCTTGGGAGTTCATGTTCATAGATCCATGAAAATTTCCACTCAAGTTGATAGTGCTGGTAATAAGGCATATGATGTGTTAGGTTTCATTCGTAGAGGGATTGAGTTCTGGAGCAGTAATATCATGCTTCAACTATACAAAACGCTAATGCGGCCACAATTGGAATATTGTGTACAGTTCTGGTCGCCATATTTCGGGAAGAATGTGGACGCGTTGGAAAAGATGCAGACAAGATTTAGCAGGATGTTGCCCGGTCTGGAGGGAAGGTCTTATGAGGAAGGTTGAGAAATTAGCGTCTGTTCTCATTGCAAAGAAGAAGGCTAATGGGGATTTGATAGAGACGTACGAGATGATCAGAGGATTATATAGGGTAGACAATGAAAGATTATTTTCCCCTGGGTACATGACGTCATCTTATACAAAGGGGCATAACTACAAATTGATGGGGGATAGATTTAAGACAGATATCAGAAGCAGGTTTTTAACGCAGAGAATGATAAAGGCGTAGAATGCCCTACCTGCCAATGTAGTCAACTCAGCCAAATGAGGGAAATTTAAACCATCCTTGGTTAAGCACATGGATGATGATGGGATATTGTAGGGGAACGATCTGAGACTAGTTTACTGGTCGGTGCAACATCGAGGGCCGAAGGGCCTGTTCTGCGCTGTCTTGCTCTATGTTCTATGTTCTATGACTGCTTCATTCATATCAATCCAGAAGGCTACCGCCTGTAAGAATGGAACACGGTAGTTTCTGCCAGGTTTTGAAGCAGGGATGTTTTGTGTGATGTGAACGTCGGCTGGGACAATTTTCTCTGGGGTACCGGGACTCAGTGAAATTCGTAGCTTTAGTCTTAAACAGGATGGCCACGGTATGGCAGACTTCGGCATATATTCAGGACCAATGCGGCCGAGAAATTTGAAAAGAATATCACGCAGTTGTTATTTGGAAATGTAATCTTTTTCACCACTAGAGTAGTGATTGGCGAGAAATTTCAAAATGAGGTTTGCTGAAGACACTGCAATAAAGCCCCATCCACCACATTTCAGAAACATTGTTGCCCGTAAAGAAGAATTAACAATGTTTCTGCTCAGCTCTAAAGCGGGCCACTTTCACACTAATGGATACCTCTTCTCAACAGAAAGTATCAGTGTCGGCTGACTGCACTCCTAAAACTGGTTAACATCTGTGGTGAAAACATACACGCCCATTCAGAACAACGAAGAAAACATCAAAATAAATGATACACAGAAATTAATTAGACTTATATTCACTTTCAGCACAACAACAGAAATAGGCATCAGGTTTACTGACAAGATCAGTAAGCAATAAGGTAAATTTGTATACCGCAAAGGCTCACAAGGTCATTTTCTGTGTGAACTGGGAAACGGTCACGGAGTTTTCTCCAAGCTTTCCATCAAAACCTTTCGATTTAGTGAATTTTGGTTCAGCATCATTTGACATTCAGCCGTCACGGATTGCCTCCCCAGCAACTGATCATTTTTGTGAGACGACTCTGAACATTTTGATTGGTGCAGAACGCACATCTTTGAAAGTGACATCACGTATTGGATATTCGCCCACACTGATAAACAAGTCACTACCACTTCCAGTGAAATGAAAACAGATTACCCTCAGAAGTTGACATGTGAACGAAAGCAAGATGCAAGAGTAACATGGAAATGGAGTTCAGTGATATAGTTAGGAAGGGAAAGTGGTCAGAGTGAGGAGCGAACTGCTGACTCTGAAAATTAGAATCTCACGCTCTACCGACTGAGCTAGCTGGTTGGCCAATTAGCTGCTCATTTCATACTGAGAATGATTCACCTGCAACCTCAATTTGCAAGGAGACAGTTCATTTCTCCCAATCACAAATAACATCATTTAAACTTTCCAATTCACAGCTGTTATTTCTTCAGGACATTGCAATCTATTTTCGCGCATTTTCCAGGATTTCAAATTCTATATCACTATTTTAATATTTTTACCTTATCTATTACGCGGCCGATGTGATTTGCAGTCACTCTGACATGCAGTGAACCAATTGGGCAATAACTTCACTTAACCCAGTCTTTTCTGTTACAGACTATAGGGAATCCCATCTATCTGACGAGATACAACCTACACTATCAACATTTTGTTTGTTCTGCCTGCTCACAACTTTTAACAGTCCTCTTTTTCGAGACAGGAGTTTTATTTAAAAAAACGCTCCAAGAACAGGATTAAACCTCTGCAGCCGTTACCAAATTAAACAGAAAAAAATTGACCCTTTCAGAGCCACTCCTGAGCAAGGCGTTTCTGTAACTTGTGCAACAAGGCTGGGCTGGAAGCCACTGTTTGAAGCTGCAATTGACGTATTCTACAGGTATTGTAGAGTGGGACTACATCCTGCTGCGTGTCCCTGTCTCCCTGTGTGCGGATTCGGGGTGAAACATGGATAGGTCCTCGTGGGTGGAGTGTCGTTACATGGTCGGTCTCATTGCATGATCCGAAATATTACAGGTTGTGTCTGGGCTAGGACTACCAATATTTCAGACAAACGCGCTGCCCAATTGAGACACAAAAGCGAGAACCAGCATTGAACATGTAAATAGATATAAAGCAGGTTTGGTTGATGAGGTGGTTGCATGTGCTGGAAAATCTCTTCTGGATGTGAAGTGTGTGTACTTCAACGCGAGGAGCATCTGAAATAACATGGGTGAACTGGCAGCTTGGGTTGGTACTTGGGACTTCGATGTTGTGGCCATTACGGAGACATGGATAGAGCAGGAACAGGAATGGCTACTGCAGGTTCTGGAATTCAGCTGTTTCATTAAGAACAGAGAAGATGGTCAAAGAGGGGGAGCTGTGGCATTGTTGATCAGGGACAATATTACAGTTGTAGAAATGATGCTTCGGGACTCCCTACTGAGGTAGTATGGGCTGAGGTTAGAAACAGGAAAGGAGAAGTCACCATGCTGGGAATTTTCTATAGGCCTCCGAATAATCCCAGAGGTCATGGGGGACCTCACCTATCCAAATATTGACTGGGATCATTACAGTACGAGCAATATAGAAGGGTCAGTTTTTGTCCAGTGCGTGCAGGAGGGATTCCTGACACATTATGCAGACAGGCCTACAAGGGACGAAGGCACTTTAGATTTAGTACTGGGCAACGAGCCTGGCCAGGTGTTAGATTTGGAAGTAGGTGAGCACTTTGGAGACAACGATCACAATTTTGTCAGGGTTACTTTATTGATAGAAAGGTGTAGGTGTACTCCACCGAGCAAGAGTTACAGCTGGGGAAAGGGAAATTACGATGCAATTAGGAAAGATATAGGAAGCGTAGAATGGTGAAGGAAACTGCAGGGGATGCGCACATTAAAAATGTGGAACTTATTCAAGGAAAAGCTCCTTTGTTTCCTAGATAAGTATGTACCTGTCAGGCAGGGAGGAAGATATAGAACGCGTGAGCCGTAGTTTACTGAGAAAGTGGAATCCCTGGTCAAGAAGAAGAAGAAGGTTTGTATTAGGACAAAATGTGAAAACTCAGTTAGGGCGCTTGAGGGTTACAAGGAAGTCAGGAAAGAACTAAAGAGAGAGTCGGAAGAGCCAGGAGGAGACATGAGAAGTTGTGGGCGCATAGAATCAGGGTTAACCCTAACGCTTTCCATAGGTTTGTCAGGAATAAAAGGATGACGAGAGTTAAATTAGGGCCAATCAAGGATAATAGTGGGAAGTTGTCTGCGGAGTCAGAGGAGATAGCGGAATCACTAAGTAAATATTTTTCGACAGTGTTCACTATAGAAAATGAAAATGTTGGCTAGGAAGATACAGAGATACTTGCATCTAGACTGGAAGACATTGAGATTCACAAGGAAGAGGTATTAGAAATACTGCAGAGTGTGAAAATAGACAAGTCCCCTGGGCCGTATGGGTTCTATCCTAGGATCCTCTGGGAAACAAGGGAAGAGATCTTCAAATCAACATTGTCGACAGGAATAGTGCCTGAGAACCGGAGGATAGCAAATGTGGTTCCCTTGTTCAAAAAAGCTAGTAGAGACAACCCTGGTAATTACAGGCCAGTGACCAAACTGAAAGATGAGAGTAAACTGGTTGATGTGTTGTATATGGATTTCAGCAAGGCGTTCGATAAGGTTCCCCACAGTCGGCTATTATACAAACTCCGGAGGAATGGGATTGTGGATCTGTAATTGCCTTGCTGAAAGAAAACAGAGGGTTGTAGTTGATGGGGCATGTTCATCTTGGTCTCTAGTTACTAGCGGCGTTCCGCAAGGATCGATGTTGTGTTCACTGCTGTTCGTCATTTTTATAAATGACCTGGATGAGGGCTTAGAAGGGTGGGTTAGTAAATTTGCGGACGACACTAAGGTCGGAGGAGTTCTGGATAGTGACGAAGGATGTAGTATGTTGCAGGGGAATAGATAGGATGCAGAGCTGGGCTGAGATGTGGCAAATGAAGTTTAATGTGGACAAATGTGAAGTGATACACTTTGACCGGAGTAATCGGAATGAAAAGTATTGGGCGCATGTTAAGATTCTTGGGAGTGCAGATCAACAGAGAGATTTCAGTGTCCATGTACACAGATCCCTGAAAGTTGCCACCAGATTGACAGGGTTGTTAAGAAGGCAGAGTGTGTTTTGACCTTTATAAATAGAGTGATTGAGTTCTGGAACAAGGAGGCTATGCTGCAGATGTCCGAAGCTCTGGTACGGCCACACTTGGAGTATTGTGTACAGTTCTGGTCACCGCATTATAAGAAAGATTTGGAAGCTTTAGAAAGGGTGCAGAGAAGGTTTACCAGGATGTTGCCTGGGATGGAAGGAATGTCCTACGAGGAAAGGCTAAGGGCCTTGAGGCTGTTCTCATTAGAGAGAAGAAGGTTGAGAGGTGACTTAATAGAGACATACAAGATAATCAGAAGGTTAGATAGGATGGATAGGGAGAGCCTTTGTCCAAGTATGGGAATGGCCAACACGAGGGGACAAAACATTAAAGTGAGGGGAGATAGGTATAAGACAAATATCAGAGATAGTTTCTTTACTCATCGAGTAGTAAGGGCAAGGAATGCTTTGTCTGCAACGGTAGTAGATACACCAATTTTAATTGAATCTAAGTCGTCATTGGACAGGCATATGGACGTATATGGAATAGTGTAGGTAGGATGGTTTCAGATTAGTTTGGCAGGGCGGCGCAACATCAAGGGCCGAAATACCTATACTGCGCTGTAATGTTCTATGATCCATTGGGACGGTAGAGAGAGGTCAGGTGGTTGTTGTTACGGTGAAGGATTTTCACCTCTTGCGCTGGCAAGGGAAGACCCGCTTTCAGCCTTCTATTCTCCGAGGTGAACTGCCCCAACGTCCCAATCTACCTTCACAGCTGGCAGTGAACATACTCTGCTCCATTTACATTACCCTGTTCAGCGCTCTCGAAAATCACTTATTTTCCCACTTCTTGAAGTTTCACGAGCAGAATTGAGCAATAATGCCGCTAGTGGTGTCATTCGGAGTCGGATTGACGAAGTGATCCGGCCGAAATACGTTTTCACTTTTAAAACGTGCTTCGCTTTGTCGTGTTTGCTACAACATTAGCTCTTCCCATCCCGACTTCAGGCCGTCCGACATAATTTGCAGGAACTAGTTTTTGAGAAAATCCATTGATCATTTTTGTGTAAGTGGAGAAAGGACAGATGGGTCCGTCCTGAATTTGAACCACATATCTAAATCACTGAAAGCCCAAAAGGACAACAAAATGATATTCAAAGAGCAGTGCGATACAGACTGGTCGTGTTATACACTGTGCCAGCGGCTGACTACGTCCCTTGTTGAAATTCATTCCTCAACGCTCCTGAAATTTAGAGCAGCAAAGTGTTTCCATAGTATCTGCTTCCCATTCTGTCCAACTGCTCACCGACGTTGCTGTTTGTCCCGCATTAAGGAACCAGACTGTCTCCACTTGCGGACAATGAAACCATTTAGTTTCTACTTGCAAGCTGTGCTGGGAGAGGGCACAGCACGTTCGCTTTCCTGCCCAGTGTCAAGCACGGTGGGTGGAATCAGTTACACGGTAGTAAATGAGCAACTTTGATTATGGATTTTTCCGAATCTCTTTTTATCCGAGAAATAGAAAGAAGTAGAACTTTCGTGAAGGGAAAACATGGACACTGCAGGTTCTTCATTCAGGTAAATGAATATGAGTTCTCTTGCTTCCAGCTTGCTTGGTGTTCAGAGTTCGGCTTTATATATAAATCCTGCAGAAAGTCTCATGCAACACGGGCGTCTGTTTCTTTCCTTCGATCGGGCAAGCAGTTAACATCTGAGCCCAAATTTTCCCAAATGTAGCGAACTGAAGAGAAACGCTCCCTGAGTGACAGTCATCTGCAGAGTCCAACACTGCAGTGGGTGTTTAAAATGAGCTATTGTTTCTCCACCTGCCCCAAGACAGGGAACGGGATGGCATAATAACGTGGTGTCATTCCCACGCAGACTGAAGCCATAAGGCCATCCAGTCCACGACGACTCTCTGTCACGTGTACCTCTCTGAGTTGGTTCCTAAACGGTGCTACATGTCCAAACACTGAGAAAATGTATCTGCGTGGTAATGCTGTCTTCCAAATGTTGATGATCATGCCATTCATGTCGGAGCCATTCATGAATAACGCTTCTGATTACGCGTTGGGTTCGTGAAGCTTCGACTCCTAACTGGCTCGAAAACAATGTCGGCTTTTTTGCACTTACAAACCAATCGTCCTATTTCTTCTGAAGTCGAACTGACGTTGAATTTCCTGACCTGCAGGAACCTTCAAACAATGTCCGTGATAACATCAGAAACAATGTCCTGACATGATTACAGGAGGGGATCTCAAATTGTCCCACGCGCGCTTTATGGGCACCTTTCCATCTCTAATACTCACTCACCCAATCACTGCGATTGGTAGGAATGCAAGGAAACAACATGAACAGACTCGTCGCAGCTTCGAGAATCTTTCGAAACTCTTTCTGAAGTGGAATCAAAGAAGAAGGAAGGTTGGACTGTTCGATTGAGCAGGGATGATCGAGGCACCATCCGATTCTTTAACAGGATAGAACATTGTCTTTTTTTAATTCTTGGGCAGAAATCGATTGAAAATATTCCCGTCACAAATGTACGGGAGCTGGTGCAGGTTGCCTGATAGCCCTTAAAACACCTTCTAAGAGCTCTTGTCAGAAACAACCGCTTGATTGTAGATGAGATTAGATTACTTACAGTGTGGAAACAGGCCCTTCGGCCCAACAAGTCCACACCGACCGGCCGAAGCGCAACCCACCCATACCCCTACATTTACTCCTTACCTAACACTATGGGCAATTTTAGCATGGCCAATTCACCTGACCCGCACATCTTTGGACTGTGGGAGGAAACCGGAGCATCCGGAGGAAACACACGCAGAGAACGTGCAAACTCCACACAGTCAGTCGCCTGAGGCGGGAATTGAACCCAGGTCTCTGGCACTGTGAGGCAGCAGTGCTAACCACTGTGCCACCGTGCCACCCACAAATGGTATTTTTCCTCATACCATTTTTCATTCTTTGGCCTTGTCATCACAAATTCACTCATGAATGCCTCTGAAGGTTATGTGGGCTTCTGCTACTCCGACTCTGACAGGCAGTGGGCTCCAGCTTCAAACACCTGCTGGCTGATTAGGTTTTATTGCGTAAGTCTTCAACTCTATCTGCCTTTAAACTTAAATCTATGCTCCGCAGTGATCGATCAAGATCTTTTAGTCTACCCGATCCATATCCTTCATTATTTTGTATTTCAATCACGTCTTTTCAAAATCTCCTCCACTGTAAGAAACATAAAACCAATCTGTCCAATATTTCTCCACAAATGAAACGCTTCAATAAACCAATATCCTGTTAAATCTCTTCGGCACCGATCCAGTGCTATGATATCCCTGCTGTAATTTGATTTGCAGAACTGCACACAATACTCTGGCTCGACCAGAATGATCAAGTAAAATAAATGATGCAGAAAGCCATACAAACTCTCCTTTTCCAATAAATTCCCATTTGCTAAATACTGCGCTCTGTCCTTTTCCTGAGCATGATACTCCAATAATGTCTGGTCTATGTCAGTAAAACCTGCTGTATGAGGATTAATCTCACAGCCAAGCATCTTAATCAATGGACTGTTTGGAAGTTCCCGACGGTGGGATTTGGGCGCATTCCCCCAGCAACAGTGAACGCAACAACGCAGACTGAATGCTGTTAATGTGAGTTTTAGATTGTACAATGTCTCAGTGAAATTGGAGGGGTGATACAAATGTTGTTTACTGATCATGGAAGGGAGAGAAATCTCCGAGAAAGGTTTCGTTTGAATCCTATTGCATGAAACGCTGTGATGTGTGAAAACGCGTACTTCAAGGCAAAGAATCATCACCTCGAAGAGTATTTTCATGTAAAATATGACTGAGTAATACTCGCGTTTGCTACGCACAAATTACTTGGCATAAAATGGAAAGATGCCCATTGCTATGACTCAGATTGGAACAGAACTTGCAGAAGCCACAACCCAAAGGAAGACGCGAAAAGCAATGACGGTCGTATTAGAGGATGTTTCGGTTACATCCCCAAACGCACAACACAGTTGCCAAACAGTTACTGAGATGTGGTTGCTCAGAGAGGGCTGAATCTTGAATTTAGTGTTTGCTGAAGGCTGATATCGATGGATTTCAACAAAACATCAAAGGGTTAGGGGTACTGCAGGGTATTGTTGAAACGTATTCCCAATAACAATGTAGCTTCACATTGGCTATTTCTCCAATTTGCTCGCAAAAGCAACGAACCACTGCTGCTATATGTCATATAATTCCAGTTCACAAGCCCAGAATCCGAGAAGCTGGGTAGTTCAGCCCGGAAGACTCAATTAGAAATTAGGTTGGCGAAGTGCAGGACATGTGGCTCCAGTGATACAATAGATGTGCGCAAGATCCATCCAAGATGGTACAGATGGGTGCAAAATGTCGCGGCTGGATCCAACCTTACCTGGAGTAGCTTCTGTTGACATGAAGCAACGGGGAGTATTGGATATTAGGTTGGAAGCTCCAAACTCAACTGTACCAGTTACATTGACATGGAGAAGGGTGTATTGGACATCAGGCTGGGAGCTCCAAGCTCACCTAAAGCAGCTCCTATTGATACGGAGAAGGGTGCACTTGGACATCAGGCTGAGGGAAAGATTTTAATGTGAGGTGAAATAATTTCTGGCAGGACACATTTTTGTGGATTGAGGGAACATCTGCCTGAGGGAAATGTCTCGGTTATAAAGAATAATCCTGCAAAGGTTCAAATCTTTCAGGAGCTCAGTGGTTCTCACTGCAGTCTTAGAGTATGAGGATCTGGGATCGATTCTAGCCTCGGCTGACAGTCCGTATGGAGATTGCACTGTCTCATTCTGCTTGTATGGTTTTCCTCCTGGTTCTCTGGTTTCCTTCTCCAATCCATAAATTATCAGATGGTTTGGCCTTGCTGAATTGCCCAGAGGTTTAGGCGCATTAGTCAGAGGGACATGTGTCTGGTGATTTGCCCTTTGGAAGTTCGATGTGCACGTGTTGAGCCAAATGTCCTGTTTCCAAACTGTGAAGAATCTATTCGGTGTAAAGTGGAACGGAGACAATGTTTTCTCTCTTTGCTAAATTTCTGGTAGGGATTTTTAGCTTCTTTCATATTTTTCAGTTTCCTACGATTTCGTGCAGTTGGTTAAAGTAATTAACACAACAAAAATTAACGGAATTATCCAATGTTGTGATTCAGCTCGGGTTTTCGTCGCGATGTTGGGGAAAATGCAGGAAATGGAAATGAGTGATTTTCAGATTAGCAATGTTCCCACTCAATGGCTGAGCAGACAACGGAAGCTTCATGTGTAGCGACAAGTTATCTTTACAAATCTTGCCAATTCACATCGTGGGTGCTATTGTAGTGAAGCAGCAAAATTGGTTATCTTGACAGGTCGTTCAACTTGTGGACATGGCTGCTATTGCGCATGTCCATGTGAACATCACAACTCTGCGGCATGCAACGACAAAGCACCCACGAGGACAGTGATGCAATGGATATTGTGTCTGATTCCGGATTAGGAAATTGTAGGTATGATTCTGAAAAGGGGCGACAGCAAGACTGGCAAGTTTCAAACACACTTGCGACAAGTTGTTCTGAAGCTAGGAGTACGTTTGAATTCCTGATATGCAGGAGTGGGAATCTCTTCAGTAGATGACCCCGAAAACAACGCAGTCATTTTCCTCCCTCCATCATCGAAGTGCCATGTTGATGTGGGTGCATATTTAGACAGTGATGGATTTGCAAGTACACTGATTGCTGGAGAATTTACAAAGTAACATTTGTTTTAGAATAAACAAAACTCACTGAGTTGGTATGAGATAAAAACCCATTTTTCAATTCTGCAATTCACTTAAAGTATACCTCGAAACATATCAAACTCAAATCCTAATTGTATTGAGTTATATAGAAAATCTTTAAAGCAAATGACACAATCTGTCGCTTTGGGCATAAAAGCCTGGGGCAAAATTGAACAGTTAGGAAAAGAACTACCAAGAACAGCATAGAAATACATCGCTTGAAAAATGCCTCTTTTAAAAGGTACCTTTTCGACCAGTAACTGAAGACGCAGAAATTCCTAAAAAGAAGATAAGAAGACGCAGATTATCCAAATAGAAGCAGTAAAGCTGCCTGCTTTCGAGGTAAGAAGGTTGGTTTTGTAAATGTTAATTGGGACTTTCATCAGATGAGCAATATAGAAGTGAAGATAAAAGATAGGCTTCAGGAAGAATTTGTAAATCGTGGCTAATTAATTATTCTGTTACATTTTGAGAAATAAAGTTGTTAATTTTAATATTAAGTAGTTATTGGCTACTCGGATTGTTTCCGGATGACTGCAAGGGTTAAATCTATTCATTGTACCTGGTTTTAAATTAATCAGGAGTATTTACCCGTGCCGAAAGAGAAGAGGAAGATGAAATGGTCCGACAAGCAACTCGTGGGCACCTTACCTTTACCAAACCCAAATACCCAATTGCTGCGGCTTTTGGAAATATGAAGGAAACAAAAAAAAAGACCTGTCTTAGCTTTCAAAATCTTGAGAAACTCATTTGAAGCCGAAACAGAGGATAATCAAGGGTGAAATGTTCGGTTGAGGAGGGACTATCGAGGCACCTTCACGTCCTTGAATAACCTTGGAAATTGCCTATGATGTTCTTGGCAACATTAGTTGATTCGGGACATTGAAAGGACTCCTGTCACAGATACTCTACATTTTTTTTTGTCTGTGTCAGGAACAAAAAAGCCGTCATTGCCCGATGGGGAAATCGAAACTGGATGCCGAGCTGAAGACACGGAATCTTAAGTCTTAGACCACAAGTGATGAATGTTGGAGTGCGATGCCCGGGTTGGTCGACAGCCTTCAAGCTCCTTAAAACAATCCTTATCACATTTTCCATCACCTGGCCTGTATGCCTGAGCATCACAAATTCACATCTGAATACTTCTGAAGGTTATATGTGTTTCTGCCTTTGCGATCCATTCCAGTGATTTCCCAATTCAACCGCCCTCTGTTTAGTAATGTTTTTGTCTGTCTATTGCATGTCAGGAACAAAGAAGCCTGTGTTTTCGGAGCGGGAAAGGAACTCAGGCCACCGGGGATGACTGCTGGGATCCTTGCATCGTTCCTTACTGACACAGTTTTTGGCTTTTGTTATTCACTGGAGATTCCTGTCACTCTGTCGTCACTCTGCTGGACACACGTTCCTCATTCCTGAAGAAGCGCTTATGCCCGAAACGTCGATTCTCCTGTAGCTTGGATGTTACCTGACCTGCTGCGTTTTTCCAGCAACACATTTTCAACTCTGTCGTTTGTACCGACTGAACTCTCTCATCATATGAAATAGGTACATTTGTTACATCAGTTGCTTCCTGTCCTTCTAAATGATCTTCCACAATTTCTTGTGAAGACAAGCAGAAATGGGGTACTTCAAGAGAACTTTGAGTTTACAAGGCCAGTGTTCTAACCACTGAGCTTCAGAACCAGTGCATTACCATGTGAGAGAGATGAACTCATGCGTGATAAACTGCAAGGTAATACATGGATCAATAGCCTATGTGTCATAGACCAAGCAAATGTAACAAAACCAAGACAGTGTCGAAGGAATCGAACGAAAAAGGGGAGAATGCAATGATAATTTAGATAGTATACAAGAAGATATTCCCGGATAATCCGTTCTTTAGGACTCATTGCTTTCACTGCTACGGTCTATTAATAGTTAGCATTTATAATAATCAATAGCAAATACCCTCTGATCTTTCGAAGACGAATTATGCTGTGGATCCATCAGGATCACCTCCCTGCATGTGACAGTCCGACAACAGCAATATCGGCTGCTGTTGCCACGTGCACTCGTCTTAAAAAAAGAACAGATGGGATGGCAGAATAAGGGATGGTCAGTGGTCGTTTGTGACAGGTGAGCGTGGACCTCGTGGAGCCAAGCTCAGTGTGGATGCTGAAGACTGGTTATTCTGCTTACCCTGTTACACTGATCACACGGATCAATCACCCAAAGTGGCTCTACTTTGTTTCACGTCCTTTGTATATCTCACCTCGGTTTAACTTGGCAAAATTTAACGAAGTCAGATTTGCAGATTCATATTTTTACACAATTAATTTTAGAGGCAGAAAGAGACATTCATCCCAAGTCTGTTCCGCGATTTAGCGAACCCATATTGGTATTGATAATACTGAAATGCACATTCATGCATTTCTTCATAACCCTTCATAACTTTACTGAGTAAAAATGTGTCGCTCTCAGCCTTGAATACACGTTATGAGCCAGACCCTACAGCCCATGCTGTACAGAATTCCACGGAAAGTGAGGATGGTACAGTAATAGGGTGTCCATCTGCCAGATTAGAAAGAACAGGGAGTTCCACTCCAGTCGGTGGAGGAACGAAAGGACATGGGACAGACAATGCAACAGGTTTAGATAAGCAAGGGAAGATGTGGAAGTGCGTTCATAGTCACACTATTATTCGGCGCTTCTCACATTCCAGTCACTTAATCTGTAATAATTTACATCATTTCGCTCGCAACCAACCTGTTCCTCACGATTGCATAAACACTGCATCCTCCACACTTCACATCACACTTCACATCATACTTCACATGTGATGAACCGATATCTAGACTAAAAACATGAACTTTCTTTCTCTCCGTGTATGCTGGCTAACCCGTTGTGATTTCCAACATTTATTACTTTCAGTACGGATTGCAGCATCTGCAGGAATTTTCTCCTGAATTATTTCTCATCTCTGTCTGAAATGTGCAACCACCATTCTGATTTAAACACTCTAGTAGTAGGCTGCCCCAGAAGTGAACCAACTTTTCTGCATTCAAGAAGTTAAATCTTCAACAAACTTGGATGTTTCAATAAAAAGTTTGTTTTGTTTGTTGTAGTACTGTGTAGGTGCAGGGCAAGGCAATGGATACCAGCCTTTCCACCATTGGCGTTCATCTCTGTTGTGAAACTCTCACTGACTCCGGCAGAGCCTTCCCTTTACTGTCTTTAATTACAGGAATTCATGTTTATTTTTCAGATTTTGTACAGGAACAATTGATTCTCATTCGCTAACTCGGAATTAAAACCAGAACATAGCAGTGAGAGTGCTGATTCCTAACAACTGGAGTACCAGTGAAGGCTCGTGCAATGCTAGCAACTTCTTGACACTGTTATTGTCTTCTTGTTCAAATGCAAATTCATGACGAATCACTGAGTTTTATGAGTAATGGGACAATCTCTTTGGCACATTATATCAGTGCCAGTCATCTAAAATCACACCTCTGAACACAGATTTCAGCACTTGGCCTTGTATGTTCTAATGTTGTATTGCTCATCTAAATAGGTCTTCCTTGACTTGAGGGATTCCATGGGACGAACAGAATTCACTTAACCACTGACAGGAAACGTTGCTGTTTGTTGGAACATGAACGCTAAATTTTCCTCCTTGTAGATATTTCTGAAAATCAAACTCTTTCTCGGAGCATTTTTCCATTTTTCCTAATGATGCCATCAGTTTTGGATTAAATTCGCCAGGCAACTACGAATGACTCGCCTTTGCATTCCCTCTGCTCATCTGTCGTATACTGTCCCTCAAAGTAAACAACCAGCAGTAGTCTGTCTCTCATCAAAGTCCAGGAATAAAATGGTGACTTTATCGTTAAATGTGTGGCTCACTGTCAGAATTTGTGATATTATAGCCCTGGAGAACTCAAAGGACATTTTATTCCCTATTACACACATTATATAGGTCAATTATGCTCGTCGTCGATAAATAGAAAAAATCGTTGTATTTATAATACCAATAAATTGAGTTTCTACCATGGTGGGTCATAACCCAGCACAGTAATTCAATGATTAGCACCAAATAAAAATGAAATAAAGAGCCAATGCGGCAAATTGGAAGAAAAACTACTAGATGTGGTAAAGACACGGCAGGTCTGTAAGTATTTATAAAGAGAAATCAGCGTCAATGTTTCCGTTTCGCTGAACTATGGAAGCAAAATGTTGACTCAGAGTTTTCTTCACAGATGCAATCAGACCTGCTGAGTAATCGACGGAGTTCAGCTTCTCGTGCTGTGCTCTGCTACCTGTGAAAGCATTACATGGCGCTTTGGCTGATGTGATGCATCTAATGTGAATCTGAATCAATATCCATTTATTGCTCCGTTTCATTTCTGCTGTCCTTGACCAACTCTCTGTCAAGATCTTTCTTCCATTATCTCCGAGAATGCCTTCAACTGTCTTAGATATTTTATTATTCAATCTATTGACTCTCTAGATTAGTTTTTTGTTTACAGCTGAACGTAGTATCCATAATGTAAGTAGTTATTCACCAAGAAATGGAGAAGGGCCTGCGATTTGTGTCAAAATCAATAAAAATTAAATGACATCATTATGATTCTATAAAACAAATTTCCGCACCAATCAAATTATGAGATAATATGGAGTTTACAAAATATTGACTGGCCAAATATGTAGTTTTCAAAGCATATTTTACAGTGCAAATCTGAGGTTGAGACAGAGGGAAGGTTAGTGAACATGTGTCACCATTCATGGCCTTCATAGCCGAAGGATTAATGAACCAAATGTGTAACAGTTAAAATCGACAATTCTCAGGAAGTTAGAATTACATGTAACGCAGATAAATGAAAGGGCATCTGTAAAAAGAAATCAATACCTGAATATGCGAATCGCTGGCTGCGTTAGCAATTATTTACCTGGCTTCATTGTACTTGAGAGGGCTGGAAGCCCGAGGATATTACAGGTCTGGGTCGAGAGCAAATGACAAAGAGATTTGAATAGAAGGAAGTGAAGTTAAAATGCATCTGTCCGAATACGAGTTGGTGGGTGAACCGGAAGTGATTCGAATCCTGACAGAGGAGCAGGGTTTTGGATGATGTGTAAGTTTTGGATGAGTGAATAACCTGTGAGTGAATAACCTTCCCTTAAAACATTGTTGGATTTCTAGAGAACAGATAAAGCTGGTAAAAATGAGAATGTACATTGATTGAAACCTCATTCAGATGCAGGAAATGGAAGGAACAATGAAACATTAAACAGAACTCAAGTAAACTCATTAATAGAGGCAGCGAAAATCGGACAAGTGCCGAGAGGGAAGGTGGGAGGACGGCTCTCGGTTTATTAGAGGTTAGGTCCACGGAGAACAAAAGAATTCATGAGAGTTTCAGCAGCAGGTGAACAGAACATAGGTGGATTCGGGTTGTGTAACTTAGGTGGGCAGTCTTGGTGGCAATGGTGATATGTGGTTGAAAACTCATTTCCGGGTGAAGCATTTCAGCATGGTTATGACGCGTGTTTTTCACACTCAGATAGTTGTCAGGGAGAGCGATGGATACAACGTCGAGGCATTAGCATTTGTGTTGGAGGCTGAAGAAAGGCCACAATCTTGCCAGAGAGTCATAGTTTCATAGAGATGTACAGCATGGAAACAGACACTTCAATCCATCTGTCCACGCCGACCAGATATCCCAACCCAATGTAGTCCTACCTGCCAGCACCCGGCCCATAGCCCTCCAAACCTTTCCTTTTCAATTTACCGCGCAAATGTCTCGTAAATGTTGGAATTGTACCAGCCTCCACCACATCCTCTGGCATGTCACTCCATTCATGTACCACCCTCTGCATGATAAAGTTGCCCTTTAGATCTCTTTTATATTTTGCCCTCTCACCCTAAACCTGTGCCCTCGAGTTCTGGACTCCCCAATCCCAGGGAGAAGACTTTGTCGATTTATCCAATCCATGCCCCTCATAATTTTGTAAACCTTTGCAAGGTCATCCCTCAGCCTCCGACGCTCCAGGAAAAACTGCCCCAGCCTGTTCAGCCTCACCCCATACCTCAATCCTCCAACCCTGGCAACATCCTTATATATCTTTTCTGAACCCTATCAAATTGCACAACATCTTTCTGATAGGAAGGAGGCACTAATTGCACGCAATATTTCAACAGTAGCCTAAGCAATGTCCTGTACAGCCGCAACATAACCTCCCAACTCCTGCACTCAATACTATGTTCAATAAAGGAAAGTGTACCAAATGCCTTCTTCACTATCCTATCGACCTGCGATTCCACTTTCAAGGCGCTATGAACCTACATCCAAGGTAGCTTTGTTGAGGAGTTTTTTTACTCGACCAGGTGTGGACGTCTGACAAGTCAGGATGGTGTGCAAACTGGAGAGAAATCTGTAGACCACTAAGCGGCACGGTTGCTCAGTGGTTAATGCTGATGCCTCACAGCAGTCGAAGCCCAGATGTGATTTCAGCCTCGAGTGTCTGTCTGTGGGCAGTTTGCAGATTTTCTCCCTGTCTATGTGGCTTTTCTGCAGGTGCTCTGGTTTGCTTCCACAGTGCAGAAATGTGCAATCTGGTAAATTGTCCATAGTTTAATCTACATAAGTCAGATGCAAATGGGCCTTGGTGGGTTATTCTTTGGAGGGTGGGTCTGAAATTGTTGTGCTGAAGTGTGTGCTTCCACACTTTAGGGAATCTCACCTGACCGAATCAAACTAAAAGTGATGGTGTTCACATCAACCTGCTGCGCTGCTGTTTCTCGGTGGTGGGGAGGGAGTGCTTGGAAGCTTCTGACGACGCTCTGGTCAGGTTTTGGGTGTTTGTATTCCATCTCTTTCAGTCGCTACCTTCACATAGAAGACAGTCTTTAGAGACATTATCTCTCAGTCTCTTGTTCTTTTGTTTGACATTAATTTCACGGATATTAGAAGGGAAAGACTTACAAAACATGATATGATGTGGTTGTCAATTTTATCAAAAATGATACGTGATCAGACATTGAACATGGAAGTAAACATCCAATTTACAGTAGGAGAGAAACCGTATGCGTGTTGTGCGTTTGAGCAAACGTTTAGTCAATCATCAGAGCCACAAACCACAAATGCAGTTACTCTCGGGAGGAAACTGTGCAACTGAAGTGATTGTGGGGAAAGATTCATTTTCGCAAAGGGGCTGGAACCTCATTGATGGAGTCACAACTGACCAGTGTATGGGAATGGATCCACTCAGTCATCTCACATGCCGCATCAGCAGCTCGTTCACACTGACACAGACCATTCGAATACACAGAGTGTACGCTGAGAAGAGACCTTTCAAATGCTAAGATAGTGGGAAGTCCTTCAGATAGTCTGTGCAATAGAAGTCCCATCAACGTGTTCACACTGAGGAGAGATTTTCTCAAGGCTCTTACTATGGGAATCACGGTACTATTTATTGGGAACTGTTTTGTTATCAACGTGTTCACATTGCAAGTGTCTAGTCTGTGCGAAGTGCTATTCAAGTTCTCTGGAACTAATATCCCATTAACATGTTCACATGTTAAACTCAACGTGGCATGTCGGTGTAAGGATGTGTTCACAGAGTAAATGAAGAGACGGCAGTGCTTCATAAAATCTGGTAGGATTCTTTGAGGTTTCGAAGAGCAAGTGAAACAAAGCAGAGCCACTGGATGTAAGTTGTTTGTATTTCCAAAAGGCATTTCACAATGTGCATTTTGGGAAGGTGTTAAATAAGAATACATTGTGTTAGTGGCAAGGTAATGGCATGGACTGAGGAGTGGCTGACTGGCAGAAAACATGGAGTTGGGATAGCGGGGTTCTTTCAGGATGGCAGGCGGTCACTCGTGGAGTTAATCAGGTGTTTGTGTTGAAACCATATCTGTTGAAGTTATGCATGAATGATCTGGTTAAAGGAATAGAGGGCGTTATTATTCCGTTTTCAGATGAGACAATGATCCGGGGACGGTAATTCGTATTTAGAAGGGGGAAAGCTGCAGAATGACCTGGACAATCGCGGAGAGTGTATAAAGATTTGGCATGTGGAACACTCTATGAAACAGGGCGTGGTCAGACGTATTGGGCAGAAGAGTAGAGACATAGCATACTTTCTCAAAGGGAAAAGGCTTCCAAAATCGGAAATGCTGAAACATTTGTGAGATTTAGTTCAGTATTCTCTTAATGTTGATATGTAGGTAATTTGAGAGTTCATGTGAGATACTTCTGCTCAATCACGATAATCAAAAGAGATTCTACAAGGGCATTACAAGGAAAAGAATAATTAGCGCCTTTTGGTGGTGTAAATACTTATATTTGTGTCGAATCGCAGTAGATGAAAGAGATACAAAATGACTGTCTGACAGTTTTTACATTCGATTTTTGAGAACTCAAATAGATGTTTTAAACACAGTTCACAATTTTAAAGAGGAAAAGTTGGATTTATTTGAAAATAAACGTTTGGATATTTGTCTGGAATCAGACTTCGTGTATCCCAGGACTTCGTGGGAGGCTGTGAGCAAAATAATTTATCATCTATAACCACAGGTGAATTGCCAAATAGCTGAGGATTACCCAATGTTGTGCATTTATTTAAGAAAGGTTGCACATAGAAACCCGTGAACTACAGGACTGTGAGTCTAGCTTTGGTGGTGGGTAAGTTATCGGAAGTGATTCTAAAAGACAGGACTTTTTCGCATTCTGAGTTTAAAAAAATATATTCAGCATGGTTTTGGGTGAGGGAAATTGAGTCTCACAAACGTGATTGTATTTTTGAGAAAATAAATGAGAAGATTTATGAGGGCAGAGCCGTAAAATATTTTTCACTTGGACATTCGTAATTCCTTTAACAAGGTTCCACATGGTAGATTTATTCTTCCAGTTATGTCACATGTGAATCAGGGTGAGCTTTTCAGTTGGATATAAAATTGATCTGATAGCATGAGACAGACACGGAATGTGACGGTTGATTCTTTTTCAGAATGGAGGATTGTTCGCAACAGTCAATAACAGGGATCGGTGCTGGGTCCACTTCTGCTCGTCCGTTTTATATAAGTTATTTAAATAAAAATATGCCAAGCATGGGAAGTAATTTTGTAGATGCCAGCAAAATTGGTGGCAGAGTCGACTGTGAAGAAAGTTGTCTGAGATTGCAAAGATCAATATGTGACTCGACGAAGGATCAGCAGCCTGTGTTTAATTAGGATAAATGCGATGATCAATACTTAACCAATTAATAGTGTGCATTTGGATCATGTTGTCCAACAGAATACCAAAGGGTTCAGGCGCATAATTATTTGAAGTTTGCATGACATGTAGATCGGGTGGTAAAGGAGATGTTTATGATGCTCAGTCCGTTGAGAATAGGAGTTGGTACGTCATCTTGTGGTTGCACAGGGCGTTGGTGAGGCATTGCATGGAGTCGTATTCTTGAGGAAGAATATTATTAAGGTGGGGAAGGTGCAGTAATGAAGGTTTTTGTTGGGAATGGAGATTTTGTATTTAATGGAGCAGCTGGAAAGACTGGGACTCGTTTTCAGTGGGGTGTTCGAGACTGAGCGGTGACCTTAGACCAGTTTATAAAGTGTTAAATGGTATAGACAACGTAAATGGCAGATTCGTTTTACATTGGATGACGAATTTCAAAATTAGTGAATAAACTTTTAATGTGAGAGGAGTAAGATTAAAAAAAGGCTTGAGAAGGCTCGATAGATGTTTGTCATGCAGTTATGTTCCCCAATTTATTGTAACCTTTTCCTCCTTCTGCCATCGTGATTTACTCTATTCAGATTTTATCCCCTCGACTCAGAATCAACTCTGTCAATCCCGATCTGAATGATGAGTTCTATCATTGCATTTTTCAATCTCAACAAGAGCTCTCTGACAGCTAAATTGCCAACTATTCCCTTTTCATTACACAAATAAAGTTATCTAATTAAAGTTGCCAGAGCCCCACAGACAATGGGACAACTGCCTCACTTGTGAGACAGAGACGACTGATGGTGCTTTACCCTAAGAGTCACTGATCTTCAAGCAAGGGTCAAGCATAAAAAGCTGAGACTTTCAGGGCGACCTTTGCTGGTGCGGGGACTGAATGCGTGGTATTCGTGTTACTCTGATTCATAAATCAACCGTCCACACAATTGATCTAACCCACTTTCAAACAACATGCATTACTGGGGGGGAGGGGGTGTGGGGGATCAGGATGCTGAAACACTAGTCATGACAGATTTGGTGGGCTTCTTTCGTGGGGTAGCGTGGCCCAGCGGTCTGTGGCGCTGGATCTAAGCACCAGTCTCTATCGAGCTGTGAGTTTAAACCTCACTGCTGTCGATATCACAACTCCACTACTGTCCGCACTTGTATATGAAAGGGCTACGCGTGTTCTGGCGGTTTTAATTTGAGTATTTGCGACTGTTGATCTCTGGGTCTTTTCACAATGGGTGCTTTCATTTCCGTACTGGATCCCAGCTCTACATTCAACTTTCACTGTGGGCACTCTCATTCTTTCGTTGACACGTCCGTTTCTGAGGGGAAAGTCTCTTAAATTCGCTGCAAGTTGCCAAGACAAGTCGATCAGTGTAGGTAAATGTACGATGCATGATGTCCCTTTCAAAGGTGTAGGTTGCACTCCACCGTGCATTAAAATGGCCACTTGCTGTGGGGAATGTCAGTGATGGCTCCATTTAAAATGGTGCTGAAATGAAATTAACTGATTCAGAAGGTTCTGATGGAAAACATAGGGAACTTTCACTGAATGTTTCACAACTCACATGGAAAATGATCTTCTTGTGTGCCCATGCGGGTTGACGCAACAGACAGCTTATTCTTGGTAAATGGTATGGGAATGGGGTTGGGCAGTGCTGGGAGTATTCAGTGCTGGACGAAAGTGATCTGTGGGAGCGAGTCAGTCAAACATTCCAAGAGCAGGGAGAGCTGATTGGTCGAGGATAACTCTCCCATTTTCTGTTTCTGTAACAAACATAGCATTTGCCCTAAAATATCAGCATGTCTGTCAGCATCTTTTTTCATGTCCATCTCCCTCTGCCTTTCTGCCCTCTCCATTTCTATTGAATATCTCCTGACTTCCAACTTTATCCTTAGCTTCTCTTTTATTATTTACTCTATGGCCGTTTTGACAGTCTCAAGATTTGTTACAGACATATCCCATCTCAACATGTTGAGCAGCTCTGACGGGAGGTCCTCGAACTGAATAAATAACTCTGTTTCTGTCACCTTACGTACCTGATAGCTAGAGACCGGAAGGTAGAGGAGGCCACATAGGCCTTTCAGTCCAAGTAGTCTGTTGCACCAGGTAATGATGGCAGATGTGAGTCTCAACACCAATCTACAGCATTCTCCCTGCAATGCTCACTCTACCTCCTTTTAGAATCCAGTGTGGTTTCCAACGTGGGTCTGAACCCGGCCCCCTCCATATGTATTGGCAGCTTGTTGCAATGTCTCTGTGTGTGACCGAGTTTGGTATGATGCCAGCGTAGCAAACACGATCACTCGTGAGAAAAGCACTTACCGCTTTGGTTGTGGTGGGGGGGGGGGGGGGGGGGGGCGGGGGCAGTTAAATCGGGTCACTGGCCCCGCTGTGTTTCTGTGGGGGAGCGGTTATCACGTTCTCCTCTAAACTGAAGTATCCCTGTTTCCAATTGTCGAGCACAAAAGAATGATAGCTTTGATTCTGAACAAGGGTGGATCTTATTGCTTGCTGGTCTTGCAAGTAAACTTTCCATTGAATGTCCCAGCCCATTCCTCCGCTGTGGTGAAAGCGAATACAAGTCCAATTAATTGTTGTCTACGATTCTATTCGATATCTATTCTTCCTTGTTCTGAATACGCACGGAATTTTCCAGCATGGACGGTAAGTATTTTTAAGAGAGCAGTCGGCGAGCCCTGATTCTTTCTGTCGAGAAGAAGTATCAGCTTCTGCGAAAGTGGCCGTGTTCAGAGACGGGCAGAAACATTGCTGTTCCTTCCTTATGGGCGACAGGCTTCCAGATTGTTATGGATGGGGATTGATTGCAGTCTCTTCAGCAAACCTCGTTTTGAATTTAGTCGTCCAACACTACTTTAATGGCGAAAAGGAATACAATTCCAACTAATTGCTGCATGAACCTCTTTTTTCAAATTTGTCTGCAGCGGTCCTGAATATGCGCTGGTGTCTGCAGTACTTGTGGCTATCCTGTTTAAGTGGGAAGTTACATGCTTTCTGTCGACTCGGTGCTCCAGAGGATATTTTCCCAACCGAAATTCACATAAGACACGGAACACCCCCGGTTCAATACGAGGCAGCATCATTCTTGTTCCATTGTTACAGGTGGTAGCCTTTTGGATTGACGTGAACAGAGCATCAGTGTTTGATGTTCACATTAGCAAAACTGTGTTTGAATTTTCTCGTCCATATCTGTTGCCTTGGTGAAAGGAATGCAATTATTCCGGATTAATTACTGTGTGAAACTTTGTTATTTTGCCTTCTCCCGTGGAAAGAGTATTGGCGATGATGAAGGGCTTAAGCCAGATTCGTCAATTTTCCTGCTGCTCCGACTTGCTGTGCTTTTCCAGCACTACTTTCTCTTCTAAGTTTCTGTTCTCCTTCTTCCTAAATATAAGTCGAATTATACACCTCCGATGGTTGTGCTGTGTAAGGCCAATTAACGGGCATTGATCCTTTCTGTACCAGTCATACCGCATTTGCTTTACATGCGAAGGTGGCCTAGATCAGTGTGAAGGGGAACTCTCAATTGCTGATGTCACAGCAAACACTGGATACCGATGTATGGTCTCTGTCAACTGAATTCAAATCTAGAGTAAGAAATGCCTGATTTGGACGCTGTCTGCCGTTTCTCAACCTTTGTGAACCAAAACCTGAAATCCTTAATCAGGATTTGCACAAATTCACGTTTTCGAGTTTTTCAACACAGGGCACATTTGCCGTTTTATTCGGTCAGCGACAGGAATGAAAAGATCTACTTCCTCTGATGAACTGTTTGACTCACACTCTTATATCTTCGCTCTGAAATCTAAGCCATGTTGGAACAGAAAATGAGGAAATACTAGACTTCTTTACAAATGACTTCGTATCAATTTTATTTCCTTCATGTCAGCAACGTCCAAACAGGGAGGAATAGGAATAGGCACATGCAGCTCCGGTGAAACACATCAACAAGAGGAGTTAAACGACTCAGGGGAGAGAGAGAGAGAGAGAGAGAGAGCAAAGAACGAAAAAAATCACGTTTTTTTCACCTCGAACAAAGAAAAATATAAATACAAAGCAGGAATCAGCAACAGCCCTTCGCTGGAAGGCCCAATGAAGATGTTACCTCGTAGGTTGAAGAGACGTCAGGAAATGAGCATTCCAGCTCAGTGAGCAAACCTACATCCAGATAAATAGGCGAGTGGGTGTGTGAGGCTGTAGTGAGTGGTGCATCCCGAAGATCCTGCTTGAAATGGGGATGGAAAAGACCACCAGTGATGTGATCGATGAGGGCCAGGTCCTTCTCTGACGGTACAGAGATGCGTGAAATGCTGAGACTGGAATCTCCAACCTCACGCGGAGCACCTTGAATTGCTGTAGAGCAGGGAGAATTGTGACATTAGGCTGGAGGATTGAACCGCACCTGGACCAGCTTTTTGACATGGAGCAGCAGGAATTATTGGAATATCAGGCCGGGAGCTCCAACCTCACTTGCTACAATTTTTATTGATATTGAGAAGGAAGCACTGGGACGTCAGGCTGTAAGCTCCAACCTCACCAAGTGCAGTTCTTATTGGCATGGAGAAGGGAACATTTGGACATCATGTTTGGATATTCAAACACACCTGAAGCAATTTCTATTGACATGAAGCAGGAAGCATTGGGACATCTGGCTGAGGGAAAGGATGCTCATCTATTTTAATCTGAAGTGAAATAGTTTTTAGCAGGACACATATTTGAGGACTGAGGAGATATGCTTCCAAAGGTAAATGTCTCAGTATTAAAGATAAATCCTGCAAAAGTTTTACTCGTGGAGGAGTTCAGTGGTTATCTCTGCACTCTCAAAGCGCCATTGATCGGGTTCGATTCCAGCACTGGGCGACTGTCTCTGTGGAGTTTGAACATGCTCCTTGAATATTTGCGGGTTTCCTCCGGGTTCTCTGGTTTCCTCTCATAATATAAAATGGTCAGTTGCAATGACCATGTTAAATTGCCGATACTGTTAGGTGCATTACTCAGAGGGGAGTGAATCTTCTGGGTTCCTCTTTGAACAGTCAGTGCGCACTTGATTGTCCAAATGGCCAGTTTCCAGTTTGTAGGGAACCAAATCTGTGCAGAGAGAAACAGGGGCATTTTTACGCTCTGTGACCTTTCTCATATGGCTGACTCTGCACTGAGTTAAATTTACAGAAGCGAGTTTTAGCTTGTTTCATATTATTGAATTTCCTGCGAAGTCGCACAGATCGTTAAAGTAATCTAAAGCGACGAAAATTAACGGGAACATCCATTGTGATTACACTCGACTTTGCCTCGATTTATGGACGAAAAACAGGAAACTAGAGTTGAAATTTATCAGATTAACAGTGATCACATTGAATGCTAGCGCAGATATCTGGTGAATGTCAGCTTCATGGGGGCAGACATATTTCCTTTGCGTCTGTTGCTTCAAAAAGTGGGGGCCATTGATGTGAAGCAGTGACGGTGATTATCTTTGCTGGTTATTCAACTTGTGAACATTAACGTTGTTGTTCATATTCGTGTTGACAACACTGCTTTGCAGCCTGGATACATGCCGTAATGTCCTAGCCAGTGGCACAATGGGTAATGCAACTGTCTACGGGTCAGGAGTTTGTAGGTTGGAATCCTGTTTGGCTCGACAGCAAGGCCATTCGGCTTTACCAAACTGATAACGAGTTGCTGTGAGGCTAAGATGTGGATTTAATTCCTGATATGCAAGTGCAAGAATCCCTTCCACAAATCCGCTGAGTATACCATGGTCACCACAGAAGTGGAATCTGAAATAGTTTGTTCTTACTACTTTGTATTTACCAAACCCAGCTGCTCAATTGCTGCAACTCCAGGGAATGGCAAGGAAACGAAACAAATACCCAATCTCAAGTTTCAAAATTGCTCGTATGAAGAAGCACAGCTATTGAAGTGTTTCGACAGACTGGAGTTAGTTTCCTGAGAACAGGGGAGATTGACAGGAGAAATAATTGATATGTAGAAAATAATATGGGGTATGGATTGGGCACATTGAGCGAAACGTTTTCCTATGATGGAGGTGTCAATCACCAGTGAACCGGAGATTTAAGGTAAGATGCAAGAACGTTTGAGTAGATGAATATAAAACTTAATCAGACAGCGAGTGTTTGGAATCTGGAACTCACTATCTCCAAGCGTCAGAGCGGCAGAAACCCTAATAACCTTCTGAGGTGTTCACTTGTGAATTTGTAATGCTGATGGCACACAAGGTCAAAGGATGGAAAATGGGATGAGGAGAGTCAACTAGTTATTTTTAACAAGGTTACGAACAAGGAGCTGGGAGCTTGGCTAGCTCTAACCTCCTCCGTAGTGTGATATTTACTATCCTCACCTGTCACGTGGGTGTCCAGAGTTCATTTCCTTGCTGCAGCGGCCCGGACTATTTTGGGGTTTCAAGGTTTGTGTAAAGATTTGTAATTCTAGTGCAGGGTACGGTTGTGGGTAAATTTGGCGGTTTTGGGAAGTTGGTTTGCTGCCGTTTCCTACCATTTCTCGGAGACATCTTCAGGGGTGCTGAGACTCCTGTGAAGCGTGACTGTCCTGTGGCATTTGGAATTGATTTGAGTTCATTTGCACTGCTTTCGTTTGTTGGTTCTGTTATTTCGTTGCAGGTCCCAGTATTTTGGGTTTTGCTCAACGTGCTTGTTGATGGAGTTCATGGATGAGTGTTGTCCTTCTAGAAATTCTCTGGCCGTCCTCTATTTGGCTTCTCCTATTATTTATGTGTTGACCCAGTCCAACTTGTTTTTCCAGTCGACTGTGTGTATTGCGACGAGGAGCAGATCGCCTTTGTTTTCACTGGCTGCTCCAGAAATGCTTTGCCAACAATAGATATTCCCACAGAATCCTTACAGAGAACCAACGTTCGGAGGACATGTTATGACCCGATATACTAAGCACTCTACCTTATATATGAAGAGAATATCTCAGAACTGACAGCCATACTCCTCTCGCCATTCGGATTTATGAGAGAACATAACTCGAAAGCCAGGTTCAGCCAACAACTCACCAGAACAAATGACCAATACCCAGCATGTGCTGGATACATGTGGACAAACAATACTCCACGCAACGAGTGCAGAAAACATTGTAAAGGACCAAGAGGAAGGCAAATCGAGACCCACATTCATGAAGAACAACTAACACCAAACACCACCGCGAGGTGTCCTCAGTAGGTGTTCTCAGGGCACTCAGACTCTCTGATTCCGTCCCTGGGAACTCGGATTATACGGCAGTCTGTCGCAGTGGAGACTTTGTTGCTGGAAAAGGACAGCATGTAAGGCAGCATCCAAGAAGCAGGAGAATCGACGTTTTGGGTATGAATACTTCATCAGGCTTATACCCAAAACGTCGACTTTCCTGCTCTTCGGATGCTGCTTGACCAGCTATTCTTTCCAGTACCACACTCTCGACTCTGATCTCCAGCACATGTCGTCCTCACTTTCACTTCCGTCTGCAGCAGTGGTTAGTTCTTTCTTCGAGGGAACTGTTGATGTCACCAGTGTAACATTTGATTGCAGATTGAGAAACACAACCAGGTCCCTCGCAGAAAAGAGCATATCTGTTGTGTTTCCGGTGCTATGCATAGCACGGCCTCTGGCAGTGTACTTATATGAAGTTTCCTAGCATTTCGATATGTGCTTCTGTGATCGTACATTTGTCAGTACTCTGAGATGTGGCTGCAGTCATCTGCGTTTGTAACCCAGTATCGATTGCTGCTGTTTTGCGTTGCTCTTCATGTGTGCATGAGTAACACAGTGATGGATCAATTGATATTGTAAAAAGCCAGACAGTTGTGGGAAACGTCGAGGATTTAATGACATTTGTACAATGTTTAGACGTTACCTAGATGCAGGAGTTAAGTTCATTGAATTCTTTCGTGGAGTGACGAGAAACAGTGAGGGAAATAAGTCACCAGAGCGTGTAGTTTACAAGTTCATTCACAGGAACCACAATGCGAAATAAAACGTCCAAAAATTGAAGAAGACAGATAAAGGATGGTAGTAATCATGGATCTCCTTACTTCCACTCCCCAGCTCCCACAATTCCAACTCCCGACTCCATTGTAAACAAATTTTACACAACCATACACATCAACTTTGGCCAATAGAACGGCACAAGTCTTTTCTTGTCTTCGTTTTATCGTTTCGATTTATAGTTTTTTTTCGGGAAAACATCATTCATTGCAACCTTTCGCAAACGAGGTCATACGGTTTTGTCCGAAAAAAAATTACACAAAACTTTGTTTGCGTCAAGCCCAAGAACTCCTAGATTCCTCTGTGCTTCAAGTTTTTTTTCTATTTTCCTCTATCTTAATAGTGCTCTGCCTTTTGACTCTTCCAACCTGACTCTCCCAACATGAAACTTCATCTGCAAAGTGTTTCCCCTACTCACTCAAACTATTTATACGCCTTTGCAGATTCCCACGTCCTCATCACAACGTGCTCTCCCATTATTGTCTATCGTCAGCAAACTTGGACACATTTCACAATGCCACTTGCTCCATTCTATTAACAGAGAGATAAGTAATTGAAGCCGTAAATATACCCAATATTAACAGACCTCTCTGTTGAAAGTAAGTTCACGTATTTGCTCTCCTGAGAATGTGACAACAGCCTCGTCATCTGTGTCTTAATTGGGTAAACGCTTCTCCTTTTTTAGGACCTCCAGTCCTATACTATCCCGGATAGCAATCAGAGCAGAACAAACGCTAAATGTAAGGCCTAATCTCACTGGCGTCTCCAGTGTCAGTTCTAAGTATTTGTAGCAGCTTCTTTTTAACTTCTGGTTGAACAAACTGCCCGGATTGGCACATTAGATTTGAAAACGAGACATCTGCTTCAAATTTTCTTCAGTGCCTGGGACACAGATAGTGATATTAAGGCGCTTTAAAATACTATGACATCTTCATTTCTCGATGCATTACATTATTACTCATCTCTCTAGTCATAAAAATGCATCTTCCCAAGCACTCTATCTCTCTTCAATACGTGTCGTTCAATTCAATTTCCTATCAGCCTCCTCTATTCTAATCACTTACAGGGGGACCCCGAATTTTGGAGTCATTGCGCAGACAGAACAAACCGAATAGTGTACTCACGTTTTCTCTTGGAAGCAGCAATTTAAATATTAAGCAGCATCTGAGGGTAATAGTTGTGGCTGAGTGGGTAAGGCGATGTATTAGATATCTATTAGGGGTTCCCCGCACAGGTTTCAATCACAACTACGATTCATTCGCTGTTGATTTTAAATGACATTCCGGTGGATACGTATTCCCTCAAACTACAGGAAACACGTCTCAATAACCCGACATTTTGTCAGGTCTGCTCATTTGTTAACATGCAGGAAACTTGGGTTGTGAACCGGAAACGGACCTGACTCAAAACGTTCACTCTGTTCCTCCAATCACAGATAATGCCAGACCTGTGTAGTTTATTTAGAATTCGCAAAGTTTATTCGACACAAATGCTGTTTTCAATTAAATGCCCTCAATCCCAGTCTTCTGGGGAGTTGAACTGGTCAGAGGCAAATGTTCCTCCTGATCATCAACTCTCCCATCCCCATTGTTCCCTCCAACATCGTTTCAAACTTCCTCAAGATATCTCCCATTAATTTTATTTGCTTCAAAGAGACCGCTCGCAGAGACGGGAATTTCTCCACAAAAGACGATTTCCTCATCTCTTGACCTGGTGCAAAACAGGGGATTGTGAAAAAGATGCTGGGAAAACGTTGCGAAGTGGAATGTGGAAAAATCATCAAGAGGCAAACAGAAATTCCATTCTCCAGCTTTGTGAATCTTTAGACATTCCTTGGGTAGGGGATTCAGAGGGGAATGAAGGGTGAATTGTCCGACTGAGCAGAGACAGTCCCGACACCTTCCCATGCTTTAAGAGACCGATACATTGACTCTGATATTTTCTGGATAAGAACTAATCTGAAACATTGAATGAACTCCCGTGTTTACACGTCAGAAATTCAAAAGTCATCTCAGCTCCGAGACAATGAGAAAACATGGGAACAGAAAAGTCACTGAAACTTTCGAAGGAAGACGGTCCCAGTTGTAGGACAGCTGGTTCCCAGTGACATGGAGGTAACTTCAGAGTGTGGGATCAGACTGTTCTCTCGTTTCCAAAATTAATGTTCCAGACTTTAGAATGGAAAAGCAAGACCGATAGATGGCAATTGTTATTCTGCGAAGGCCATGCAAAAGCTTGGATCCACTAACTGCCTGCTTTATGCGATGCTACAAGAAGCTTATTCCCCAGTCTTTGGGGTGCCATGGGTTAGCGCGTTCGGCAGTTCACCGAGAGGGTGTTGGGTTGCACCCACTCATGGATGGAATGGTCGCTGTACTTACTCCATCAGTTTCCTTTGCTGCATAGTTTTGTGTTTTTAATGTGGTCAGGGATATGTTCCCCAAACGGACACCGTACCCAGTGAGGAACCATAAAAGCGTTTCTGTTTTGTTTTTGTGGCTACCAAGGGGCTGTGGATGCCCTGAATCAGATACAAAAGCAGAAACCGCTGCAGAAACTCAGCCGGTTTGCAGTAACTGTGGGAGAAAACAGAGGTCTAACAAACCTCTGAAGAAGTTCTGAATCGTTGTCTCAGTTTCTCATTCCGTAGATGCTGACAGACGTGTTTGGTTTCTCTGATATATCTGCTTTTGATTTTAACTTAATATTCATTCCAACTATCGGGATGGATCACACAGACCATAGATTTCCCGACATTTAACACTGTCGAAGCCGTACTAATTGAATGGAAACAAACCTAACAATGGTTCACTGTCCCTCAGCTCCACAGAGAGAACTGGCAAACCAGTTCAGTCGTGTGCTTCTGTAGTTGCTGCCAAGTGGGTAAGGTGATGAGTTTTAATACAATACGGTTTTCTCGTGCAGTTTCACATCTTGCTGACTGTAATTGAGAGCCGCGACTAAACTGCAAGAGAGTTTGATCTTTGCATTCATGTTTGAGATTCGAAACACTGAATCAGTAAAAACGCACATAACCCAGATTAGGAATGTTGGGAATCTGGAACCATCGCTTTTCAAGGTTGAACAAGCAGAATCTTTCAGAAGAAGTGAGGCCCATTCAATTGCACACTTCCATGACTGACTTCATTTGCACCTCTGCGCCAAGTGCTACAAAACGAGATAAGAACAGTGAAGGGATTACGTGGAACTGACGCTGCCCTGGTGGGTCAAAGCACGTATTCTGTATGAGTGATCGTCATGACCATTTGTGGGGACCTCAGTTTGCGAAGAAACAGGAACTTGTTTGCAAAATATCCCGGAGCGTTGAAGGGTTTGAACAACTCTCTCCTGATCTGTCTGTCAGTCAAGGCATCCATTGGGAAATTTCCATTGGTAATAACTGGTATGGTGCACATTCCTGGAATCAGTCCACAGGAAAATCAAGAAAATAACATCGTTGTGTCACATTTTCCAGCAGTGTGCATGCCCTTGTGTCTTGCGGTTCCTGGTTCTGCTTTCGAGATAATGATTGCCTGCATTATCTGTCTCTGTTTGTATCAATCAGCTCATTGAGCACGGAGTTGGATGTTCAGAGGAAGTTGGAAGTTGGCAGGGACAAAAACAGGAAGAGACGAGACTTTAAAGTGCTTCGAATTTGCGTGTGTCGGTTGTTTTTAGTGGTAAATATCTGCTGAACGGTATCCTGTCAGATCCCTGGAGTCGCAGGGACTGTTTGCGTGGAATTTGGAAATTTAAACTTACACATGAGCAGTGCTTTGGACTATTTCAACTCAGTTTCCATTTCATACTCCAGCTCACAGCAACGGTTCACATTTTCTGTGGAATTGGCTAGTGGTGCACGTGAAGCTTTCTTTTCTAGAGAAACTTGCAGACATGAAACACATAACGCTGAGGCTTCAGTCTCTGTCGGGAATGTGCTGGTGTGTCTGCCTGTGCGAGTGAACAGGAGAATAAGTTCCTCAACGGGGTTACAACGCAGTATGACCATGTCAATTTTCAGTCCTATTGTTGTGTCATTTACGATCACAGAAAGAATATCATTGACATTTGCCCTGGAAACATCAAAACACGTCCGCTTATGGGCCAAATGCTACAAACAGGGACGAGAATACATGGACGTCTGATGACTTGCGCTGCACGGTGAACGAATTGTCCTTTTCTCCCACGCTTTTTAATTTCGAAGATAGAGAGAAACTGATCTGACGAGAAACCCTTTTTAAAAATCTGACATGACCTTTTGTACTGTCCACTCTACTCTCAACCCGAATGTCATCTGAAAACTCACTGACCATGTTTTCTGAATTTTCATCTAAATCATTTGTTTGAATGTAAAACGGAAGTGGGCTCAGTATTTATCCCTGTGGAACGCAGCTGGTCAAAGTCTTCCAGTCTGAGAACGACCCTCCGCCACTGTTCCCATCCAACTACCATTAAATTAATTTTATAACTTATCGGAAAGCTCACCTTGAATTCGCTGTGATCTAACTTTAAAAATTAATCGACCATGTGGAACCTTTTAAAAGGATTTATTAAAGTCCAAATGAACAATGCCGACAACTCAGTCCTCATCAATATTATTGGTTACGTCCTCAAAACAACCAACCATGTTTGTGAGACACAAATTACATCGCACAAAACCATACGGATTATCCCTATTCATTACTCGTCTCTTAAAATGCTTATAAATTCTATCATTCAGAATTGCTACCAACAACTTTTCCACGACCTTAGCCAGACTCACAGGTCGATGGTTTTCAGTTTTCTCCATTCATCCCTTCCTCAACAAAACCGCCCCCAAATTATTCGGCACATCACTTGCAGTAATCGATGATGCAAATATTTCTAACAAGGGCCCAACAGTTTATTTTTCTGGATTTCCCACAAAGCCCTGGTTGCACGAGATCAGATCCCAGAAAAATATCCAACATTATATTTTCCAAGTCCTCCAGATCTTCCTCTTTTCAATGTGAACTACTTTTAAAACATCAATGTTTGTAGCCGCCATTTTGCTCTCCATGGTATAAACTAATGCGAAATCAACTTTTAATATCTCTCTCATCTGCTGACGTCCAAGACAAATGTGAGATCTCACATCTTTCAGGGATCCTATTTGGTCTCCAGCTCTGAATGTAATTATAAAATCTCTTTTGATCGTCCTTAACTTTGTGCGCTAAAGCGATCTAATAGCTCACATTGCCTTCATGATTTCCTTTGAAGAACGCTCCTCCACGCCTTATATTGTTCAAGAGATTAACTTGAGACCGCATGTTTCCATGGATACTGTGATGTTTTAAAAAAAATAAGTTCTGAGACGACAAGTCCTTCATCCCTGAGATCAACGTTGTTCTAATAGAATCCTGGCAATGTGGAAACAGGCAATTCAGCCCAAGAAGAAGACATGAACCATGCGAAGATCATTTTACTCAAACTCACACCTCTACCCGATTCCTGTAACTCTGCATTTCCCATGGCCAAATGACGTCATATCTTTCCTATGTTGAGGAAACCCAGGCAGACACGGAAAGAATGTGCAAGTGCAGACAGTCGCCCGAAGATGAAATTGAACCAGTGTCGCTGAGGCTGGAAGACAGCAGTGCTCACCACTGAGTCAACCACTGTAAACCTCCTATCCACCACTCATAATATATCTTCCCTTAGACATGGGTCCAAAAGTTAATCCCGATTAGCCAAATACATCTGACGAGAGCCTCTTATCGTGTCTGTTGCAAACCTCTGTGGTTGGTTTTTAACTCGCGTGAATGAATGCTGACATTGCATTTACCCTGAAAACAGCCAACAGAACCTGCATGTTAAACATAAAAGAAACCTCAACTAGATCTCTCAAGTGCCTTTAAACTATAGATCTCTGAAGCCTTTCCCCGTCACAAAATGGTCGAGGCCTCTAATCATTCCATCACTTTATGACCTCACTCTTTTTCACATAGTGTTCTATCTGTAACATTTTTTATCCGAGCACTCAGCCCGTCCACGTCATTCTGCAGCCTGTCCGCCTCCTCAATACGATCTGTCCTTTCACCTGTCCTTGCGTATTCTGCAAATGGACCAACAATTCTGGAAAACATCCCCTTCACCGAACTGTCTGCCTTCCGCCTGTGAACCAAAACTCAAGCCATGCCCGTAGTTTGCCCCTAATACCAGAGACTCTTATTTCGCAGCTTCCGATACTGTACCTTTACAAATGCCTGCTGGAAATTCAAGCTGATCACATTCACAGAATAGACGTTTTCTCACTTGCTCATTATCGCCTCATAAAATTCTAATACATTTATCCTTGAGAACCTATTCTGATGATTCAAGTACTACGTAAACCAATCCTTACATTGACCTCTCATGCGTTATTAAATCCAAAATTGATGTGTTTGACATTTATCTAAAATACTAAAACTTTGCTTTCAGTCCTGAATATCATGAACAACACAGTCCATTCGCAGTTGAGATATGTGAACTTGCGCTATCTCAGCAGGCTCGATGAGAGAGTGAATTCCTTCCCCCAGTGGATCTCTCTGCTCTCTCAGCAGGGTCGATGAGTGGGCTAACGGATTTTCTCAAATGAAGCAGGTAAATATGTTCTGCCCAGTGCAAACTCGCTGGTGTACTGAGAGTTGAGATAATCGCCTGAACGTAGTCCCACAATGAAAACCGTTGAAATGTCTCTCATCTTGTGAAAATATCGATGGAAGTTCAGTTCTGCAGAGACTGGGAGCACATTCCACACATGAGATATTTGATAGGTCTCTCCTCAATTTGAAGACGTTCATGATAAAACGATCCCAAGGATCTTGTATAGTGATTTCCACAGTCTGAGCATTGAAAAGATCTCTTCTTTGTGAACACGTTGATGTCATGTCAGCCCCAGGAACATTTGCAGCACTTCCCACTCTGGGCGTTGAAAAGACCTCTTAATAATGTTGATGGGACTTCATGTCGCTCGGACATTTGCAGCACGTTCTACAGTTGTGGAATTGAAGATGTCTGTCCTCCGGGTGAGCACGTGGATCGGACGTCAGGTCCCCAGAAGTTTTGAAGGGCTTTCATTCGTGTGAGCACATTTCCCATGCATTAACTGCACAGAGGTCTGATAATATTTTCCAAAGTCTGGACAGATAAAGGGTTTGTCAGTAGTATGAGCATTGTGTTGGATAATCCAATCTACGGACGTTTTAAAGCATTTTATGCAATCCAGACATTGAGATGATTTCTCCTCATTGTGATCGAGCAGGGGTCGCAGCAGGTCAGAGAATGAGTGTATGTTTCACACACAAAGAGCTTGTACCTGATATAATTGCTTTCATGGGGTTCAAGCTCAGATGGAGAAATGAATCCTCACATGTCTCTCGTCTCACCTAAATATGACTGCATTTGTAGTTAGTGAGCTCTGATAATAGCAGAAGCTTTGTCCACACACACAAGTGAACGATTCTCTCCCACTGTAACCGGAGCCTTTTCATTCCATGTTCTATCTCTGATCAAGTTCTATTTGGATTAAAATGCGCGATTTGATCAGATCATGGTGGAGTAATAGTTTTTTTCTTTAAATATTCCCCTTCTAATATGTTCCGAAATTGGTTTTGTATATTTTTAAAAATCAAAAGAATGAGAAAGTGTCTCTCACAGACTCTGGATTGTGCATGAAGATAGGGATTGAAGTTAAGGGGTTTAGACATCAACAATTTGAATGGAATTCTGCCAGAATCGTTCATAAACACACCCTTCACGACTGAGAAGGAGCAGGTCCACAGGTGGATGTGAACACCATCAACTCCCTGTTCACTCGAGCTCAAACACTGTCCGGAGTTGTCTGACATCCTGTCCGTTGGAGCAGACATTTCCTCCAAATGAATCATGGAAAGTGAGGCCTCTGTCTTCAATCCCCAGCACAAATCCACTGCCTCGCCACTGAGTAGAGAGTGTGGTCTTGGTAAAGCACAGCAGGACAGCCAGCATCCGAGGAGCAGGGGAATCGACGTTTTAAGCAAGAACCCACCATTTTAAATGAGGCTTGTGATCCAGGCGGTAGAGAGACAAATAGGAGGACAAATAGCTAAGAGTGTGATAGGTGGGTTGAAGTGGTGATAATGGTGATAGGTCGGAGAGCAGGGTGGAGCGGATCGGCGAGAAGGAAGCTGGACTGATAGGAAAGATCATGAGATCGGTGTAAACTTGGAACATAAGAACTAGGATGAGATGGGAGGAGGGAAATGAGAAATATATTGAAGTCCACATTGGTGCCGTGTGGTTGGAGGGTCCCTGTGTGAAAGATGAGGCCTTCTTCATCCTGGCGTCGGGTGGTAAAGGTGGAGCGATGGTGGATGCCCAGGACCTGCATGTACCTGTCTGAGTGGGAGGGAGAGTTGAAGTGTTCGGCCACAGGGCAGATATGTCATTTGGTGTGTGTGCCCCGGAGATGTTCTCTGAAGCGCTCTGCAATTAGGCACTCTGTCTCCCAAATGTAGGGGAGATTGCATTGGGAGCAATGGTTCGAGTAAATGTCATGTGTGTAAATGCAGGAAAAACTCTGATGGTTGTGGAAGAATCCTTTGAGTCTTGGGACGGAGTTGAAGGCGGAGGTGTGGGTGGAATTTGCAATTCCTGTGATGGAATGGGAAGGTGCCTCGAGGGGAGGGTGGTTTGGTGGGTGACGTGGACCTGACAAGGGAGTCACGGAGGGAATGTTCTTCACAGAAAGCGACTAGAGGAGGGGAGGGAAATCCATCTTTGCTGATTGCGTCCGTTTGAAAATTGGGAAAAGGCGGAGGATGATATGATGTCAACGGAGTTTGGTGGGGTGGAAGGTGATGACCAGGGGATTCTGCCTTTTTCATAGATGGAGGGGTGGGTCTTGAATGCGGAGTTGCTGGTAGTGGATGAGATGCACTGGAGCGCAGAATCGGCCACATTGGTGGAGAAATTGCCTCACCACTGACTCAATCTTCTCCTTGATAATTGTCAGAGTCTGAACCAGTTACGTCATGACTATGGAAACATACTTCACCTCATTAACATCGTGCGGCTCTTCGACATCTCTGCTCATCTGCAGCTGAAACTCTTTTCCATCCCTTTGGACTAAACTATCATAATGCACTTCCATCCGTGTGTCACATTCCCTCTCTACTCTGGTCAAACTTCCTCTGCCTCTATTCATGCGTGTACTTGATCTTTGTTCAGTGTTTTATTGTAACTTATTTGGATGAGGTTTTTACCACCGCCCATTTTCCCAAACATGTGCTGCTGCCTTCGCAGCTTTATATTTCCACACGGGCTCTCACATGGTGGAAGGGAAGGGGTTGACGGTTGTTCACCCAATGTTGCAATCCTGAGGTTTTGAACAACTCTGCTGCACGTAAGAGTATTCGCAACAGGGGTACTTCACCGATCACTGCTCTGCTGCTTATCAACATTTTCGTCATTTTATTCAAATTTTTAAACTGTCCCCGCTCAATCTATCGTTGCAATGTCCTACAGCCCACTCAAGAACAATTAGAGATAGTCAATAAATGCCAACCTAGCCAGCGAACCACACCAAGATTTTATTTCTTTTTTTTTAAAAAGCTCTCTCAGATATCTACCTTCCCTCGAATTCCAACCTTTTGATCATGGTCGATTTTAACTGGCGCCCGAAATTTCATGTATCAAGGCCATAAAGCATGAAATCACTTCACTCAGGAGATCGCAGAATGCCGTTAGAAAAGGAGTTCCTCACCAAGTGATGTAGAAAATCTGTGATACGAGTTGAAATCAACGGCAGTAAATTGTCTCAATCCTGCATCATGCCTTTCATATATGGAAACTTCAAAGCTTTTCCTCTGAAAGGAGTTTAAGCAAATTTTGATTGCAGTCGCATAACGAGATATTGGGAAGCTGACAAAGTGTTATAAGAAACAAGTGATCAAGCAAGGAGGAGTCAAGCGGAAGTTTAAACCACAAAACTCTGGTTGCATCACAAACCTCGGGTCATGGAGTTTGTTCTACTCGAGGCCATCATTTTCTTGTCAGTATAAAAGCAACACATTCGCACATGGATCCGCAGCTCAGTGATTGCAGCTCTCGTCTTGTTTGCCAGTAGTTATGAAAAGTCCCACTGGGGCCTTGCTGCATTTTCTCACATATATTTCAGCAAACATCCGAACGTGCTTTCTCACTGTTATTCGGAATTATTTCTGATGAAAAAGCGTGAAGTCATTCTCTCCAGGGCTAATGTGTTTGAGTTTGGATTTCCACTTCTGTGTTTTTCCTTCGAGGAACATGAGGATAACAAGCAACTGATGCGAAGAATGCTCCAGTTTGGCAGGAAGAACAACGTGACACAGTAGAAGCCGTAGAGCAATGGGGAAACAGTGGGGGAGGAAAAGTACAGGGAAGCGGCTTAATGTTCCTGTTCCTTACGTAGTGACAAAACAACTACGGGAATCCAAAGAAAACACGTAGGGGCTGGAAGAACACCGGAAGCCAGGCTGCCTCAGGAGGTACACGTTCAGCATGTATCAATACTTCATGGCTGGGCCTGTCCACCAATGGCAGCCTGCTGCTGGTTTACCTCTTTGCTTACGTAAACAGACTCTGGTTTTAAAGTATAAAGTGAAGGAAGAAGAAGCCAAATGGTTAAAAACATTGCAAAGGAAGCCAATGAGGTCCTGGTGGATAAAGCCATTAGGAAAAGCAAGGCGGGGTTTCATGTGGTGATGGAACCGACCAACAGATCACGTGGTGTCAAAAACTCAGTTGTGTCCACATGGAAGTTTTCCAGATGATGTGAACTTTGTGAGAATAAACAGGAAGGAATTTCCCACAGGCGGATGAATCTATAACTAGAGTTTAGAACCTCAAAACCAATGATGGATTATAAAGAAAAATTTGGAGCACGGCTTGTTTTATTTTCATTCTACAGTTATTGAAATCGGAAATGATTTTTTTCAGAGAAAAGTAGTTTCAATAGCTAATTCTCAAATATTTATAAGGGTGCGAACAGACATACGAAGAATGAATTTAAACGGGACAGAGAGTCTGCGCTGTACGGACGGGGTTGTGTTAAGTGCACATTCTCTAATTTGCTAAGGTTAATTGGAAAGAAATTGTATAGCACCTACAACTGAGTATGACTAAGTGTGAATATATCCAATTGTTAGGAACGGTTTTGCAGCTTGATCTAATCAACTTCTCCAAATTCTGTAAGAACTGAACTGTTTGTGTTAGCTCAACATTTCAGGAAAGCTGGTTAGTTCAGTCCGTTGCAAAACTGGTTAGGATACAAAGTGATACCAACAGTGTGGGATTAATTCTCGCAATGTCTCAGTTTACCATTCTGATCCTGATAACCCCACTCGCCTAATCCATTAGCCGACGGCGAGAATCAAAGGGAAATTATACCATAGTGAGTTTGTACTGATCTGTCGATATCAAGCACCTTTTTGTTTTCATTTGTTGTCTTGAACATTTCGCTGCAATCACAGAGAAGGGATTGAGTCTATTTGCTGCACACTCGTCTTCCTCCAAAATATCCAGTGAAAAGACTCGAAACATATTCCTGTTTGAATTCTCTAAACTTTACAGCAGTAATTTAAAATAACTTTATCATTTCGATTCGAGTTTTTCCAACAACATTCAAAATGTCCAATGAGATAAGCATCATTCTTTTTGCATTGTTTTAATAACCGGTATGAGTATACAGCAATTGCAACAATATGAAAAATGCTCCGCGTCCTTTCCACAATATAACACAGTTGAAAAGTGTGGTGCTGGAAGAAGGGAAGGGCTGATGCCCGAAACGTCGATTCTCCTGCTTCTTAGATGCTGCCTAGCCTGCTGTGTTTTTTCAGCACCACACTTTTCAACTCTGGTCTCCAGCATCTGCAGTCCTCACTTTCTCCACAGTATGACACAGTGCAGGATCAGCGTTATGAGAAAGCGAATCCATCTCAAACGTCATCTCGGTATCTCTGTCGAGAGGTGGATATTCTCCTGGGGAGTATTTCTGACTGTTCGTAAGTAACGGAGGCATTTCCCAAGTACAGAAGACTCCACAAAATCAGAAGTTAGATTTTTAGAGTAAAAACTGTTATTCAACGTAGTTCTGCAACGTTTAAATACATATGCACGCACATACATGCATGCACCCATTTATATTTATGTGTGTGTGTGTTTGTGTGTGTAAATATGTGCGTTTGTGTTTGTAAGAATTGAGATGGTTGGAAATAGATGGTCAGGCAATTGAATGTTCTTCCTGTAGAATGCGGGAAGTAAGAGTCACTAACAGTGTCCCAGATATCTGCATCAGCGGGAACTGCACCCAGACCTAGTTCCTTGGAAAGTGTGTTCGGGAAAAGATGCTAGACATTGGATCATTCGGGAAACTGAGGAAGTAATTGAGATGAGTTATAAGCAGTCGGTAACACCTCAGGTAAAAGAAAAAGGTCGATGGGTTTCAGTAGGGAAACGAAAAGGGAACTGCTGGACAGTGCATGCATCTCCTGTGGCCGTACTCCTCTGTTACAAGCATACCGTTATTGATATTTCTGAGGGGGAGTCACTTACCAGGGGTTAAACATGGGGTACAGGTCTCTCGCACAGCGATTGTCACTTTTGCTCAGAACGGTAGGGGAGAGAGAAGGAGACCATTATTTTTGGAGACTTCATATTGAGGGGAATAGATTGCAGTTTCAGCGGGAATGGGACACGCGTACGTTTGGTGTATTGCCTCCCAGCTCACACAGTTTGTGATGTCTCGCATCGTGTTTTTGCTATCCTTAAGAGGGCGGGGACCAGACCCAAGTCATGGTCCACATATGCACCAACAACACAGATAAGAAAAGGCATGTGGATATAAGGCAGAAATTCAGGGAGCTAGAGTGACATCTTCGATCCAGATCGAACAGTTGTTCTCTCTGATTTGTTACCTCTGACACATCCTACAAAGATGAAGAATACAGACAGAGCTTTTGAAAATGTGGCTACTGGGATGGTGCAGGGGGGACGGATTCGGATACCTGGACAATTTTGTCTGTTTCTGGAGTAGGTGATACCTCTACAACTAGGTTGGTTTTCACCTGAACCACAGGATAACCAATATCCTGCGGGATGGGGGCGGGGATAATTTGCTAATGCTCTTTAGGAAACGAATTCAGCAGCCGAATGGGAACATGGATTTTAGCTCAATTGTACACGAGGTTTTGAGTTGTGAGGACATAATTATGTTTTCAGGTTTGCAAGAGTGTACTGGCAAGGATGAAGATGGTTTGAAGGTTGTTTACTTCAACGCCAGGATCATCTGGAATAATGGAGGATAACTTATAGCATGGGTAGTTAACTGGGATTTCGAAGTTGTGGCCATTAAAGAGAAATGAATAGGGCAGTGAAAGGACTGGGTGTTCCTGGTGCCGCAGTCTCGATTTTTCAGTAAGAGCAAGCAAGGTGGTGAAAGAGGTTGAGGTGTGACATGATTAACCAAGGACAGTATTACGGTAGTGGAAAGGATATTTGATGAGCACTCTACAGAGTCTACTGTGCTAGAATGGTCTGATATCAGACTCAGTAAAGGAGAGATCTGGCGAATGGAATTTTCAGTAGCCCACTGAAACGTTCCAGAGATATAGAATAAAAGATCGCAAAGATGATTCCGGATAGGAGCAAACATAACGGGGTAGTTATTCTGAGGAACTTAACTGTCCACATATTGATTGGAAAATTTATAGTTTGAGTAAATCTGATCGGTGAACTTTTGTCCAATGTGTGCAGGAGGGTTTCCTGACACAGCATATAGACAGGCCAACAAAAAGCAAAGCCACATTGGATTTGGTACTGGATAATGATGCAAGCCATGTGCTCGATTTGGAGGGAAGTGAGCACTTTTGTGATAGGAACAGGTTTATATTGTAGGGTAAGAGATATTCCTGGGAATAAAAGGTGATTAGGCAAGAGTTAGGATGCATACAATGGAGAAATTAACTGCAGGTGTTGGGTACAATTGAAATCTGGAGCTTGCTCATGGAGGAGCGACTGCGTGCCCTTGATAAGTATGTATGCATCATGCAGGGAATATGTGGTCGTGTCAGGGAGCTGTGTCTACTGAAAATGTTGAATCTCTTGTCAAGAGGGAGAAGGAGGATGATGTAAAGATGAGATGTTCAGGCTCAGATCGGGTGCTTGAGAATTAGAAATGAGCCAGGAAGGACCTAAAGAGATAGCGAAGTCGATCTAAGAGGGGATTCGAGAAGTCTTTGGCTGGCAGGATGGAGGAAAACCCTGAAGCCTTTTGTTGGCATTTCAGGAACAATTGAATGACTAGCATATGATTAGAATCGTAGTGGGAGGTTGTCCGTGCAGACCGAGGAAAGGTAAGGCGCTGAATGAATATTTTTCATCAGTGTCACAAATGAAATTAGACAATGATGTCATGGAGAATATTGAGATGCAACCTATTGGAATATACGAAATTGATGGTCATAGGTCGCTTGTTTGGGCAATTCTTGAAAATGTGAAAATAGACCTGTCCCTTGGGCTTGATGGGATTTATCCTCTGATTCTCTGGGAATCGTGGGTGGAGAGTGCTGTACTTTTAACTATGAACTTTGTGTCGTCCGTGTCTATGTGATTAGCACGAGATGACTCAAATTTAGCAAATCTTGTCCCCTTCTACAACATGAGGAGTAGCGAAATCTCTGGTAATTGTAAAACAATGAGTCTTAGTTTCGGTGAAGGTGACGTTTTGGAAAAGATTGCGAGAGATAGGATTTCTGATTATCTAATACGGAAGAAGTGGATTCGGGATAGTCAATTCGATTTTTTGAAGAGTAGTTTGTGCTTCTCAAACCTTATGGAGCTCATCGAGAATGTGAGCAAATAGGTGGATGAGGGTGAAGCGATTGAAATGGTGGATATGGTTTTCACGAAGGCATTGATAATATTCTCCACGGTAGGCTATTGCATAAATTATGCATGCATCGGATTGATAGCTATTTAGCTGTTTGGATCAAAAAATGGCCATCTGAAAGAAGACAGAGTGGTTAGTTGATGGGAAACCTTCGTCCTGGAGTTCAGAGACTAATGGTATACCAGAAGCTTTTTCGATGATCTACTACAGTTGATATTTGTATAAATAACCTGGATTAGGGCATGGAATGATAGGTCCGTAAATTAGCCAATGACTTGAAGCTCGATGGAGTTGTCAACTGTGTCAAATGCTGCTGCAGGTTGCAGTGGGACATGTACAATGTGCAGAGCTGAGCTCAGAGGTCGCAAACAGAGATTAATTGGGGAACATATGTAGTCATTCACTTTGGAAGGAACAACAAGAAGAAAAATATTTGGGCTAAAACTCATATTCTTGGAAGTTTAGTTGAGCAGAGAGATTTTGGTGCTAATGTGCATAAAACTCTGAAAGTTATCACCCATGTTGATAGGTTTGTTGGGAAGGAGCACGTTATGTTAGATTTATTGGGAGAAGGATTGAGTTTCACAGCCATGAGGTCATGTTGCACTCCAGAAATTCTCTGGCGTTGCTGCACTTGTGAAGTTGCGTAGAGTTCTGGTCGCCACATCATAGGATGGATGTGCAAGCATTTGAAAGGGTGCAAAGGAGATTTACTACGATGCTGTCATGTATGGAGAGAACGCCTTATGAGGAAAGACTGAGTGACTTGAGGTTGTTTATGAGAGAGATACGAAGTTTGGGAAGTGATTTAATAGATACATACAAGATGATCAGAGGTTTGGTTAAGGTAGACAGTGAAGGACTTTATTCTTCTAATGGTCATGGTAGGAAGAAGGGCACACAGTTTAAAGTTGAGACTGATAGATGGCGAGGTAGGTTCTTTTCTCAGTGAGTAGGAAAGGTGGAGAACGCCTTGCATTCAACAGTCGTAGACTCATTAACTTTCAGGGTTTTTAAATGATCAGGGGATAATCTTTTGAGTTACAATGATGAAATATCGTTAAGCTGGACTTCTGATTAATATCGCAGGTTGCTTGCAACATCAAGGGCCAAAGACCCTTTATTGCACAGTAATATTCGGTCCTCCAACTGTTCTTCAGCCTGATGTTGCAATCATCCCTGGTCACTATCAGTGAAATGAGCGCCTGACGAGGATCAATCTCGCAATTTCGGCAGCTCACACACTTCTAATCTGTTATAGAAGCACAGAAACCTGATCAATTTTCCCACTGGAGCTGGCAAAAGAGGACGACCAACGGCTCCTGATCTAGCCACTGAGGCCATAAATCTAATTACTCAATTTTTTGCTGTGGATCTAAAATGAAAATCAGCTTAGAGGTGGTTGTAATGAGAATGGATCAGGTTCAGGAAAAAGACAGAGAAAAATGGTGAAAAACAGATGTTACTGAATATAAGTTTACCGTACCTTCCTGCGTTGATCACGGACACTTTTACATCGTCACTGTCATGAGATTTTCCTTCCATCGGTTTCAACTCGTCTCAGAATTCAATTCACTGACACTTCTCCAAATTCCTTTGGACAGTTCATACGACACAGTGACCCACATTGCACACGACGTCAACAATCTTCAGCATTACTACATTCAAGGACACGTGGCATGGTTTGTATAAATAGTAGAGATGGAGCAACGTTATGCAGGGGCAAATTGAATTTCAGGTTAGATTAGATTATATTTCCTACAGTGCGAAAACAGGCTCTTCGGCCCAGCAGTCCACACCTCCGAAGAGTAACCCGCCCAGACACATTTCCCTTTGACTGATGCATCTAACACTGCGGGCAATTTTGCATGACCAATTAATATTACTTGCTCATTTTTGGATTGCGGGAGGAAACAGGATTATCCAGAGCAAACCCACGCAGACACGGGGAGAACGTACAAACTCCAACCAGACAGTACCCAAGGTTGGAATCGAATCTGGAGCACTGTTGCTTTGGGGCACCAGTACTAATCACTGAGCCACCGTGCCACTGATGATGTAGATTCACACTGTCCTCCTTCTGTGCCACACTCCTCCTCCTGGGCCAGAAACAGTACAGACAGGAGGAATATGAGGAGGCCACGCCTCCCGGCCCGGCCATTCAAAATCATCATGGCTGAGCCAGCAGATTAATGTCTTTTCTCAGCCTATCAACATCATCGTGTTGCCTGTTGGCTAACAGATAGTTATCGAGCTCTACCTTCAAAAGACATCGAAATTGTTCATTTGTGAAAAGTAGATTTTTCCCGTTTCAAGACAGTTGGGATTCTGCACGCATAATACCGGGTTTGCAGAGGAGCAGCCGAGTCTGCTCTGATCACGTTTCAAATCAAACTCGACTCTGGTGGAATTCGAACACAGGACCTTTTTTCAAAAGCTTCAATAACCACATAAAACGCCAACGCGCTGACCATTGCGCCACATAGCCGCACAGGACGATGCGCCTAAGGACACAGGGTTACCATGGACTCGGGACTCCCCATTCACGTACGTCTACCTTCGTCACAATTTCCAGTACCTGCTGCGTATCCAAGTGTGCTCTGGGTATTCAAATGTTTGGCTATGTACTGGTGAAATGTTCTGCTGACACTTAGCTTTACCACATTTTCATATAGTGAATTCCAGACAAACAACACTGTCTGGGTGAAAACATTTATCCTAAATCTCCTCTCAATCCCTTGTCTATTGCTTTTCATCTGTTGCTACTGGTTATTTAAACTTCCCCAAAACAAGCTCATTTCTGTCACACATATCTGTCCTCTTCATAATATGTGCATGTTTATCAGTTTCTCACACAGCCTTCTCTGCACTTACATAATCAGCCCCAGCTTGGCTTGTCTACCTTCACAACGGGAATGGTCCAGCCATTGTCGTTCTTATCATCTCCCATGAACACCATCTCCTGCAATCAGACGCTTCCTGCAGCCTACAGTGGAAAATCATTCTCTGAAGAAAAGCCAAAACGTATGAACAAAATCATTCGCAATTGGAAATCTGTGGAGAGAAAGGAGAGTTATGTTTCCAGTCCAATGATCCGTCTTTAGAACTAATGGGACGTGTGGATGGTGAAAGAATCTGGAAGAAGCGGACGTGTTCTGAAATGATTGAACTCGCTGCTGGGTCCTGAAGACTGCATAGTCTGTCAGTAGAAAATGAGGTGCGATTCTTCCAGCTTGGGCTGTGCCTTCAAGTATCACTGCAGCAGACCGGAGTCTGAAATCGTGCCTTTGGAACACAGTGCAACATTCAAGTGACAGGAGACTGGAAGATCAGGATAACCTTTGTTTGTTCCATACAGAACGTAGGCGATCTCAGCTTTGTCACTGACTCTGTTTTTCACTCCCCATTGTGGAGAGATAACATTCTGAGGATGAAGAACAGTTGCCTGGACTGAATGAAGTGCAGACAAAGCACTGATAGGTGTCTCTGAAAAGTTACACAGTGAGGAGAGATATCGTAACCCAGCAGATCTTATTGCTCAGGAGATAGAACATTACAGTGCAGTGCAGGCCCTTCGCCCGTCGATCTTGCACTGACCTGTGAATAAAAATGTGATGCCCATCTAACCTTCACTGTTACATTATTAGCCATATGTCTGTCCAATGCACATTGCAATGTCCATATGCTCAGCGAGTCTACGATTGTTGCCGGCAGGCTAATCCACCCCCTTACAATTATCCGTCTTAAATCAATCGCCATTCAATTTAATGCTGTGCCTCTTCGTGTTGGCCTTCACCGTCCGAGGAAAAAGGCTCTTACTGTCCACTCTATCTAACCTTTTGATAATCATATAAGTTTCGATTAATTCACCTGTCAACCTTCTTCTCTCCGACGAAAACAATCTCAGGTTCCTCAGACTTTGCTCGTAAGACCTTCGATCCACACCAGTCAACATCCCAGTAAATCTCCTTTGAACCCTTTCCAAACTTTTCACATCTTTCCAAAATTCAGTGACTAGAATTGCATGCAATACTCCAGATGGAACCCTACCAGGTGGTCAAGCCACACCTTCTGTGATTTTATGGAATGGTGCAGTATGGGCAGTTGCTGGGATGCATGGAATTCTGTACCAGGGGGTTGCGAGAGAAAATGTCCTGCAATGTGATGGCAAGGTGTGGAGTTCAGTGCGATTGGATATTGGTGAAAGTGGAACAGAATGTATACCTTCCACCGCTTACTGCTTCCAGTAAGCATTTCAGTTTGGAACATATCTATCAAATGGCTTGCATTTCAACACGGGCACAGGGTACGGTTTCCAGAACAAACGTGTTTTCACTTTCACTGATACTGTGTCTCTCCGGGAGCTGCGTTCCTTCCCCACCCTGACTCATACAGCACCGTCCTTCCTGAAAAATATCATATTGATCATGGAAGCAGATGATTAAGTCACACCCGTTTGGGAATGAAATGAACAATTTACAATTCCTAAACTTGTTTCATTTGTTCATTTGGTTAAAGCTAGAATCTTGTGTGAAGATCTGCAAGTAATATTTTCGGATGGATGTTAAAAAATGAAGAAAAAAATAAATACAAACGACAAAACCTCGGAGGGAAAGAACTGATGGAATCCCTTCACTGCAGACTAAGACCGTTCGTCCCATTGAATCTGCACATTTAATCTGTGAGATACAGAACTCACGCATAAATCAGCCTGAGACAAAGTTTGGAAACAAGAACATTTATTACAACCTTGCAAGTACCGGACACATCTGCAATCAAGCAGAAATGCGCGCGAAAACAGAACATGTTAGCTTTCTTATTCAGTTTACAAGTTGCAGAATAACACCTCCCTTTTCCCATCCCATCATAAACCGATTAGCTCGCTTGTTATTTTTCTCTCCAGTTATTTTCTTATCTGGCCATCCTGCTGTCCTTGTATGTCTGCATTTTTTGTTCCTTGTTTGTTACAGCTTGTACTTTTATCCAGTTTCTCTTATCATACTAGAAGCTTTATTGTGAAATGCCCCTGCTGCTTCTTTTTGTGGTCAAATACAACACTTTAAAGTTATTTCCGAGCTTCAAACTATTTTCTTTAATAGACCCTCTATATTCATTAGAGTCTAAGCATTAAGTATGCGACATGCTACAAGAATTCCGCGACCGTTTGTATAATGTCCCACCCCCGCAACACCCCCCCACCACATGCAGAATCTACATTTCTAATCTCCCACAATTCCCCGTTTTTGTTTTTTTAAGAACTGTTGTTTCTTCACTTATTTAAGTCTCGTATAATCCGTTTTCTTCTGTTCCACCTTCTTAAGCCTTTTGGCGATGAGGTTCACAATCTTACGTTTTACATTTTTGTTGTTCGTCCCTCGAACGATAGAAGCATTCTTTGACTTTCACTTTGTTGAATATCACCTGCTGATTGGAAAATAATCTGATGATTTGTTGTGGTTCTGTTCGCCGAGCTAGAAATTTTTGTTGCAAACGTTTCGTCCCCTGTCTAGGTGACATCCTCAGTGCTTGGGAGCCTCCTGTGAAGCGCTTCACAGGAGGCTCTCAAGCACTGAGAATGTCACCTGGACAGGGGACGAAACGTTTGCAACAAAAATTTCCAGCTCGGCGAACAGAACACAACAACGAGCACCCGATCTACAAAACCTCTCCCAAATTTGGACATCTGATGAGTTATTTGGGTTCCTTCCCCAAGGGATGTCATCAGTCGGCTCATGACCCATTTTAGGACATTGAACCCTACCACCAGACCCACTAATATCAACAATCCATAGTATAGCCAGATTGACTAACCACCTTCCCCAATTAGTGCATAGGTACCAACTTTCTCTGCCAGAATATAATCCAGAGCTATCCTGTTCTGAAGAGTCGTTAGCCTAGTCGTAATCAATTCCGTCATTATGACTGTTATTTGGGATTGGCATGTCGGCCAATGCATCAGCAGTTTTGTTGGCCAACTCTTCCAAGGAAGCCGCTAACTTTTGTATTTCTACTCCTGTTCGAGCGGTCCCAAAGGTACATAGGTATCAAAGTCCAGAGGAGGCGATCTCTTTCGGTTACTTTCCGGGTTACTCACCTTCCTCCCTGTTTATTCTGAGGTATTTTTGGGGTTCTCTTTAACAGCCTCAAGTGGGGAATTACATAGGCAAGGTAGCAGCAGCCACGCCATACTTTCTGGTTTTGAGGTGGTGTCTGAACTGGATCGTCCCAGCACCCATTCCCGTTACATCCGCGACTCCAAACGTACTTCTCGCCGGGGTTAAACGCCTTTAAGCAACCCACCCAATATGTCCCATTCAACACTTGGGGAGTGGTTGTGGCAGTGGCTTGGCTGGTGTAGACACAAGATGATTTTCCTAATCGGAAGGGTGCGACATCATTCTGATTACAGAAACAAGTGGTTATTACTGCTCCTTTCGGGGGCGAAACTCTCAGGCCATCGATAGTATCCAGAGTTTTCGGGGCTGGTCGACGGAACCATCTTGCAAAGTTTTAATTACACCTGTCAGATCTCCATTTTGTATTGTTTGAGCCAGAGTCAAATTGTTGTGCATCGTACACTTCTTCTTTTTTAAGTGGTACTACCGTGAGAGGAATTCCAGATTCACCATGATGTTGGGTCTCCGCATATACCCAACAGTCGCTATGCCCCGTTGGTTTAGCATAATTCTGACATAAAGTGGTAAAATTATTTTTCCCACCCCCTTTGGCAGCTAGCGCCAATATTATTGTGACAATATAAAGCTGACCACTCATTTCACAATATTATTGTGACGGTATAAAGCTGACCACTCACAACCCTATCTGTCTATTCCATAACCCTTTGTATGCCAGGGAGGAGTGAGTCCATGCAACACTTACAATTGTTTTGGGAGACAGTTCTTTTTAACTAATACTTAATATTCTCTTATCTCAGTCCATTCTTTTTGCTCAGCTTGTCTTTCAGAGAGTCGTCAGTAGGATGAGCTTGCCACTCTGTCGAAGTGGAAGGAGCGTCCACGGGGCACTGAACATGAGTGTGATGACTCCACCCTTTTCCAGAAGTTCGGACGGCTGTTTCAGTAGTCAGGGGGTTTAGGAACAGTCCCGCACAGCTTGTGTGCAGTTTGGTATCTTTCCAGGTTTTGATCAGGACTCAGTCAACCGGTTGTATTCGATGTACGGCGAACTCAAGTGGATGTGTCTGGGTCAAAAGACCCTTATTCCTAAGGACAGACAAAGAAGAGCCGAGAGCCACAATATAGTACTTTAAAATCTTAACATTGAACTCTACAGTTGGTAATTCCCCTCTTCCACACAAGAAAAATAATCCAAACATCATTTCATAAGGAGAGAGGCCTATATCACGCCTCGGCGCAGTCCTAATGCGTAGCAACGCGATAGGTAAATATTTTGTCCATGGTTCTGGATTCCTGGTGCTGGAAGAGTACAGCAGTTCAGGCAGCATCCAAGCAGCAGCGAAATCGACGTCAGGATGAAGGGCATTTGCCCGTAACGTCGATTTCGCTGCTCCTTGGATGTTGCCTGAACTGCTGTGCTCTTCCAGCACCACTCATTCAGAATCTGGTTTCCAGCATCTGCAGTCATGGTTTTTTTTTTAACCATTTTGTCCATGGTAAACTAGTCTCTAGGACTAGCTTAGACAATTGCTTCTTTCAGGTTTGATTCATTCGTTTCATGAGTCCAGAGGAAGGCAGGTGCCAAGGAGTGTGGAATTCCTAAGAGATTTATAATCCCACCATTACTCCTTGTAGGATCTCAGAGGTAAAATGGCTACCTTCGTCTGAATCTATAAATTCCTCCACTCCATCTCGAGCAATTATATGTTCTAAAAGAGTTTTCATTACTCCCTTCCAGGTAGCTGAGGACATTGGAAATGCCTCCACCCACCTAGTTAGGTGATCCATTAGGACTTATAAGTACTTTTGTTTCCCTAGTGGGGGTAATTCTGTATAATCCACCTGTATTCTTTGAAAAGGACTTACCCTAGGGTTTCTTCCACCTCTTGCCCCCCTACCCCCCCCCTCCCCCCCGTTACTTTCTTATTAATCTTTTGGCAAGTTGGGCATCTTGCGCATACCTGCTTGGCTAATGTGTATATCCCTTTACGTCCATACTTCCTTAACACTATGTCACACATAGCTTGTGGGCACCAATGGCTGCCTTGATGCAAGGTGGTTAGGATGTTTCTCATGACTGGTTTACTTAATAACTTAATAACTCCCTTCCATCTGGGAGGACCCATCTTCCTTGGGATGTCTTAGCCACAGTTACAGTTACTGCACTATCCTCCACCCCAAGCTTTAAGCCCAGCAATATAATCAAATCCCTACCTAATAGATTACTTCCAATGTCAGGAATATATAGTAATTGTCCTATCACTTCCTCATCATTTCTTCTAGTTAGGGTTGGTTCAAAAATAGACACCAAGAACTCCTCGCCTTATACTCCGGAAACCCTGAGATTCGTGTTAGTCAGTTTAATACTGGTAGGTCTAAAACTTATGGATGATCGTCCGCTCCCGTGCCCACCAAAAATACTGCCTCCTCCCCTTCAGATTCTACCTTTAAATTTATCAAGGGTTCCCAGTGGGTCTCAGGAGGATGGAAACCCTGACTCCCCTAATCTTCATCTAAGGTCATTCCGGAAACGGCTTCCATTTCTCGTGCTAATTCCGGGCATTCCCGTTTAAAATGCCCCACTTTCCCGCAATGAAACACCCTGCCTGTTGCCTCCTTCCCCAGATGTCCGACCTTTGTCTTTCGTGTCCTCCCCTATCCTTCCTATTATCCCTTGATCACAGTCTCCTTTTTGTTATTTCTTCTACTGCCTCCACCATCATTTTGGATTTCTTTTTCTGCTTCTCGTCTCCCCTTTTGACATAGACTTTCTGTGCCGCACATAACACTTATTCCATCTGTTTCTTTCACTCCATCCATCTAATTTATGTAATTTCTTTGGTATGTCCGGCCATGATTTATTTACAAACTGGACCTTTAAGAGTCCCTGTGCTATCGGATTATCGGGATCCATTCCAGAATACTTCCTTGTGGCCTCCTTGATCCTTTTAAGAAATGCACAAACGGTTTCATCCTTCTCTTGTCGTACTTGAAAGGCATTAACAAAGTTTTGTGATCTAGTTGCCACCTCTTTAATTCATAATATTACCATTTCTCGTAGATCCCGCATTGACTCCCTATCTTCTCTGTCATTATTTTCCTAATGAGGGTCAACATTTGGGAATTTCTGTTCTGCTGGAGTCCCTTCTTCCCCAACTGTGTGCTTCTTTTCCCATTCCTATCAAGCCGCTCTCCTAATCATACCTCGTTCTTCCCCTGAAAATTGCGTTCCTAAAATTGCCATCACTCCTCCCCAGGCATATAAATTAGGCCCTAGGAATTGATCTAATTTATCAGCTAGTCTAACCTGATCCTCTGTTAAACTTTTCAGTTCCTTTTGAAAGACCCTTACTTTGCTGCTGGTTAAATGAGCGTTTACATATACGATTGTACATTCCCCAATCGGAACCTTTCTTAAGGGTCATAATTTTGCATTTTCCATTATCTCTGCCCCTCCTTTACGTGTGGTGGATCGAGTGATTCTGTGCCCCCTAGGTTCTGTGTCTTTTAGTTCAGAGTCCGTTCCCCTTTCTGTGTCTGGACTCGGTTCTCCTTCGGGAGCTGTAGGCTCGTTCCGGAGTGTAGTATATGGGGGCGGCAAACACGTTAAGGGATCCCATTGTGGCTTAACTTGTTCATTCTTTTTCTGTACTTTCCCTGATTCCTCCGTATTCATGGGACATAATTTTACTCCCGCGCTCCCTACCCAACAAGCCGCACAATCGGAACTTTTTTGACTGTACAGTTCTTTTTGATTTACATATATATTAAGATCTTGACACAGCCAATTATCTGACCAATTATATGCTTTTTTTTAAAACTTAACTGTTCTCCATAAATCACTTTTACGCAAGGATAAAAGTGATTAGTTAGAAACTGATAGCAAGGCAGTCATGACCTGTAAAAATAACAGGAGTTTACATTTTATTTTATAATCTTTAACGTCCTTAACCTTAAAAGAAATCATATTAAAATTTCCATAGTAGAAATCATATTCAAAAGAGTCCCGGATCTCAAGCTCCAAGGAACAAAGCTCAATCATTCAATCACCAACAAACAAATGTGCATTCAAACCGATTCACAAAGGGTTAAACTTTTTACGAGCTGTACAGCTCTTTCTCTCTCTCTCTCTCTCTCTCTCTCACGCACACACACACACACACACACACACACAGACACCGTGTCTCACAGACACTTTGAGCTTCCCGCAACAACTCCTCGAGCTTTTGAATATTTTTCTGGACGTCTGGCCGTAACTTAGTTACGAAGTGCACCCTCAGTAGCCCTTCAGCTACTAGCCCTTCTGACACGGGTTGTTTTCCATTGACATATGCTTTATTTCATATATTGCCAATTCCCCGTACTTTCGTAGGTCCCAACCACCAAGGCCATACTTTAAGGTCTCTTTTCTTACCATGGTCTGTGCATAGAGTTACCTGGGCGTTTCGGTGCGCCCCGTCCCGCGGCAATTCCTGCAGCAAATACCGCTGTCCTCGATCGCCCAGATATACCCTTTAAGACCATTCCCTACCCGGGTCTTGTGCACAAGAGTTGCCCGACTGAACCCGCCGCGTCTGCCGCCTTGTTTTCAGCTTCTCTAAGTCCGGATCATACTCGCCCGAACCGCGAACGAGAAGCAAGGGAGTCGGAGATCACCGAAATCGGCGAGGTGCACCTCTCCAGTCGTCCCAAGAGTGTCGAGCGGTCGAAGTTTTGGATCCCGGAACGAGGCCCCCAATTGTGAGAAACAGAACTCACTCAGAAATCAGCCTGAGACAAAGCCTTGGAAACAAGAACAAATTATTACAGCCTTGCAAGTACCGGACGCTTCTGCAATCAAGCAGAAATGCGCGCGAAAACAGAGCATGTTAGCTTTCTTATTCAGTTTACAAGTTGTGGAATCACGCCTCCCTTTTCCCATCCTATCATAAGCCGATTAGCTCACTTTTGTTTTTTTTTCTCTCTCATCCTACTGTCCTTATATGTTTGCATTCTTTGTTTCAGCTTGTTCTTTTATCCAGTTTCTCTTATCATACTATAATCTTTATTGTGAAATGTCCCTGCTGCTTCTTTTTGTGATCAACTACAACACTTTAAAGTTATTTCCGAGCTTCAAACTATTTTCTTTAAAAGACCCTCTATATTGTTTAAAGTCTAAGCCTTAAGTATGCGACATGCTACAAGAATTCCGCGACCGTTTGTGTAATGTCCCACCCCCGCAACACCCCACCCACCACATGCAGAAACTACATTTCTAATCTCCCACAAATCCTAAGAGCTTCACACTCCGCGACCCTTTCTTTCCAACCCCGCACTTACCAAGCAACTACAAAAACAGAATTTACTAGAAATTCTCAGTCGATCTGACAGCATCAGTGGAGACAAATCAGAGTTAATGCTTCGGTCAAGAACTGTTCTGAGGAAGGTACACTCGAGTCGAAATGTTAACTCCGAATTCTCTGATGCTTTAATTCCTATTTTTTGTCTCTGATTTACAGTACTTTCATCTCTTTAGCGTTTTATTTACCATCTACTTAACGTGCTCATAACTGGGTACTTTGAAGAAATCTAAGCCGCCAAAGGAAACCCATGCGGAATAACGTGCAAACTCCACATTATCAATCACTCCAGGTTAAAATAAAAACTCGTTTCCTGGCGCCGAGAGACAACAGTGTTAACCACAGAGTTGCCTGAAAAGGCAAGCACTTTTCTCGATGGGTAACTGAACCTCGGATATGCGCGGTGACAGGCAGACTTACTACCAGGGCGACTGTGAAAAAGGAAGCGCCCTCAGCTTCTAAGTCGGGACTGGGAAATAACAACTATTTCACCATCCTAATCCCTTTAAAACCACTGACACCATAGCCATGTGATGGCTTCAGAAATTCCACCTGAATAGTTCTTCAAGTGATGAGGGTTTCTGACCCTTAATGCAAGTTCAAGATTCCAAACTTGCGATGGCTGAAATGGAGTTTTTGTTTTGACAAACACATACTCAAATCTTTCTGCCTCTTAAATCTCTGCATCCCTGGTGATTGACCACTTCATCAAGGTGCATTGTTTCTTTAACTTTAACCTTTCCATATCCGTCGTTACTTTATACATCTCAATCTTGTCTTCTTTCAATTCCTCTGCTATAAGAAAAAAACAGCCCAAACTCTCTTTATAACTGAAACTCCTCAGCCCAGACAATATCCTGATATATCTCTTCTGAACCGTCTCCAAAGCTGTCACATCTCCTTTGTAAAGTGATTTGCCGACTGCACACAATAGTCCAGCTCGAGTCGAATGGACAAATCAAATAAATGATCAGAAAGTCACGTACACTTTTCCAGCTAACTCTCTTTTGCTCAATAATATCTTGTGTCCTTTTCATAGAATCATGGAACTTGTACAGTGTGGAAACAGGCCGTTTAGTTCAACAAGTCCACACTGACCCTCCGAAGAGTAACTCAACTAGACCTATTTTCCTGTCCTTTTATTGTATATTTACCACGGACTAATGCGCCCAACTTACACATGCCTGAACAGGATGCGAAATATAACATGGCCAATTCACCTAAATCTTCTCGTCTCCTGATACTCGTGCTCCAAGAATCTCTGGTTCATGCCAGTTAAAGTTGCTACATGAGCTTTGTTCGAACAACCATGTCATCTAACAGGATCGATTAGTTGAAGTTGCCAAAGCTGAGATTGGAGCATGTGCACCCAGCAACAATGACTGCAGCACCACAGATTGAATGGGGTCAATGTGAAATTAAGTGTTAGATTGCGCAGTGCCTGAGGGAACTGGAAGAGGATATTGAGACGAGGGTCAGTAAGGGAGGGAGAAAGACAAAAATATCCGACAATGGGTGGCTTCGATTCCTTATATATAACAGGCCGAGATGTGAGAGAGCAGGTTCTGAAGAAAGAAAATCATCACCTTGGATAATATTTTCATGTGAAAACAACTGATTCCATGCTGTGCTGATTTGGTTCCTTTCACATAGAGTAAAAAGGGGGAAATATTACGTACCATAACTCGAATTCTAAACATACTGATGCGGCCATAAACCAAGGTAGCGACCACTGAAAACAAACGCGGCATCACACAAACTGATGCACTTAAAGAAAAACACTTACAGTGGCAGAGGATATGTCAGAAACAACAACACAAACACCGGAAGACCACTTAGCGAAGTCTTGACTGAGATGTTGGAACTCAGAATGGGCTGAAACTTCAACTTCGATATTTCTAGAGGCTGTGGAGTTACCATCATTGGATATGAATGACGACTGAGATGAACTGTTTTCCATAGAATATCAAAGGCTGAGAGGATAGACTGGGATATAGTTGAAATGCATGTTTCAATAGTCATGTAGTTTAACATCATTTACTTCAGCAGTTACCTCACATGTGGAAGTAATCACTGCTGACAACGATCACATATATTTAATTACCATTCAGAGAAACTGAGTGGTACGGCCGGGAAACTCCCAGATTAATGAGAATACTCGACATTTTTATTCAGCTCAATTTAACCTCGAGAAATCGAGGAAAAGCACGAAAGTACACTTAGAATTTTTAACATCAGCGGTAATCCCATTGAATGGCTGTGCAGACATAGGGTGAATGAAAAATTTATGAGAACAAGTGTGTTTTCTTTGCGAACCTGTCCGCTTCACAATGTGGGAACTATTGCAGTTAGTGGTGAAGTTGATTATATTTACTAGTTGTTCACCCTGAGACGGTTACAATTGTTTCTCCTGTCCCTGATATCATCACCGACCTGCAGCAAGCGCACTTGAATCAGTGGCTTCATGATTTGCTTGTTTGCAAATCTGGGGGTTGTTCGTTCGACTCTTCAATTTCACAAGAACACTGCCGCATTTTATTACACTTGCAAACTCATTGTCCCGAAGTCGAGATGTGCTTTGAGTTCCTTATCTGCAGGAAGAATTTTTCCTCAACAACAATGCACCACTTCCTTATGTACAAGAATGTTTGAAATGCTGGGTTGTCTGAACTATTGATATGAAGCTATGCCCAACTTCAGTCTATTGTCCACTTATAAGTATTGTCGGCTGCCAAGACTTACTGTTGGCAATGTTTCAATCGATTATACCGCAATTCTTTGTTTAACAGAATTGCTTTTATACAGCCGCTCGGTTTGATAATAAAAATTACTAACATGATGAACACAATTCCACCGAATCATTCAAAAGAATTGACATCTTCATTAGAAGCATCTTGCAAAGTGCATGGTTAATCTTCTTAAACTTGATTTTCCTCAATATCTCTCTAAACTGTTCAGTTTCTGAGTACTTTGTAGTCAGAACATTTGAAAGAATTTCATTGTGTTTGGAATTAATTGTGGCAATTCTTAATATACCGATTAATGTCTCTGATCGATTAATGTAACCGAGAACATCAGAGTCAACCTAAAGGCGCTGTCAGAAGAGGGAAAGATAGAATAGCCTCGCACGCTGCTCTTATGCACGTTATCAATTTCAACCCAACCCAATCTCTGCAATCCCTGGGAGCGAAAAGGAAACAATTAAACAGAGCCCCGTTTCAAATCTGTGAATCTTTAGAAACTCTGTTGGAGGGGAATGAAGGGTGCCCTGACCGACAGAGCAGAGACTATCAAGGTGCATTCCCCTTCTGGAAGGAGCAGGGGCAATTACTCCGATGTTCTCGAGGCATGAACTGATCTGAGTCATTGAAAGGATCCCCATCAGTGCTGGTCCCCTCTCGCTGTTGTCACTGTCAGGAACAATAAAACCTGATTCCCTGACCAGGCACCCAACTTTGGCCGCGGTGAAGAAAACACCGACTCTTAACCATTACACCACCAGTGCTGCCTTGTGAGTTGTTGGACAGCTTCTTAATGTCAAAGCGTATGGTGCTTTATTTCTCAGGACATAAGTTTGAACAAGTCATCGACTGTTTACTGAAAGGAAAGAGGCCCATCATCCAAGTTTTCAGCACTTGGCCTGTCCCCTTGTGTTCTCAGATTTATCAAGCACTCGTCAAATGCTATTATCCAATCACGTTTTACAATGAATGTGACTGAAGGCTAAGATGGACAACCTGTGTTCATATTCCCTCGGTGAGCTGAACCCCATTTCCAAAACAGAGGGAAACACACAGACACGTTCTGGCAGAGTGACTGAGGGCTCAGGAGAGATCAACCAGAAGGAAGGCTTTCACCCAATTGGCTTATTTTGTGTCATTTCAGATTTTAACACCAGAGTCTGGTTACAGCAAAGAAAGGAAACATTCAGCCATTCCCGTGTCCGTGTTCCTCCCCTATCAAAGCATTGAGCGACGGAGGCAGTGTGCTCTGAGAGAAGGATTCTCATTCATTAGAAACTGCAACATAATAGATGATTGGATAGCCTGTGCATTAGAAACCAGTCGTAACAAAACCAAGACAGAACTGAAGGCATCATCTGCAGAAAGATGAGAGAATATAATGCCGAATCAGACAGTGTCCAGGGTGAAAGAAACAGAGACTGTCCCTGGAAGTCTCGTCATTTAGTTTCCGTGCTCTCACAGCCATGGCCTGCAAATCGTTAGCATTTATAGTTACCAATAAAAAAAATGTTGCCTTCGCCTGAAAGTTTAATTATGAACCTGAACATATGCACATAAATGGTGAAATTGATAAAAGCTGATCTGATTTTTTAAAATTCCATATTTGGTCAGAAAGAGCAACATGCAAACTCTTAGATTATCATTAAAATCCAATATTAAAGCCAGTTAGTGTTTTCACAAAACTACAAAAGCAGAGGAGGAGCTGGGAGTTTCATGACGGAAGGAGTCTACTGCTCCTACTTTCGACCCACAACTTCTCATTCCTTTCTTCCCAAGAACAAGTGCAGAAGTAAAATACTGGCAATCTGATATATATGAAAAATACAGAAAACGCTGGAAATATTCAACTTGTCTGGCAGCTCCTGAAAGTGTGGTCGAGGTCAACGCCATCACAACCTGATTGTCTTTACTTTGTATTCATGGTAACTAATGCCCAAGTCACAACTCATTCAGACACGTTTCCTCGTCTTTAAAAGGAATGCGCGCCTTTAGTTTGCCATGAGAAATGTTTTGTCAATTAATTCGGTACTGAAAGGACAACCGTTTCAAGCTGTATGAAACGTGTTGCAAACGGTCAAACCAGTCAAAATGAGGTACCTCGTGAAGAAATATGTGTTTCCGTCAGGAGAGCTAAAATAGAATTGTTCATAGAAGATTGTGGTGAACTGTCTGCCGATGTTTTTGATGAGGTGGACAGACGTCTTGATGATGATAATCCAAAACGATCAGATAAATGTAGATTGGGGGAAAAAAATGGCAAAAGTTCTGAGAGCCCGCTGTCCATGAAACCTGGGGATGAAGGAATATAACGTAAAGTAGCAATATTGATCATAAATTGCGTGATAGGTTACTGATGAAGGCTACCTGCCTGAAATTCAATTTTCATGCTCCTCGGATGCCGTGTGACTTGCTGTGTGTTTTGAGCACCACTCCGATGCTGAATCTGATCTCCAGCATCTGAAGTCCTCATTATCGCCTGCAGGAAAGGAAACAGAGTCATCATTAACAATTGTCTTTTGAACTGGAAGTATATTTCAAGCGAAGTTTGGTTGAGAGTTGAGGTGTGGAAGTTCTGCTTAGCTTAATTTAGCCCAACAGCATTCTCTGATTTATCAGTGCTTCCAGCGCGCCCAAGAGTTTCTCTGATTGGTTGGAGGACTAATGCCTCCAGCTTGGTCCTGTAGGGCCGCCCCTTCTTCTCAGTTGGCCATTATATGTCAACAGCAGCATGCGTAGTGTTAACCTGAACTGTGAGCATGCTCGCGGCGAGTGATTATTGGACCGAAATGTTGTTGTCTCCAATCGAAAGTCGGTGAGTGAGGGCTAAAGGGGAGGGAAGCGCCAGGTGCTAAATCCCAGTTAGAGGTTTCATGTTTGGTCATTGTATGATTCTGGAACCAAACATACTGTATCTGGGGCCGCGATTTAAGCCACAGAGAGACTGAGCTTCGTCCCAGAAACAGGCCCGCTATTCCTGGCTCAGTTTAATTTTGTTGTTTTTTCATTTATCAGGTCACTGTTGGTTTATCTATCTTTAGTGTGAATAGAGCTGAAAATAAATGATATTGTATTAAATCATTGCTGTGGTCCATGATTATTTAATGTTATTTGGAGACGAATATGTTTTTATTAGTGACTGAGATGGATGGGTATGTGTACCCCATGAATATCGCTACCATTTAACTTGCTGTAAATGTGACAGAGACGGAAAGAATAGAGCAGGAAGTGGAAGGACAGGACTCCTGAGCAAGCTAACAGGTCGCGGGGTATTTGGAATTTGGGGTCATTCGTTGCCATTCCCAACACCAAAAAAAGACCCATTGTTTTACTCACTGTTCCTCTTCCCCACCCTATCCTACTACTCCCTCCACCCAGTATCAGCAACGTTTTAAAGACGTTTACTTATTTCATACATAATATTTCGCTTTTGTCAAAGCATTCAGTAATTTGTGAACTGGATTGAAATTATGAGAGAGAACAGCCATTGTATGAACATCAACAATCATTTTGCACCTCCTCGAACTGCTGAAGTTCTGTGCTAAAATTGTTCACCGATTGCTGTTTGGTAAGGCTTTGCAGGATTTTTTGTAATCTAGATAATGTGTTAAAATATCTGTGTCAGTTCAAGACAATTGGTTTTTATATCCCACGTTTAACAGAATGGAAATTAAAAAAATCAGAACAGGTCTGGCTTGTTGTGATGTTTGATCCTTCTCCACAATTCAATATGATCTTGGCTGGTCATTTCGCACAGTACCCTGCTACCTCCCTAGACCTGTACCTTTTGATCGCTCGTACCCTCAAAATTATGGACATTTTCATCTTGTAAACATTCCAAGTTCTGGATTTAGTTGCTTTATGTGGCAGCAAATTCCACTGTGTAACCAGTCTTTGATTAAAAAATAAAATCCTCATCTCAGTTTTAAATGAACTAACCCAAATTCTTAGAAGTGACGCCACCTTTCCACCCCCTACGTTATGAACGTCCTGGTCATTGACTGCAACCTTCCTGCATTTAACTTGTTCATACCTTTTAGAATTTTGTTCATTTCTGTGACATCCTACTTCATCATTCTAAACTTGATTGATTTTCATCCTCACGAATCCATTCTTTCCTCATACGTCAGTCCTGCCACCCTATGAATCAGTCTGGTAAACCTTTGTTGTGCAGTTTCCGTATGGAGAACACCTTTGTCATGAAAGGATTACAAAACTGCACACAACATTCTAGGTTGTGGTATCAACAAGACCCTGCACAATTTCAGCAAGTCATCCCTGCTCCTGTGTTCAAATCCTCTCAGTACCAAGGCTAAAACACCGTTTGTCTTCCTCAACTACTGCTGTGCTGGTATGCTTACGTTCAATGATTTGTATACAAGAAGATGATATCTGTTTTCCTATTTTAGTTTCGTAAATTTATGATGGTTCTGTCCAATTCAGTTACTGTTTTCCAGTATGAGGCTAACTTCTCTGTCATTCCATGTTTACTCACTACTTCCTTTTATAAATAGTCAGGTCAGATTAACTGACCTCCTATTCATAGATAATGTTTCAGAGTCGATAGAATATTGAAATATGAAAATTACTTTGCTCTACATATACTCCACACTCTAGTTACACAAGGCATTCACTGAAATTAGGGTGACTTTAAGTACATGGTTGTTTGATTCGCAGTTGGTGGAATTTATTGTCTTTAATCACATCAATTTCCACAACAAGATCTTCCTGATAATACTGATTTCCTTCAGTTCCTTCCTTTCTTTTTCTTCCCAGTAATTTAGGAATATTACTTGTGTCATCATTTGTGATGGCAGAACCAATATACATGTTTGTTTGGTATGGGATATATTTATCCCACATTATAACGTCCTCTGTTTCTCATTGTAAGGGTTTTGTTTTCAATAATCGTTCTTTTTTTTCTCCCTTCATATGCCTTCAGGAGCTTTAACAATTCATTATATGTTTCTCTGAAGCTTACATTTAAACGGAGTTTTTCGCTCTGCATTAATTCTTGGATCATTATGTTGTCAATATTTACGGGAGACTCCCGGGAAGGATGTCTTTATTTACAGGGAGGCGATCCCTAGAGTGTGTCAGTATTCACAGGGGAGTCCTAGGAAGTGTGTTGGTGTTTTGACGAGATGTGAAAGGGAGTGTGTCAGGTTTCGCATGTTGAGTCCCGAGGAGTGGATCCGTATTTACAATGGGGTCCTGAGCAAGTCTCGGTATATGCAGTGTGGTACCGTGGCATGTTTCAATATTGACAGCTGGGTCCCGTGTATTTACAGTGAGGTACCAGGGAGTGTGACAGTATTTAAAGAATGATCGCTAGGCGTTTGTCAGTGTTTGCAGGGTTGTTCTGAGGTGTGTTTCAGTGTTGACGTGGTTGTCTCGGGAAGTTCTTCAGTATTTACAAGCCGTCCCACGGAGTGTGTATCAGTGTTTATAGGCTGGACCTGAGGAATGTGTTGGTATTTACATGGGGGTCCTGGGGAGTTTTCAGTACATGCGGCGGGGTGGGGTGTTCCCAGCCAGTATGTCAGTATTTACCGGGGGTTCTTGGGATTGTGTCAGTATTTACAGGAATGTTTTATTGGGTTGGGCGGTATTTATACCACGTTCCCAGAGAGTGTGTCGGTATGTACAGGAGGTGTTCTGGGAGTTTGTCGGTAATTTCAAAGTTGGGGTCACGAACAGAATGTCGGTATTAACAGGAGGGGTTCTGGGGAGTGTGTTGTTATTTATAGCGAGGAAGTTTGGGAGTGTGTTGGTATTTCCAAGTGGGGTTGTCATGAGCAGAAGATCGGTATTGACAGGTGGGTTCCAAGGGCGTTCATCAGTATTTACAGGGTGGGTCCAGCGAGTGTGTCAATATTTATAAGTGTTTCCCAGGGGGTGTGTCAGTATGCATGGGTGTGTCCCAGCGAAAGCGTCGGAATTTTCAGGGGGGAGTTCTGTAGAGTGTGTCAGTATTTTGAAAGCAGGGTCACAGGCTTAACGCCGGTAGTAAAGAAGGGGTTCTGGGGAATGTGTTGTTATTTACAGCGAGGTAGCCTGGTAGTCTGTTGGTATTTCCAGTGGGCTGTCATGGGCAGAACGTCGGTATCGACAGCGGAGTCCTGATGTATTTGTCAGTACTTACCGGGCTGTCCCGGTGAGTGCATCGTTATTATTGGGTTGGGTTTGGGCTCCTGAGGACTGCATCAGTGTGTTCAAATGCTGGGGCACTGAAAAAAAACATGGGTATTAGCAAGTGATTTCCAGTGAGTGTGTCGTTATTTACAAGGGGTACCCGACAGTATGTTGGTATTTCCGGGGGAAGAGTGTCACTAGAAAAAAGTGTTGACAGAGGCTGTCCACGGCTGTGTGCCAGTGCTTGCAGTGGTGGGTTCAGTAAGTGCGTCGTTATTTATAGTTTTTTCCCGGGTAGTGTGTCGGTGTTCAAGATGGTGCTTCCGGGGATTGTGCTGGCATTCACAACATGTCCCATGGAGTGTGTCAGTATTGACAGGGAGGATACCTTGCAGTGTGTCAGTATTCACAGGGGGTCCCAGGGATTGAACCAGTGTTTACAAGGGATCTGGAAACTGTTTTGCTGTTTACCGGGTGTTCTGGGAGGTTGTAAGTAATTACAGTAATTTCCAGAAAGTTTGTCTGTATTTACCAGAGGCTCCTGGGATTGCGTTTATGTTTACAAGGGTTGTCCTGGAATGGGTTTCGATATTGACAGGGGTGTTCTGGGAAGCGTGTTAGCATTTACAATGATTTTCCGAGGACTGTGTCAGTATTCCTGAGTGGGCCCCGGGGAGTGTGTCAATATTGCCAGGACGATCCCGAGCAGTGTGTCAGTATTGACAAAGGGCTCCTGTGGAGTGTGTCCATATTAACAAGGTTGTCCTGGAGATGTGTCTTTATTTATAGGAGGGTCCCGTGGAGTGTATCATTATTTCAGGATTAGCCCTATCGCGTGTGTTGGTACTTATAAGAAGGTTCCACGGAATTGTGCCATAATTTTCAAAAGTGTGCCGGGCAGGGTGTCATTATTTAGAGGGTTAGTCCTGGGGAGTGGTTTGGTATTTACAACGGTGGCCCAGGTGTGTTTCGGTATGTACAGGCAGTACTGGGGACTCTGTCAGCATTTACGGGTGGTTCCCTTGGAGTATTTCAGTCTTTACTGGAGTATTCCTGGAGTGTGTATCGGTATTTTAAAGAGCGCCGGTATTCTCAAGGTGTCCCATGGAGTGTGTCAGTATTCACAGTGCGGATGCCAGAAAGGGTGTCGGTATGTACAGGGGGAACCAGGTTATGTGTCAGTATTCAGACAGGGTTCCCAGGGAGTGTGTTGATATTTACAAGGTGCACTGGGGATGGTGACGTTATTTGTAAGGATGCCCCGGGATTGTGTTGGTATTTGCAAGATGCTCTTGGGGAAGGCGTCATTATTTACAATGGTGCGCCGAGTGGATATCATTATTTACAAGGGTGCCCCGGGTAGGGTGTCATTATTTACAAGGGTGCCCCGGGGAGCTTGTCATTCTTTTCAGAGGATTCCCAGTATCATTATTTAGAAGTGTGTTCCAGGGCGTTTGCCTGTCTTTACAGGCATCAACCGGAGAGTGTGTCTGTATTTGCGGGTGGCCTTGAGTGTGTCAGAATTGAGAGGGTGCTGCTGAGGAATTTGTCAGTAATGTCAGTAAATACTGGGGGGGTGGAATTCCCGGGAATTGTGTCAGTATTTAAGGGGGGTCCCAGGGAGTGTGCAGGTACTGTAAAGCGGTCCCGTTGAGTATATGCGTTTGCAGAGCAGTTGTCCAGGAAGTGTTTCGGTATTTATTTACAACATGGGCGAGGTGGGTGTGTCAGTATCGACAGGGATTTCGCGGGAATTGTGTCGGTTTTTACAGGGAGTCCCTGTTAAGTTTGTTGATAATAATAAGGTGTTTATTGGGGAGTGTGTCGGTATTTGCAGGAAGTGTTTTGTCGAATGTGTTGGTACTTATGGGGTGCCACAGGTGTGTGTCGGTATTTGTACTGATTCCGGGCAGTGTATTGGTACTTACAGAGTGTTTTCTAGGGCCTATGTCGGTAATTACAGGGTATTCAGGGGATTCCATGGAGTGTGTTGGTGTTTACAAGGTTCCCGTGAGGTGGGTTGGCTTTTACAGAATATACCACAGATTGTTTAGGTATTTGCGCGGATTCTGGGGAGCTTGCAGGTATTTTCTAGGTGGTTGCGGATTGTGTGTCAGTATTTACAGGGTCGTCACAGTGAGTATCACCGTATTCACACTGAAGGTCCCAAGGATGTTTTGATATTTACACGATGATCCTGGGAGTGTCAGTATTTACAGGGGCTCCCAAAGAGTGAGTTGGTATTTGCAGGGTGGTCCCAAGGAGTGTGTCCGTATTTGCAAGGTCGTCCGGGAGAGCATGTCAGTATTTACAAGATGGTCCCACGGTGTGTGTCAGCATTTACAGGGCGGTCCTGTCGAGTGTGTAAGTGTTTAGAGGAGGGTTACATGGAACTGAGTCTCATTTACAAGGGTGCGCCGGGTGGGTGTCATTATTTACTGGATGTTCCCGGGGGTGCTTTGTTATTTACAAGAGTGTCGCGGGTGTGTATCAGTATTTGGAAGGGTGTACCAGGAAGTGTGTCAGCATTTCCAGGGAGTCCTGGGGTATCTGACAGTATTTACAGGGGCTTTCAGGAGATGTGGCAGTATTTACATGGGGTTCACAGGGTTCTGCGGCGGTACTTACAAAGGTGGCACGGGGCGGGTGTCATTGTTTACAGGGGATTCCCAGGGTCTGTGTCAATATTTAAACGAATATCCCGTGGTATCTCTCTGTATTTACAGAGGGGTCTTGCAGAGTGTGTCTGTATTAAAGTGGGGTCCTGGGTTGTGTGTCAGTATTGACAGAGTGTTGTTGAGAAGCTTTTCAGGAAATATAGGTGAGGGAGAATGTCCTGGGGATTTTGTCAGTATTTACAGGGGAGTCCCAGGTAGTGTGTCAGTATTTACAGGGGTGCCCTGGTGAGTGTCTGTGCTTGCAAGGGTAGGAGTACGGGGAGTGTGTCAGTATTTGCAGCAGGGTCTAAGGGTGTGTGTCAGTATCAATAGGGAATACATACAGAATGTGTCGATATTTACTGGGTGGTGCTGGGAAGCGTGTCGGTACTAATCAGGTGTTTACCAGGGAGTGTGTTGGTATTTACAGAGTGGTCGTGGGGAGTCTGTCATCATTTACAGGAGCGGTCTCTGGGATTGTGTCAGTATTCACAGCTTAGTCCCGTGGAGTGTGAAAGTATTTACAGGGGGTTCCTGTGGAATGTGTCAGTATTTGTGGACCAGTTTTAGAAAGTGTGTTGTTATTAACAGGAAGTTTACCGAGGAGTGTGTTGGTATATACACGGAGTTTACCGGGGATTGTGTCAGTATTTATGGGGGATCCCGTGGAGTGTGTCAGTATTTACTGGGTTGTCCTAACGAGTGGTTTGTTATTTACAAGGGTGTCCTGGGGTGTGTATCGGTATTCACAGGACGGTGCTAGTGAATGCGTCATTATTTGCAATGGTGTCTTGTGATGTGTATCGGTATTTACAGGCGGGTCCCGGGGAGTGTGTCTGCCTTTACAGGGGTGTCCCAGCGCTTCTGTCACCATTTACACGTGCGTCCGGGGTAGTGTGTCAGTGTTTACAGGTGGATCCATCGCGTTTTATATGCTTTTTGCAGGGCCGTCCTGAAGGGGGTTTTGCGATTTACAGGGGGTCCCAGGGAGAGTGTCGCTATTTATAGCAGCGTCCTAATGGTTGTGTCAGAATGTGCTGGGGTGCATTAGGGAGTATGTGCATATTAACATGAAAGTCCTGGGGAGCATGTCAGCATTTTCCTAGTCAGTAGAGCTTGTGTCTGGAAAAGACTAGATGAACTGAAGCTGTTTCCACTTGCATATGGGTCTCAACCACTGTCGGGGTGTGCAGATTTCAAAAATGGGAATGTCTGAGAGAACAGCAGGGAAGATACAGCTCCCTAAACTGGGAATATTGACGAGAATAGGTGGGATGATAAAGTTCCCTAAACTGCGAATTTCAGTTTGATCAGCTGGAATTGCGTAGTTCTCTAAACTTGGAATATCAGTGTGAACAACGGGATGATACAGTTCCCTAAACTGGGAATCTGAGTGTAAACAGCCGGGATGATCCAACTCTCTAAACTGCAAATCTCGGTGTGAACAGTCGGAATGGTTTGACTCTCTAAACTGGGAATCTCGGTTTGATCAATCGGAATGGTTCTACTCTCTAAACTGTCAATCCCCGTGTGAACAGTTGGAATGGTTCTACTCTCTCAACTGGGATTCTCAGTGTGAAAAGGTGGGAAGGTCCATCTCTCTAAATTGGGAATATCAGTGTGAACAACCATGATGTTCCAGCTCTTTAAAATTGGAAACTTAGTGTGGACAGTGGAATGATCGAGCTCCTTAAACTTGAAATCTCGGTGTGAACAGGCGGGATGGTCAGGCTCCCTGAACTGGGAAATACAGTGCGATCAGCCATGATAGTCCGGGTTTCGAAATTAGGAATCTCATTGTTTGCACTGGGATTGTCCAGTTCCTTAAACTGAGAAACTCGGTGTGAACAACCGCGATGACCTGCTCCCTAAACTTGGAATCTCGTTGCGAACAACTGGATGATCCAGCTGCATAATCTGGGAATTTCAGTGTGAACACCCGAGATGGTCCCGCTCTCTAAACTGATAATTTCCTTCTGAGCAACTACGATGGTCCAGTTCCCTCAACTTGAAATCTCACTGTGAACAGCCGGGATGGTCCAGCTCTCGAAACTAGGCTTCTGAGTGTGAACAGCCGGGATGATCCAACTCACTGAACTGGAAATCTCGGTGTTAACAGCCGGGATGACTGTGCTCGCTAAATTGGGATTCTCAGTGTGAACAGCTGGAATTTTCCACCACTCTAAACTGTGATGCTCATTGTGAACAGCCAGGATGGACCAGCTCTCTAAACTGGGATGCTCAGTGTTAAAAAGGGGAATGATCAATCGCCCTAAACAGGGATTCTCAGTGTGAACAGCTGAAATTGTCCACCCCACTTAACTGGGATGCTCGTTGTGAACGGGGGATGATCCAGCTCTCTAAACTGGGAAAGTCAGTGTGAACAGCCTTGATTACCGAGCTCTTTAAATTGGGAATCTCCGTGGGAACAGCCGGAAAGGTCCTACTATCTAAACTGGGATTCTCAGTGTGAACAGCTGGAATTGTCCAGCTGTTAAGTCGGCTGCTCAGTGTGAACAGCGGGATGGTTTGGCTCTCTAAACTGGAAATCTCAATGTGAACAACCATGATGGTCTACCTCCCTAAACCGGAAATCTCAGAGTGAACAGCCTTGATAGTCCAGCTCCCTAAACTGGGAATCTCAGGATGAATGGCCGGCATGGTCCCGTTCCCTAAACCAGGAAATTCGTTGTGAGCAGCCAGTTTGGTCTATCTCCCTAAATTGGGAAACTTATTGTGAACAATGGGATTATCCAGCTCACTGAACTGGGAATCTCAATGTGAACAGACAGGTGCTCGTGCTCTCCAAAATGAGAATCTCGTTGTGAGCAGCTGGGATGGTCCAGCTCCCTCAACTGGGGATCAGTGTGAACTGCCGGGACCTCTGAAAACTCTACAGAGGCGTGCAGATTGGGATAAATGGATTGTGGGTGAGGGCTTATAGTGGAATGTGCTAATATAGTAGAACGCAGGAAGTGTTGCAAGCAGGTGGCAACTGATGGAGGTAGATGGCAGGGAAGGTGGAGTTGATGGATTGAACAGAATGTTGGAAGATGGACATGTTGGAGGGACGAGGCTGATAAATTGCCCACAGAAACCAGGGATGTGTAGGTTAGGTGCATTAGTCGGGTAAAATGAAGTGTGATAGGGAAGGGGAATGGGTCTGGGTGGGTTGCTCTTTGGAGGATCGATGTGGACTAGTTCGACAGAAGGGCAGGTTTCCACAATGTAGAGATTCAATAAAAATTGAGAAGTTGTGCTCTCAACACTGAGCCTTGCAGAACGCCACATGTCCCCGGCTGCCAGACTGAGAAAAACTCTTTTATCCCCACTCTCTGTTTTCTGCCAAACAGCCAAACTTTTCTCCATACCTCTGACACCATGGGCCCTTACCCAGTAGCTTCCTGTGTGACATCTCGTGAAAGACCTTCTTAAAGCCCAGGCAGATAACATCCATTCGCTCTCCTCAGTCTTACCTGTTCGTTTCTTCCTCTAGCAGATTGATCAGGTATGAACTTCCCTTAATGAAAGTATGCCGACTTTGCCATGTTTTACCATGCAATTCCAAGTATTCAGAAATCTCATTCTTCAAAATAGATGCCAGGATTTTACCCGCAACTGAGATTAGGGTAATTGTTGTGTAATTTTCTGTCTTTTGCCTTACTCCCATTTTAAACGGGGATATCGTTTTGGTGATTTTCCAGTCCTCTCGGATCTTCCCTGATTCTACAAATTCCTGAAAGATTGCCAACAACGCCACGGCTGTCACTTCAGGTATCTCCCATAGAACCCTGGGGTGTCGTCCAGCTGGACCAGGGGTTTATCCAACCTCGGGCCATTCCGTTTTGCTCGCATCTTTTCCTTCGTGATGACCACCATACTCAGTTCTGTCTCCTCACGCTATTTCCGAGAAGTGTAGACCAACAACTAGGAATGTATGGCTGCATGACATGCAGTTACTGCCAAGGAAAGTTACCCAGTTCACATCCCAGATCAGGATGCCTATCAGGGTTGCTCCCTTGCTACAGGAGCATGCATTTCCCTGCCTCCAAGCATGCCAACAGCATACTTTACCTTGCCCTGTCAGCGCCTTGTGATGGCAGTTGGCACAGACACACAACCAGGCTCCTGGCTGTACTGTGTCATTGTCCTCAGTCAGGGACATGTGCACCTGTTATATATCACTGTTCCATGTCATTCTAACCCTTATACCACATGGCAAGAGTGATCGTACCAAAACACACTGCACCTGCAACAAAGACTCTGATACGTCTGAAAGTCTCAGGGGAGCAGACTGCAGTGAAATGCATGGGGCACCTTCAGCCGGTGGCTGGGGTTTCTAACTTGGTTTTCAATGGATTGTTCTTTCATTGATCATTTTGAATGATTTATACATTCATACAGTCAGAGATGTACAGCATGGAAACAGACTCTTTGCTCTATATCCCTCCAAACCATTCCTATTCATATACCCATACAGATGGATTTTAAATGTTGCAATCAAACTTGCCTCCACCACTTCCTCTAGCAGCTCATTCCTACACGTACCACCCTCTGTCTGAAAACGTTGTCCCTCAGGTCTCTTTTATATCTTTCCTCTCTCACGCTTATCCGATGTCTTTTAGTTCTCGACTCGCCCACTCCAGGGAAGAGACTTGTTCTATTTATCCTATCCACGCCCTTTAAGATTTTATGAACCTCAACAAGGTCACGCCTCAGCTCCTGACACTCCAGGGAGAACAACCCTTACCTATTCAACCTCTCCATATAGCTCAAATCCTCCGACCCTGGCAACATCTTTGTAAGTTTTTTTTGTGACATTTCAAGTTTCACAACATCTTTGCGATAGGAAGGAGACCAGAATTGCACGCAATATTCTAAAATTGACCCAACCAATATCCTGTACATCCGCAACATCAGCCCCAACTCCTATCCTCAATGCTCTGACCAATAATGGAAAGCATTCCAAGCACTTTCTTTATTATGCTCTCTATCCGTGACTCCAGTTTCAAGAAGCTATGAACCTACAGTCCAAGGTCTGTTTGTTCAGCATTACTCTGGCGGACCTTACCAATAAGTGTATAGGTTGTGCTAAGATTTGCTTTCCCAAAAATGCAGAACCTTGCATTTATCTAAGTTATACTCCATATGCCAATTTTCAGGCCATAGGCCCATCTGATCAAGTTCCCGTTGTAATCTGAGGGACCCTTCTTCACTGTCCACTACACCTCCGATTTTGGTGTCGTCAGCAAACTTACTAACTGTACCTCTTATGCCCACATCCGAATCATTTATATAAATGACGAAAAGTAGTAGGCCCAGCACTGATCCTTGTGGCACTCCACTGGTCACAGGTCTCCAATCTGAAAAACATCTTCTACCTTTGGTACCAGTTCTGTATCCAAGTAGCTAGTTGTCACTATATTCGGTGAAATCTAAACTGTGTAAAAGTTCATATCGAAGACGTCCACTGCTGTGCCCTCATCAATCCTCTTTGTTACTTCTTAAAAAAAAAACTCTATCAAGTTTGTGAGACATGGTTTCCCACGCACAAAGCCGTGTGACTATTCCTAATCAGTCCTTGCCTTTCCACATACATTTACATCCTGCCCTTCAGGACTCCTTGACAAGTTTCTCAATCTTCATTTCCAGTCAAACATTTTAGTCTGTTTATCCAATCTTGGTCAGTTCTCCCATCATGGCGTGTAATTGGCTTTGGTTTGATTTTGGATTTTTGCGTGTGTTTAGAACGGTCATTAATTTTATCATTTGTATTCATTAGTTGGTTCTGTTGCAGACCCAGATCCATAATGATAAAATTAAACAACAGTCCAGTACAAGAACAGGCCCTTCAGCCCAGCAAGCCCGCACTGACACATGATGTCATTCCAAAGTTAAAACAAAAGTATTTGCTCCAATACCTTCTATGTCATTCTATTCCTTACTTACTCATACTCGTGCCAAGATCCCTCTTAATCATTGCTATATTGGCTTCTTCTCCTCCAACAGTGCATTCCAGACACTTTCACATTCTGTCTGGAACAGCAAAAAATCACTTACCTATCACATCTCCTGAACTTTCTCCATTTTACCTAAAATCTACAGTACTGAATAATTGACACTTCTACTCTGGGGGAAAAAAAGCCTCTAACTGTCCTTCTATCTATGCCTCTGATAATTTTATAAATATCTATCAGGTAGCCCCATAGCCAATGATGCCCAGGTGCACACGAACCATGTGTGTTCAATTTCTCCTTCTGGCTAATACCCTCCAAACCAGACAACATGTGGGTAAAACCTTTCCATACCCTCTCCAACATTTCAACATCGTGTGGCAACCAGTAGTGTACACAGTATTCTAAATGTATCTCGAACTAAGTTTCTCTACAGCTGCAATATGACCTGTTAATATTCATATTGCATGCACCGATGCATGTCTGCAAGTTTTCCGTCAGTTTTCTTGATCACCCTATCCAGCGCGTTGCCACTTTCAGGGAACTGTGGAGCTGTTGTACACCAAGATGCCTTCAGATGTTGATGAGATTAGTAGTTTTTCCATTCACTTTATACTTCTCTCCTGCATTAGTCCTTCCAAAATGCATCACATCACAATTGTCCAAATAAAGTTATATCTGTGTTTTCTCTATCCAAGTCTGCAGCTGACCTATATCCCGCTGTATTCTCTGGCAATCTTCCTCACAATCTGCAACTCTGCCAATATATTTACAGATCTCCAGTCATAAAATCACAGTTCCACCACTACTCTGTCTTCTATGGCCAAGCAGTTCTCTATCCATCTTACTAACTGATCGCTGATGCCGTTTCACATCACATTCTGGATGAGCCTGCCATAAGGAACCATATCAAAGGCCTTCCTAAGGTCAAAACGGCCAACATCCAGTCCCATGCCCTCATCAATCAATTTTGTCACTTCCTCAGAATAATCAATCAATTTTGTGAGACATGATCCTCCCCATACAACTGTGTTGCCTGTTGCTAGTCCATACTAGAGTACTGGTGGAGTTGCACACATTCAGCCAAGTGATTATTGCTTCATAATCCTGACTTGAACCTTGGAGAGTAGATTGCATTCCTTACAGGGTGGAAATAGGCCCTTCGGCCTAACCAGTCCACATCAACCCTCTGAAGAGTAACCCACAAACATCCATTTCCCTCTGACTAATACACTTGACAATCTAGTATGGCCAATTCATCTGGCCTGCACATCTTTGGACTGTGGGAGGAAACCCACGCAGACATGGGGCGAGGGTGGGTGGGGAATACGCAAACTCCAAACAGACAGACGCCAAAGGCCAGAATCGAACATAGGAATTTGGCGCTGTGAGGTAGTGGTGCTAATCACTGAGCCATCGTGCCTCTTTTGATTGTGCCTGTAGAGTGGGAGATACGTCGGGCCATAACGGTTACTGTACATTGGGAGGTATGCCGGGCCGTGATGGTTACTGTACAGTGGGAGGTATGTCAGGCCGTGATGGTTACTGTACAGTGGGGGCTATGTCGGGCCGTGATGGTTACTGTACAGTGGGAGATATGTCAGGTTGTGAGGTTACTGTAGAGTGGGAGGTATGTCGGGCCCTGACGGTTACTGTACAGTGGGAGGTATGTCGGGCCGTGATGGTTACTGTACAGTGGGAGGTATGTCCGGCCGTGATGCTTCCTGTACAGTGGGAGGTATGTCGGGCCGTGATGGTTACCGTACAGTGGGAGGTATGTCGGACCATGATGGTTACTGTACAGTGGGGAGTCTGTCTGGCTGTGAAGTTGCAGACTGTATGAACTGTACAGAGTATGATTCTGCTGATGCCGATGGCCCTCTGCACCTCATGGCTGCATCATCATTGGTTATTCAATCTTTGTAAAGTCTGTTCCATTCAGTACTCATGGGGCTACATATCATGGTGTGGAAGGTCTGCAAAATGCGAAGGTAGCCCTTGCTCCCCATTGGGCAGTGGCCATTCTTACTGATATATGAAATGGAGAGGTGTATCTGCAGCAGCAGATCGGTGATGATGTGGTCAGTTATATGTTGCCCTTTTATTGATTCCACCATAACCTACCACAGAGCCGTCTAGCAGCCACAGGATCCAGCATCAATGCTGAGTACTATCATTAGATTAGATTCCCTACAGGATGGGAACAGGCCCTTCAGCCCAGCCAGTCCACACCAACCCTGTGAAGAGCAACACGCACCTCTCTGACTAATGCACTGAACACTATGGGCAGTTTAACATGGCCAATTCACTTGAGCTGCACATCTTTGGACTGTGGGAGGAAACCCACGCAGACACAGAGAGAATGTACAAATGCCGCACAGGCAGTTGCCCGAGGCTGAAATCAAACCTGGGACCCTGGTGCTATGAGGCAGCAGTGCTAACCACTGAGCCACCGTGACAACCTATATTGACTGTATACCAAGGAGCTATCAACCTCTGCCTGTCTGTGTCCTGTCAGTGGGATAGAACCTAACAGAGAGGGTGGTAATGTTACCTGGGACATAGTCCTGTTCACAGAATCCTGCTTTACAGACAATATCTGACTGTAACTTGATTAGTCCATGGGAAATATATAACTGGTCACTTTGACATTTTCTGTAATGAAGAGTTAATATCACTTTATTTCTTACATATTTTAAAATAAACCAAACATCATTGTTTTTCAGTTGAAAACAATTGAAGTGTACAATAACTGAACGACCAGAGTGTACACAATAACTAATACACAATTCAGTGACTGGAGTAAACTGCCGCTTCATTTCAGATCAGTGAACCCACCGTCTTGCAGGCAGCAAAGCTGTTAAAAATGACTTTGAGGAAAAGCCTGAATTCAGATACAGTTTTACTAGCCCTCACCACGACCTCCAAAACACAGAGAATCTCCAAAATGTGTCCAGAGAGCTTCCAAACTGGAGCTGGGCAGTTACTCACACAATCCCTCACAATAGACTGTTTCGAGACATACCTGAACAATAGGGAGATGTGTGTGGGGCAGACTGGTCAATGGACTAGCACATGACGCTGGTCCAGACGCAGTTCAATAACAACAACCTGTAAACAGCCATGTCTTGCAAATATATCTGTTCTTGTGTGCCACCTAAACTCTGTAATTCTGAACCTTGGCCCTGATCCTGAATGAAGGTGTTATAAAGGTGATGGACTCCCGCAGCATATGGCATCTTACATTGAATCCCTCATAAACCATATCCAGTGGCTATTATCCCACAATGTCAGTATCCAAACAGAATTATACAGCTCCATTGATGTCCGGCATCAGCCCAGCCCAACTACCTTGTGTGTCACTTGAGCTGGAAATCTCTGTGTAAATGTTTGCAGCATTTTTCTAACCGTTAAAAGCCAATAAGTAATGTCTCTTTACCGAATGTCCGATATCCTTTCGTAATACCAACTTTTAGATTGTCCAATAAGCACAAAATCACCCATTTATTCAGTACACTGTTATAACAACAATATGATGAAAACTTACAGTAATTAGCATAGAAATGATGAGTCTCATTGCCACACCGAAGACCAAATTATTATTCAGTACAAGGACTTTGAAAATATACAATTATTTTCCCTTGTATTAATAATGATAATAGTCGAATCTCCTGCTCCTCAGATGCTGCCTGAACGTCTGAGTTGTCTTTTTCAGAACCACATTTTTTGACTCTGATCTCCAGCATCAGCAGTCCTCACTTTCTCCCTGCTAATAGTCATAATCATTTTCGTGGCAACAATGTCACTGTGTGTTTAAACATGCCCCAGTCAGATATGAGTACATTTTCAGTTGCTTCTGTCTATCTTAGAACTCAGTAACGTGGGATGTGAATGTCAGTGTCTGTGATGCTCAGCATGTAGGCCATGCCTCTGATAGACTGACAGATTGTTTCAAACATCATATCCCTTCAGCTGTTCACAACAAGCAGGGAACTGCCTGGACCAACCAGCCAGAGTTCACAAAACCCAAAACCGTGTCCAGCATTGAACAGGTCTAGATAATATTGTTTATGTTAATTTATTCATGCAATGTGATTGGGACGGCATTTATTGATAGATAGGGAACTTGAAACAGTGACACTGAAGGAATGGCAATATACTTCCCAAACAGGATGGGAGATGGCTTGGAACAGAACGCGAACATGGTGGGGGTCCCATGTAACTGCTCCCCTTGTCCTTATTGATATTCGGGGGTTCAGAGGTTCGTTGTAAGGAGCCTTAGTAAATTTCTGCAGAGCACCGAGTAGATGGCAGGTATTGCTGCTACTGAGCATCAGTGGATATGGGGTGAAGCTGCACTCACACAGGCAAATGGAAGTATTTAATCACACACATTCAACATGTGTCTTAGCAATAGGGGACAGGCTTTCGGAAATTTTGAGGTGAGTTATTCCTGCAGAATGTCTAGCCTCTGACATATTCTTGTAGCCAATGAATTTATATGCGTCAAAAAGCTGGAAAAGCAAAACAGGTCAGGCAGCATCTGAGGTACAGGCGGTTCAATGTTTTAGCATAAGCCGTTCACAGGAATGGGTAATTGAATCATATGGTAGGTCCAGTTCACGTTAACGGTAATTCCCGCGATATTGCTTGGTGTGTGTTCAGTTATGGTGGTGGCATTGACCGTTAGAGGATGTGGTTTAATTTTCTATTGTTAGAAGTAATCGTTGTCTGGCACATGTGCAATGGAAATGGTATTGTCACTGTGAAGCACACACTTACATATTTCCAGGTCCTGGTACATTTGGACAAGGTCTGCTTCAGTGTCTGAGTAAATCACGAATGGTGTTGAACATTGTCCAGTCATTGGCAAACTTCCCCAGTTGTGACTTAACAATGTAAGGATTGTCATTTATGAAGCAGCTGAAAATTATTGGGCCGAGGGCAGAGAGCACTCTTACAGCTCAGTGATGCTGTCCCTCTCTCTGAGCTCGGAAGCTGGCTTCTAGTTCCACCTCCTCCAGAGGTATCTAACAACGTATCTGAAAACAATTATGTTACAGTATCTTCCCCAAAGAGCTGAGTGAGTACTTGGCTACCTCAATCAGTTGGACCGCCAGTTTTTAATGCAGATTAATGCCAACAGTGTGGGTTCAATTCTGCACTGACTGAGGTGACTGAAAAGGGCTGTCCTATTCAACCTCTCCCTTACTTGAGGCATGATGACTGTCCAGTTAAACTGCCACCAGTCGTCTCTGTCTAAAGAGAGAGCAGCCCCATCATCCTGTCGGCGTATGGTCCCTTACCTTTCCACTTCGAATCTACAGGTTTACACAGAAACCCCTCCCCTGGGGAACTGCTGTAGCTGAGATGGATGCTCTCCTCCAACCCCAGCCACCTTCCTTTCAGGTATAACGTCAACAAATGCAAACGGTTCCTATTTTCTCCAGTTTTGCCATTAATCCTTGATAGGACACTTGGTCAAATGCAGATATGATGATGTTAAGTGCAGACACTGTTGCCTCACCTCTAGAGTTCAGCTGCATAGTCTCTTGTACATCGTTAAACCAAGGCTTCAACGAGCTCAAGGGATGAGAGCCCAAACTGAGCTTCAGTGAGCAGGTTGGTGCTGAGGAAGTGCTGCTTGATGCCACTGTGAGTGACATCTTCCATCCCTTTATTAATGATAGACAGGAGAGCAATGGGGTAGTCATTGATTGTCTGATGTTTTGTCTGTGGGTGTACAAGACACACCCGGATAGTTTCCCACATTGACAGATCGATGCCAGTGCTGTATCCCCGCAGGAACTTCTTGAATGGAATGTTATCAGGGCCCACAGCCTTTGCATTCCTCATCTCTCCAGTCGTTTGGAATTACGACACACAGTGAATCGAATTAGCTGAAAACTGCCGTCTGGAGGAGACTAACATAGATCCTCCTATCAATACTTCTGTTTGAACTTTGTTGTGGTCGTTTCAGACTGAGCTTTTCTATTTTTGTGTTGGGCCATTCCATCATTGAGGAAGATGATATGTGGGAATCCTCCTCATCCAGAATTGTTTGATTGACACCACCATTCAACCTGACTGCATATGACAGGATTGTAGCGATTAGATCGAATTGTTGGTTAGATCTGTCTGTCACTGGCTGTTTATGCTATTTGGTGAGTAAGTGGTCCTGTTCAGTAACGTCACCTCATTTTTAGGTGTACCTGGTGCTGCTCCTGGCCAGCCCTCCTGTATTCTCCATTGAACAAGAGTTTATCCCCTGGCCTGATGGTCAGGGTAAAGTGAAGCATATGACAGGCAGTGACAGTGAAAATTGTGCGAGAGTACAATTCTGCTGCTGATGACTCGAATCACCTCACACAGGTCAGTGCTGAGTTCTAGATCTGTTTGAAATCTGTCCCGTTAAGCTCGGGACATGTGTATCTCACATGTGCGCTGATGCGTGTACACACACACGCACACACGCGCCTGCACACACACACGCACAGGCACACAAAATAAAAGTGGGACTTTGTCTCCAGATATACTGTGTGTGATATACATTGTTTCCAATGTGCTCATCGATTAATGTCTCTGCAGCCGATAGGTTGGTGAGGATGAGGTCAACTATGTTTCTCCCTTTCAATCGTTCCCTCTCCACCCGTTGCCGAACCAGTCTCGCAGCTATGTTCGTTTAGACCCGACCATCTCGATCAGTAATGCTGCTGCTGTGCCCCTCTGGGTGGTGGTGTTGAAATGGCCACCCAGTATACATTCTCCAGCTCATTCACTCTGTCAGTGAGTCCTCCAAGTGTTGTTCAATGTCGAGGGACACTGATTCATCAGCTGAGGGAAGGGCTTCAGCAGGAGGTTTCCGTGTCAGTGTTTGATCGGACACCGTGAGGTTTCGTTATGTCACATTGTTGCTTGAGGAGTCTGTAGGACGTCTCTCCTACATCTATCCCTCGTCCCAAGACGTTAGGAAGGAGGGATTTCGAGTGTCTGCAGGGCTTTAAATTTTTTTGTCACTATCAATCGAAGGGCCTCTTCTGTGCTGTATGACACTCAGTCTATGACGCTTGTGATTGGACAGCCCAACGTCTCACTCCTTCAGTTCCTACAAGTGCCTTGTCTATTCCACTGATTTCTGCAATATTTTCTCTTTTAAGACATTGCACAATTCCGTTTTTAAACTATCTATGTTTATCTCTATCTTTCCCTGTCATGTCCTCCAGCCGCTCCATCCATATGTATCTCAGTAAACTTCTGTATCACTACAATATTTATCTCATACTCCAGCCCCATCTATCACTGTAAATTCCGCCAGCCCCCACACCCCTCCCCGTCTCTCTAACCTCCAGATGTTTCACCTTTCTCCATATCCTGTGAATAAATTGAAAAATATCTCACTAATCTATTCTCGCACGCACAGGCCACGCTATCTCTATAAGATCCCTAGCCTTGCTTTCCTGTCTCTGCAACATCTCCAGCCTTGCTTTTATATCTCTGTAACATTTCCAACCTAGCTTTCCCATCTCTGTAACGTCTCCAGCCATCCTTTCCTATCTCTGTGACATCTCCAGCCTTACTTTCCTGTCTCTCTAAAATCTCCAGCTATGCTTTCCTATAACTGTGATATTTCCAGCCTTGCTTTCCTATAACTGTGATATTCCCAGCCTTGCTTTCCTATCTCTGTAACATCTCCAGACTTGCTTTCGTTTTTCTGTAACATCTCCAGCCTTGCTTTCCTATAACTGTGATATCACCAGCCATGCTTTCCTTTCTCTGTAACATCTCCGGCCTTGCTTTCCTTCACACCTCAGTGAAATGGTTTTTACACACCTCAGTGAATTGGTTATATGTCTGCTCCTGTATTTTCATCTTTCTGGGGCTCTATAAAATATTTCCAGCAGTGTATCTGTCATTGTTTGGACCCTCACCTTGACCCATAAAGCCTCATTTGTAGACACGTCCAAGATATCATCCCTCCTTACTACAGTAACTGTTCCTTAATTAATAATGCAACACTACCTCCTCTTTAACACCCTCTCCTGTCCTGCCTATAGTTCCAGGACAAGAGCCTGTTGAGTTTTAGCCCTGACCTCTCTCAAACACGTCTCTGAGATGGCAAAATGTTCCACCTCCACATGTCAACTCATGGCATTATCGCATCAGTCTGTCTGATAATACTCCCAGCATTAACATAAGCTGGAATATAATACCTGGAATATTCTATGCCTCAGAGCTCCTCAATAATTAACTATTTGTTATCACGCTTTCCAAATCAAGAAGCAAAAATGTAACTCTGGGACTGAATGAAAATGTATTGAATTGTAATTTCTTCTAAAAAAAAATGTATACATCAAGTGCAACTTTCCAGATCTGAGCAGTCAGCTCCACATACAATGAGTTTCTGATGGTTAATTCCCCGCTCAGTGTGCAGAGAGGACAGCCTCAGTAGTGGAGAAAGTGAGGACTGAAGTGGATGAAGATCAGAGTCGAAAAGTGTGGTATTGGAAAAGCACAGCAGGTCAGGCAGCATCCGACGAGCAGGAGAGTCAATAGTTCGGGCATGTGCTCTTTATCAGGAAGGCATTGGTGCATTTTTTGTTTTTTGGATTCCGTGATTCGCAGGACGTTCTGAAGGCAGCACTGCATATAGCACTGACGATGAAAGCAGTCAATCAATTGGTTGGACAGGGTTAGACAAGTTGAGGGGAAGTACAGACTGATTGAAGTACAAACATAAGGATAGAAAAATCCCCTGGGCCAGATGGGGTATACACGAGGTTACTTCAGGAAGTATTGAAAGAGATTGATGTGCCTTTGGTAATGATCTTTGTGTCTTAACTGTCCACTAGAATAGTACCAGATGATTGGAGGATAGCAAATGTTATTACCTTGTTCAGGGAAGGGAATAGGGATGACCCTGTGAATGATAGAACAGTAAGTCTTACATCAGCAGTAGGCAAAGTATTGGAGATGATTCTGAGAGACAGGATTTGAAATTATTTAGAAAACGATAGTTTGATTAGAGATGGTCAGCATAGGTTTGTGTGGGGCAGGTCATCCCTCAGAAACCTTATTGAATTCTTTGAAGGTGTGAAAAAACATGTTGATTAAGGTACACCAGTAGATGTGGTAAACACGAATTCTACAAAGGTGTTTGATAAGGTTCCCCATTCATAAAGTAAGGAAGCATGGGATGCAGGGAAATGTGGCTGTCTGGATATGGACTTGGCTAGCCCATAGAAGGCAGAAGATGGTAGTAAATGGAAAGTATTCAGCCTGGAGCTCAGTGACCAGCGGTGTTCGCCGGGGATTGGCACAGGAAACCTGTTCTCTTTGTGATTTTTATCAATGACTTTGATGAGGAAGTGGAATCGTGTGTTAGTAAGCTTGCCGATGACATGAAGGTTGATGGAATTGTGGATAGTGTGGAGGGCTGTTGTAGGTTGCAACAGGACATTGACAGGATGCAGAGCTGGACTGATAAGTGGCAGATAGAGTTCAACCTTAAAAAATGTGAATTGGTTTATTTTGGAATTTTGCATTTGCATACAGAATATAGGGTTAAAGGCAGACTTCTTGGCAAAGGGAAGGAACAGAGGGAATTTGGGGTCCATGTTCATAGATCCCGCAAAGTTACCACCCAAGCAGACAGGGTTGTTAAGAACATGTATGGTATGTTGGCTTTCATTAGCAGGGGGATTGAATTTAAGAATACCAAGGTTAATGCTTATCTCAATAAAGTTTTTGTTCAACAATTCTTGGAATATTGTGTTCAGTTGTGGTTGCCTCATTAGAGGAAACATGTGGAAAGCTCAGAGAATGAGCAGAGGAGCTTTACCAGGATGCTGCCTGGACTGAAGGACATGTCTGAGTAAGAAAATTTGAGTGAGCTAGGGCTTTTCTCCCTGGAGCGAAGAAGAATGACAGCTGACTTGATAGAGGTGTACAAGATGTTGAGAGACAAAGATTAGATAGCCAGAGTCTTTTCAACAAGGGGAATAATTTTAAAATGATCGGAGGAAGCTTTAGAGGAGATGTCAGAAGTAGGTTCTTAACACAGAGAATGGTGGGAGCGGAATGCACCTCAGCGGTGTTAGTAGAGTCAGATACGTTAGGGATATTTAAGAAGACTCTTGGATGGGCACATGGAAGTTAGTACGTTGAAGGTTATGTAGTTTAGTCTGATCTTAGAGTAGGATAAAAGGCCGGCAAAACATTGAGGGCTGAAGGGCTCTGACTGTCCTGTACTTTTCTATGTTCCAGGTTTCATCCACCTTGTGGATTCTCATCAGTTGGTAAATGTGTGAGGGAGTGAGGTGTGTGCGGACAGGAAGCTGGGAAGAGCGTTAGGCCAGGACTTCCAGTTATGGTGTGTATGGTTACTGTCACCTGAGTGTCAGCACAATATGTGTGGTTCCCGAGACCAAAGAAAATCCACTAAGTTCAGTTACTAATGTGATTTTTGGCTTGCTGTTTGCTCCTGGTTACTTCAGATACATTCTGTTGGGTGACCCATATATTACTATCTGACCATCCACAGACGTGCACAACTTTATTTTGATACTGGCGAATGTGAAGGTACATTTATTGGGTAAATTTTCAGAGGGTCATTCTGAGACACAAGATTCTGCAGAAGACTATCAAAATGTGAATGTTTTCACCCAGTGTCTGGTCTAGGGTGCAGGTTTATGGTGTCCTGGGGGCATGCCAAATGTCATCACCACAAGTAACTTGTGCGGTTTGATTCTGATCCTCCATGTCCATACATCTGCTCCCTGGGACAGGCTCTGACTGAAGATAAATTTGTAAGACCTGGCTCCTGTTCAGTCATTAGTATCTAATTTAGATAACATTTGCACCTACACTGAGAGCAGTGACAGCCTGTTGGCTAGTTTCCTCCTGCTCAAGTTGGATTCCAAATGATTCTCTGTGAGAGAATGTTTGAATGACTGCCCTGACCCAGGTTGGAAACTCTCTACACAGATTCAGGAGCAGGCCAGTATCTCACTCAGTGCCACAAGCAGCTGTGAGGTCCAGTAGCACTGTATCCGAATTCAGGCCTTTTGGAATCCACTTTTAATGTCGGTTATGATGCAAAGTGATGGGTTTACTGACCGGAACAATGATCAGGAGTTTGCCATGTTTGTGAAGTGGGCAACAATAAGTATAGTTTACAATTATTCAACTGAACAAAAGCTGCAACATCTCTGAAAACAATGGATTCGATATTTATGGAAGTAAAATATAAACACCGAAGAACCTTTTATGATACAAAAGTAAAGAATGCACATTTTGTTTTGTACCAAAAAAGAACATGTTTTCGTACTGTTTTGCTGATCACAATTACACATTGAACCTCAGTATTCAAATACACACATTGTCGCTCTATCATTTGCAAAGTGGTTGACCTCTGACTGATTGCATATTCAGAGTGAACAAATGATTGAACAATCAAATAGACTTATAACTCTTTACGTATTTAAATATAATCAACCAATTTAATTTCTCACTTGAATTTGTGAGCTTCAGCTATTTGCCAACAATTCTATTAGTTTTAGAAGAATGATGGAAAAGGACAGACTAGATCAAAAAGTTGAAGTTCTAAATTGGAGAGAGGCCAATTTTGATGGTATTAGGCAAGAACTTTAAAAAACTGATCGGGGGTAGATGTTCGCAGGTAAAGGGATGGCCTGAAAATGGAAAGCCTTAAGAAATCACATAGCCAGAGAGCAGAGAGTGTACATTCTTGTTAGGATGAAAGGAAAGGCTGGTAGATATAGAGAGTGTTGAACGACGAAAAAAATTGAGGGTCTTGTTACGAAAAAGAAGAAAGCATATGACATGAACAGTCAGGGTAGATCGAGTGAATTCTTAGAAAAGTATAAAGGTAGTATGAGTATACTAAAGAGGGAAATCTGGAGGGCAAAAAAGGGACATGAGATAGCTTGAACAGAGCCCTCAAAGATCAGCAAAGCGGCCTTTGTGTGGAGCCGCAGGAGATTGGGTGATACTAAAAGAATATTTTGTATCAGTGTTTACTCAGGAGAAGGACATGGGAGATGTAGGTATACAGAGAAATAGATGGTGACATCTTGACAAATGTCCATATTACAGAGGAGGAAGTGCTGGATGTCTTGAAACGCATAAAAGTGGATAAATCCCCATGAACTGATCGATCAGGTGTACACTAGAATTCTGTGGGAAGCTAGGGAAGTGATTGCTGGGCCTCTTACCAAGATACTTGTACCATTGATAGTCACAGGTGAGGTGCCAGAACATGGTGCCACTGTTTAAGAATGGTGTTAAGGACAAGCCAGGAAACTATAGACCAATGAGCTTGACGTCACTGGAGGGCATGTTGTTGCAGGGAATCCTGAGGGACAGGATGTACATGTATTTGAAAAGGTAAGGACTGATTTCGGGAAGTGAACATGGCTTTGTGCGTGGGAAAACATGCCTCACAAACCTGATTGAGTTTTTTGCAGAAGTAACAAAGATGATTGATGAGGGCAGAGCAGGTGGGACTAGATTGGGTTGGGATATCAGGTCGGCATGGACGAGTTCCACAGAAGGTTCTGTTTCCATGTTGTACATCTGTATGACTTTGTGACTGTAATTTAGCAATGACAAATAATTTGACATGCACTGCCAAATAAATAAACGGTTCATATTATTAAATTGTAGCATACAATAAGTTGAAAATTTGCAATTTTATAATGAATGATAAAGAACAAAGAGCATTCCAACACAGGAACAGACTCTGCGGCCCTCCAAGCCTGCGCTGAACCAGATCCCCTATTTTCTAAACCTGCCACCTATTTTCTAAGAGCCTGTATCCCTCTGGTCCCTGCCCATTCATGTACCTGGCAGATTCATCGTAGATGACACTATCGTTCCTGCCCCTACCACCTCCGCTGGCAGCACGTTCCAGGCTGCCACCACTCTATGTGTAAAGAGCTTCCCACGGATATCCGTCAGGCCCTAAACCTTTCCCTCTCACTTTGAAACTCAATTATTAGGGGTTATGAGTACACAATTTGGGGTAAAGCTTCTTGGTATCCACCCTGTCTATACCTTTCTTAATTTTGTAGACCTCAATCAGGTCCCCCCTCAAATATTTCTTTATAATTAAAATAGTCCTAATCTACCCAACTTTTTTCCATAACCAGCACACAACACCCTGGTGAACCTACTCTGCACTCTATACAAGCATCCACATCCTTTTGGTAATGAGTTGACCAGAACTATATGCAGTATTCCAAATGCGGCCAAACCAAAGTCCGATGCAACTGTAACATGACCTGCCAACGCTTGTACTCAACACCTTATCCAATGAAGGAAAGCATGCCGTATTCCTTATTGACCACTTTACTGACTTGCGTTACCACCTTCAGGAAACAATGAATCTGAACACCCAGATCTCACTGTACGCCAATTTTCACCAGGACTTTTTCATTTAATGCATAGATTGCTCTCGAATTGAATCCTCCATAATGCATCACCTCGCATTTGCACAGATTGAAGTCCATCTGCCATATCTGTGCCCATTTCTCCAATCCAGCTATATTCTGTTGTATTCTCTGACAGTCCTCTTCACTATCTGCTACTCCAACAATCTTGGTGTCATCTGCAAACTTGCTAATCAGGCAAACGATACCTTCTTCCAAATCATTAATATATATCACAAACAACAGTGGTCCCAACACTAATCGCTGTTGCACACCACTGGTCATAGGTCTCCATTTTGAGAAATCCGCTTCAACTACTACTCTCTGTCTCATGTTGCCCAGCCAGTTCTCTATCCATCTACATAGAACACCCTGAACACCATGCTACTTCACCTACTCCATCAGCCTACTATGGAGAACCTAATAAAACACCTTACTCAAGTCCCTCGGTAGCTTTTCCAGCAGCTTCCCTAGCACTGATGTCAGGCTCGCTGGTCTATAATTACCTGGATTATCCTCGCTACCCTTCTTAAACAAGGGGACAATATTAGCAATTCTCCAGTCCTCCGGGACCACCCCCATGTTCAAAGATCCTACAAAGATACAAGGTAAAGCCCCACTTATTTCCTCTCTCAATTCCCTTAGTAACATGTGGTAGATCCCATCCAGACCTGGGGGCTTGTCTACATTAATACCTTTTAGAATATCCAAAACCCCTCCCTCTTTACGTCGACTTGACCCAGAGTACTCAAAGATCTATCCTTAACTCAACACCCATCATGTCCCTCTCCTTACTGAATACAAATGCAAAGTATTCGTTAAGAATCTCACCCATTTTCTTTGAATCCAAGCATAACTTTCTTGTGTGGGCCAAACAGTTCTCTAGTTCCCCTCTTGCTCCTTATATATGAAAACAAAGTTTTTGGTATTTTCCTCAATCCTGTTTTCTAAAGATATCTCATGACCACTTTTAGCTCTCTGAATTCTCGATATTTACTGTGAAATGTGGTTAGTGAAAAGAAAATAAACACTTGTTCGTGTGAGTGGGCACTCAGACCTTTTCAAAGTGTTTTGTGCTAGAACATATTTGAAATCCGTCTCAGTGCAAATTTAAAACATGGGGAGCAAACCCTTGGGAAGAGTAATTTTCAGTTATTTTCCCCGCTAAGTACTTCTGAGGTTCAAAAGAGTGACGACTTGTAACAAGGGTAAAACAGTAACTATGGGTGGTTTGAACATGCAAGTTGACTCAATTAATCATCTTGACAATGATATCTTCGAATAAAGATTCATTAAGTGTATGAGAGACTATTTCCGCGAGCAGAATGTTATAGAACCAACCAGAGAATGGGCTAATTTAGATTTGATATTATGTTACAAGGAAGGATTGGTGGATGAGCTTGGCCTTGGAAAGAGTAACCACATTCTGGTGTTTCACATTCAGATTGAAAGAGTGAAGACTGAGTCATAAATGACAGTTTTAGTGTTAGTCAATAATAATTATACTGGCCTAATGGAGGATTTGGCCTGGGTGGACTGGGGGAGAAAAGAACAGTCAAAGGCAGGACAGCTGAAGAAATTTGGCAAATAATTAGGGAGATACTAAAAACCGAAGAGGAATTGCATAACAGAGAAAAACCATTGATATCTTGATAAGGAAGTCAAAGATAACATGAAGGCAAATCACAGGGCATGTCATGCTGCACACGTTAGTCACACTGTGCAGGGTTGGGCAAGTTAATGGCCTCGTGTTGTTATCAGTAAATTCTTATGTGATGAACCCAGATAATGTTCTGGTGATCTGGGTTCAACTCCTGCTACAGCAAATCACGGAGCGTGACTTCAAATCGGAATTAAGGGGCAGATGGTGGTAATGAATTGATTGCCAAGAAAAACTCACCTGGTTCACTAATGTCCTTTCGGGAAGGAAACTGCCATTCTACCATAGATTCGCCACTTTCAGTCGCAAGATATTTATCCTTATCTCCGTTCTAAAAGATCTTCTCTTGACTCTCAGGCTATGTTCTTGAGTCGTTTCTCTCCTAGCAGTGGAAACGTCTTCCCAACAGCTACTCTGACCAGGCAACCAGTATTCTGTATGCTTCAATTAGAACCCCCTTCATCCTTATAAACTCCAATAAGTATAGAACCAGAGATTTCATATGTTAAGGTTTTTATTCCTAGGACCACTCTTGTAAAGCTCCTCTGAACAAGCTCCAAGGACGGTACATCCTTCCTTAGTTATGGGGCACAAAATAGTACAGAATACTCCAATGTGGTCTGACCAGAGTCTTACCGAGCCTCAAAAATCCATCCCCTGGATTAATATTCAAGTCCTCTCAAAATAAATGCCATGACTGTATTTGCCTTTCTGACCGGGCGGGCCACCTGAAAGAATAATCTTACGATGGGCAATAATAAATTAATCATGGAGTTTAAAAAATGAACAATGATTAATGCATACTGGGAAATGGATCCCAGCCTTGACTAAAGTCTCTGTGATAATCCACATGCTGCAGAATCCAGACAGGCTGCAGAGACCCACAGACGGTTTGCAAACAAACCTGAAACTACAGATCCTGTAATACTCACCTGAAGTTGCACCTAAATGGGATAGTGGAATGTTGCCCTTTAGCCAACCCATGGTTGAGTCTGATTGATCAGGGTAAATGAACCTGATCATTCCATTGATAGATCCTCCTTACCTTCCCAAAAGGGCGTGAAGACTTCGAAGGATAAAATCACTCCAAAACCCCACACAGTGCAGTAACTGGAGAATAACCACGGAAAGACAAGACACCTCCTGGATAATCAGAACAAGAAGGCATCACCAAGTCGAGCCCGGTCAAGTTCTTGTGGGGTGTGTTGTGATCATCCAAAGTTGAATTAAAGCATAAAATAATTTGTAGCGTTTATCATTGCGTTATAATACGTTTTATAACGTATATTAATTAATACTAATATTAATTGCGTTCAATAAACAAATATTGTTTGAAAGAGTTAACTTTTACTGAATATAAGATTTCAATCACACTGTGCGCCAGAAACAACACCTTCATAATTGCTGACTCAACCTACAAGTTTATCTAGAGACAATCCTGGACTGGAAATCGCAACTCTCTTTGCACCTCACGATTCTGATTTTTCTCTCCACTTATAAAGTAGTCCATGCCTGTCTTCTTCCTACTAAGGTGGATCGCCTTGCACTTACCCAAGTTGTACTCCATCTGCCACTTCTTTGCCCACTTTCTAAATAGTTATTCAGTTTCTCTTCTATTATTTGTTCCACACGACTATCTCTTCAGCGTCATTTTCCAGTGCCTCAATATCCACTTCTGCTTCTCTTTTGCCCTTTACATGTCTAAAGTAACTCTTACAGTTGTCCTTTATATCACTGGATAGCTTAACCGTATATTTAATCTTCTCCGTCCTTATTTCTTATTTTGGTGCCATCTGTTCGTCTTTGAAAGCTTCTAAATCTTCTGGTTTCCCACTGCCTTTTGCTATGTTATCTGCTTTCTATTTTTCTTTTACCCTAGACGTGACTGTCCCAGTCATCCATGGTTGCCTCATCCGTGCTGTACAATGCATCTTTTACCTCGGCATAAATCTCTGCTGTGACTCCTAACTTGCTCTGAAAAACTCCCGCCATCATTGTTCCACTGTCTTTCCTGCTCGGCTCCTCTCCCAGTCTATTCTACCCAGCTCCTCCCTTGTGTCTTTAAAGGTGGCTTTATTCAGCTATAATATTAACTCTGATTCTACTTTCTCCCTCTCAAATTGAAGAGTAGGTTCAATCACATTATGATCACTGACTCCGAATGTTCCATCACCTTAAGCTTCCTTATCAAGTCTGCCCCACTGCACAGCTCTAAATCCAGTATTGCCCGTTCCCTCATTGCCTGCTCCAAAAAGCCATCTCATAGACATTCCACAAATTCCTTTCCTTGCAAACCACTACAACTGATTTTCCTACCTACCTATTGAAATCCCCCCAGTCACTGTAAAATTGCCTTTCATACATGCAGTTTTTACCTCCTCGTCTATCATGCGCCCCAGCTTCTGATTTTTAGACCCATATATAACTGTAACTACGGTTTTTCACCTTTACAGTTCCTCAATTCTACCCACACACATTCCACACCATCAGACTCTATTTTAAGTAATGGAACTGAGTGATGCGATTGCAAAACACTTTAGCATTGTCTCAAATTTATAGTTTAGACATGGAGTAATAATATTTCATTGTCAATTACTTTGCAATAAGGTCACAGTGAATTTCTTTGGCCAAATATTCTATCTGAAGTGCGGTAGAATACAAACTTGAAACTGTTCGAGAAGGAAGATATGAAGAGGACATGAATCTATAAGGAGATTAAGTTGTCTCAAATGAACAGCCAAATATTGGTGTATGGAACATAGTAGGAAAAATGTGTCTGTGCGAAAAGATATTGACGGGTTAAATGGAAATGTAGTTTATTATTTCAAAGGAGCGATTGGCTTTAGGCACAGAGGAACCGGGCACTTAGATTACAAAATAAAAACTTTACGTAAACATCAAATTTTTAGGGATGTAAGATAAATGTTGAAACTTTCTGAAACAGAACACATTTAAAAGTAGGGACAATTTTGTACAGATTTACAATGTAGCGGTGTAACCACATCGAGAGAGCGATGGCCACAATGATATGAAATGCAATCCAGAGAACATTCACTCAGCTGACTCCTGGGAGGAGTGTTTATTTCAGGAGGAAATCTTGAAATGACTGGCGCTGGATCTGCTGGGGTTTAGGTGAACAACATATGGTCTTGTTTAATCCAAATAGTCTTTTCAAGTTGAATTCTAAAACAATATTTCAGCTTGTGTGAGAGATTACTATGAGTGGATGGACGATAAAACGGAAAAACGTCTCCTTTAAGAAGATGGTGATTTGGTGTCATCCTCTCAGAGTGTTGTGGAATTCTCTTCCCAGAGAGCGATGGAGAATAAGGCATTGAATATTCCTAAGGCAGAGGCAGGCAGATTCTTGACGAAGAGTGACGCACTAACATTGTAAAGTCAAAGGAGGAATGTGTGATTGAGGTCAAAATCAGATCATCCGCGACCGTATCGCATGATGGAGCTGTTTTGATTCCTTACTCCTGATGCTAGCTTCTACATTTCTGTTGTGCTTAGATACTGAAAAAAATGACACGATTGTCATGAACACGAAAACTTTTCCTTTCAGATTATTGGGCACGGCTTTCCATATGTGACTTTTAAATGGCACTCAAAAGCACTCAGGAAAGGTTCATGATGTAGAGAGGTCAGGAGCATAGGACAAAGGGAAAGCCTTGCTTGAAATTGCTTTAACATCAGATTGGGTCGAATGGATAACTTTAATACAGAAAGATACCTTTCAGTTGTTCTTGTGAGATGCGTTTCATTACAAAGGCCAGCATTCTGTTGCCTTTGTTTAATTTCTATTCAGAATATGGTGATAGACCCCAGGGGTTCTTGTCGTGCAGGAACCCTAACAGGTATGTTACAAAGAGAGAAACGGGGTTCTGAACAATTTGATAGTGAAAGGAGAATGATATAGCTTCAAATCCTGTGGGCCCTTGGAGATTGTATTCCTCACTATTTGATGCTCACAAACTATGGAAATAATGTGACTTCATTCTCTGTTTCCAACAATTAAAGTGGTAGACTCATATAGAATCCAAACAGGCCTTTCAGCCCAAAATATCTATGCCAGCCAGAAAGCACCAAACTACATTATTCCCAGTTACCTGTAGATGTATAGCCTACTATTCCCTGGCATTTTGTGTTTAAATGCTGTGTTACCTTGTATTTGTGACCTGAGCTTTTGTTCTTTCAATATATGCACGAAATGATTTCACAGAAATAAATCACATAACTTCAACGACAGCGACAAACTCATCGGACCAATAAGATGTCCTCATTGTTTAATAATTATCAGAAAATCGAATTGTCTTTTTAGTTCGTTTGGGATTTTAATGGAGCTAGACCAGAATTAATTGCCCTTGAGACGTTCCAGTCCAGTGGGTGTTGTTCCATCCAAGTGGCTGTTTAGAGGGACTGCCAGCTGTACATCTGATGTGTCGTTTAGCTGGGAGTAAATATTACTGCTGGTGGATGGACTGTCACAGAAGCCGCCATATTGTGATGAATAGCTCGCAGGAAAACGAACTTTTTGTCAAAGCGAATATATGAGAAGGAATTTATTATTCTTCAGAGAAATAACAACCTTACACGAGATGTCTATAAAATAATGAAGCGAAATATGTTTCTATGTTATTGGTGTCCTTAAAATAATGGTGTCAAATATCGGAAATAATGCTGCTGCTGCCATTGGAAGATTCTTGTACTGTAGGTGTGAATTAACATGGATGTTTTCAGAGATGTATGGGGTCTCCTAGGTTGAGTAAGTACTGATACTCCATGGGATGATAATGGATTCTAATCTCGCCACTTACTGAGCACAGTTCAATGGAACAAACCAACAAGTCTCATTGTTGCTGCTTCGGAATATATCAGAGCTTTCATGGCAGCCACCACATGAAATCATGTATAAAGGCAAGGCCCATCTGGTCTGCACCATCCAATGCTGATACAAGTGTTTTATAAAGTTTGTGAGTGTTCCTTTTTTATTCACCCTCTCAGGCAATGCATTCCAGACACAAACCACTGGTAGACTCTCTGGGTTCTAAACAGATTCCATAAGTTATCTCTTCATGTCTTGTCTTTCATTTTCAACATACTTCCCCTTGTTTTTGATCCTTTCACTCAGGGGAACATCTGCTGTCTGTTCACTCTGCTCATACCTCTCATGCTCATATACACCTCTGTCAGGTTCAATTTCGTCCCACAGTGTACACAAGTTCAGTAGATAGACCATGCTAAATTACCCATCATGTGCAGCGAGGTGTGTTAGCTGTGGGAGACGCAGGGACAGGGACAGGGCCAGGAGTCGAGTTAGCCATGGGAAATGCACGAATGGGGTAGGAGGTGGGTCTGGGTGCAATCCTCTGAAGATGGTCAATGTGGACTTGATGGGCCAATGACCCATATAATAAGAAAAAAAAAGGTTAAATCAAACAAAGAAAGACACTGGGGTTCTGAACCAAAAGGAAAGAGAGTGCTGGACAAAAGGAGTAGGTTTGGCAGCCTCTGTCGAGAGAAAAACTGAGTCCACTCACCATGCCTCAGTCAGGAAAGCAGCTGGGAAATAGTGTAATATGTGTTGGTGGATTGTGTTGAATATATGGGGAAATAGAGACAGTAAAAATAAACAAAGGAACTGTGGATAATCAGCTGGTATGGAAATAAATTGGGCGATCATTTTCACTTACTTTCCACCTTTTCCCATATTCCTGAGTATCTTGCCCATGTAGATATATATCTAAGTCCTTGTTTCAAGGGAGTTCTGTCCCCTCTATCTCTCCATGCTGGATGTGTTCATCTTCTTTTCTTTGTTAATGGGACATGGGTGTTGTTGGCTGGGCTAGCATTTATTTCTCTTTCCGAGTTGATTTCAGAAGGTGCTGGGGAACTGCATCTCTTAACCGTTGCACTTCGACGTGCTATAGACTGGCCGTGCTCAGGTCTGTCTGGTTTCCCTTCTTTGAGCCCTTGTAGTGTATAACTGAATCTCAGACTTGGCCATCACAAAGAGCATTTGAGAGTCTACCACTGCTGACGGTCTGGAATCACATGAATGCCAGACCAATTAACATAGCAAATTCCCTTCCCTGAAGGACACTAGTGAGCCAGATGTTCTAAGTTTTGACAACCATCAATATTTCATTAGATTGTTAATTCCAAATATTTTATTGAATTCAAATTCCACCATCTGCTGTGGCGGGATTGAAGTCCAGGTTTGGGTCATCACCTGGGAAAGGTATACCATTGGGAAATATTGTGGAGATCTCAGAATTTATAGTCTAGTGAAAATGCCGTTGAACCATCACCTCCCCTAGCATCTCCACCATCAATAGCAGTGTTGTTGTATATCGTGACTGAGGTACAGAAAATTGTGCAGTTACATTGTCAACTATTTCCATAGAGAGCAGAATTACTCATATTTCAGGGACTGCACTGAAATGTAACAGCTTATCAGCCAGGAATAGAAACAGAGGAGAGGTAGGCATCTTCAACACTGAGTGGGTGTGCCATATATGTAAGCATTGATTTGCTCCTGACATTGGAGAGTCAGTGTAGATTCTCTGGTTGGTTTTCTTTAATTGCTGTTGTCAGCTGCTGCATTCATTCAGGGAGACTAGAGGGCCTGGTGTGCCTACTCTGTGCAAGATATATTTTACAGTGTACCTGGGTCTGCGGAGACTGCGTACGGAGGAGCAGGGCACTGCACTATCCTTTCTGAGATTTCTACAACTATTTCCCAATGGTATACCTTTCCCAGGTGCAAAGAGCGAAGCCAGTTTATTTCAACAATGAGGAGGTTACAGAGCTGTGCAGTCTCACACCAGATAGAGGACTGCACTCAAAATGCCCATCAGCCATTTTGATTCAGGAAAATGCCAGACAGCAATGGGGGCCATATCCATTATGACAGAGTCCCCTCATCTCACGTATTCAAGAGGTGACAGAGGCCATCTCTGTCCGGTGAGGAGAATACATTTGTTCTGTCCAAACAGGAGAAGCAACAGAAAATCTTTTTGGAAATATTAGAGAACAGGGTGACTGTGAAAGCGAGGAACTTCAGGAAATTTAGAATTAGTAAAGTTGAAGTACTGGAAAAACTCATTGTGTTGAAGATTGGTAAGCTGCTGGAACAGAGGAGTGATGGATTTAGAGGGCTACAGAGATCGGGTTGGAGAATTGAGCTTGCTGGTTAACTCTTTTCGGAGCTGGTGCCAATGGGTCAATAGCGTCCTTCTCTCCTGCCATTTCCTTAATTATATGAGGGTGGTCAAAGCTCTTTAGATTCTGTAAAGGATCCTGCAGACTGGAAAGCGGCTATTACGACCATACATATATACAACAGGACGGAGGGTGAAAAGGGAAAACCAACTGGGGGATAAGATTATTTCATTAGTGAGCAAACTATGAGCAATTTTTGTAATTACTCATAACTAGATCATTGGAGAACAATGATATCATTGAGCAGCGTCAACCTAGATTCAGGACAGGAAAACTATCTTTGAGAAACGCACTGGAGTTTATGGACGAGTGAAAACTAGGGCAAAACGGTGTATTTGGATTTTCAGAAGAAGGTTGACACGGTTGCACACAGGTGAGTGAAGAAGTTGGGTAAGGGGGTGATATCCTACATGGATTGAAAATTGTATGATGGAGTGAACACAGAGACAAGAGTCCTCCTTTGGACAGAAGGCCAAGACTGATTGGGTATCTTATGCATCAGTGCTTCGAATACCGCTATTTGTAACACAAAGAAGTGATTTGAATGTGAACAACAAATACAGTCCTTTGCATGTTGTATTTATTAGAAGGAGAGAGGTTGGGAACTGCTTTTGGTAAAAAAGGACCTGGATGTTCTTGGTAATAAATCGTAAACAGAATTCATGCAGGGCATCCATTAATCAGGACAGGAAATGAAATGCCAGCCTTCATTGCAAAATGAATCATTTGCAGGAGTTGTGGAGTATTGTTGAGGTAGTATTTGGGCTATTGTGGACAGATGTTCTCTCCTTTATAAATCAATGACCTCCTTGTCACAAAGCTATTTCATCACAATAATCTCTGGGATGATGGTAACATGAAGAGAGTGTGAAGGAAATAGATGTTTAATTTGTAGCATGGTGAGAGAATAAGAGTTCACTGCATTGAAACCTGAAGGTCATGGGCGAACACACATTTTTTTTTTCCATTGAAAGACATTGGTCGCATGATAAATTGCATTTTCCCCATGATACGTGCTTTTTCGTCGTTTACGTAGCTCTGTGGAGTTCCCATGCTGGTTGAGAGAGAGCTTCAGGCTCTGACGGAACTCTCACCACCTCAATGTTCAGTTTGTATATGACCTTGCACTGAGCGTCACATTGTTCACAAATCTGTCAGCAGTTACAACGCCTTACTTGTGAAAGAGTTAGCCATTCGCAATAGCTTCTGCCCTCCAGAGTGAACACAAGTCTACCTTCTCAGAGATCGAAGATGCTACTTTGAGGCTTCACATGAAACATTTGTCTTCTCACTTCACCGTCAGCAAACCACGTTGATGTAGCATTTGTGTACCATTAGCAATGGAGCCAAGAGGAACAATGGAGCAGTCTATCCGTGCAGTGTTTGTCATGTTGCAGCGTCGATAAAATCCTCCTATTTCTGCACAAGGGGCTTGAGGGCCTCAATGACAGCCTCCTGGTGTCGGGGAGAAGCTCAAGGGCCTGATTGGCAATCCCTGATTCTTGTTTAACAGCTCAACATGTTTGACTGGGCTCCTCTTCCTGTGTAATCGGCAGGAGGGATTGATAAGGCTATCCCTATTCATATCCAATAGTGTTGATGGGCTGAATGACCTCCTCACATTCCTGTGTATTGAACTTGAAGTGCTGAATGAACTGTTCCCTTTACTGTGGTAATGCACTGTGCCCAGCAGTACTGTTGCATGAATGCTACCGACATTATAACAGCATAAGCCTGAATGCTGCCCCGGTCTTGCTGCACATGGACACACACTGCTACAGGAGCTCAGGGAGGACACGTTATTTTGAACATTGTGTGATCTTCATTGACCTTCCCCACTTCTGAGCTTATGATGGGGGGAAAGACATTGAGGAGCAACTGAGGAAGCTTGTGCTGTGGATCTCCCGCGTAGATGTTCCGGGACTGAGGTGGTCGATGTCCAAGAACCACATCCCTCTTCTTTGTGTTGAATCACTCCACCCATAGAATATAAAACATAGAACAGTACAGCACAGAACAGGCCCTTATGCCCACGATGTTGTGCTGACCATTGACCCTCATGTAAGGTAAACCTAATATATGAGCCCTCAAATGTCTGTGACCATATGCATGTCCAGTCGTCTCTTAAGTATCCCCAATGACCTCGCTTCCACAACTGCTGCTGGCAATGCATTCCATGCTCTCACAAGTCTCTGGGCAAAGGACCGGCCTCTGACATCCCTCTGGACGGCAAGCCCTTTGCCTGGGCACCATACACTGTGAGCATTGTGCTGATACTGGCTGTCATCACAAATTATTTATTTCCAACAATATCACAGAGCTGTGTTACTGACAGCTGAACAGAACCCATTAGGCCAATAGATTGGTTGCATGGAGAAGGCACAGTTTTTTTTTAATAGACTGTGCTAAGAGCAGCAGGAAACGATAACCAAAACCCCGCCTTCACGACACCCCCAGCACCCCCTCCCTGCCCAAACCGATACTGTATGAGAGACTAGGCCAGAGAATCTCAGTGAGAGGATTCACTGACAGAGGTGAAATCACGATCTTAGCTTTGGGTCAAATAATGATCGATAAAGTTTGCATACCACTTTCCAAGTTATGTAATTCACATTTCAATTTATATAGCTCAATATCAGGAGTGTATTTTAACAACCTTATCTCTTTGTACTTTGCATATATTGGTGGGTGCAGAAAATCATTTTGTTTCTGTATTTTATATTGCATAAACGCATTTCATTAATATTGTCTCTGCTAATTCCTCATTGTAGATGTATTCTTGAATCTGTTCTTCATCTGAGTTACAAAGAGTAACATTCCAATTCTGATAACTGGGGAACATCACTGTCCCTCCAACCAGTCTAATCAGCCATGTCCTCCAGTCTTCTCCGTCTTGTGTCTTTTCCCCAATATCAGAATCACAATGTAATTGAAGACCATTCAATGACACTTCATGACAGTTCCTTAACATCGATAACATCGTTAAAAATAACACAACACCAGGTTATAGTCCAACAGGTTTAATTGGAAGCACACTAGCTTTCGGAGCGACACTCGTTCATCTTCCTGATGAAGGAGCGTCGCTCCGAAAGCTAGTGTGCTTCCAATTAAACCTGTTGGACTATAACCTGGTGTTGTGTGATATTTAACTTTGTACATCCCAGTCCAACACCAGAATCTCCATATCATGACTACTATCGATAACATCAACACCATGACCCACAGCTGCCCTCTCTGAACCTGCAATAACAACTGAACTGTGTTTGCCATGTGCGAGTCTCTGTTAACGTATCCATGCCGTTTGTTTGTTGTAACCCAAGTTTTTTGGCATATTTTGCTATCATATCATGGATGATAGATGTTTTACAGATACTGCAATGACTGGTCAGTAGTTACGGGATTCATTTCCGTATTTATGGACAGAAAGCATGTTTATGTTCCGTTAAACTTCTGGCATTACTTCCATATCCAAGGCTGACTGAATGATTACACACAATCAATCTGCTATCTTCAACATCCCTTCCTTCAGTCACACTCGCATATCACACCCAGAATGCATAAATGTTCAACGTTACTTTGAATTTTCATAAAGTAGCTTTGAATTCAAAGGGGTTAACTGGAGCTATTTGTTCAGCGTTTGGAATTATGTCAGTCTCCATGGATCGTATGCGTCCCTAGAGAGTTTCTCTCTGCTATCAATAAGGGAATGCCTTCAGTGTTTTATCCCATAGCGAGCGGGAGAATGTCCAACAGCAATAAGAGGGATTAGCAGCTTCAGAGAGAAGGGCACGAGAAATGGAAATCTGGGAACATTAGACTGGAATATTCCAACAATGGATCAGAAACTGGGAACATTAGGCTGGAATATTCCAACACTGGATCAGAATCTGGGAACATTAGACTGCAATGTTCCAACAATGGATAGGAGTTTATCCTATGGTCTTTACTGGCTTTCCCAGCCTTGGATTTCATTGGCATCGCGGATTGAAGATGTACTAATGGTTATTCAAGCTGGTTCCTATCCTATCCTTGCTATAGTTGGTGTTCCTGGTAAGTCACTCTGTCTGTTTAGTGAAATGGTCTGAACTGATTCGATGCTCATGATATGCAGACTTTGTAAAGGTGCAAGCCGACGTTTTTAGCTCCAATCAAATTTTCATTCCTTAGAAATTATAACTAGCAAACTATTATTTACAAATTACTCACCAACACGCGAGTGTAAAACACACTGTTCTCTACCTATTTGATTCGTTTTCTCCTGCAAAGTGTACATCTCCATATCCTCCCCACATACCAAACCTGTCCGGTACCACCATTTCGACATCCCAGTCTCCTCCTCATCCTCATTTCAATTCCTGAATAAACCATCGTTTGTTCCTTTGTTAATTCCAGATACATCTGTTTCAAGTCCCTTCTAACCACGTGTCCATTACAAAATAATTGCACTTGAGATGTTTAACTTGTTCTCTGCACAAAATCTGAAAGACGGGCAGACAGTGTATGGTGGTCACGCCATTGGCTCGTATTCTAGAACAACAGAATGAAAATCTGTTAATATCGGCTTGCCTTAAGCCCATTAGAGAAGGCAGTGGGTCATCCTTCTCTGGTCAAGTCTCTGTTTAACTGCAAACCACGGCAATTTGTTTTACTATTTATTGTCCTGTGGAACAGCTGAAATAGCCACTCAGTTCAAGATCGGCATAACATGCTGGACTGACCATGGCTGCACACATCCCGTGAAGGCAGAACAAAAGAAAAGGTAGCTCCCTTCCTCGGCATGAATCCCATATTCTTGCGGCTCATTTCCATTCAGGTAGGTAGCCATTCACTGTTTTAGATGTATTCTTTCTGATTGAGTCTCTTCCAAGACTGAGTGATGTCCATCTCCATGGGCACCTCTCGTGCTGGCTTTATTGATGCTGACCTACAGATATAAGGATGTTTTTAAATTCTACATCAGTGGCAGTGCATTGTAAATGAATTGTTTCCTGTTTCACACGAAAGAAATGGAGCCAGCGAAATGAGGGAAAGGAATTATTGTGATCAAACCTGAGAGTGTTGTTGACGCAATATTTGGGGTATTGTGGACAGATTTCCTTTCCTTTATATGGAGTGATCTCCCTACCACAGAGAGAGTGAAGAGGAGTTCCACCAGATTAATCCCTGGCATGATGGCACCATGAGGAGTGAATGAAGGTTGATCTGTAGCGCTGTGAGAGAATAAGACATGATTGCATTGAACCCTGAGAGGGATGGACAATCACTCCTTATATTCGAAACAGACAATGGAAGGTGATAAATTTCAGGACTGCTATTTCACTCAGGGTGCATGATTCGGGATAGTTTAAGTGCCTGGGCAGACGTTACGCCCACCTACCCCAACCCCTACTCCCCATTGAGAGAGATGGAGAGGTCCAAGTTTTGAATAAACTCTCCCCACACTAATACAGTGCAGTTGGTGTGTGATCCTGCACTGAATGTCATATAATCCACCACCTTGACAGCAGCCACAATACCTTCATTCTAAAACAGTTAACCATTCCCAACAGCTTCTGACCTTCATGAAGAACATGAATCTATCTTCTCGGAGATGCAAGGTACTTCCTTAAGATTTAGACCAAAAGCCTATAAGACATTGGAGCATAAATTAGGAGAGTTCGTCCATCGGGTCTGCTCCGTCATTCAATCATCTTTGATAGGTTTCTCAAACCCATTCTCCGACCTTCTCCCCATTACCCTTCATCCCCTGGATAATCAAAAACTATCTATCCCCGTCTCAAATATACTCAATGACCTTCCCCCATAACCTTCTGTGGCAATAAATTTCAAAGATTCACCATTCTATGGTTAAATAACTTTTTTCTTATCACTGTTCTAAAAAGTGTTCCCTTTCATCTCGGGCTGTGACCTCACATTCTAATCCAATGGAAACATATTATCAACATCCACTCTCTCCAGGTCGTTCAGTATTCTGTCTATTACAAATACATTCCCTCTCATCCTTTCAAACTTTATCAAGTATAGACCAAGAGTACTCAAACATTCCTCATGCAATAAGCTTTTCATTCCTATGACCATTCTCGTGAAAATCTTCTGAACACGCTCCAGGACCAGTATATCCTTCCTGAGGTATGGAGCTCAAAAATGAGCATAATAGTCCAAATGTGGTCTGACCAGAGCCGTATACAGTCAGTTCTTATATTCAATTTTTCTCGTAGTAAATGCTCCCATTCATAATTGCAATTGCCCTCCTAACTACTGCCTCAACCTGCAAGCTGACCTTGAGAGAACCCTGCACTAGAACTCCCAAGTCCCTTTGCACTTCATATTTTTGAATTTTCTCGCCATTTAGAAAATAGACCATGCCTATATTCTTCGTGTCAAAGTTCATGACCTCACACTTTCCAACTTGGAATGCATCTGACTATCTCTTTACCTGTCCAAATCCTTCTTCAGCCTCTCCGCTTCGTCAATACAACTGTCCATCTGCCTGTCCTTGTATCGTCTGCAAACCTAGCAGAGTGCCCTCAATTCCCTCATCTTGATTATAAATGTAACAAGTAAAAAGTTATGAATCAATCACTGGGCATTCTGGATCACCACTTGTCCCCGGCTGCCATCCTGAGAAGTACTCTTTTATCCCCACTCTCTGCTTTCTGCCAGACAGACAAGCTTCTATCCATGCCACCACCTTGCCTCTAACACCACGGACCCTTATCATACTCACTTTGAGTGCGAGCAGCAGCTAAGGTAAGACAGTTTGTTTTAAAATTACTTACCGGTAGCGGGCAGCGGTGTTTTTTTTCTCTCTTTACAGAAAGAGCGGGAGCAGCAGGGGGAAGTGACGAAAACCAGAGGGGCAGCCGGGTAGGTTTTGTTTCCCTTTAAAGGCGCGCAGGAGAAGAACCCGAGGCACTACAGAGGTAGTGCCTCCCACCCGCCCTTCTCCTCTAACCTAAATAATAAGACCCGCTGTGGTAAGTAGGTAGGTGCTGCATTTTGCTTGTTGTATTCTTTAGACCCAGTTTTTTTTTTATAAAAGGTTACTTTCAGAGGGATGGCAGTGAAGGCAGTGCAATGTTCCTCTTGCAACATGTTTGAGGTGAGGGATGCCATGGACGTCCCTGCTGATTACACTTGCAGGAAGTGCACCCATCTCCAGCTCCTCCAAGACCGTGTTAGGGAACTGGAGCTGGAGTTGGATGAACTTAGGATCATTCGGGAGGCAGAGGGGGTCATAGATGGGAGCTTTAGGGAAGTAGTAACTCCAAAGATGGCAGATAGATGGGTGACAATGAGGGGGACTGGGAGGAAGCAGCCAATGCAGGGACCCCCTGCGGCCGTTCCCCTCAAGAACAAGTATACCGTTTTGGATACTTGTGGGGGGGACGAATTACCAGGGGTAAGTAACGGGGCTCAGGCCTCTGGCAGGGAGCCTGTCCCCGTTACTCAGAAGGGAAGGGTGGAGAAGAGCAGAGCAAAAGTAATTGGGGACTCGATAGTTCGGGGCACAGATAGACGGTTTTGTAGGAACGAGAGAGACTCACGTTTGGTATGTTGCCTCCCAGGTGCAAGGGTACGTGATGTCTCTGATCGTGTGTTCCGGGTCCTTAAGGGGGAGGGGGAGCAGCCAAAAGTCGTGGTCCACATTGGCACAAATGACATAGGTAGGAGGAGCGCTGAGGATGTTAGGCAGGCTTTCAGGGAGCTAGGTTGGAAGCTCAAAGTTAGAACGAACAGAGTTGTTGTCTCTAGTTTGTTACCCGTGCCACGTGATAGGGAGTCGAGGAATAGGGAGAGAGAACAGTTAAATGCGTGGCTACAGGGATGGTGCAGGAGGGAGGGATTCCGGTATTTGGATAACTGGGGTTCTTTCTGGGCAAGGTGGGACCTCTATAAACAGGATGGTCTGCACCTGAACCTGAGGGGCTCCGGTATCCTTGGTGGGAGGTTTACTAGTGCTCTTGGGGGTGGTTTAAACTAACTCTGCAGGGGCATGGAAACCCAGACAGTAGCTTTAGGGTGCAGGACCTGGAGTGTAGGGAGGTTAGGAACATGGCATCAATTTCAAAGGAGGGTGCTTGTAAACAGGAATGTGGCTTGAAGTGTGTATACTTCAATGCAAGAAGTATACGAAATAAGGTAGGTGAACTTGCAGCGTGGGTTGGTACCTGGGACTTCGAAGTTGTGGCTATTACGGAGACATGGGTAGAACAGGGACAGGATTGGCTGTTGAAGGTTCCAGGGTTTAAATGTTTTAGTAGGGTCAGAGGTGGGGATAAAAGAGGGGGAGGTGTGGCATTGCTTGTGAAAGATAGTATTACAGCTGTGGAAAGGACGATGGATAAAGACTCGCTATCTGAGGTAGTTTGGGCTGAGGTTAGGAATAGGAAAGGTGAGCTCACCCTGTTAGGAGTTTTTTTACAGGCCTCCTAATAGTCCTAGAAACGTAGAAGAAAGGTTTGCGAGGATGATTCAAGAGAAGAGTGAAAGTAATAGGGTGGTTGTTATGGGGGACTTTAACTTTCCTGATATTGATTGGGAAAGCTATAGCTCAAGTTCGTTAGATGGGTCAGTGTTTGTCCAATATGTGCAGGAGGGTTTCCTGACACAATATGTAGATAGGCCAACAAGAGGTGAGGCCATACTGGATTTGGTTCTGGGTAATGAACCAGGCCAGGTGTTAGAATTAGAGGTAGGTGAGCACTTCGGGGACAGTGACCACAATTCGGTGACTTTTACTCTAGTGATGGAGAGGGATAAATGTGCACTACAGGGCAAGAGTTATAGCTGGGGGCAGGGAAATTATGATGCGGTGAGGCATGACCTAGGATGTGTGGCTTGGAAAAGTAAGCTTCAAGGCAAGTGCGTAATTGATATGTGGAGCTTGTTCAAGGAGCAACTATTGAGTGTCCTATAAGTATGTACCCGTCAGGCAGGGAGGAAAGGGTCGTGTGAGGGAGCCGTGGTTTAATAAGGAATTGGAATCCCTTGTTAAAGGGAAGAGGGCGGCCTATGTAAAGATGAGGCGTGAAGGTTCAATTCGGGCGATTGAGAGTTATAAGGTAGCCAGGAAGGACCTGAAGAAAGAGCTAAGAGCAGCAAGGAGGGGACATGAAAGGTCCTTAGTTGGTAGGATTAGGGAAAACCCTAAGGCTTTCTATAGGTATGTCAGGAATAAAAGAATGACTAGGGGAGGAATAGGTCCAGTCAAGGATAGTAGTGGAAAGTTGCGTGTGGAGGCTGAAGAGATTGGGGAGGCACTGAATGAATACTTTTCGTCAGTATTCAATCAGGAACAGGACATTGTTGTCAATGTGAGTACTGAGTCACAATTAAGTAGAATGGATGGCTTTGAGGTATGTAGAGAAGAGGTGTTGGAAATTCTGGAAAGGGTGAAAATAGATAAGTCCCCTGGGCCTGATGGCATTTATCCTAGGATTCTCTGGGAAGCAAGGGAGGAGATTGCAGAGCCATTGGCCTTGATTTTTATGTCCTCGTTGTCTACAGGAGTAGTGCCAGAAGATTGGAGGCTAGCAAATGTGGTTCCCATGTTCAAGAAGGGGAGTAGGGTTAACCCTAGTAACTATAGGCCGGTGAGTCTCACTTCTGTTGTGGGCAAAATCTTAGAGAGAATTGTAAGGGATAGAATTTATGAACATCTGGATAGGAATAATGTGATCAAGGATAGTCAGCATGGTTTTGTGAAGGGCAGGTCGCACCTCACAAACCTTATTGAATTCTTTGAGAAGGTGACTGAGGAGGTGGACGAGGGGAACGTGGTAGAGGTGGTGTATATGGATTTTAGTAAGGCGTTTGATAAGGTTCCCCATGGTAGACTACTGCAAAACATACGGAGGTATGGCATTGAGGGTGAGTTGGAGGTTTGGATTAGGAGTTGGCTGGCTGGAAGAAGACAGAGGGTACTAGTTGATGGCAAAGGTTCATCTTGGAGCGCAGTCACTAGCGGTGTTCCGCAAGGATCTGTTTTGGGACCATTGCTGTTTGTCATTTTTATAAATGACATGGAGGAGGGGTTAGAAGGTTGGGTGAGCAAGTTTGCGGATGATACGAAAGTCGGAGGAGTTGTAGACAGTGAGGAAGGATATGGCAGGTTACAGCGGGATAGAGATAAGCTGCAGAACTGGGCAGAAAGGTGGCAAATGGAGTTGAATGTGGCGAAGTGTGAGGTGGTTCACTTTGGTAAGAGTAATAAAAAGATAGGGTACTGGGCTAATGTTCGGATACTTGATAGTGTGGATGAGCAGAGGGATATTGGTGTCCATGTACACAGATCCTTTAAAGTTGCCACCCAGGTAAACAGTGCGGTGAAGAAGGCATATGGCGTACTGCCTTTTATTGGTAGAGGAATTGAGTTCCGGAGTACTGAGGTCATGTTGCAGTTGTATAAGACTCAGGTGCGGCCGCATCTGGAGTATTGTGTGCAGTTTTGGTCGCCATATTATAGGAAGGATGTGGAGGCACTGGAACAGGTGCAGAGGAAGTTTACCAGGATGTTGCCTGGTATGGTAGAAAGATCGTATGAGGAAAGGCAGAGGCACTTGGGGTTGTTTTCATTGGAGAAAAGAAGGTTTAGGGGTGACTTGATAGAGGTGTACAAGATGATTAAGGGTTTAGATAGGGTCGACAGTGAGAATCTTTGTCCACGTATGGAGTCAGCTATTACAAGGGGGCATTGCTTTAAATTAAGAGGGGTAGGTATAGGACAGTTGTTAGGGGTAGGTTCTTTACTCAGCGAGTCTTGAGTTCATGGAATGCCCTGCCAGTAGCAGTGGTGGACTCTCCCTCATTATGGGCATTTAAGCGGGCTTTGGATAGGCATATGGAGGATAGTGGGCTAGTGTAGGGAAGGTGGGCTTGGATCGGCGCAACATCGAGGGCCGAAGGGCCTGTACTGCGCTGTATTCTTCTATGCTCTATGTTCTATACTCAGTAATCTCCTGTGTGACACCTCGTCAAAGGCCTTCTTGAATTCCAGGTGGATAACATCCATTGTCTGTGCTTGTTCGAGCCTGCTCATTTCCTCTTCAAAGAACTCCAATAGATTTGTCAGGCATTAACTTCCCTTGATGAAATCATGCCGACTTTGCCATATTTTACCAAACACTTTCACGTATTCAGAAATGTCATCTTTCACAATGGATTCAGGATCTTACCCACGACAGAGGTAAGATGGGTTTATTTTTTGTTTTTTTCCTTATTCCCTTGTTAAAAAGGGGTGTCACGTTAGTGGGTTTCCAGTGCTCCAGGATCGTTCCCGACTCTAGTGATTGCTGAAAGATCTCCACGATTGCCTCCACTCCCTCTTCAGCTATCTCCCGTATAATACTGGGATGTAGTCCATCTGATCAAGGTTATTTAACATCTTCGGTCCATTACATTTTTTTCTAACATGTTCTCCATGGTGGGGGCCATCATACTCAGCTCTGGCCCCTCAGTCTCTTGAATGTTTAAGGTATTACTTGTGCCTTCCACCATGAACGTCGATGCAAAGTAATTATTCAGTTCCTTGGCCATTTTCTCGTTCCCCACTGCTATCTCTCCAGTATCATTGCCCAGCAGTCCAATGTTCACTTTTGCCGCTCTTTTGCACTTTTCATTTCGAAAGAAACTGTTATAGTCCTCCTTTACATTACTGGCTAGCTTACACCCATATTTCATAATCTCTCTCCTTATTTTATTTTGTTTGCCAACTGTTTTGTCTTTGTAAGCTTTCCAATCCTCAGGTTTCCCACTGCGCTTTGTCCCATTATATCATTTCTCTTTTGCTTTTATGCTCTACCTGACTTCCCTAGTCAGCTATGGTTCTCCCGTTCTCCCTATACAAGCCTCTTTTTCCTTCGGATAAATCTCTGCTGTATCCTGAATTACTCCAAAAATCTCTTGCCATTACCGTTGTACTGTCTTTCCTGCTGGGCCCGTCTCCCAGTCGATTCTTCACAGCTCCTCACTCTTGTCTGTCTAATTGCCTTTATTCAGCTGTAATACCGTTACTTCTGATTCTAACTTCTCTATCTGAAATTGCAGAGTAAATTCAATCATATTATGATCACAGTCAGGTTCAGCTCCCCTCATCTAGTCTGCCTGCACAAGCTGTTCCTAAAAGCCATCTCGTAAACATTCCACAAATTCCCTTTCTTGACAACCACTATCAATCTGATTTCCCAGTCCATCTGAAAAGTAAAATCCCACATGACCACTGTAACTTTGCCTTTCCTACAGATCTTTCTAGATCCTGGTGTATCTTACACCCCAGCTCCCTGTATATAACACCAACTGCATTTTTTCACCTTTTTGATTCCTCAATTCTACCGACACAGATTGTACCTTATTTCATTTCTCATTATTGATTATTGATTCAAATCCATTCTTAATACTGAGGCAACTCTATCTCTCTGCCCAACTGCCTATCTTTTCGACAGGATGAATATCCTTGAATATTCAGCTCCCAATCCTGATCCTCTTGCAGCGATGTGAAATAATGCCCACTATGGATGAGTCACAAGCTCATTTACCTTATTCCATATACTGAATGCATTCCGATACAATAGTTCAGTCCTGTATTACCCGTCGCTCTTCTCCAGCCGTTTGTCCTTTTGTCCAGCCGTTGGTACCTACACGGACCCTGACCACTGGATCATTCCCGTCCCGCTCCAAGTTCTGCAACCCAAATGATATATCCCAAACCCAAGCACCATGTAGGCAACACAACCTTCAGGACTCTTAATCCCGATCACGGAGAGCAGTATCTATGTTTTTTTAACTATACTATCCCAAATTATCCATCATTGGGCAGCATGGTGACACAGCACTGCTGCCACACAGTGCTAGGGACTTGGGTTCATTTCTAATCTCTGGGCCCTGTCTGTGTGGACTTTGTACATTCTTCCTGTGTCTGGATTGGGAACATTAACTCTTTTCTCTCTCCACAGTACGTCTCTGTGTTTGCTTCAGATTTCTACCATCTACAGTATTTTTGCTTTTGTTCGATGGAGAAATGCAGCAAATGTGACAGGTTTTTGTAAAATCAGCCGTGGTTCGCGGGTTCCTCTGGTGTTTAGTAATCTTGCCCGACCACTTGTCTGAGTGCAGTGTTCCAGGATGCCCATTCCATCTCTCTCAGTTCCCTCAGTCCATCATCACGACATGCAACTTTTCCTTGTGCCACCCCTGGGACTCCCCCTGCACCATTGCCTGACACTGGATACTCCCTTCGCAGGACAGTGCACGCAACGATACTGGGAACTTTCTGAACCGCTGGGGATGCTGGGTAACCACTCTGCCATTGAAAGGAATAGAATAACTAGAATCCAGTTGAATAGCAAAGCTGAGTAAACAGGCTGAATTACATCCACCTGCTCCGACATTTTCTAAACTTCTGTTTATCCTCGTCCATCTGCAACTAGATGGTCCATATTTATGCCTTGTCAAACAGCTTTGGTGGCGGGGATAGATATCAGATCCAGTGGTCATTGGACTGATTCAGTGGTCTCACTTTCCTGACGTCACACTTAAGTTTTTATTATCAAGTCTATCCAGTTTAAAGAAACGGCCTTGCTGGAGTTGTGCTGAAAGGATATTTGAATTTTGGAGACATTAGAATATGTCATGTGCGAGTGAAGTTAGGAATCGTCAGGTAACACAGTTAAATACACGATCAAAATGCTGGTCGGGGAGGCAGCACTTCCGATATGTGGATCATTGGGATTCCCGAGGCGGTAGGAAATACACAAAAAGGACGGAATGAACCTGAACTGGTAGCAATTTACGATATATGTGGATTATTGGGATTCACGGGTCAGTAGGATACACACAAGAAGGACGGGATGCACATGAACTGGTAACAATCTCCGATATGTGGATCATTGGGATACCCGGGTTGGTAGGATATAGACAAGATGGACGGGATGGAATTTAACTGGCAGCAATCTCCTGGCAGGCAGGTTTGCTCGTGTCCTTTCCGAGGTTTTAAACTATCGTGTGGCGGCGGTGGGGGAGGGGTGTATGGAACCACAGCAGTAGGTCCACAGGTCCAGTGACTGAGGGGGAGTGGGAGACTAATCCCAGTACAGCTAAGACAAACCAAAAACAAAGAGGGCACTGAACACAGTTACCTGGCAGTCTGAAGTGTGCTGATTTGAATATGAGGAATCTGTTTGTTTGAACAGATATTTCTGTGTCGCTGCATGTCAGAAAATAGGAAGAGATAATGGTTAATTGTCCACTGTGTCCTTCACTGGACCAGCTTGTCTCTCCAGGCACCAAAACTTGTTACTGTGGGTCAGAGAACTTCAGAATTAATACAACACGGGGATCCAAGATGGTGGCGACCCAGCAAGTCTGAGTCTATAGTGCTCCTCCCAAGACTTGGGTAAAGTGGGTCACCCACCCCCACCACACTCACCAAATCATTTAAATTAGCTGTTTAATTTAATTAGTTGCTTAATATTAAATTTAAACAATCTAATCTTTAGTAAAAATGACCAAAGGGAAGGGAGCCCGCAGCTCTCAGCAAGCAGGACCCCTCCCCCACCCTCTCCAGCTGCAGCAGAGGCGTCCACAGCCGCACCGGGGGATTACCTACGGTGACAAGCCTTGTGGATATCATCTCTAAACTCGATGCGAAGATCGACGCTTTCATTGAAGAATTCCGAAGTCGATGGGACTCACTCTCGGCCGCGCTGAAAAAGCACGAGCGAGACATGAAAGAAATCGAGCGCCGAGTCGGAGGGGTGGAGCTTAAGGCCGCGACCTCCGAAACTACAGCGCAATCGGCCGTGGAACAGGTCCGGACTCTCGAACAGCGAGTCCGGACCTTAGAGAATCAGATTGAAGAAATATTCGTTTGCTGGGTCTTCCCGAACGGGAAGAGGAAGGCCAGCTTACAGCGTTTCTCGAGCAGTGGCTGCCACAGCTTTTAAATCTGGAAGCTGGATCAGGCCAGGTAAGGGTAGAATGGCCCTACCGGGTCGCAATATGTGAGCCCAGCTCGAACCAGCGCCCACGCCCGGTCCTGTTCCGGCCGCAGAGCTATAGGGAGAGGCAGATACTCCTAGAAGCTTCTAGAAATCTTGGAAAACATTCCCAAGCCATGATCTATAAAGGATCCAAGATCATGTTGTTCCAGGACGTTTTCCTGAGCTCTGGTCCGAAAGTGAAAAGCATTCGATGAGGCGAAGAACTGTTTAAGAGACTTAACTATTCAGTAATCCTTACACTGCTCAGCGACGCTACGCTTTAACCATGAAGGATCCGTGTATAACTTCAGATCGCCAGAAAAGGCTAAGGAATTCTTGGACTCTCTTAGATAAATTGTAAGAAATAATGGATGTTGGTTTGCCTTTCCCCCACTCCGGTTTATACCCCACCCATTTTTTTTCTTTTTTCTTACATTATTGTTTAATATTATCTTGGGGTGGGGAGAGGGATTTATTTATTTGTTCTCTATTTAACGATTTTTTTCTCCCCCCCGGGAGAAAATCATTTAAATTAGCTGTTTAATTTAATTAGTTGCTTAATATTAAATTTAAACAATCTAATCTTTAGTAAAATGACCAAAGGGAAGGGAGCCCGCAGCTCTCAGCAAGCAGGACCCCTCCCCCACCCTCTCCAGCTGCATACATATTCTATGTATGTATGTATATGTGTGTATCCAGAGTGTGGGGGTAAGTACATGAAAGTTTTTGGTAGTTACTGTCTTTAATTTCTGATATGGCTAGGAAGAACTGTTTGTTTAGTTTATGGATCCTTCTGTGGATGAAGAACAGTAGAGGTCCTTTGCAGGTCTGTGAGAGTGTTATCCTGAGCTGGGGTAGGTCGAGTTGCAGGGAATGTAGGTCGCGGTGCATGGCTGCAAGCGTGGAGCGGAGGATCCGGAGGGAGGTCTGTTGCTGGAGGCTTCGGATTTGTTGTAGGTACTGGTTGTCCTGGTTGGGTCCAAGTTTTGTTGGTCGGAACGTAGTCCGGATTCCGTGCGGGATAAGTCGGTTCCGTAGGCAGGTGCTGAGGAAGGAGATATGGCTGTGGTAGCGAGTCTGTTTATGATTATGGTTGATCAGTTGGTTAAGTGGTGCACCTGGAATGTCAAGCGAGTAATTCCCCAGTCAAAAGGAAGAAAATATTATTAAATCTTAAGAAAGAAAGAGTTGATATAGCTCTCCTACAGGAGACACACCTGTTGGATAAAGAACAGGGTGGATTTGATCAGGCCTTTTTTTCTTCTTTTAGCTCAGAAAGCAGGGGAGCTGTTATTCTTGTTCGGAAGAATTTCCCTTTCAAAATCCTAAATCAGATAAAAGACGAATCTGGACGATATATTTTGATTAAAGCCCTTATAAATGGAGAGGAATATGGGATTTTAAATTTGTACTGCCCCCCGGCACACCCCATTACATTTATAAAGGAAGCCTTTTCAAAATTGATGGCTCTTGGTGCCCGTCATACAATTATAGGGGGAGACTTTAATTGTATTATGGATCCGGAAATAGATATGATTCCCAAGAGTACTGCAGGAGTATCTCCCAGATCTAGACATTTGGTGGATCTGAACAAAGAATTAGGATTAGTAGATGTATGGAGATGTCTTCATCCACAGGGCGGAGATTTTTCTTTTGCTCCAATCCACATAAATGTCAGACCAGAATTGATATGATTTTTGCCCCCTCGTTTTTTTTAAATTCCATATCATCCTGTAAAATAGGTAGTATAGCAATTTCCGACCACGCTGCTGTATATATGGAAATCAAGGCGAGAAACAACGGGACATCGCCTCCGCATTGGCGTATGGACCCCTTCCTGATGAAAGATAGTAAATTTGTAAAGTACTTCTCTCAAGAATTTAAAACATTTTTAGAAATTAATTTAGGTGCGACTAGCAACCCATTAATGATGTGGGAGACCATCAAAGCTTACGCGTGAGTTTTGATCATCTCCTACTCAGCGATACAGAAAAAAATAAAGGGAGAACAACAGCATCTGCTCGAAGCTCGCTTAAAAGCAGCTGAAACAGCATACGCTGATAGACCTTCTATTATCAAATTGCAAAGAATTACGGCCTTTAGGACAGCTCTAAACACCACGCTTACCCAAATGGCTAAGAGAGAAGTATTATTTGCAAAACAAAGATTATATGAATTTGGCGACAATCCTTGGAGATACTAAGCATTTCTTGCAAAGTAAAAAAAAAGGCCCCTCAAACTATTACATCTATCAAGAAAAGTACGGGTATTTTGACTCATGATCATAAAAGGATTAATGCAATCTTTAGAAAATTTTATTCTGATTTATATAAATCGCAGGATTGTGAAGTCAGGACGAGGAGGATGCAATCATTTTTTTTTAAATTTGACCTTTCCGGGCCTAACTCCGGAACAGGTATCCGTCTTGAATGCTCCCCTAACAATCCAAGAAATACTTGACGCAATCAGGCAACTTCAGAGCGGTAAGACACCTGGCCCAGATGGTTTTCAAGCTGAATTCTATAAAGAATTTACAGGAATATTGGCGGGTCCATTTATGGACATGTATAACTGTGCATATAGTCACGGCTGTCTCCCGCCTTCGTTGAAAGAGGCAAATACTCTCTTATTCTTGAAAAAGGAAAGGATCCAGAAGACTGTACGTCATACAGACCAATATCCTTGCTGAATGTAGATTTTAAAATCCTTTCTAAAACGTTAGCATTGAGACGAGAAGGAGGATCAGATGTGGGTTATTAAGGGCCGTAGATCATCCAATAATATTAGTAGGGTTTTGAATATGATTCAAGCCTGCTATCAGGGAAAGATACCAGGAGTTGTTGTCTCATTAGACGCGGAAAAGGCATTCGATAGGGTTGAGTGGTCCTATTTGTTTTACACATTGGAAAGGTTTGGCGTTGGAAAGGTGTTTACCAAATGGGTCTCAACATTGTATAGTGATCCCAAAGCAGTTGTGGTTACAAATGGATTAGGTTCGGATAGCTTCAGTGTGCATCGGGCCTGCCGTCAGGGATGTCCTCTCTCGCCATTGTTTTTTATGTTAATAATTGAACCACAAGCAGAAGCTATACGGGATGGTCCTAATATAACGGCCCCGAGGATTGGTAAAGGTAAACATAAAATTACCCATTATGCAGATGATGTTCTTCTATTCCTCAGTAATCCTCTGAGGTCCGTACCTCGCTTAATCCAAGTTATTAATACATTTAGTGCATTCTCAGGCCATAAAATTAATTTCTCAAAATCGGAGGCTATACCAATGGGTGGCCTAGCTATGATACCCCACTGGTGGACTGATCCCACTTTCCCTTTCGTTGGTCCCTGGAGGGTTTCTTATATTTAGGCATTTTTATTACCCCAGTTATACAAGGCTAACTTTGTGCATTTACTTTAAAGGATAAGGCAGGACCTCCTGCGATGGGGAGACCTTCCAATTTCTTGGCTAGATAGAATAGCACTAATTAAAATGAATGTCCTGCCCGGTCTCCTATACCCTTTGAAAATGCTTCCGGTGATGCTGCCGAGGCTGGCACTACATAAATTATATGGCTGGTTGGATACCTTTATCTGGAATCATAGACGACCCCTCATTAAGCTGAAGAAGCTATTGCTTCCACAGGCAAAGGGAGGATTGGTCTTCCCAGATTTTAGGAAATATCAGTTAAGTTCCTATTAAGTTACATAGCTGATTGGGTCTTGTGTGACCCGCAATCCATCTGGCTGGACATCGAGGCTTCTCAAGTAAATGCCCATTTATTAACCTTTTATTTTCAGACAAGAGGAAAATCATTACAGATCACTGAAAACCCTATAATACTAAACACAATTAAAGCTTGGAATATAATCCGGCAAAATGAGGGCAACTCACATAAGACATCCCCCTATGTTCCGATAGTGGGAGCATGGGGAATTCAACCGCGGTTTACAGATGCCACTTTTCAACTCTGGAGATCCAGGGGTATCTCATGTCTAGGGGACCTATTTAAAGATGGGGTCCTGATGTCTTTTGAACAGCTGTGTCAGAAATTAGGAATACCTAATGGGGACCTCTTTTGATACTTCCAAATTCGAGATTATATACAGAAGAAGACTATGTTATTAGACAGTCTTTATAAATCAGATCGGGAATGTAGAGTACGACGACCAATGGGGGTATCTTCCGTCAGTACTATTTATCATTTACTACATGATGAATTATCAGGAGATATGGACAATCTGCTTAAGACATCGGATCAGGATTTGGGACTAGATATCTCGTTAGAAATGTGGAATGACATTTGGGAAAACGCCAGAAGAATCACCATCTGCAACAGAATTCAGGCTACTAAGCTGAAGATACATCATAGGGCCCATATAGCACCGGATTGATTGGCAAAATTAAAGGCAGAAGCATCTCCAATGTGTCCCAAATGTAAAATAGAGGTGGCACTCTTGTACATTGCCTATGGACCTGTCATAAGATCCGTAGATACTGGACTAAAATAGCAAGTACCCTGAGAGAAATTTTAGGAACGGAAATTAAACTGGACCCTGTATCTCTCCTTTTGGGCTTTTCAAACTTACCCGCACTGGATCTGCACGGGAAGAGATTGTTTTCTATTCTCTCTTTCTGTGCGAGGAAAAATATTTTGGTAAACTGGGTGGCTGAGGGACCCCCTGGACATTTCATATTGACACAGATTTATTATGGAACATATTGCCCTTGACATCTTTACAAATATGGTGCACCGAAAGACCGAATTATTTCATAAAATATGGCAGCCATTCTTGAATTACATAAATACAGATATTTCGGCTATCCTAACAAGGCCTTTTATTTCATTGAGATTACAAACCTGGCTGGTCCGGGGCCCATTGGGAGAGGAATCCCGCACGAATATGGGTTTTGTTACATTTGATGTTAACACATTCCGAGCATGTATCTCGCTACCCAATTTCTGTGTTATCCATTGATTTTTTTTCCTTTTTCTTATTTGAATAATGTAAGAGACGTAATTATACACTCGGGTTCGTTGTAGGTTAGATTAGTAGTTTTTTTTTCTCGGTATTTTTCTTTTGTTGAATTTTGGTTATTATTTATTTAAGATTTAATTGTATATCAATGTTTGTACTTGCGAGTTTTGTTTATTTTTGTAAACTTGTAAAAATGTTAAATTTCTAATAAAAATATCTATTTAAAAACGGGGATTATAAACTGATGGATTAAACTGGGCAAACAGTTACAGATTGTGATTCAATACAATGCTCCTTCTGTCCAGCTGTGATCTACAGTACAACATGAATTCCCAGTTTTCAGCTGCAATATCTGCAATGCATTTCTTCTGTCTGTCCCCAGTTCACACCGAGACCCATTCACCCATCACCCCTTGACCTACTCTGGTTTCTGATGTAGTAACACTTCCATTTAATAGTCTCATTCCTCTGAGTGTCTGTCCATGGTGTCACACCTCTTGTAATTTTTTTTTCAAAACTCCTAAGCATATTCCGTGAAGCAGCACCATGGCGCAGTGGTTAGTGCTGCTGCCTCACAGTGCTAGGGACCCAGGTTCGATTCCATCCTCTGGCTACTGTCTATATGGAACTTGCACATTCTCCCTGTGGGTTTCTTCTGGGTGCTTTGGTTCCCTCCGACAAAGCAAAAATGTGCAGATTAGGTGAATTGTAATGTTCAGGGATATGTAGGTTAGGTGCATTAGCCAGGGGTAAATACAAATTAGGAGAATGGGTCTGGTTGGTTTACTCTTCAGAGGATCGGTGTGGACTTGTTGGGCTGAAGGGCCTGTATCCACACTGCAACGACTCTAATTCTAACATTCATCTGAATGTTTTCCCTTCCGGTCGTACCACCTTTGGTGTTTAAATTGAATGTGCTTCCCTCTGTTTCTTTCCAAGACTTTCATTAAGAACTCTGAAGTGTCAATAATTCCAGTCTTATGTAGTTTCAAAACCAAGGTATTTGTGCACCTTGTGTTATCTTTTCACTTCCAAGTGTATGGCACTCCATGTGGGTCAGGACATTTGAGCAGCTTTGACAACACATCTTTGAACATGTTCAAAACCAGAAATTTCTGGAGAAACTCAGCAGGTCTGGCAGCATCTGTGGAGACAGAGAAACAGAGATAGCGTTTCAAGTCCCGCGTGGCCCTTGTTCAGAAATGAAAAGGGCTCCTTATTGCCTTGGCAAAAGTGGACGAGGGATGATGGGAAACAGAGCATGTGGAAGTGCAATGGCACAGAGGAATGGGCTTTTAATTGTGGTGAAAGAGGAACAGATTTAAAATGGGTGTAAATTAAAGGGTACATGGGAGAAATGGGTTGCCTCTATTGAGTGCAGAATAAACAAGATACAGACGAGATCATTGGGAGGCCAAGATCATTGTTATGCCAGGAAGCAGAATGCATGGAAAATGGAGAACAGCCATAATGGGGTCAGACTGTGAATTTGGAATTGTATATTAACAACTACAGGCTGTAACACATCTGAATGTAAAGTGAGATGTTACTCGAGCTTGAGTAGTGCTTCATTGAAACATTGCAGCAGCTCAGGACCGAAATGCTAGGATGGGAACAAGGCAGAGTATTGAAATTGGAAGCAATGAGAGGGTCAGGGTTATTCCTACAGACGGAGTGAAAGTATTCCTCAAAGCAGTCTCTGTTTGGTCTCCCCTATGTAAAGGAGACTGCATTGTGACAGGAGACCGGATTGAAAGAGTAAAAATAAAATACTACTTCACCTGGGAGGTGTGATTGGGACCTTGGACAGTGAGGAGGGAAGAGGTGAATGGGCTCGTGTTGTACCTTATGCAATTGCAAGGGAAGCAGTCATGGGGGAGTGGGGAAGTGTTCGGGTTGATGGAGGGTTTCACAGAGGGAATGGTCTCTGTGAAATGCTAACAGTGGACGCGAGTGGAAGATGTGTTTGATGTTGCTGTCCTGCTGGAGATGGTGGAAGTGGCGGAAGATGAGTCAGTGAATGTGGATTCTAATGCAGGAGGAAGCGACGACAAGGGGAGGTCTATCATTGTTCTGGGAAGGAGAGAATGGAGTGAGGGCAGAAGTGAGGGAGACGGGACAGTCACAGCTGAAGGCCCTGTCCACCGTAGTTAGGGGATTTCTGGTTTGAAGGAAAATGAGGTCACATCAGAGGAAGCTCATTGGAATGTGGCATCATCAAACAGAAACAACAGAGATGGAGAAACTGGGAGAATGCACAAGCTTACGCTGATCATGTGTTTAGCTACATGCAGAACATCCCCCTGAATTATTTAAAAGAACCATGTATTTAAATTGTGGATTTCTGTCTGAGACCTGGTATGAGGCGAGATGTGGATATAGACTGAGGGGAAGGTCCGTGCTTATATGTAGACAGACATTCAAGCAGATATCCCATAATGCTCAGCAATTAGTGTTTCCTTCAAAAAGAAGGACTCCATAAGAAGATGAAGTACCCATGGTTGACAAAGGTTGGCAAGGATACTATTGATGAGCATTAGTGTAGGGCCAGAATTAGAATGTTTATTCTCGTGACCATAAGCAGTTGCTGGGCATGACTTTAAGTTGTGCTTCCTGAATTCACCCCAGAAATCCCTGCCATTGCTGCTCCATCCTCTTCGCTGCTCCTCTCAACTTCCTGATTCCAGGTTCTCTCTCTCAAATTACTGAGTACATTCTCTTACATTATGATGCCTCCCCACTTCACTTGAAGCTCTTTGATTGAAGCTACTTTCCCTGCACTAGCATCAAGCTGTGTTTTGTGCTGCCATTTTGTCTCTGGTCTCAGTGTGGCTCGGCCTCACCCTTCATGCTGCTTTACACCTCCCACTCACATCTCATTCTGGAAAGTTTCCTTCTTGGAGTAAACCTTATTGAAAACACCTCTCCCGCTTTGCACTGAATTCACACTGTGATCCAAATTTCAAAAGGTATACTCAGACTTCATCTCACCCTGCTCAAGGCAAACGCACGCTGTCCTTGTGGTCTAAGAATTCCCTTTCTTACATAGATCTGATCAAAGATACGTTTTCACTGGAGAGATCATCACCCCCTTTAGACAAAGAAATTCAGGTGTTTGACTTCCTATTGATACTAGCAAGAGTTTCATGCTGCCTTAGTATTGTAACATGGAGAAAAACAAATCACACTATGATGGTTTGCTCTGAGTGTTGTTTACCTGTCGTTTTGAATATTGTTTCAATTTTGCAATGCTTATCTTTAAATGCTTGTTCTTGAAGTTATTATCAGATGGAGTGTAGGAGGTTGAGGGGTGGCATTATCGAAGTTTATAAAATTATGAGAGGCATGGATAGGGTGAATAGTCAAGGTGTTTTCCACAGGATAGGGAAGTCCAAACATAGAGGATATTGCTTTAAGGTGGAAGGCGGAAGATTAAAATGGGACGAAGCAGCTACGTTTTCACACAGAGGGGGATGTGTGTATGGAAAGAGCTGTCAGAGGAAGAATGGTAAATCCAAGTACAGCTACAACATTTAAAAGGCGTTTGTACAAACATCGGAATAGGAAACGTTTAGAGACACATGGACAAAATGCAATCAGATGGGACTAGTTTACTTTGGAAAACCTGGCCAGCATGGTCAGGTTGGACCAAAGGGTCTGGTTGTGCGCGATATGACCGTATGAATCGAGAAAGCGAGGTATTGGAGGAAAAGATATGATGTAAGCAAATTAGCAAGAAATATAAAAACAAGCATCACAAACTTTTCTGTGTACATAAACAATGTTCAAGATGACTGTGTGACCTTAGGTAGAAATGATGTCAGGAACGCATACTGAGTCCATTTGGAGAGTGTGACTGAGGAACTGGCTATAGGAAACAGGCAAATAATTTACACCAGTATTTTACATCATTCCTCACAGGGAAAGGCACTGTAAGTATATAAATGATACAAACAAAACTGTAATAGGAGGGAAGTTCTTGAACCGTCTCGAACAGAAGGAACAAGGTTTCTAACAATCAGATTAGAACAAAGGTAGACAGATCAGCAACAATTCTTAGTTGGTTTGAAAAGAAGTGGTCATAGTCTTGGGATCATTGCACCTTCTCTATCAGATATTATTTCTGTTGTTTGTTAATGTAAGCAGTAAGTGTAGTAGCTTTAATGCATTGTCATCAGGTTCAGGTACATAGGTTTCTGACCCTGGCATGTTCTCCCACACGCATCACTGTACCATAGATCAGCTTCATGGTAATGTTAGACTGAGGGATTATCCAGGGAAAAATGTTACAGATTGTGGTTGAATATAATTCTGGTTCTGTTGTTGCTGCTGCTGCTACTGCTGCTGCTATGATTTGCAGCATCACATGAATTCCCAGCCTGAGCTGCAATATCTGCAATACAATTCTGCTGCCAGTCCTCAGTTCACACCAGGACCCATTCACCCATCACCCCTGTACTGCATGACCTATCCTGATTTCTGATGTGGGAACGCTTTTTTAAAAATTTCGTCCTGTTTTTAGATCCCTTCATGATGTCATGCCTCCAATTTTGCGTTCCTCAAACGCATTTAACATTTTCATCCGAATCTGAATCATTTCCCTTCCAGTAGTGCCAACACTGTTGAAAGTGAATGTGTTTCTCTTCGTCACCATGATTCAGAACTCAGCCTTATGTAGTTTTAAAACAAATGAATTTGTGCACATTGCGTTATTGTTCACTTCCCGCTGCATGGAACTGCATGTTGGACCGGGCGTTTGAGCACTTTTGACACACGTGTTTGAAACTTGTTCAAGAACACTAAACAGGTCTGGCAGCATCTGTGAAGTGAAAGCAGAGATGATCTTTCGGGTCCTGTGACAGTTCTTCAAAGCTCTTGGTGTCTGCAACATTTTTTGTTTTTGTTTCGTATTTCCAGTATCCACTGGTCTTTGCTATATTGAAAATACATTCTGTGACCTTTCGCTTTTGAACGAACTCAGGTGGTCTGGTAACGTCTCCAGAGACAACGAAACAATGTTAAACTTTCAACTCCAGTCTAAAACTGCTTCAGAAAGGGTTGGAAAGTGAGCGTTTTACCACCTTGGTAGAGGTGGGAAAGAGTGTTTGGACGCCCAGTGCAAAAGACAAATGGGCTATAAATTGTGGTGAATAAGACACAGATGTAAAATGGGTGAAAATTAATGTAGAAGTATTAGAAATGGATTTTTGTTCTGTTGAGTGCAAGATAAACAATACACAACTGAAGAGAGCCCAGGAAGGAGAGTTTATGATAAATGAAGAACAGCCATAATGGGGTCAAGCTGTGAATTTATGGAACTGAATATTAACCCCTGCAAGCTGGAACGTACCAAAGTGTAAAGTGAGGTTGTACTCGAGCTTGGGTTGAACTTCATTGGAAAATTGCAGCAGTCTGCACTTTCTTAACATCCCTACAGAGTGGAAACAGGCCCTTCGGCCCAACGTGTCCATGCTGACCATCTAAATTGTATCCGAACTAAACCCATTCTCTACCGTATTACTATACATTGGCCCTTGTCTATTGCACCTAACCTCCACATTCGTGAACAGTATGGGCAATTTAACATGGCCAATTCGCCAAACCTGCACATCTTTGAACTATGGGAGGAAACTGGTGCAACCAAAGGAAATCCACACAGACAATGTGCAATCCCCACACAGGCAGTCACCCGAGGCTGTAATGGAACTCATGTTCTTGTTGCTGTGAAGCAGCACTGCAAACCACTGAGCCAGCGCTCCTTCCAGGGCTGAAATTGTATCACGTCACAAGACTATAGGAGCTGAAAAGAAGACATTCGGTCCATCGAGTCTGCTCCACCATTCAATTATGACTGACAGATTTCAACCCCATTTCCATGCTATCTCTCCGTAACCTTTGATCCCGTTGTCAATCAAGAACTTACCTGTCTCTGTTTTAAATGTGCTCAACAATCTGGTTTCCACAGCCTTCGGTGGTAAGGAATTTCAGTTTCCCCACTCTCTGCTTAAAGAAGTTTCATCTTGTCTCCGTTTGAAAGGGTCTTCCCATTGCTCTAAGCTTGAGCCCTCAGATCCTTGACTCTCGTACCAGTGCAAACGTCCTCCCAATGTCCTCTCTGTCCATGCCATTCAGTATTCTGTGAGATCCCACCCCCCACCCCCCATCCTTCCAGTCTCCATCGAATATAAACGAGAGTCCGCAAACGTTCCTCATGTGTTAAGCTTTTCATTTCTGGTGAACCTTCTCTCGAAACGCACCAAGTTTAATACATCCTTCCTAAGGTATGAGGTACAAAATGCTGGCAATGTTGTCTGACCAGAGACGTAGAAAGCGTCGGAATCCTCACCTTTATACTATATTACTCTCGAGATGGATGATAACTTCATATTAGCCTTCTTAACTACTGACTCAACCTGCAAGTTTCTCTTAAGCGAATCCTGGACTTGGAATCTTAAGCCCCTTTACACTTCAGATTTCTGAATTTTCTTCCCATTTAGCAAATAGTCCATGCCTGCATTCTTCATAACAAAATGCATGACCTCACACTCTCCCACATTATATTTCATCTGCCACTCCTTTTCATACTCTCCTGAACTGTCAAAATATTTCTGCAGGCTCCCTGCCTCCTGAATAATACACGTTCCTCCACTATCTTTGCATCATCTGCAAATGTAGCCAGAATGCCCTCAGTTCTGCCATCCAGATCATTAACCTCTAAAGCGAAATGTTGTGGACCTAACACTGATACTTGTGGAACACTACTCGTCACCAGCTGCTACGTTGAGAAGGACCATTTTATCTCCACTGTGCCTCCTGCCAGACAGCCAACCTTTTATCCATGTTATTACCTGGCCAAATACACCACTGTCCCTTGTCTAACTCTGCAGCCTCCTGTGTGGTACATTTTCAGATGTCTTCTGAAAGTCCACATAGTTAACTCCCATTGGCTCTCCTTTATCTAACTGCTTGTTACCTCTTCAAAGAATTCTCATTAGCTTCAGAGCAAGGTAGATTATTGAAATGGCGAACAATCAGAAGATTTGGGTCATTTATACAGACAGAGTCGAGATATTCCTCAAAGCAGTTTCTGATTGGCCTGCTAATGTGAAGGAGACTGCATTGTGAGCAGCAAAGACAGGAGACTGTATTGAAATAGTACAAGTGAAACGCTGCTTCACTTGGAAGTTGCCATTGGGGCCTTTGACTGTGAGGAAGGATGAGGTCAATGGGCAAGTGTTTCAGCTTCTATAATTGCATGGGAATGGGCCGGGGGGACAGTATGGAAGTGTTCGGGGTGGTGGAGGGTGTCACAGAGGGAATGGTCCCTGTGGAATACTGACAGTGAACGGGAGGGGAAGATGTGTTTGATGGTGTTGTTCTGCTGGAGGTGATGGGAGTGGCAGAGGATGATTCTGTGAATGTAGATTCTAGTGCAGTAGAAAGTGAGGACAAGGGGAGATATATCATTGTTCTGAGAAGGAGGGGACAGAATGAGGGCAGAAGTGAGGGAGATGAGACAGTCGCAGCTGAAGGATCAGTCCATCAGAGTTAGAGGAATATCTTGTTTGAGAGAAGAGGTGGTCACGTAGGAAGCTTCCCACTGAAATGTGGCATCATCGAACAGAAATCACTGTGCCAGAGAAACTGGGAGAATGGAGTTACTCTCAGCTAATTATGTGCGCATCCACATACGGAGGTTCCTCCAAATGGTTGAAAAGAGCCAGGTATTTCAATTGCCGATTTATGTCTTATATTTGGTTGAAAACAGAATGTGAAAATAGACTCAGGTGAAGGTCAACAGATGTGTGGGGGAGACATTTAAGCATATACTGCTTAATAACTCTCAGCAATGATGGTCTCTGGTCAACAAGAAGATGATATGAAGATGTGAAGATGAACCACCCATGATGCACAAAGGCTGTGAAGGATACTAATCACTCACAAACTGAAGAATTCAGATTGGCGAGCACTAGCGTCGGCTACATTTGGGAAGTTTATTTTTGGAACGAGAAGCAGATTGTATAAAACAAAATACAAAGAAAAATATTCCAAAACTGGCAAGAAATATAAAAAAAATAAAAAAAAACTAACCGCAAGAGTTTTCCCCATCGAATAAAATATGTTTATGATGTGTGTGTGAGACCCTTGGAAGAAAGGTAGGAGTGTATATGTGGGACACCTGGAGGATGTGACTGGGGATTTGGTTTCAGAGAACAGACAAAGAATTTAAAACAGTATTTTACATCATTTTACAGGGGAAGGCGCAAAATCGTTCAATAATATAAACAAAATTGTAGTCGGATGAAAGTTCTTGCACTGTCTCTAACAAAACGAACAAGGATTTCCTCAAACAGAAAAGACCAAGGGTAAACAGGTCATCAGCAATTCATAGCTGGTCTTAATAGAAGTGGTTACAGAGGGTTTGGTGGCACTGTGTGAAATATTCTATAACTCTCTGGATTACAGGAGTGTTCAAGCGAAACTGGAATCCCACCAATGTGGCACCTGTCTTCAAGAACAGAATGAGTCATCAAGTGTTTCGGTGCTCCATTTGTCTGACCAGTGGAGCATATTTGAGAGGATTAATGGCCTCATGATGCACTTTCATCCTGAGTGATTTAAAAAAAGTAAAACTCTGCTCCTTCCTCTGATGCGTTACATACTGGAATATCAACACTTTGCTAAAGTTGGGAATTATTTTGAAAATTATCTGGAACATTGTACAAATGACATCATCCAAAGAATTCTAGAAACAGCACTCATGAGAACATGTCATCACCATGTGAGGGTATTGCACAGGTGACAGTGAGAGAAGGTGCTGCATGCAGCAGTGAGAGTGATGGAGCCTTATTTGGTGGGTAGGTGCTATTACAGATATACGGTGAGGGTGAGAGAGCAGAGAGAATACAGCGACCCTTATCCTGACAGATAGCATGGAAGGTTATTGATGCTTGTCTTATATTGCTGGAAATTTCTTCAGACCGAAGACACTGCACTAAGCTGGATGGTGAGCTCAGACCATGCTCGGTGGTACGGCCCCTCTGGGAAGAGACTGGTTCCCCTCTGTACTAGTTCATTCACCAGGATCTCCATGCCCCTGCCGACAAGCTGTGGTGTAATTTCCCCTTATCTGCCGTGCTCGGGTAAACTGTGCAGGGCAGCTCCAAACTGAGAAAGCTCAACAATATACTCATTGGCCTTTTCAAAATGGCACCAGTGCCAGGGATCACGGAATATCCATGGGCATACGGACGATGGCGAGTACCCCCAGTCATGATGGGTGGGAAAATAGGGCTGGCATTGAATGGAGTGTGGTGGGTAGTTAATGAGGTGAGGTTCGATAAGATAGCACCAGGAAACTAGCTCTGCCTCGTGCAGACATTCCCTCTATCACACTCAATGAAACTGGCACTGAGACAAATTATTGTTAGGTTCAGCCCAATGAGGCGAAGACTCTGCTGACTCTACTTCCAGTTACAAATCTGCAGGACAAATGCTTATTCAAACCTCTCCATCATCTTAACTTACGCCAATATCCTATTCATCCATCATTCCTCGAAATAGTGCACTGTTGGACAGATAAGTAGGGGACTGGTGAGCTTTAAACTGTGTTCGATCTTGGATGGATTGCTGAGCAGTACACTAGCCAGGTCTACGCAGTGCTTCATGCTGAGCAAGTATCTCATCTGTGTGTATACGTGTCTGGGCTAGATCTGTGAGGTGGATTCAGTATCCGATATAATTCGTGACGTAATTATACTCCTTCAGCTCAGCCCATTCCGCTGGTAAATATGAGGAGCTGTGTTTCAGATAGAATTTACTTGGTCAAAATATTCGACATTAAGCAAAACACAATTTATTCAAACACAGAATACAACAGAAGTAAGAGTAACTTGCAATAACGTAATTCTGTTGGAAAACTTAGCAGAAAAATAGGTTATTTAACTACTATGCAGTACATGCTCCAATATGGTAGCATCCAATAAACACACACATGTCAAAAACCAAATTCAGGAAACAGATTGTCTGACATGCCATTCTCCAATCTAGGAGGAAAGAACATCAAAAGACAGTTCCGAGAGAAATCACAGAGTGTGTAGCACCGGCGATAGTTTTCCTGCCTTCCATCTCTGCCGAAACCCGAGCAATAACTGGCAAAAGGTACAACTAAGAATCATGGTTCTGTGAGAGTTTGACCATCACTCCATAGGAACAGACCGCAGCTTCAAGGGTCACAAGGAAATGACTGTATCTACACCGTCTATGGCACTGTACGTGTCTCTGAAAAATGCCTAAGCCCACCTCAGCCGTTTAATGCTGGACAGATAAATGTCAAAGTTAAACATAAATAAATAAAACGAAAAGATGCAGCAGGCCTGGTGATCAGACACAAATGGCTTCGGGAGCTCAGCAATTCCTACCCTGCCAAAACACAGTAGAATCTTCGAACTTCTGAAGAAAAGCATTATCTCTCTTCTTCACCTCTACATTTACAGATGGATATATGCCATTAGCCCAATAATCAGTGATGTCAAAATCCCACCCACACCAAGTATTATTGTGATATGTCAGAGTTCCCATGAAAGGGGTAAACTGGAACTGTTTGCTCTGTGACTGTGATTAATACAAGTCTCCCTAGATCTAACTGGGTCACTGGAGGGTTTCCCTCTTCCATTATCAGGGGCTTCTTTCAACCTGTTATGCCATGTATCAGAGGCAGCGTCATCATCAACAAAACTGGGATCAGCAGCTACAGAGAAAAAGAGAGAGACCTGAATGTGAGAACAGTAGAATGTTCCAACAGTGGATCAGAATCTGACAACATTAGACTGGAATATTCCAGCAATGGATCAGAATCTGAGAACATTAGACTGGAATGTTACAACAATGGACAGGAGTTTATCTTGGGGTCTTTACTGGATTTCTCAGGATTGGGCATGGTTAGAATGGCAGATACGAGCTGGACTGATGATTATTCAAGCTGGGTACTATCCCATTCTCGCTATTGTTGGTGTTCCTGGTAAGCTTATCTCTGTCAATTCTATAAATGATGCTGAATGTTATTGTTATTCTGGTTAATTATATTTAACAAATACATACACTTTCAGTCACAAACGTCACTTCCTTTTCATGTATTTCCAACCTACTTACTTTAAACATCTGAGAAGGAAAAAGACTGTTCGGAACCTTGAGTCTCCTTTTTACCGTGAGCTGTTTTATGTCTCCGTATTCTCACTGTCATCAAACATACCGACACCCACCGACATAATATCCCCAATCTCCAGCTCTGCCTGAGTTCTGTTGCTGACTTCGCCATCATCTACTCCTTAATTAACGACAAATTATGTGGCTCCAGTTCTGATCTGACTTCTCTTCCAGTTACAAATAGTTTGACCACAAACTTGCTCTATAGTTACTTCACAATAGGAACTCTGTATCAAGAGTTCTGAGTTACACGTCACTGACCGTGTAACTCAAAGGCACAGGTTATGACTCTAATAGCATTGTTTGAAATCTTACCAATGTCGATGACTAAATTTAAATTTCAGTGACAAAAAGTGGAATGAACCCTAATTACACTCAAAGCAACCATAAACCATCAGGATTTCTTTTATTATTTTATAGATAAACTTTGGTAAAGAAACCTAACATTTTTGCCCTATTTGGACTAAGGGTCTCGTCCGACCCACAACAATGTGGTTGGCTCCATATTTCCTTGACAAATGGCCGCATGGTCAAGGGCAGTTAGGATGGACAACAAATGCTGCCCTTGCCATTGATGCTGGCATCCCGGGAAACAATACCATTAAAGGTGAAATAACCAAGGAAATGTGGATGCTGGATATCCGAAAAAAATGCTCCACCGTCTGAAAGAATGTTGGAGAATCTCAGCAGGTATGGCAGTCTGTCGGGACTGAACGTTTCGAATTCAGTGAACCTATCAAAACTGAATGCAACTGGGAAATAATATTATTATATCAGGGACGGTTGGAAGGGATAGCGGGAGATTTGTGGTGAGTGGATCATGTGCAGCAAGAGAGAGAGAAAGAGAGAGAGAGGGAGAGAAAAGAAAAGCAAGAAAAAGGATTGCTGATGATGGACTAGAAGGAAAATAGAATGGGAAGTTATTCTAACATTTCCCCTTTTCACATATTCCTGAATATCATATTTATTATGAGATGTCCCTGCTTACTGTGAGTTATGTTCCTCTATTTCTCGTCTCTGAGTGTGGTGATCAACTCCATCAGCAATAGTTGTAGTCGCTGAGATATAGAGAAACATGATGTTACATTGTCAACTGCTTCTTTGGAGAGAGAAACTGTTACTGTGTGACTGTGTGGAGATGTAACAGCTTTCTCAGCAAGGAAAAGAAACTGAGGAGACCGAGGCATTTTCAACACTGAATGGATGCACTATGGGTGTGGGGAATTGACTTGCTGCTGTCATCCAGAAAGTCAGTGGAGGCTCTGTGAATGGTGTTCTCAGGATTGCGATGTCAGCTACTGAGTTCATTCAGGGAGCCCCGAGGATCTGGGGCCCCACTCTGACTACTGCATTTACAGTGTGTCTAGTACCATGGGAAACAAATGGAGCTGAGAATCCAAAGAAGGGAAGTTGTGTAAACAGGGAGGAGCAGGGCACTGTACTATACTCTCTGGGATTTCCAGGAACATTTGTCTAAGCTGCACCCATTCAGGTGTAAAGTGTAAAACCAGCTTGTCTCAAAATTGAGGTGGTCACTGAGCTGTATCCCCTCCTTCATTATAATCTGCAGTCTCACACCGGGGACAGGATTGTGCTGACACTCACGATGAATTAAACTGGATTGATGGGAAACTGCTGGAAACCAGAATTAATGAAGAGTATGTTATTTAAAATCTAATTGAGCTGAAGTTTCATAAGTTGCTGCATCTGATGAGCTACATCCCAGAGTGATTGAGATGAGAACAGAGCTAATGAAAGAATTACTGATTATTCTTCAAAGCTAGTTAGATTCTGGAAAGGACGCTGCAGACTGGAAAACAACTATTGTAAACTTAAATATTTAAAACAGGATGGAGAGGGAAAACAGAAAACTAAATAACTTGATGTCAGCTGTGAAAAAAAAATTGAACCTTTTATAAGGAACGTGGCAACTAGATACTTATCTGCATGAGTTTCCTACGGGTGCTCCGGTTTCCTTCTGCTCACCCTTCCAACCATCCCTGATATAATAATATTATTTCTCAGTTGCATTCAGTTTTGATAGGCTCACTGATGTCGAAACGTTATTTGTGTTTCTTCCGACAGACCTGCTGAGATTCTCTAACATTCTTTCAGACAGTGGAGAATTTTATTTCAGATCGCCAGAATCCACCTTTCCTTCGTTATTTCAACTTTAATGTTGTTGTTTCGCGGGATGCCAGCATCACTGGCAAGGGCAGCATTTGTTGTCCATCAATGTCCAATAGGAACAAACAATAGTGTGTGTGTGTCAATGTCCAATGCACCGTGAACAGGGTGGCTTTGTTCCCCATACAGAGTCGAACTTTTTTTCTGTGTCTGTGTCACAACGCTTAAGCAAACAGCCTCATTATAAATAGGACAAACCTCTCCTCAGAATCAGATGTCCATGCATCAGTTTTTCCTTAAACGTTGTGAGGGCAGTGACCACATTGTTCAAATAAGCCCTGTTCTATCATTTTGCTCTTTACCATTTTACTGATTTTCCAATGTCATTAGAGGTGAGATCAGAGTAACTTTCCTTGCATCAAAGTAATATTTGACTCATGTAGCATCATTAACCCTCAGCAAACGGTGGTTAACGGGAATCATATGAAATTCTGCGCTGGTAATTTCCTCAATGAACAATGACACCTTCCCTTGAGCTATTGGGAATGACAAACAAACTCTGCCTTTGCTAGTACCTTCGAAAACCATGGATGGATTTGTCTTATTAATAACATCAAGACACATCTGTTTTCACTGTTTGGTCTAAAGTCTCAGAAAACTAACACCTTGCTGGTTGAATGTTACCCCAATGAAATCAGAGCATCACAATACGATAACGATTCCGATTATTTTCAATCAGTTACTTTATGAGGACTGATCGTGCGATGTCAGTGCCACTGAGATCAACATTTTCTCTGTCCAATAGTATCTCATCACATTGGCTCAAGGCTGCACCATTCCCCAATTCTACTTCATTCTCCAGCTCATTTGCCATGCTCGCCAGATATATGAGGCCCACAAGATGTAATAGCTTAGAGATGCCTATGAGCCTCTGGAACCTGCCACCCCACACATGCCCTGCGCTCTGAGTCCATCCCTCCCCAAAACCCACCTCCTGACGTGTATTCACAATCCCTCCTCACCTTCCACGCTCTAATGCTGAATGTTCTGTACTCAGCAATGGTCACAGCTTTATCCCTCTGTGCCACCACTTTAATGAATTTCAGGAACGACATAATGTTGAAGTTCTCTTCCACCGTCTTCTCCTCAGTGTCCATTTCTTTGGGCAATAGTTCATTCCCCATCCCACAGACCCTTCCCCCAACTCCAACACTCTCCCTCCACCTAGACCCATTCATCTGGCGTTTACTTTGACTCAATCTGTTCTTTGAGAACTTTCAATGTGACACTGGTTGTTTTAATTTCTCTGCATCCCCGTCACCCTATCCAACCTATCACTCTCTGAACAGACTGTATGCTGTATGCTTCGATCCAACCCAGACTGTGTTATTCAGTCTGTGCCGATAAGGGTGGTGCTGCTGTCGTCTGGTGGACTCACCTCTCCATTTCAGAGGCTGAGTGCCAGCTCTCAGATACCTCGACATATCACCTGCTGTTCCATAACCCTGCCATGGTACATCAGGCCATTTTATTAAGTAAATCTGACAACATTTCATCTGGAGATTCCCACCCACTCGCCCCCACATAACAGTCCCGAAGCTGATGGCCCTCTGATAGCAGAGCTCGCATTTATGTCCTCCTGAAAATCCACAAACAGAACTGCCTGGGCAGACCCATTGCTTCAGCCTGCTCCTGCCATAGAGAGGGGGTGCATAGATACACACGTGGGCCCAAGTTATAACTGTTTCTTCTTGGGGTACGTAGACCATTCCTTGTTCCAGTTCTATTCCAGCGCCCATCCACAACTGTTTATCTGATACATAGATGATATCATAGCTGCTCCTCCTCTCTTGTCCAGAATTGGAAAAGTTAATCGTTTCCAATTTTCACTCCTCCCTCACGTGGTCTATCTCTGACTCCTCCCTTTCTTTCCTCGACACCTCTGCTTCTATTTCTGGGGATAGACGGGTCACTGATATCCACTATTAAACCACCGACTCCCACAGCTACCTGTAGTATGCACCCTCTCACCCTGTTTCCTGCAAAGACTCCATTCCATTCCCCCAGTTCCACCCTCTCAATCGCATTGCTTCTGATGATGTCAACTTCAACATTGTTTCCTCTGAAATGTCCACCTTCTTCCTCAACCGACAATTCCCAGTATTTTTGTCGACAGGGCTCTCAACCAGTTCTGACCCACCTGCTGCGCCTCTACCGTCACCCTCTCTCCTCCCTCCTGGAACAGGGTTAGAGTTCTCCCTGTCCTTACCTACCATCCCATCAGCATTCACATGCAGAAGATCATCAGTCTGCATTTCCCCCACCTCCAGCGAGATGCCACCACCAGAGACATATTTGCCTCCTCTCCCTTTTCCGCCTTCTGAAGTGACCATTTCCTCCAGGACACCCTGCAGGCTCGTTATTCACTGCCCACACCACTCCCACCTCTCCCACCCCCCACGACGGGTCCACTACACTTTCTCCTGCCGGTGGTGTGACACTTTCCCATTTACCTCGTCTCTCCTCACTATCCAAGGGGCAAACATACCTCCCAGGTGAAGCAGCATCCTATCAACATTTCCCACAATCCGGTCTACTACATTCGCTGCTCATATTGTGGTCTGCTCTACATTGGGGAAACTAAAGGTAGACTGGGTGAACACTTCACAGTATATCCAAGCTGTACCTATGCAAAAGACTCCGATTTTCCAGTTGACTGCCAGTTTAATACCCCATCCTGTTCCCTGGCCAATATCTCTGCGACAGGCTTGCTGCAGTGTTCCAGGACATTTCAACGCAAGCTGGAAGAACAACACCTCATTTTCCGTGGGCGGACCCTGTTGCTCTTCAGACTCAAAAAAAAATCAATAATTTTAGGGAATGAACTCCTCAATGCCCCCGACCCAGACCACCAGGCCGAGGACTCACTTAGCCTTCCATTACTCACCCCCTATTGTTAGCTACTAACAGTCTCCATTAACAGCTATTCAGCGTCTTCTGTATATAAATCAACATTTTCAGGGCTACCATCCGTTCTGAGGATGGGCCGCTGAACTAGAAACTTGAATTCTGATTTCTCTGCACAGACGCAGTTAGACTCAAAACGTCAGCTCTTTTCTCTCCTTACAGATGCTGCCAGACCTGCTGAGATTTTCCAGCTCTTTCTCTTTTGGTTACAAATTACTCGAGATTCAACTGAGATAGCAGCTTTGCTTATATCGTTCAGATCAGTCAATTTGTCATAGTTCAGAACAAAAAAAATCGATAGAGGGAAACTCAGCAGGTCTGGTACTCTCTGAGCAGAGATACACAGAATTAACCTTTGATTCCAATATGACCTATTCAGAAGAGTGTCGCATCATATTCGATATGTTAACTCTGTTGCTCTCTGCAGTTACTTCCTCATCTGTTGCGCTTCTCCATCATTTTTATTTGTGGTTCTTGCTTCCGTATCACTACATTTCATGTTTCTTGACAGGGCTACATGCTGAATTTGGTGAATGGAGTCCTTTCCTGTTCCTATTATAGTTGGTGTGTCTGTGACACCTGTGTTACGGCCGAAATCTGTTTCTTCTTTAAGATTCAAAGGAAAAAAGAATATTTTTCTGAATATCCTGTAAATCTCAGGAACTCCATTTTGTTTGACAAGACATTTCAGAGGCAGCTGAAATTTCATGAGATAACAGGAATAAATTATTGATGGTGGAGCACTCTGTGTCCTTCGTTGAACTAGCTTGTCTACCCCCTCTCCAAAGGCTTTGATTACATATCACAGAATTATTTACAGCAAAAGTGGGGGAAACTCAGCTCATTTTCTCTTCCAGCTTGGAACAACTATATCTCTACTTTAGTCTGCTGTGCTGTCCCCATAGCCTTTTACTTTGTTATTAGTGTCTGCTTTTAATTTTAAGTATCCTGCCAGATATGAACAATATGATCATCTCAAACAAAATAAAAACAGAACTCAGAGGGCAAGCTCAGCAGGTCTGGCAGTATCTGTGCAGAGAAATCAATGTTAATGTTCTGGTCCATAGATCCTACTCAATCTGTATTCCCATTGATTAAATGGTGTGTGTATAAAATTTAGTTCACTTTATCACATTTAAAATTATCCTGTTTAGTTCACATTGTCATTAAGCATTGCATCTCCCAAATGTTGGCTGTTTCCTTGTTGTGGATTAGATTTGATTCTGTCTGTCAGAAAGAGTGGGAATATCATTGTACTCCCCATGCAGTGTGCACAACCACTATCCCCATTCTGTCCTATCTCCCAGCCAATGTCATGTGCATTCGAACCTGACTCATTGATTCATAATTCTAATGACTATGTTCATTGTAATTATCACTCTTGGTTTTGGACTTTGGCCAAAATGCGTAAAATAATACTGTTTTACAGCAAATAAAACTGCATTTAGAAGTTTCCCAATTTGTATAAATAAATTACTGAAGCATATTTCTTATGGAAGTTCCAAAGTTGCCTTATTACAGCAGTGAGAGGAACATTCAGAGAAGTCCACACTTCCTGTCTATGTTCAGGGCAACTGTGCCAAGTGACAGTGTGTTGGCTGGCGTTTGTTCCCGTGGAGGAGAGATCAGCACAGTAACAACATCCTGACTGTGATTCTTTTGTGTGGGTGGCGGGATTTGGGGAGAGATGGTTACAGCATAGTAAACGGACAACAGTGCAGGATCATCGCACCTACGAAAAGATAACATCCATCATTCTCCCTCACAACTGACTTCGCTAGAGCAATTGGTGATGGGAGATTTGACCAATAGCAAGCAATGTCAACATGTAGTCCAGTTCAGTTATATTGTAAACTGACTGTGCTGTATTGAAAGCTGGGACTGGTTGCTCAGTGACTATGATTAATGTCAGTCTCCATGCAATGTAACTGTGTCACTAGAGGGTTTCCCTCTCCTATTGGTGAGGGGCTTCATTCAGTGCGCTATCCCACTGTAGTAGCAGATGCATCAATTCCAACAGTAACAGAGATCAACAGCTGTGTAGACAGCGAGACGACAGATCTGAATCTGAGAAAAGCGGACTGGAACATTACAACAATGGAGAGGAGGTTTCTCTTGAGCCTTTCAAGATTTCCCCCTGCTGGGGATTTCTACCATATCGGATATCAGCAGTGCTGATTATTCTGGGTGGGGTGGAGGGTGTGCTACTAACCTATTATCGCTATTGTTGGTGTTCTCTACCTCTGTCCATTCATTAATCCCATAAACAAGTTTGAACTTCGTTGCAATTTCTGTTATCTATATTTGTCAGAGAAAGAAACTATTGTCTACAGTTTCAATTTCAGTCTCCATTCATTATCCATGAATGGCAGACCACTCCCTCACAAACATCTGAGAACAAAACTGTGCACAACCTCGAGATGTTTTTGCCCTGAACTGATTTATGTATTCTGTTCTCTCTGTCACCAAACCTGTCCACTACCAGCTCCTAATATCCCAAATCTTCATCTCTGCGTCAGTGTTGTTGCTGAACAATCCATTGCCTACAAGTTGGTAAAATTCAGACTTAATCTCTCATCTGACCACTTTTCCGAATACAAATATTTCAAACATAAAAATGTTCTTGACTCGGACGTTACTTCATGATTAGGACATTGTATGAATGTAGGAATGTCGCTGGATGTAATTCAGAAGCAAAGCTTACTAAACGAAAGATATTGTTTCAAGTGATTTGTTACAATTCCACCACAGCTGATGACAGAACTTCAATAAAACTGATAAGAATTTGAATAAAAGTGAATTTCACAAAGACAACCATAAAAGCAACATTTTGTCTGAAAGCCTTCCTGTTTCACTGATTACCTTCGGTAAAGAAATCTAATGTTATTACCTGGTCTGGGTTAAGTGAGACTTCGCACCCATGACAATGTGCTTTACTTTATATTGGCTTGTGGAATGGCCTCAGAGTCAGGGCAATTAGTGATGGTCACCAAATGCTGCCCTTGGCCGAGATGCCAACATCTCACGAATTAACAAAATTGAAGGTGCAATCAAATAAAGGAAGTAGCTGAAAATCTGAAATTAAAGAAAGAAATGCAAAGAATCGAACAGAAAGTGCTGGGGAACTTTCTTGAACTGAAAGCAGCTGGAAAACAGTGTGGATAATACCCTTGACAGGGAAGTCTGCTTTGAAGGGGAGGAGGAATCAATAGAGAAAGAGAGATATAGAATAAAAAAGAGGAAACAAAGAGAATGATGATCAGCTGGGCTGGAAATAAAATGTGTGATTCACCTCATTTATTTTTCTCCATTCCCATATTCCTGAATATCATGCCCATGTACATACAGGTATTCCCCGCTTTTCAAAAGTTCGGTTTTCGCCACTTCCCTTCCCGAATGACCTACATTAGGGCCATGTTTCGCTAACCAAAAGAAATCCGAAGAGGATTTTCACTTTTACGAGGAAAGGCGAAGCTTTTCCCATATAAATTAGTGCTACTGCACTTTACACCATGTCAGCTAGTGGAAGGTTTCTTTCAGATAGCGAGGGAAACCTGTATTTGTCTAAGACCATGTTTTACGTGATTTGATTCCCCCGTCAGTGTTCCCTAAGTGTGGGCATCTTCTTATATTTGTTAACCGGATATGGGTATCTCTCACTGGGCCAGCATTAGTACACTTTCACAGTTGCCCTTGAGAAGACCTTGAGCCAATGCTGTCCACGTGATTGATCTGCTTTGATTTGATTTATTTTAGTTAAATGTATAATGGAAAGGTTTGTTTTGCGAGTAGAACAGGCACATAATAGTAAACAAGAAAACAGAGATCGTGGGGTACTTACACACAGTGAGGCATACATGGTTACAGCTTCACAAGAAGTGAGCAAAGCAAAATCGACATGATGCAAGATTAATATTATTTGAAAAGTTAGAGATGTCAATTCAGTCTAATTATAGTAGGGAAGTAAGTGTTCCTGAGCATGCTGGTCCATGTTTTCAAGCCTCTGTGTCTCCTCCCTGTTGGAAGAGGTTGTAGGAGATCATGACTGGTTTGGGAGAAATCTTTGATGTTGCCAGCCTCTCTGCGACAATGACCAGTATAAATGACGGAAGGTTGTCTTCCGTGATGGGCTGGGCTGCATACACAACCGTCTGTAGTTTCGTATGGCCCTGGGCAGAGTAGTTACCATGTCAGGCCATTATGCACGTGAATAGAATGTTTTCAGTTGCCAGTGAACGGAACATTGGGAGACGGGTTGTTCCAAAATAGTTAGATGTAACTATTGGCTGTTAACTGGATACCCATGTTTTGGTTGCTGTTTTGACAACAATTGAAATTTAAACAATAATTTTAAATTATGTCATCAATACCAAAACCCAGTTGAGTTAATTGTATTGCGAACATCGAACCAATGAGCCATCACCGGCTTCAAACGAATAGAAAAGCCATCACCATCACAACGAAGGAGAAAGAGAGAGACACAAAGGGAAGGAGAGAGAGAACACAGCGAGGGAAACAGATGGACAGTCAGTCGAATAGAGAAAGGAAACAAAACAAGGAAACAAACGCCACATGGAGAGGGAGCAGGGAAGATAGTAGGTTCAGGGAAAGAAACAGAAGGCAGGGAAATGGAAAACAGAGGGAAACAGACAGTGTGATTGACACAGTGAGAGACAAAGGACACGGGGAGCTGGGTATGGGGTCACAGGGTGCTGGGGGTGATAGGTGAAGCTGGGGGTGAGGACCAGAGAGACCTGGGAGTGAGCACTAGAGGGAGCTGGGAGGAGGGAGGTGAGGGTTTATTTTGACCTGTAACAAGATGTCACGGCAGATCATAGTAAGCAAGGAAGTACAGAACGATGGGTGTAAAACATGTCTGAGAGATATATAAATTACGCTGCACAGTGCATGCGCTAGGCGAGATCAACATGAACAAGATCAACATTATCTAAGATTAGAGAGCCCATTCATTGTCTAACAACTGTCAGGAAGAAGCTGTTACTGAACCAGCTGCTCTGTGTTTTCAAGCTTCTGTATCTTTTAGCCTGATTGAAGAGGTTGTGGGAAATCTTCACAGGCATGTAATGGGTCTTTGGTAATGTTAGAACAAACAACATTCGAGTACAGGAACAGGCCATTCGGCAGTCAAAGCCTGCGCCGATCCAGATCCTCTGTCTAATTCGGTTGCCTATTTTCTAAGGGTCTGAATCCCTTTGCTCCCTGCCCATTCATGTATCGTTCTGGAAACATCTTAAATGGAGCACCACTGGTCACAGTTCTCCATTTTGAGAATCTGCCTTCCCTTACTGCGCTCTGTCCCCTGTTGCCCAGCCACTTCATTATCCATGTAGCTAGCACACCCTGGACCCCATGTGACTTCACTTTCCCCATAACCCGACCATGGGAAAACATATTAAACGCCTTCCTGAAATCCATATACATGACATCTAGAGTCCCCCCCCCCCCATCAATCAACTTTGTCACTTCCTCAAATAATTCTATTAAGTTGGTAAGACATGACCTTCCCTGCACTTAACCATCTTGCCTATCACTGATAAGGCCATTTTAATCCAAATGAGAATTGATCCTATCCCTCAGTATCTTCTCTAGCAGCTCCCAACCCCTGATGACAGGCTCACTGGTCGATAATTAACTGGATTATTCATGCTACCCTAATTAAACAACAACTTCCCAGTCCTTCAGGACCTCAGTTGTGTTCAGGGATGCTACAAAGATATCTGTGAATGCTCTAACTATTTCCTCTCTCCCTTTACTCAGTAATCCGGGATAGTGGTGGAGCTACGTGAAAAGGAAGAAGAGAGCTTACATAAGATGGAGGAAGCTAGGGTCAAGCTCAGCTCTAGAGGATTACAGGCAGGCGAGGAATGAGCTCAAAAATGGTCTTAGGAGAGCCAGGAGGAGGCAAGAGAAAGGCTTGGCAGAACCGATTAGGGAGAACACAAAGACATTTTATACTCATGTGAGGAATAAGAAAATGGTCAATGAAAGAGTAGGGCCAATCAGGGATAGCATAGGTAACTTGTGTGTGGAGTCCAAGGAGGTAGGGGAAGCCCTAAATGAGTATTTTTGCTTCTGTCATTACGAAAGAAACGAACTTTGTAGTGAATGAAACCATTGAAGAGCAGGTGTGCATGCTGGAATGGATAGAGATAGAGGAAGCTGATGTGTTGAAAAGTTTGTCAAACATTAAGATTGACAAGTCGCTAGGCCCGGACCAGATTTGTCCTCGGCTGCTTTGGGAAACAAGTAATGCAATTGCTTCGCCACTTGCGAAGATCTTTTCATCTTCGCTCTCCACTGGAGTCGTACCTGAGGACTGGAGAAAGGCAAATATAATTCCTCTCTTCAAGAAAGGAAATAGGGAAATCCCAGACAACTACACACCAGTAAGTCTCACGTCTATCTTCTGCAAGGTGTTAGAAAGGATTCTGAGGAATAGGATTTATGACCATCTGGAAGAGCATGGCTTGATTAAATGTATTCAACACGGCTTTGTGAGAGGCAGGTCATGCCTCACAAACCTTATCGAGTTATTTGAGCATGTGACTAGAAATGTTGATGAGGGTCGAGCTGTGGATGTGTGTATATGGACTTCAGCAAGGCATTTGATAAGGTTCCCCCTGGTAGCCTCATCCAGAAGGTCAGGAGGAATGGGATACAGGGGAGCTTAGCTGTCTGGATACAGAATTGGCTGGCCAACAGAAGACAGCGAGAGGTAGGAGAAGGGAAATATTCTGCCTGGAAGTCAGTAGTGAGTGCCCTCTGTTCTTGGGCCTCTACTGTTAATAATTTTTATTAATGACTTGGATGAGGGGATTGAAGGATGGGTCAGCAATTTTGCAGACAACACAAAAGTTGGAGGTGTCCTTGACAGTATAGAGGGCTGTTGTAGTCTGCAGCTGGACATTGACAAGATGCAGAGATGGGCTGAGAGGTGGCAGGTGGAGTTCAACCTGGATAAATGCGAGGTGATGCATTTTGGAAGGTCGATTTTGAAAACTGAGTACAGGATTAAGGATAGGAACAGAGGGATATTTGTGTGCAGGTACATAGAGCCCTTAAAATGGCCACCCAAGTGGACAGGGTTGTTCAGAAAGCATATGGTGTTTTGACTTTCATTAACAGGGGGATTGAGTTTAAGAGTCGTGAGATCTTGTTGCAGCTCTATAAAACTTTGGTTAGACCACACTTGGAATACTGCGTCCAGTTCTGGTCGCCCGATTGTAGGAAAGCTGTGGATGCTTTGGAGAGGGTTCAGAGGAGGTTTACCAGGATGCTGCCTGGACTGGAGAGCTTATCTTATAAAGAGAGGTTGACTGAGCTCGGACTTTGTTCATTGGAGAAAAGGAGGAGAAGAGGGGACCTAATTGAGGTATACAAGATAATGAGAGGCATAGATAGAGTTCATAGCCAGAGACTATTTCCCAGGTCAGAAATGGCTAACACGAGGGGTTTTAAGCTGGTTGGAGGAAAGTATAGAGGGGATGCCAGAGCCGTGTTCTTTACACAGAGAGTTGTGAGAGCATGGAACGCGTTGCCAGCAGCAATTGTGGAAGCAAGGTCATTGGGGACATCTAGGAGACTGCTGGACATGCATATGGTCACAGAAATTTGAAGGTGCGTACATGAAGATCAATTGTCGGCGCAACATCGTGGGCTGAAGGGCCTGTTCTGTGCTGTACTGTTCTATGTTCTATGTTTAATGTTCTAGATGTTGGCAGCCTTTCTGCGGCAAAGAGCCGTGTATATAGAGTCAGTGGTTGGGAGATTGCCTATGCACTCAACCTATTGTAGTTTCTTATGGACCTGGGCAGAGCGTTGCCGTATGAAGCCGTGACGCACCCAGACAATGTTGTATCTGTCGAAGTAGTGCATGCTGAATTTTCTGAGCCTCCTGAGGAATAAGAGGCGTTGTTAAAACTTCTTGACTGTCACACTTAGGTGAGAAAACCAGAGTATGTTGTCAGTTATTGTCACTCTTAGTGAGTTGATGCTCTGCAGCCCCTCAACCATTGATGTCGATGACGGTGTGTTCCTCTCCTTTCTTTCTGAAGTCAATGATCAGTTCCTTACTATTGCTGAATTTGAGAGAGAAGTTATTATCATTACACCATGCCACTAAGCCTTCGATCTCCTTTCTGTATTCTGACTCATCGTTGTTTGATATCCCTCCTGACTTGGTGATGTCATCAGCGAACTTGTAGCTGGCGTTGTTTGGAATTTGACAACACAGCTGCGTGTGTACAGGGCATACAGTAGGGGGCTGAGGACACAGCCATGGGAGTACATGAGTACAGTAGGGAGCTGAGGACACAACCATGGGAGTACAGGGTGTACAGTAGGGGGCTGAGGACACAGTCATGGGAGTACAAGGAGTACAGTAGGGGGCTGAGGACACAGCCATGGGTGTACAGGGAGTACAGTAGAGGGCTGAGGACACAGCCATGGGAGTACAGGGAGTACAGTAGAGGGCTGAGGACACAGCCATGGGAGTACAGGAGTATAGTGGGGGCTGAGGACGCAACCATGGGAGTACAGGGAGTACAATAGGGGGCTGAGGACACAACCATAGGAGTACAGGGAGTACAGGAGGGGGCTGAGGACACAGCCATGGGAGTACAGGAGTACAGTGGGGGCTGAGGACACAACCATAGGAGTACAGGGAGTACAGGAGGGGGCTGAGAGCACAGTCGTGGAAGTACAAGGAGTACAGTAGGGGACTGAGGGCACAGACATGTGTGTACAAGAAGTACAGAAGGGGGCTGAGGGCAGAGCCGTGGATGTACAGGGAGTACAGTAGCGGGCTGAGGGCACAGCCATGTGTGTACAAGAAGTACAGTAGGGGGCTGAAGGCAGAGCCGTGGATGTACAGGGAGTACAGTAGGGGGCTGAGGGCAGAGCCGTGGGTGTACAGGGAGTACAGTAGGGGGCTAAGGGCACAGCTATGTGTGTAAAAGGAGTACAGTAGGGGGCTGATGGCAGAGCGTGGATATATAGGGAGTACAGAAGGGGGCTGAGGACACTGCTGTGGGTGCACGGGGAGTACAATAGGGGGCCGAGAACACATCCTTCAGGAGTTCCAGTGTTGAGTTTTATTGTGGAGAATGTGCAGATACCTATCTTCACAGATTGTCGCCTGTGTGTCAGAAACCAGGGATCCTGTTGAAGAGGGTGGAGCCGTGATCAAGGTCACAGAGTATTGAGATAAGTCTGGAGGGGATAATGATGTTGAAGGTGGAGCTGTAGTCAATGACCAGGAGTCTGATGTAGGGATCCTTATTGTCCTGATGTCCCAGGGATGAGGGCAGGGCAGGTATATGGCATCCATTGTGGACCCGTTACATCAGTCCGCACATTATAGGAGAGCAGGTCAGGCTGGGAGACTGAAGGTGGTGCTCAGCCGGGAACACTCTCCAGGCCTGTCGCTTTCCTTGACTTGACCTGCAGGAAGACTGATCATGTCTGCCGTGGTGACAGCGGGCACAGGTGCATCCGAGGCTGTCAGGGCAGTTTTCATGCTGACAGTCATTCATCATAGACATTCCCTCCACCACCTCTCTCCGTCATCATCAACACACAGTGACATTGGTTGTTGTGAGCAGCACACAGTTAGTGTTGAGACAGAGTGACATCATTAGAATGAGATTGTGCGCCATCAAGTCCTTTGTCACCATAACCGGGTAATTCACAACAATTCGGGGGCAGGGTGTGCTCCTACCGGGTGTCAGTGGTGCAGGGAGTGAAGATGTTACAGGTATAATTCCAGTCAACTCACTGCTTGAACCTGAATGGAGTCAACCACCTTGAGTGCTGTGGACAGTTCTTAGGGAGTCAGGAAGTGCCATTCACATGAACCACCTGACCAAAGGACCTGAGGGCATTTTTGCTACGTTTGGAGATGATACAATGATGGTTGGATGAGCAGGCGATATTCATGAAGTGAGGAGACTGCAGAAAAGCTTGGACAGTTTAGGACCGTGGGCAAACACGTGGTTGCTGGAATATAATATGGGATCGTGTGAGATTATGCACTTTGATAGGTGGACTAGAGGCAGACACTATGTTCTAAAAGGATCCTTTAAATCTGAAGCACAAAAAGAATTTTGAAGCACTCGTCCTCCGTTATGGCTATTGTGCAGGTTCAATTGGCAGTTAGGAAAGCAAATGCAATGTTAGCATTCATTTCAAGGGACCCAGAATACAAGAGAGGAGACATGCCGCTGAGAATGTAATGGGCAATGGTCAGACAGCATTTGGAATATTGGGAGCTATTTTAGGCACTATCTCTGGGGCAAGATCAGCTGGTGTTGGAGGTGATCCATCCTGGGGATGGTGGCTTGGCATGAGCGGCAGTGTGTGTACTCGATGGAATTTAGAAGAATGGGAGGCGAGGCATCTGATAGAAACTGATTGATTACTGCAAAGATTGAGACAGTCGGTGTGTAGAAGATATGTCCAGTAGTCATAGAGACTATGACAAAATGGCACAATTTCACAGAGAAGGAATGGGATGAATGGCCTCAATCTATAGCAATATCTCATGCTCTTATGGTCATGTGGTCTATTATTCAGTGCAGAATTGTAAGTCTCTGAGCAGCTCTTCTAACCCTTGTATTTGTATGTTGATTTGACTTCACGTTCTGTTCAATGCTAACCCCTGTGATATGGACGATGGGAGGATTCAGTGTCGGCCAGTAGTCTATTAAACTTTGAATATACACAGCTATCTGTGAGTCTCATCTGGCGGGAGTACACTGTCTCTCAAATGATTGCCATTTTCAGTCTGGTATTTTCGAAGGATGGATCCTGTTACGCCAGTATTGTTGAATTTAACAAAACAATGCAATTTATCACAGCACTCAGCAACAATAAGTTATCGAACATTGAACACCCTTCTAATAACAGAAACGTTAATAATGTTCTGTATAAGAAACACTGCTTTCCTGTTCATGCTCAAATCAGATAACCTGTCCCATTGAGAAGCTCCACTTGGAACTATTTTTTATAAATCTTTTTTGGTTGCGGACATCGCTGGATGGGCCCACCATTTCTTGTCCGCCCCTCATTGCCCCCTTAGGAAAGTGGTGTTGAACTGCCTTCTTGAACCACTGCAGTCCATCTGCGGTGTGTTGACTCACAATGCTATGAAGGAGGGAATTCCAGGGTTTTTACCAGCAACAGTGAAGGAACGGCGATATATTTCCCCATAAGGATGTTGATTGGTTTGGCAGGGAATTTACAGGTGGTGGCATTCCCATACGTATGCTGGCCTTGTCATTCTAATGTAAGTGTTCGTGGGATTGGAAGATGCTGTCTGAGGGTATTTGGGGAATTTCTGCATTGTGTCTTGTAGATAGTACATACTTCTGCTACTGAGCGACCGTGGTGGAGGGAGTGAATGCTTGTGGATATGATGCCAATCAAATGGACTGTTTTGTCTTGGATGGTGTCAAGCTTTTTTTGTCTTGTTGGGTCTGCACTCATTCATGTAGTGGGAAAATAACATCTCATTCCTGACTTGTGCCTTTAAGATGATCGACAGGCTTTAGGAAGTCAGGAGGTAAGTTACTCGCGCAGTATTCCTCGCCTCTGATCTGCTCTTACATTTATGTGGTGAGTCGAGTTGAGTTTCTAATCAATTATAAACCCCAGGATATTGATAATGGGGAACTGAGTGATGATAATGCTGCAAATACTAAGTTGTTATATTGTTTCTTATTGGTGATGGTCATTGTCTGGCATCTGTGTGGTGCGCAAGTTACTTGCCACTTGTCAGCCCAAGCATGGAGAAGGACAGATCTTATTGCACTTTGTCATGGACTGCTTCCGGTATCTTATCATTTGTGAATGGTGCTGAACATTGTGCAGTCATTGTCGAATATCCCCACGTCTGACGTTATGATGGAGGGAAGGTCATTGATGAAGCAGCTGAAGATGCTTTGATCTAGGATTCATCCGGAGAGTCACTGAAGGTGTTGTCTTGTGTGTTGATGAAATGTCTGATAATGAAACTTCCAGTTCAGTGAGCAAACCTACATCCATATTATCCTGAAGGACTACTGCAGAGATGTTCTGGAGTTGAGATGACTGACTTCCAACAACAATGACCATCTTCCTATCTATCAGGTATGACTCCAATAATGGAGTATTTGCCCGCAATACCGTTTTTGCTCGGGTTTCGTGAAGCCACGTTTGAAAGAATGTAGCCTTGATGTCAAGGGTGGGAATTCAGCTCTTTCTTCTATGTTTGAACCAAGGCTGTAATGTGGTCAGGAGTTGAGTGTCACTGGTGGAATCCAAACTGGGTGCCACTGAGCAGGTTATTGCTGTGCAGTTGCTGCTTGATAGCACTGTTGATGTCCCATTCCATCACTTTACTGACAATGGGGAGTAGACTGATGAGGTGGTATTTGGCGGGGTTGACTTCGTCCTGCTTGTTATGTACAGAACACACTTGAGCAGTTTTTTTTCCCCATTGTTTGTTTGTAACCATACTAGAACAGCTCGGCTAAGGGAGCGGGAAGTTCTGGAGCACAAGCCTTCAGGACGATTGTCAGCATGTTATCAGGGCCCATAGCCTTTGCAGTATCCAGTGCCTTCAACCTTTTATTGATATCAGTCAATTGAATTTGCTGAAGACTGCTATCTGTAATGATGGGGACCACCAGAGGAGACCAGAGTGGATCATCCACTCGAAACTTCTGACTGAAGAATTCTGTGAAATCTTCAGCCTTATCTTTTGCACTGATGTGCTGAGCTCCTCCAACATTGAGGTTGGGGATATTTGTGGAGCGTCCTGCTCCGGTGAGTTGTTTAATCGTCCACCACCATCCACGATCAGATTCGCAGGACTGCAGAGCTTAGATCTGATGTGTGGGTTCTGGGGTCGCTTAGCTCTGCCTGTCCCTTGCATTTTATGCTATTTGGCATGCAAATAGTTCTGTTTGGAAGTATCAGCAGATTAACATTTTCTCTTTATGTATGCCTGGTTCTGCTCCTGGCTTGCCCTCCTGCAGTCTCTTTTGAATCAGGTTTAATCCTCTTGCTTGATGGTAATTGTTGAGTGGGGGATATGCTGGGTCTATGAGATTACAGGTTACAGGGACTCCCAGAGCATCGACCGCCCGACTTTATCGCACTGAGCTGCCTCCTGTGCTAGATCGGTCCTGCCTTTGGGACAGGAAATATCCAGGGAGGGTGATGGTGCTGTCTGGGTTATATCTGTAAGGTAAACTTCCGTGAGTATGCCTATGTCAGGCTGTTGCTTGATTGGTCTGTAAAACAGTTGTCCCAATTTTGGCACGAGTACTCATTGTTAGTAAGGAGGACTTTGCAGGTTCGACAATGACGTTTCTAACGTTCACTTTTCCGGTATCCAGGTCAATACATCCGGTTTCATTTCTTTGAGATTTTGTTGCACATCTGACTGACTCGCTAAACCATTTCAGAGGGCGATTGAGAGTCAATCACATTGCTTTGGGTCTGGAGTCAACGGTCGGCCAGTCCAGATGAGGAATGGAAAATTCCTTCATTGAAGGATATCAGTGACCCAGATGCATTTTTCTGACAATCGGCAACGCTTTCATTCTCATAGGTAGATTCTTAATTCCAGGGATATTTTAAAATTATTGAATTGAATTTCCAACATCTGCAGTGGCGGGATTCGAACCTCGGTCCACAGAACAGAAGCCAATTTTCTGGATTGATAATTTCGTGGTAATATCATGAAGCCTACTTGGAACCACATGTTGTACTCACCTGTTATTCATTGTGTTGTCCTGTTTTGCTATCATTGTTATGTTATTGTGGAACCTCATCCTTCATTAAATCCTGATTGAAATGCACGGTGATGAAAGTCATCCCAACTGCTCGAATTCCATTCAGTCTGTTTTGTTTGAATAGACATGTCAAGGCAGCTGCACATCAGAGAAGAACATGAAGAGATGATGGTAATTGTGCACTGTACCTGTCACCGGACCAGTGTGCCTGTCCAGACACCGAAAGTACTTATTGTGGGTCAGAGAACCGCGGAATTATTATAACACAAATGGGAGTCAGTCAGCCCATCGTGGACTCACAAACTCGTCAACGGCACAATTGGAGCAAGAGAGAGTATGTGGAGATAAATTGTGTGAGAGAGAAATAAACAGAGAGAAAGAAAGTGAAGAGAGATAAACTGAGAGAGAATAGAAAGGGAACGACTAACTGAGTGGGAGATGAAGAGGTGTTAGATGAGGGTGAAGTTAAATAGATCAAAAGACGGCTTGAAGGTGGATAGATATGGACAGACAGAAGTTAGAAGGTATATTTAGAAATACTTCGGGACTGCAAGCCCTTTGTCACGGTATCATACAATGTGAGCAGTGTGCTGATACTGGCTGTCAGCCCAGATCACTTATTCCCAATAATATTACAGAGCTAAGTTACTAACAGCTAAACAAAATCCATTCGGCCAATAGATTAGTATCATAGAGAAGTTGGATTTTTAAAAATAGACTATTCCAAGACCAGCAGGAAATGATGACAGCCCCCACTGTGTGAGAGACTGGTCCAGAGAATCTCAGTCAGATGGATCACTGACTGTCGTGGAAATTAAACTGACTGGAATCAGATGCTAACAAGAGCAAAAAAAGCTTTATTTTTACCCACTACAGTGGGCCAATACACGTGGCAAAAACGCCTTGTGTAAGGGCACTGAACATAATTAACGTATTCCTTTTATGCTCTTATCACATGCTCAAGGACAAGGGCTGGGAAACTTTCGAGTTCTTATGTTCTCATCCCCTTGCCGTGGACATAACTGTCTTTATGTTTTCCTGAGCTTTTTCTGCTGAATTCGACTGCTCGCCAGTCCAGGTTGAATGTTTACAAAGTTCAGCAAAGACAAGCTGTCTTTGCAACTGCAGAATTCAGCAAAGTGTTTGCAACGTTCGGAAATGTTTTAAATGTAGCATAGCATTCGCTTTCAGATTTCATAGTAAATGTTAATTTTATTAATTTCCCCTTACATTTCCCTTTTTTGTCATTTTATGGAAACAAGGACAAAGAAAACAGAGCCAGAATTTAAAAAGAAATGTACAAAACAACATTTAAAAAAATACAGAGCCAGATATCTATACATCAGCGATCTTAACAGCTGCCCGTGTTGGAAGGAGCACTTCAAACGGTCCCAGTCACCTGTTCGCCTTCTAGCTTTTCTTCCTGAGGTTTTTTCACCACTATCTAGTCTCCAGATCGTGCAACTTCCCCTCTGCTGAATTGGGGTAGTGTCGCTTTCACTTGATTCGATGCTTGACACAAAAGTGTAGAGATTTTTACACAGTAACACAACATCTCATCCTCACAATGGTCTGTTATCTGTCTTACCTTAGGTCATAGGCCCATTCCTGTAATTGGTGGCCTACCAAACAAAATCTAAAACCGGCTAAGATTAGCTCTTCTTCTCCTCCTAGATCTCATATACGTTAGCAAAACTTTGCCCATTTCAACCCTAGTTCCTCACAACATTTCGTCCATTTATATGTTTTAGGGTAGCATTTTCTCTTTCCACTGCCCCACCGCTCGCTGGGTGGTAGGCGCAGTGTTGTCTCATGTTTATTTCCAAATAATCACGGATCTGCTGCAAGGCATTATTGACAAAAGGTGTCGCATTGTCACTACAAAGGCTTTCAGGGATGCCCCATCTTGGAATAATTTCAGTTAGAAAAGCCTAGACACTGGCATCCTGTTTTGACTTGGGGAACGCTTCCAACCATTTGGAAAACATGTCAACTATAATCAGACAATATATATTCCCTCCGCTGGGAGTTAGTTCAAAGGAATCCATCTGTAAATGTTCGAAGTGTCTTTGGGATTGGGGGGTGCTGTCTGTCTCATCTGTAATCCCCTCCCCACATTATTAGTGGCACAGATAACACATCGTTCACAATATTTCTGGGATTAATGCGTAAATCCCTGAGTGTATCAGTGTACCGAAATACTATTGTACATTCCCCGTTTTGACACATAGTCCTTACTGTATGTCAGTTTGACATAGAATGGAAATAATGGTTTTGGTAGACAGGCTTTACCATTAGGGCCACAACACACCCCTTCATTCATGCTGCACACTGCCCTTGTCCACTCATGCTTCTCCTCCAGCGTTGCCTGTGACTGTAATTCCCGTACGTCTGCTGTTGGGGTGCAAATCTTTGTCATACATATGTCAAGCTGATCACTTCGAGGCTGCTGGACTGCCGTCCTTGCTGCTGTGTCTGCCCTCGCATTGCCTTAAGAAATAGAATCGTTATTTTTTGTGGAGGCTTCACTTTTACATACAGAAATTGATTTGGGCAGTAGGAACACTTCCAGGAGGTCAGAAATCAGACCACGGTGTGTGATGGGCTTTCCGGTGGTGGTCAAGAAGTCCCTGTGTTTCTAAAGGGTTCCAAAGTCATGTACAACCACGAATGCATATCTGCTGTCGGTGTAAATATTCACTGGCCTTCCCTCAGCTAATTTGCATGCCTCAGTCAAGGCAAATGATGAGAAAGGAATGATTACACTTTGGCTAGCTCGTGGTTAGTCATTACAGCATATCTAACACATTTCTGGACAGTCTCCTTGCTCCTGAATGTTGACCCATCCACAAAAGCCTCCATATCCGGATTCTGAAGTGGAGAATCCTGCAAGTCTGATCAAAGGCTGCAAATGTCAATACTTACAGAAACACATCATATGGGTCTCCGTCTCCTTCTGTGGGGAGAAGGCTAGCAGGGTTAAGGACGTAACATCGCTTTATTGTAATGTCAGGCGTCTCCAATAATATAGTGTATATCTGAGCCAACGTGCTGACCACATGTGCGCTGTCTTTTACTCGGAAATCAGTAAGGATACTGCTACGGGGTCTAGTGTAGCTGAAAAAAAAAGCTACTGGCCTCAATCGTTCCCCTATAATTCTGCAACAGCGCAGATACCATGCAACCACGCTTATCATCTACCGTTTGTACAAAAGGCTTGTTTGGATTTGGAATCCTCAATGTAGGTGTAGTTTATGCTGCTGAAAAATGTGGTACTGGAAAAGCACAGCAGGTCAGGCAACATCCAAAGATCAGGCGAATCGACGTTTCGGGCAACAGCTTTTCTTCAGGAATGACGAAAGTGTGCCAAGCAGGCTAAGATAAAAGGTCAGGAGGAGGGACTTGGGGAGGGGCGTTGGAAAGGCAATAGGTGGAAAGAGGTTAATGTGAGGTTGATGGGCTGGAAAGGGGGTGGGGATGGAGAGGTCAGGAAGAAAATCGCAGGTCAGGAAGGTGGTGTTGAGTTCGAGGGTTGGGATTGAGACAAGGTGGGGGAGGGGAATGAGGAAGCTAGAGAAGTTTGGATTCATCCCTTGTGTGTGGAGGGTTCCTAGGCGGAAGATGAGGCGCTCTTCCTCCAGCCGTCGTGTTGCCATGGTCTGGCGGTGGAGGAGGCCAAGGACCTGCATGTCCTTGGTGGAGTGGGAGAGGGAGTTGAAGTGTTTAGCCACGGGTTGGTTGGGTTGGTTGGTGCGGGTGTCCCAGAGGTGTTCTCTGAAACGTTCTGCCTACTTGTCTCAATCCCAACCCTCGAACTCAGCACCACCTTCCTGACCTGCAATTTTCTTCCTGACCTCTCCGCCCCCCACCCCTCTCCGGTCTATCACTCTCACCGAAATGTCGGTTCTCCTGATCTTTTGATGCTGCCTAACCAGCTGTGCTTTTCCAGCAACACATTTTTCAGCTCTGATCTCCAGCATCTGCAGTCCTCACTTTCTCCTAGTAGTTTATGCTGCTACCAAGCAATCATCTACACACTGCAGAAGCGCTGACCCCATGGTTAAAACAAAAGTCTCCAGTCTCCTGCGTAGAGCCTCAGTGTCGATGGTGGGGGACTCACAGTAACCTTGACAAAGTCATGTGAAGGTATATGATTTCTCTTTGAATAAAAAAGCAAATCAGAATTGACGATCTGGGTGTACCAGTGCACTTAAGAAGGTCTTTGCGAAACCCACAACACAGAATCATTTACTGTCCGGTGGAATTTAACATAATATAGTATAGGGGTTATGAACATTTGAGGTGGGCGGAACAACAGAGTTATTGCCTGAAAAGGGCGATTCAAAGACTGGCGTAATTCCTGCTATAGCCTCAGGTTTTAACGGGTATTCTGTTCTGCAGTGGTGCCGTAAATCTCTCTCGTAGCACAACTCCTGATGCACCCATTGAGTTCAGGAACCTTCCACTCAACTTTATTGGCGTTGACTCTCTGAAATGGCTTGATTTAATGACTGAATATGCTGGCCCTGTGTTTACCTAAAAAGGTAACAGGTGTACCTTCCACACATAACATAAAGGCAGGCATCGACTTATAGGCATCGTTGTTATAATGAACGTATTGTCCACACTTCGCAATCGCAGTGCTCAATATCGAAATGGGACACGTCTCAGGGCCAATAAAGGTTAGTAGAAGAGATTAGCATAAGCGTGTCTTCGTTGCCAAACATAAAGGAAAGAGGCTTACCTGTACCTTGTGGACTGCCCAACTCTAACACAGTCTTCCTCTGCCAGTCACACTGCTGCCCAGCCTCCAGGGCCGATTGAATCCTTCTGTGCGGGCACTGTCATGCCCAGTAATCCATTGCTTCACAAAATAAGCACCCGCCAGATCGACCTCTGCCAGTGCTTCTTCCACGACCCCTTCCTCTTCCACTTCCGCAAACTTCCCCTCTGCCTCTCTCTTTTCCTGCAGCACATCCTTCCAACGGCTGGATGACCATTTGCATCATAGTAAGCTGAGCTTTATGCAGTTGCTGTCCTATCTTTAGTTTCCACCTGTCCTTCCCCTGGGTAAGCAATTTTTCACCATGTATCGCATGTTGTTCTATCGAATTCAGATTTCCCGTGTTCCAGGTAATACATGTGTATTTTACCTTTTTCGCTATTTCGTCCTTCATTCCATTGATGAAGCTGTTCCTCAGGTGTTCCTCATACGCAGTGACTTCTGCCATTATGTCGTCGGGTGGTCTCAGTCCAATATGGATGTTATGGACTTCAGTGAGGCACGTAAAGTACTGGGACACTGTCTCACCTTCTCCTTGTTAACACATTGCAGTTTTGGTCATGTCCATTCGCACTGGGAATGCCTACTGACAGGCGATTGCCAGCGCTGCAACAAAAGCATTAAAGTCTCCATTTTCTTCCGCTTGTGGGTAGGTTGATCTGGCATGGACGTTTACGGCTGGCCAGTTATATTTGATTTTGGTGACATCAGCACCCAGCTTTCGTCCCAAGAGACATCTCATCGCATGCAATGTGGGACGGAACACGGTACAGAACTTCGTCACTTCTTCGGTGAACTTATTCCCTCCAATCTTACGTGGATCAGGCAACTGCCCAGAAGCACGTCCGAAATGTTTAATGGTCCATGGTCGGTGGACCCACACAGGGCACCCTTCTGGACCTGCAACATCAACCATTGGTGCATGCAGAACTACCTGGTAAGATGATCCTATGCCAATACTCTCACCGCCTGACTCATCATCCATCATGGCGCGATCGCGGACAGACTCTGGATGCCAACCTGTGGGTATCCTTCTTTTGGCCTTCTTCCTTCAGTTGGTTGGGGTTATGCCATGCCATCAGTGATTCAGCAGACCCTGAGGCTGCGGTTGCCAACTTGAGATCTTCACCAGGCAGATGTCGTCGGGGGCTATTGGTCTCAGAGGGTAGCGGTCAATGTCAGGATCTGAAACAGACTTAAGGCACTGTTCAGCTTCGTTAGGTTGTTTTCTGCATACGTCTGCATGTGCTCTAGTGTTTGTATGCGTATTTGATATGTCTTTTACTTGGGATTTCCTTTCACTGATATCAGCCTCAGCCTTCCATATATTATAAGCACTCCAATTCCTAGGTTCTATTTTCCCCTTCCGTTTCTCCGACTCTCTTTCCTCCAACCGTGACCTCAGTATTTCCAATTGCCTTTTACTAAAGCCACATTCCTTGATCCACAATTCTAACTGCTTTACAGACTCTGGGCCATAATTATTTAATATATACTGTATTATTGGTTGGCCATTCCTAGTCCTCTGTTAACCCTCTTTTTGTTTGGTCTTGCTGAAGCCCATTTTCAGCGTTACTGGAAAAGTGTTCAGCTCTCTCGCGGTACCGTTATCTTTTCCATTTGACTTGCCTTTACCTCTGGAGGTCTCCTCTCGAATTGGGTGCGTCCACCACAATGCCTTGTTTTTGTAAACCGGTATGTCTTTGGCGAATCAAACTCAACCTGTGTTGGTTCCAAGTCTAAAACCACCCTTAGCCTGCTGTCTCTTAACCACTCTAGAGACGGCAATCCTTTCCCTTGAGTTTTGCTCGAATACCGTGAGAGAGTTTACTGAACCCTCTTCCTGATTAACTTATTCTCTTAGAATGCATCTCGACATAGGATTATTAACGCGACGGCTCTTACCCCGACACTATTCGATTTAAACCCCCGACTCTGGCGCAATCCACAAATTCCCAATCCTCTCACGCAAAGGGGACACTTCAGTGCTCAAGATGATGTCAAGGACTGTCAAGGCGCTGCCGCCTGCGTCTTCTCGGAATCTTCAGAATCTTACCTAAACGCGGGATACTGGACGAGTCTCCACGTTTACTGTCATGGAAATTAAACTGACTGAACTCAGAAGCTATCAAGAGCAAAGAAAAAGCTTTATTTTTAACCACTGCAGGGAACCAATACACTTGGCAAAAAACGCTTTCTGTAAGGACCCTGAACAAAATTCACACATTCCTGTAAACTATTCTTATCACACGCTCAAGAATAATGCCGGGGAAACATTCGAGTTCTTATTTTCTCATTCCTTTGCCGTGGAAATAACTGTCTATATGTTTTTCTTTTCTGATGAATTCGACTGCTCGCCAGAACAGGTTGAATGTTTACAATGTTCAGCAAAGACAAGCTGTCTCCTCGACTGCAGAATTCAGCAAACTATTAGCAAAGTTCAGAAAAGTTTGAAATTTAGCATAGCATTCTCTTTCAGGTTTCACAGAAAATGTTAATTTTGTTAATTTTCCATTACACTGACGGAGGGGAAATCAGGATCTCAGCTGTGGATCAAATAATGATTTATAAATATTTCACATCACTTCCATAGTTTTGTAATCCACATTTCAATTTATATAGCTCCATATCAGGTGTGTATTGTAACAACCTATCCCTTTGTAGTGTGCATATTTCGGTCTGTATAGAAAATCATTTATTCCCTGTATTTTGTCTTGCATAAATGCATTTCATTAATATTGTCTGTGTTAATACCTCATTGTATCCTCGAATCTGTTCTTTGTATGAGTTATAAAGAGCAAAGTTCCAATGCTAGTGATTGGGGAACATAATTGTCCCTCCGCCCAGACTGAGCAGCCATGTCCCCGAATCCTCTCCACCTTCTCTCTTTTCCCCAATGTCATAATCACAATGTAAATGAAGTCCAGTAAAGTGTTACACCGTCACAGTTTCTTAGCATCGATAACATCAACAACATGACCCACACCAGCCCTCTCTGATTCTGGAATAACAATCTGAATATTGCAATGACTGATCTGTAGTTACATGATTTGTTTCTCTACGTAAGAGCAGAGAAGTATGTTTATGTTCTGTTAAACCTCTGGCATCATTTCCATATCCAAGGCAGACTAAATGATTACACGCAAACAATCTTCCACCTTCAACAGTCCTTCCTTCAGTCACACTCACATATCGCACTCAGAATGCACTAATGCTCAAAGTTATTTTGAATTTTAATGAAATAGTATTGAATTAAAATGGATTAACTGAGCTGTTTATTCAGCAATTGTGATTATATCAGTCTCCATGGATCCTATACGTCTCTCTTCTATGAATAAGGAATGCTTTCAGTGTTTTATCACATCGTATGAGCGTGAGCATCACCCACACCAGTAACAGGGATCCGCTGCTTCAGAGAGAGGCTGAGGAGAGATCAGAAACTGATGGCATTAGACTGGAATGTTCCAACACTGGATCAGAATCTGTGAACATTAGACTGAAATTCAAACTTTGTCAGAAGATTTGTAGCTCGGGTGCTCGTTGTTGTGGTTCTGTTCGCCGAGCTAGGAATTTATGTTGCAGACGTTTCGTCCCCTGTCGAGGTGACATCCTCAGTGCTTGGGAGCCTCCTGTGAAGCGCTTCTGTGATATTTCCTCCGGCATTTGTAGTGGTTTGAATCTGCCGCTTCCTGTTGTCAGTTCCAGCTGTCCGTTGCAGTGGTCGGGATATTGGGCCCAGGTCGATGTGTTTATTAATTGAATCTGTGAATGAGGGCCATGCCTCTAGGAATTCCCTCGCTGTTCTGTTTGGCTTGTCCTATAATAGTACTGTTGTCCCAGTCGAATTCATGTTGCTTGTCTTCTGCGTGGCTACTAAGGATAGGTGGTCGTGTCGTTTCGTGGCTAATTGGTGTTCATGGATGCGGATCGTTAGCTCTCTTCCTATTTGTCCTCTAGTGAAACGGTCTGAACTGAATTGATATTCAAAGTGCCAATCAACGTTTTCATTTCCAATCAATGATTCCATTCCTTAGAAATTATAATTAGCCAATTACTCAATACAAATTGCTCACCGATATGTGAGGATGAAACAGACTGTTCGCAACTTCCTTGATTTATTTTCGCCTGCACAATTTCCATCTCCATACCCTCCGCACTCACCAATACTTTCGGGTACCACCGTTATGACGTCCAGGCTCCTACTCAGCCTCAGTGCAACGCCTGAATAAACCATAATTTGTGCATTTGTTCATTCCGGATGCAGCTGTTTCAAGACCCTTCTTACCACGAGTCCATTGTAAAGTAATTGCACTTGAAATGTTTAACTTGTTTTCTGCACAAAATCTGAAAGATGGGAAGGCAGTGTATGGTGGTCACACTATTGGCTCATAATCTAGAGCCACAGAATAATAATCTGTTGATATCGGCTTGCCTCATGTTCATTAGAGAAAGCAGTGGGTCATCCTTCCCTGGTCAAGACTCTGTGTAACTGCAAACTCACAGCATTGTGTTTTACTATTTACCTTCCTGTGGAGCAACTGAACACTCAGTTCAAGTCAGGCATAAGATGCTGGCCTGATCAGGTCTGCACACATCCCGTAAGGGCAGATCAAAAGGAAAGATACCTCCTTCCTCTGCCTCTCTTCTAAATTCCTGCATCTGATTTCCATTCAGGTAGGCGGCCATTCAGTGTTTTAGATGGATTGAGTCTCTCGCCGAGAGTGATGTCCATCTCGATAGGCACCTCCTGTGCTGTCTTTATTGATGCTGACCTACAGATGTAAGGATGTTTTAAATGTTTAATCAGTGACAGTACATCGTAAATTAATAGTTTCATATTTCACACAAAAGAAACGGACCCAGCTAAGTGAGGGAAATGAATTATTGCGATCGAACCTGAGAGTGTTGTTCAGGCACTATTTGGGGCATTGTGGGCAGACTTTCTCTCCTTTATAAGGCGTGAGCTCCTTACCTCAAGAGAATGAACAGGGGTTCCACCAGATTAATCTCTGTGATGATAGCACCACGAGGAGTGAGTGAAAGTTGATCGGGAGCGCTGTGAGAGAATACGAGGTAATTGCATTGAACACTGAGTGGGATCGACAATCACTCCTTATATCCTAAACAGACAATGAGAAGGTCGTAGTTTCCATGACTATTATTTCACTCAGGATGCATAATGCTGGATAGTTTAAGTGCCTGGGAGGACGTTACGCCCTGCAACCCCAACCCGCACTCTCCACGGTGATTTAGAGAGACAGAGACGTCCAGGGTTTGAATAAACTCTCTCCACATTAATACAGTGCAGTGAGTGTGTGATCCTGCACTGAATATCATATTATCCACCACCCTGACAGCAGCCACAATACCTTCATTCTAAAACAGTTAACTGTTCCCTCCAGCTACTGACATTCATGAAGGACATGATCTATCTTCTCAGACCTGGAGGGTGCCTCCTTGAGGTATACACCATAAGTCGATAAGACATAGGAGCAGACATTAGGCCAGTTAGCCCATCGAGTCTGCACCACCATACAATCATCGCTGACTGTTTTCTCTGACCCATTCTCCGACCTTCTGTTTGTAATCATTGATCCCCTGGATAATCAATACTAATCGACCTCCTTCTCAAATATTATCAATGACCTGGCCCCACTGCCTTCTCTGGCAATAAATTTCAATAATTGGCCATTCTCTGGTTAAAGACATTTCTCCTTATCACTGTTCTAAAGGGTGTTCCCTTTCATCTAAGACTGTGCTCTCGGGTCCTCGTCCAATGGAAACATCTATCAACATCTCCTCTATCCAGGTCATTCAGTATTTTGCATGCTTCAGTTACAATTCCTTTCATTCTTCTAAACTTTATTGAGTATAGACCCAGACTCCTCAAACATACCTCATATGATAAGGTTTTTATTCCTACGACCATTCTCGTGAAGATCCTGTGAACACACTCCAAGGCCAGTGCATTCTTCCTGAGATACGGGCTCAAAGTTAGACACAATACTCCAAATGTGCTCTCACCAGAGCCGTATGCAACCGGTTTTATAATCACTTCCTCTCGTAATAAATGTCATCAATAATAAATGCTATTGCACTCCTAACTACTGCCTCAATCTGCAAGCTTACCTTGAGAGAACCCTGCACGAGTCCTCGCAAGTGCATTTGCACTTCAGATTTCTGATCTTTCTCCCAATTTAGAAAATAGACCATGCCTCTATTCTTTGTACCAAAGTTCACGACTTCACACTTTCCAACACTGGAATGCATTTGCCAATCTCTTTACATGTTGAAATCCTTCTTTTGCCTCTCTGCCTCCTCAATACGACCTGTCCTTTTGCCTATCTTTTCATCATCTGCAAACTTAGCCAGAATGTTTTCGTTTCCCTCATCTAGATTGTTAGCATAACGAGTAAAAAGTTACCATTCCAACACTGAGCCTGTGGAACACCACTTGGGCTGCCATCATGATAACGACCATTTCATCCCCACTCTCTGCTTTCTGCCAGACAGCCAAGCTTCTAACAACGGCACTACCTTGCCTCTAACAAAAATCCAAAAGTCTCCTGTCATTGCTGTTGCACTGCCTTTCCTGCTTGGCCCTTCTCCCAGTCAATTATACCCAGCTCCTCCCTCATGTCTCTGTAAACGTACTCAGACATCTCCTATGTTCCACCATGTCAAAGGTCTTCTTGAGATCCAGGTGCACATCTACTATCATTGCTGTGCTTGGTCAAGCCTGCTTATTTTCTCTTCAAAGAATTCCAACAGGTTTATCACGCATGAACTTCCCTTGATGAAACAATTGCGACTTTGCAATGTTTTACCGAATACTTCCAAGTATTCCGAAATCTCATCCTTCACAATGGATTCGAGGATCTTACCTATGGTCGAGGTTAAGCTATTCATTGTAGAGTTTTTTGTGTTTTTCTTTACTCCCTTGTTTAAAAGGGGTGTCACGTTAGTGTGTTTCCAGTGCACTGGGATCGTTCCTTACTTAACTGGTTCCTGCAAGATAAACACGACTGCCTCCACTCCCTCTACAGCTATATCCCTTATAACACTGGAATGTGGTGCATCTGGTCAAGGTTATTTAACCACCTTCGTGTTATTCAATTTTTCCTGGCATGGTCTCAATAGTGGTGGCCATCACACTCAGCTCTGGCCCCTCAATCTCTTGAATGTTTTAGGAATTACTCGTGTTTTCCACCGTGAAAGCTGATGCAAGGTATTTATTCAGTTCCTTGACCATTTTCTCGTTCCCCACTGCTATCCCTCCAGTATCATTTTCCAGTGGTCCATTGTTCACTTTTGCCGCTCTTTTGTACTTTATATATCGAAAGAAACTATTACAGTCCTCTTTTACATTACTAGCTAGCTTACCCCCATATTTAATAATCTCCCTCCTTATTTTGTTTTGTTTGCACTCTGCTTTGCCTTTGTAAGCTTCCCAATCCTCAGGTTTCCCACTGCACGATGCCACGTTATATCCTTTATCTTTTGCTTTTATGCTATACCTGATTTCCTGTCATTGCTGTTGCACTATCTTTCCTGCTGGGCCCGTCTCCCAGTCAATTATACCCAGCTCCTCCCTCATGTCTCTGTAATTGTCTTTATTCAGCTGTAATATGGTTGCTTCTGATTCTAACTTCTCCATCTGAAATTGCAGAGTAAATTCAATGCAGTGGTTCTGTTCGCCGAGTGGAAGTTTTTGTTGCAAACGTTTCGTCCCCTGGCTAGGCGACATCATCAGTGCTTGGGAGCTTCCTGCGAAGCGCTTCTTTGATGTTTCCTCCCGTGTTCATAGTGGTCTGTCCCTGCCGCTTCCAGTTGTCAGTTTCAGCTGTCCGCTGTAGTGGTTGGTATATTGGGTCCAGGTCGATGTGTTTGTTGATGGAGTTTGTGGATGAATGCCATGCCTCTAGGAATTCCCTGGCTGTTCTCTGTCTGGCTTGCCCTATGATAGTAGTGTTGTCCCAGTCGAATTCATGTTGCTTGTTGTCTGCGTGTGTGGCTACTAAGGATAGCTGGTCGTGTCGTTTCGTGGCTAGTTGATGTTCATGTATGCGGATTGTTAGCTGTCTTCCTGTTTGTCCTATATAGTATTTAGTGCAGTCCTTGCATGGTATTTTGTACACTACATTCGTCTTGCTCATGTTGGGTATCGGGTCCTTCGTTCTGGTGAGTTGTTGTCTGAGCGTGGCTGTTGGTTTGTGTGCCGTTATGAGTCCTAGGGGTCGCAGTACTCTGGCTGTGAGTTCCGAGATGCTCCTGATGTATGGTAGTGTGGCTAGTCCTTTTGGTTGTGGTATGTCCTCGTTCCGTGGTGTTTCTCTTAGGCATCTGTTGATGAAGTTGCGCGGGTATCCGTTTTTGGCGAATACCTTGTATAGGTGTTCCTCTTCTTCTTTTTGCAGTTCTGGTGTACTGCAGTGTGTTTGGCCCTTTTGAATAGTGTCCTGATGCAGCTTCGTTTGTGTGTGTTGGGGTGGTTACTTTCATAGTTTAGGACTTGGTCTCTGTGTGTGGCTTGATACAGAGAACACCGAACGAAGAATTCACTACAAGGGTATACAGGAAAGCCACACACACAGACCAAGTCCTAAACTATGAAAGTAGGAGGCTCCCAAGCACTGATGATATCGCCCAGCCAGGGGACGAAACGTTTGCAACAAAAACTTCCAGCTCAGCGAACAGAACCACAGCAACGAGCACCCGAGCTACAAATCTTCGCACAAACTTTGAGTAAATTCAATCATATTATGATCATTGGCTCCTATAATATCCTTTACCTTAAGCTCCCCTCATCTACTCTGCCGACACAAGCTGCTCCAAGAAGCCATCTCATAGACATTTTACAAATTCCTTTTCTTGTGAAGCGCTACCAACCTGAATTCCCAGTCAACCTGCAAAATAAAATCCCACATGGTCACTGTAATTTTACCTTTCCTGCAGATCGTTCCACCTCCTGGTGTATCTTGCACCCCAACTCCCTGTGCATACTGCATTTTTTCACCTTTGATTCCTCAATTCTACCGACACAGATTCTACATCATCTGACCTTACTTTATTTCTTATTATTGATCATTAACTCAATTCCTTTCTTAATAATGAAACAACTCTATCTCTCTGCCCACCTGCGTATTCTTTCAGCAGGATGAATATCCTTGAATATTCAGCTCCCAATCCTGATCCTCCTGCAGGGATATCACTGTAAAGCCCACGCTGTCGTACCAGCCAATTTGTGCATGAGTCACAAGCGTGTTTACCTTATTCTTATACTGCATGCATTCTGATATAGTAGTTCAATTCTGTATTACCCGTCGCTCTTCTTATTATTATTTGTTTGTCCAGTCGTTGGTACTTACACTGTCCCCGAACACTGGATCATTCCCCTCCCGCTCCAAGTTCTGCAACCAAGATGAGATATCCCAAACCCGAGCACCAGGTAAACAATGCAAGCTTCAGGACTTTCAATCCCGATCACGGAGAACAATATCTAAGCCTCTAACTATACTATCCCCAATTATCCATCATTGGGCTGCATGGTGACACAACAATGCTGCCTCACAGTGCTGGGGACTCGGATTCAAATCCAATCTCTGGGCCCTGTCTGTGTGGACTTTGTACATTCGTTCTGTGTCTGGATTGGGAACAATAACTCTTTTCTCTCTCCACAGTTCGTATCTGTATTTCCTTCAGATTTCTACCAACTAGAGTATTTTTGCTTTTGTTCGATGGAGAAATGCAGCAAATGTGACAGGCTTTTGTAAAAGCAGTCGTGCTTCGCGGGTTTCTCTCGTTGTTTCGGAATCTTGCCCGGCCACTTGTGTGAGTGCAGTGTCCCTGGATACCCACTCCATCTCTTTCATCGTCACTACATGCAGTCTTTCCTTGTGCCACCCCTGGGACTCCCCACACCCTATTGCCTGGCACTGGATACTCCCTTCACAGGACTGTGCACGCAACGACACTGGGAACTTTCTGACCCGCTGGGGATTCTGGGTAAAGATGCTGCCTTTGAAAGGCACATAACAACTAGAATCCAATTAAATAGCAAAGCTGAGTAAACAGGTTGAATGATATTCATCTGCTCTTACATTTTCTAATCTTCCATTTATCCTCGTTCATCTGCAAACAGATGGTCAATATGTATGCCTTGTCAAATAGGTTTGGTGGCGGGGATAGATATCAGATCCTCTGGTCATTGGACTGATTCAGTGGTCTCACATTCCTGACGTCACACTGACAGTTTTTTTTATTATCACTTTAAAGAAACTGCCTTGATTGAGTTATGCTGAAAGGACATTTGAATTTTGGAGACATTAGAATATGTCACGTGTGAGTGAGATTAGAAATAGGAAGATAGCACAATTCAATACACTGCCAAAGAGCTGGTCGGAGAGGAAGCACTTCTGATATGTGGATCATTGGGATTCCCGGGTCGATAGGTTATACACAAGAAGGACGGGATGGTCCTGAACTGGCAGCAATCTTCGATTTGTGGATCATTGGGATTCCCAGGTCGGTAGGACCTACACACAAGAAGGACGGGTTGAACCTCAACTGGCAGCAATCTCCAATATGTGAATCATTGGGATTCCCAGATGGGTAGGACTGACACAAGAAGGACAGACAGACCTGAACTGGCAGCAATGTCCTAGCAGCAGGTTTGTCATTGTCGCTTAGGAGTGTGGTGGCGTGTGTAGTGGCGGTGGGTGGGAGTGGCGGTGTGGGGACGGGGTAAGGGGTGTAGGTCCACAGGAACAGTGAGTGAGGAGGAGTTGTGGATTAATATCAGTACAGCTACGTCCAACTGCAAGCAGGCAGAGGTACTGAACACGGTGGACCTGGCAGTCTGAAGTGTGCTGATGTTAATGTGAGGAGTCTGTTTGTTTGCACAGATATTTCGAGATCGCTGCATGTCAGAAAACAGGAAGAGATAACGGTTAATTGTGCGATGTGTCCTTCAGTGGATCCGTTTGTCTCTCCAGAAACCTAAAGTGTTTATTGTGGGTCAGAGAAATTCAGAATTAATACAGCACAGAGGAGGCCAATCAGCCCACCATGCGTCCATGAGCTCTCCAACTTGACCATTTGAAAATAAAGAGAATGATCGGAGATAGACTGAGAGGGAGAGAGAGGAATTAAGAGAGAGAAAGAAAGTGAAGTGAGATAAACAGACTGGCGAGAAAACGGAGCAACAGAATGTGTGAGAGCAACGGATGTCAGACGAGTGTAAAGTTATCAGGATACAGCATGTGGAGAAATACACAGAATTTCATTTCGAAACTCCCGGCGACTGCAAACGTTTTGTCTGGTGCCATACCCTGTGATACTGGCTGTAATCCAGATGATTTATCACCAATGTCATCACAGAGCTGAGTTGCTGACAGCTAATCAGAATCCAATAAACCAATAGATTGGCTCCAGAGAGAAGGTGGATTAATTTAAATATTCTGGGCCACCATCAACTTGTAACCCCTCTTGACATGTGAGAGTCAGGGCAAGAGAATCTCAGTGATGGGGAGTACTGACAGACGGGAAATCAGGATCTTAGCTGCGGGTCAAATAATGATTGACAAAGTTCGCACATCATTTTCATGGTTTTGTAATTCACATTTCAATTTATATAGCACCACATAGTAAGTGTATTTTAACAACCTTGTCTTTTTGTAGTTTTAATATTTTGGTATGTACAGAAAAGGTTATTTTGTCTCTGTGTTTTGTGTGAAATAAATTCATTTTATTACGGAGGAAGAAAAGACCTGTTCTGATGGGACAGTCACCATCTGAACTGTGCTGGGACCGGAGTCCGAGTGAATCCTGTGTGTGTGGTGGGGGTTCAGTTACAGGGTTTAAATAGAAAAGCTGAATTAAAAGAGGAGGTAAAAGGACAGAACTCAGGAGAGGTTAATAAAATCTCCAGCACATCTGGAAATGTTTAACAATCAAACTTCAGGCAAACTGGTCAAATAAATGGCATGACAGGAGGTACAGTTAATACAGGCCTGACCATATTATATCTGAATGCATGCTGTACAAGGAATAAGGTAAATCAGCTTGTGGCACAGATTGAAATTGGCAGGTTTGAGGTGATGGGCATCACGGACAAGTGGCTGCAAGGGGATCAAGATATTTAAGGACATTTGTCCTATTGCAAAGATAGGCAGGTGGGCAGAGGGGGTGAATATGCATTATTAGTAAGAAATGAAATTAAATCAACAGCAAAAAGGAAGTAAGGTCAGATAATGTAGAATCTGCGTGGGTGGAACTGAGGAACCACAAAGGTAAGACAATCACAGTTGAAGTCTTGTACAGGGCTCCAAAGAATAGTCAGGAGCTTTGGCAGAAGATACACCAGGAGATAGACAAGATGTGTAGGAAATGCAAAGTACAGTGATCGTGGGTGATTTCGATTTGCAGGCAGACTGGGAAAATCAGGTTGGTAGTGGATCGCAAGAAAAGAAATTACAGGAATGTCTACAAGATGTCTTTTTTTGCAGAAGCTTGTGATAGAGCCCCCTCGGGACAGACGATACTGGATCTAATGACGCAGGCTAGATAAGGGAGCTTAAGGTGAAGGGAAACTTCGGAAGCAGTGAACAGAACATGGTTGAATGTATTCTGCAATTTGAGAGAGAGAAGATATTATCAGAGGTAACAGTATTTCAGCTGAATAAAGACAACGACAGAGGCATAAGGGAGAAGCTGGGGAGGATTGACCGGGAAGGGGTCCAGCAGGAAAGGCAGGGGAACAGCAATGGCATGAGATTCCAAGATTAATTCAGGAGACACTGCAGAGATTCATGCTGAGGAATAGAGGCATGGTACAGGGAGGATGAGGCAACCAGGGCTGACAAAGGAAGTCAGTGACTGCATAGAGGCAAAAGAACAAGCATATAATGTGGTGAAGGGCAGTGGGAAACTAGAGAATTGGGACATTTACAACGATCAACAGAAGGTAAGGAAAAAGGAGGGAAAATATTAATGTAGGAATCAGCTAACAAGTTATATAAAGGAGACTGTAAGAGGTTCATTAGATATATAAAGTGCAAAAGAGAAGTAAAAGTGAATATGGGCCACTGGAAAATGATGTTGGAGAGGCAGTAGTGGAAACAACGAAACGAATGAGGAACTTTGCATCAGTCTTCATGGTGGAAGAAATGAGTAATTTCCCCAAAAAATGTACAGAGTGAGGGGTCAGAGTTGAGTATGGTGGCTATCATCAGGAAGAACATGTTAGAGAACTGAATGGCCTGAATGTGGATAAATCACCTGGACCAGGTGGACTACACCCCAGCATTGTAAGAGATATAGCTGGAGAGGTAGTGCAAGCGTAACTGGTAATCTTTCAGGAATGACTAAAATCAGGAAAGGGCCAAATGGCTGGAAAATGTCTAACATGACACTCCGTTTAATAAGGGAGTTAGGCAGAAGATGGAACATTACAGACTGATTAGCCTAATCTTAGTTGTGGGTAACATCCTGGAATCCATCTGAAGGATGGGATGTCTGAATACTTGGAGGTCTTTCATCAAGTACGACATAGTCAGCATGGTTTCATCAACGGGAGATCAGGCCTAACAAACCTGCTAGAATAATTTGAGTGAGTAACGAACAGATTAGACCAAGGAGAACTAGAAGATGTTATCCATTTGTCCCTCAATAATCCCTTGACAGCGTCCCACACAGAAGGCTATTGCGAAAGATAAGTGCCCATGGTGTTAGAGGCAAGCTGCGAGCATGGAGAGAAGCATGGCTGTCTGACAGAAAGCAGAGAGTAGGGATAAATGTGTCCTTCTCGGGATGGCAGGCAGGGACAAGTGGTGTTCCACAAGACTCAGTGTTGGGAACACAACTATTCATTTTGTGCATTATTGGTTTACATGAAGGAACTGAGGGGATTCTTGCTAAGTTTTCAAACAGTGCAAAAATAGATAGAGGGACAGGTAGCATTGAAGAGGTGATTTAGCTGCAGAAGGGTGCTCTAGCGCATCTCCTCAACTTCCCACACCTCCACCATTGCACTCCAACATTCCAAACTGCAACAGGGATAGGACCCATCTGGTGCTCGCCTTCCATCCCATCAACCTCAGGATACAACGCATCACCCTCAGACATTTCCACCACTAAGAGTCAGACTCCACCACCTGAGATTTACTTCCCTCCCAACCCCAGCAGCAGTCTGTAGAGACCATTCCCTTCATGCCCCCCAGCCCTACCAACCACCTTCCACTCCTGACACCTTCTTTGCCACTACAAGGGGTATGAAACCTGTGTCAACACCTCCCTCCTCACCTCCATCCAAGGCTCCAAAGGATCTTTCTACATCAGGCAATGTACATCCTATGATTCGAAACACTTCACCTACTCTGTCTATTGCTCCTGGTCTCCTCTCCAACAACCCCACTTCCCTGTGCTTGAATACTTCAACTCTCCCTCCCACTGCACCAAGGACATGAAAGTTTTTGGCCGCATCCACTGCCAAAATCTACCCAGCAGTCGTCTGGAGGGAAAATTCATAATCTTCCGCCTTGGGACCCTCTAACCACACGGTATCAAGGGCAAATTCACCAATTTCCTTTTATCCCTTCCCACCACCTTATCCCAGAACTAACCCTCCAAATCAGCACCACCCTGTTTAAATGAACTACCAGTCCATCTTCCTTCCTATCTGTCCACTTAACCTTCCACTGTGACCTATCACTATCACCACCCATCTTCATCCAGCTATCACCTTCCAAGCTAACTTCCTCACAGCCCCAGCCCCTCTCATTTATCTCTCAGCCCCATTTCACCCACCCCCCTCATTCCTGATGAAGACTTTATGCTGTAACGTCGAATCTCCTGCTCCTCGAATGCTGCCTGACTGGCTGTGCATTTGTAGCACCACACGTTTTGCCTCTGGTCTCCAGCGTCTGCGATCTTCACTTTCTCCTGCTGAAGGATTTTCACAGGTTGGGGGAGTGCACAAAGAAGTGGCAGGTGGAGTATAACGTGGGAAAGTGTGACGTCATGCACTTTGCCAGGAAGAATACAGGCATGAAGAATAGCGAGCAAGTTCAGAAGACTGAAGCGCAAGAAGACGAGGGAGTTCTAGTCCAGGAGTCTCGAAAGGTAAACTTTCAGCTTGTCAGTGGTTATGAAGGTAGATACAATTATGGGATTTATTTCAAGAGGGCTTGAATATAAATGCAGGGATGTACTTCTGAAGCGCTAAAAGGCTTTGGTCAGGGCACATCTAGATGATCGTGCACAGTTTTGGGTCCCCAATCTCAGAAAGGATGTACTGGCCCTGGAACGTTTTCCAAGGAGAATCATGCGAATAGTCCCAGGAATGAAAAGCTTAACATATGAAGAACATCTGAGGGCTCTGCATCTATATTTAATAGAATTCAGAAAGATACTGGGAGGTCTAATTGAAACTTACAGAATATTTTAATGACCTGGACAGAGTTGATATTGGAAATTAATTTCCAATGGTAGGAGAGACGATTGGAGACAATGGTAGGAGACCGTTTAGAACAAAGGTAAGATGGAACCTCTTCAGCCAGAGAGTGGTAAATATATGGAAGTCTCTGCTACAGAAGGCTGTCGAGGCAAGGCCATTGAGTATATTAAAGAGTGAGACAGATAGGTTGTTAATTGCAAAGTTGATCAAGGGTTACAGATAGAAAGCGAGAGAATGGGGATGAGAAGATTAACTGCCATCATTGAATGGCGGAGCAGGTGCAATGCGCTGAATGGACAAATTTCTGCTCCAATGTCTTCTGGTTGCTTGGTTAATATTGGCACTCTTTATTCTTCATTGGAAATGTACCCTGGAATTTATCTCTATATGATTTATAAAGAGTAACATTCCAATACAGATGACTGGGAAATATCATGTTCCCTCCCTCCAGTCTCAGCAGCCGTGTCTCCAATACTATAATCACACTGCAATTGAAATCCAGTGAATGGTACTTAATCACATTTGATTAACATCGGCAACATTAACAGCAAGACCCTCACCGGCCCTCTCTGATCTTTCGAATAACCATCTGAATTGTGTGACACATCATATTCTCTGTTAACATATCCATGCCATTTGTCTGTTGTAACTCATGTTGTTGTGGGCACATTTTCCTGTCTGATTATGGACTAGAAAAGTTCCCTCCATATTTTACTGACATTATAATCACTGATCAGTAGTTACAGACTTTATGTTTCCATTCATAAACGGAGAAACAGTTTATGTTCTGACAATCCTTTGAAATTACTCCCATATCCAAGGCACATTGAATGATTGCATACAATCACGCTTCCATCTCCAATATTCCTTCCTTTAGTCACCCCCACATATCTCATCCCAAATGTGTAAATTGTAAACGTTGTTTTGATTTATAATAAAATTAATATTGAAATGAAAGAGGTTAACTGGAGTTATTTGTTCAGTGACTGTGATTAATGTCAATCTCTGTGGATCCTAATTATCCCAGTGGAGATTTTCCATCACTGAATGATAAATGGGCTCTGTAAATGTGTTATTCCATAGTATGAGTAGGAGCATCACTGACAGCACTAACAGGGATCATCAGCTCGAGTGAGAGGGGGTGAAGACATCAGAATCTGCGAACATTAGACTGGAACATTACAATACTTGTTCAAAATCTGAGCACCTAGGATTGGATTGTTCCAACAATGGATCAGAATCAGAGAACATTAGCCAGGAATGGTACAACAATGGATCATAATCTGAGAACATTAGACTGGAATGTTCCAACAATGGGCAGGAATTTCTACTCGGGTCTTTACTATGTTTCTCAGCCTTGGACATCATTAACATTGCGGATCAAGTATATCCTTTGGATTATTCAAGGTGCTTACTATCCCATCCTCGCGATAGTTGGTGTTCCTGGTAAGTCGTTATATTTGTCTACTAAACCGGGTTGATCTGAATTTCTGTTCATGATATATAACTTTTAGAAAGTGGAAGTCAATGTCTTCATTTCCAAACAAAAATTCCTTTCCTTAGAAATTATAACTAACAAAGTACTATTTATAAATTACTCACTGATATGCGAGATGGAACCAGACTGTTCTCAAACTCCATAATTCATTTTCTCCTTCCCAGATATACATCTCCATGTCCTCCCCACCCACCAATCGTGTCCAATACCACCATCATGGTATCCCAGTCTCGTCCTCAGTCTCAGTGAACTTCTGAATAAGCCATGATTTGTGACTTTGTATAATCCGGATGCAACAGTTTTAAGTTCCTCCTAACCACTAAATAATTGCTCTTGCTGATGTTTAACTTGTTATCTGTACATATGGGAAGACAGTTTATGATGGTCAAGCCATTGACACATAATTTAGAACAACAGAATATCTCATGCTTCCCTCGTCAGGTTTCCGTGTAACTTCTGTAATGAACATGTGGGTGTACTGTTCCTTTAAGAGAATTAAAAGCCAGTAGTAACTACCTGTCAGCACCATGTGCTCTGAAAAATAGATATAATGTCACCTTTGAATGAAAAGTCGATTAGCTCATTGTCTCGAGCCAAAAACAAATTCAGAAAAACTCTTTAAATTATACCCCAAAATACCCACCTCTAATCAAGTTTGAATTTAGTATACTGACAATCGTAAAGGCCAATGACACAGTCGAATGGTTTGGGGGTACAAGACAGTGGAAAATTGAACAGTTGAGAGGAGAACTAGCAAGCTACTAGCATGCAAAGACTGCCTGAAAAATAGCTCTCTTAAGGGTACTTTTATTGATTAGCAACTGCTGGAGCAGAATCCCCAAGATGAAAAAAACCAGGAATATGGAGAAGAACCGAAAGCTTCCTGGTTTTGAGGATAGAAGTTTTGCTTTGTAAATCTTCATTCGCCGTATTATCAGACTAACATTGTGGAGGGGGAAGGTAAAAGATCGGTTATAGGAAGAAGTTGTAAACAGTAGTTCGTTTATTATTCTCTGTTATACTTTAAGAATAAAGTTGTTAATTTTTACTTTTAATAGTTTTGGACTCTAGAATTATCACACATTACTGCATGGGATAAATCTTTACTCTGTTTCTGGTTTAATTAAGCAGGAGAATTGCTCCTGTGTTGTAACACTACAAACCCCCAGCAATGTGTTTAACTCTTTACTGTCCTGTGGAACAGTTGAACCAGCCACTCAGTTCAAGATCAGCATAACATGATGGCCTCACCAGGGCTGCATACATTCTGTGAGAGAAGACCAAATGTAAAGATAGCTCCCTTCCTCTGCCTCTTTCCTGTATTCCGACAGCTCATTTCTATTCAGGTAAGTGATCATCCCCTATTTTGGGTGTATTGAATCTCATTGAAGTTCTCCCGGAGAGTGTTGCATATCTCCATAGGCATCGCTGGTGCTAGCTTTATTGATGCTGACGTACGAATGTAAGGGACTTATGAATTCCATGACAGACGTAGTGCAGAGAGAAGAAATGGCTTTTACTTGCCACAGGAAAGAAATGGCGATGTCTAAGTGAGAGAAAATGATTATTGCGATCATCCCTGACTGTTTTTGAGGCAGTATTTTGGGTACTGTGGATAGACTTTCTCTGAAGTTGCACCAGACTAATCCCTGGGATGATGGCACCATGAGCAGTGAGTGACGCTCAGTGAGAGAATAAGAAGTGATTGCATTGAACCTTAAGGGAGATGAACAATCACACTTGATGTTCTAAACAGGCACTGATACAGAAATGAATTCCATGACATTTTTGTCACTCGGGTTACATGACTCTCGATCGTTTAAGAGCCTCTACAAACGTTCCACCAAACTGCACGCACTCCCTATTTTGATTGAGACAGCGAGAGAGAGAGAAAGAGAGAGAGGGTTCAGGCTTTTGAATAAACTCTCCAAATATTAATGTAGTTCAACTAGTGTGTGATCCTGCAATGAAAGTCATGTTATTCATAATCCCGACAGGAGCCACAAGACCTTCATTATAAACGAGTTAACTCTTCCTTGCAACATCTGACCTCAGTGGAGAACATGGGTGTGTCTTCTCGGAGATGGAAGATGCCTCCTTGAGACTTGACACAAAACATTTGGCATCCCTCCTCACTGCCAGCAAATCGTGTTAAATTAGCACACGTTCTCCAAACAATGGAACCATGATTAACACCATAGTGCCCTCTATCAGTTCAGTCTCGGTTTCATTGGGTTGCCATGTTGGAGTGTCAATGATACCCTCCTGTTACTGTATAAGTATCTTGTGGGTCTGAATAGCCTCCTCGTGGTCTCATGGATCAGGTTTAAGGGTCTTAATTGGACTCTGCCTGTTCCTGTTTAACAGCTCGATGTACTGACCAGACCCCTTCTCTTCCTGTGGAACAGGCAGGAGGATTGAATGGGATGTCCCTATTCCTGTTCAGTAATTTCCACGGAATGAATGGTTTCCACATATCAGTGTGTAACCAGCTTAAGATGCTGAATAAGCTCCTCTTTTACCTGTGGAAATGTGCAGTGTCTGACCGAGATGTTACATGAACGTTATCGACACTTTCACAGCACAAACATGAACGTTGCCCGCATCTTGCTGCACATGGACACAGAATGGTTAAGGAGCTGATGGGGAACAAAATGCACATTGTGTGATCTTCAGACATCATCCCCACTTGTGATCTTATGATGGGAAAAGAAATTGATGGAGCAACTGAAGATGTTTGTGCTGAGGAGTTTAACCGGAGGATCTCCTGCAGAGATGTCCCGGCACTGAGAGGATTGTTGGCCATTGACCACAAACATCTTTCATTGTGCTCTGAAAGACCAAGACAAGTGGGAAGTTACACATGAATCCCATTCTGCTGAAATATGTAGATTATTCCGTTTCCCTTCTCAATCAAATACTGCCTTGATATCAAAGCCATTCACTCTTTCCTGAGCCCCTGTGTTCATCTCTTGGTCATATCAATAGGTGACGGTGTATTTTTAGGAAGCGTTTGCCTCTCACAGAGGGTAATCACTATCTGGAATTATCTGGGCTAGAGAGTTATGGGAGCACCAACAGTGAGAGTATTTAAGTAAGTGGTAGATTGATTTTTGAACTGTCAGAGAGCTAAGGGGTGTGAAGAATTCAGCATTAATGAGGAATTAATGAGTAGATCAGCTATGATTGTATACAATGGCTTGATCGTCCAAATTATCGATCCTGTTCCTTATGTTCTCATACTCTGTAATTACAAAGTTAATGGTTGTAATTTTCCTGAATTTTCTGTTATTGAATGTTGCAATTAGAGAGAATAAAGTATTTTGAGTCATCTCTAGGTGAGGTATGGGGACTGTATTCCCAGTGAATTTGGGTCTACAACATGACCAACAAATGAAGCACAAGTTGCAGAGAGGAGACACTCTGTAAAGAAACCAGAGGCGTTCTTCGAACCCAGCCGCGATTTTCCAATAATATTTTCCAACCCACACCAAACCATGTGTGACAGTCTGGAGGGAATGAATGATATCCTGTGTTACTATGGACCAGGTGTATGGAGGAAGTGGCCTCCATCTGCTCCTTGCAGGAACGGTGAGGGGTTGAATGGAACATAGGAACATAGGACTGAGCAGCAGGAGTGGGCCATTAAATACTTTGTCACGGCTCCACCATGCACAAAGATCATGGGTGATGTGATTGTGGTCTCAGTAGCATTTTCCTGTCTGTATACCATTTTCCTAAATGCACTTGTCTGTCAAATGTCACCAAATACAACTTTAAATATCCAAACACCACAGACTTCCGAGGAAGGGAATTTCCACTTGATCAGCCCTTTGAGAATTTCTGTTTGTGTTCCAGCCAATGTTGGAGGATCAATGTTTCCTTTTCCAGTCCCACTCCTCCACTGGTTACACCAGTCTTCAATGCAACGAGTTTCGTGATGTGGCCAATGAAATAGGTCACAGAGTAGGTCATTTTCTAGAAAAATATGAGAATCAGGAAGTTGAACTCATAACAAATGGTAAAGTGATAGAGTGCCCCAAATGTTATTCTGCCACTGAAGTTATTGTACTCACTAAAGCTACTGTTAGTGGGATCTCTTTCTGGAACAGTTGGATTTGGCTGAAATCACTTTGATTCAGGCAGTGGAGAGATTCCAATGAATCCTCACAAGGAATCCTTCACAAGTGGTAAACATAACTCAGGGAGTTTCTGATCTCACACATTGCTATCGGATAGAGCAAAATAAGAGAGAGGGATCAATCGGCTGCTGCTTCTCAGGCAGGGAACATTTTTCTCCTTCGCTGTGTTGGAACAGACAATAATGTCAACTGAACACCAAACTGGGCCATGTGTGCTCTTCAGGAACATTCTCTGGAAAACCCGATTATAGATTACATGCAAGTGCGTCATTCCTTTCAATCGCAAAAAATACCCCCACTTTTAAATTTGATGAAATGCTGACATGTGTCTGTGTAAGTTGTAAATATTGGTAGGTGTCTTCATAGAATGTGTGTTAATATCAATACATCTTTTTCTTAAAATTTATTCTCTATCTTTAGACTCCCTGACAAGAGATAATATGCATCCAGTTGATACACTTTTCAGAAAGTAATGGATGGTTCAATACTATTTCTCAGCTAAGATCAAAACTGATAATTCCCCATAACAAAAGGTCGGCATTCCAGGAATGAGTAAAGGGAAACTTCTTCTAAAATCTTCGAAAAGAATTATATCCTTTCATTTTACGTTAGGGGATCAATCCTGCACACAGTACATCAGGTGTGGTCTCAGCAATGCCCTGTACAGGTGCAGTTAAATATTCCTACCATCAAACAGCATCCTTCCACCTACCACCCAACTCACTTGCTGCATCTGTAGAATGACCTCATATGATTCATGTCCCCAGAACATGGAACATAGAGTTCTGCAATCTCTCTCCATTTAAATTGTTTACCATTGTTTCATCCTTCATGCCAAAATAGACAATTTACCTTATGTAATTTCTGCTAAGGTTTGCTCACAAACCTTCCCTGTCTATATCACATTGTAGACTCACTACCTCCATTTGACGATACATTGAATGACTATCTTGGTGTATGAGTTAATTGAGCTCCAAGCCATTCCCTCCCCTCCCCCGAGATCTTTGATACAGATTATTGGTCATTGATGACCCCACAATGATTTCTGAGGCACTGCATCAGTTACAGCTTTGCAATCTGAAAATAAACATTTGTCTCTATTCTCTTTTTTCCTGTTAGCGACAGCTTCCTTCTTCCTGTGTAACCATTCAGGCAGGTTGAATGTCTTCATCCTGGGCTGTATAATGTACTGAACGAGCTGAATTACTTCATTTTATATTCCCGTGTAATTACTTAGAGGGGCAGAATGGTCTCCTTGTAAAGATTCTGTCTCACTGAATGGGATGGTCCCCAACCCTCTAACTGTATTGAGGGCTGGAATGAGGGAACAACACATTGGGTAGGGACAGCAGTATATCTCTGTAACAGTCTTGAGGGTGGATTGAGGGAACAACACATTGGATAGGGACAGCAGTTGGCCATTTGGCTGACCATACAGAATGCTCATGGCTGATTCAATTGTGTCTGACCATCCATTTCCTGTCTGTTCCCAATAAACACTGACCCTTCTGTCCAGCAAAGATCATTCGAGCTGAACCTTGAAAATCTTCAATAACCGAGTCTTCACTGCTCCCTGAGGATGAGGACACCACAGGTAGCACAACAATAAAGGGAAAAAGACGTGCTTATATCCTTGTGGCCCTGTTATTTTAAGGCAGTGTTAACTGAACAACAAATCACCACCTCTTTTCCGACATAAGGACAGAATAATTAGGAATAAAGATAAACCATTCCGGACTCCAAACCTAGCCCACATTCCCACTGACTCGTTCAAACCAAATATGTATCACACCCAACCTCTGCTGCTGTCTCAGGAAGAGAATGCCTGATAGCATAATACCGCAGGAGCATTAAGGAAATAACCAGATTGAGGCCATTCATCCTATCGAGCCTAAAATTCGCTTCAATAATTTCTTATATGCACCTCGACCTCATTCTTCTGCCTTCTCCCTAGAATCCTTGATCCCCTTATAAATCAAAACATATCGATTTGTGTCTGAATGACACTAGTGTCTGTGCCTCTTTGTGTCTGCGTGTGTGTGTGTCTGCGTGTGTGCCTGTATGTGAGTGTCTTTAAATATATATATATATATATATATATATATATATATATATGTGTGTGTGTGTGTGTATGTGTTCATATATATGTGTGTGTGTGTGTGGGCGGGGGGGGGGGGGGTTCCATGTGCTTGTTATCTGTGTGTTTGCGTGTCTACATCTGTCTGTATTTCCGTCTGTGTTTCCATCTGTGTTTCTGTCTACTTTTATGTGACAGTATATGTCTCTGTGTGTTTCTGCCTGTGTGTATACCTATCTCCTTGTAGGTATTGTCTGTGTTTGTATATTGGAGTGTTTAGCAATACCTCTGTGTATTCTGTGTCTGCATCTCTGTGCAGTGAGGTATCTGTGTTTTTTTTAAATTGGAAATGAAAGGACTGTTGTTGGAACTGCCAGTGGAATTAAAGTGAGAATTGTCTTTCACTGAACATTGCTCCTTAATCGGTCGGTGGGACATGGATGTTTCAGAAACTCCATATGAGGCATTCTGGTCCTCTTCAGCACTTTCAGAGACCTACCCCACATGGCAGGGGGAGGAGATGAGGGAACGGATGTCAGGCTCTCCACCACCAGGCTTGGCCCTTTCTGCCCTATTCCAGGCTGTTTCTCCTGGAATGGGAGAAAGGGAGGGAGGGAAAGTGGGAATGGGTGACCCAGCTGTTAGTGCTGCTGTCTGTGGGGGGAGTTGTGAGGTGTCTGGAATGAGTCAGTCCACAATTTAGAATCCATGTAGTATTGCTAGTGTGGCGGATATTGCGTAGGTGACAGAGAAATTGAGGAAGAAAGTTTATGAATTCAACAGTGAGAGTGGTAGAACCTAAGCCTTATTTGGCGATAGAGCATGAACCATGTTCGGGGCCAGGTGTCATCACCGATATAGAGTGCGTGTGAAGGAGCAGAGAGTATATGGTAACTCGTATCTTGACAGAGCGAGGAGGATATTGTTGCTTGTCCTGTAGTGTGGTACATTTTTTCAGATAATCTCAGCGCCTAGGTGAGCCTCCCCGAATGTCTTGTCCAAGTCTATCACTAATAATGACACAGAACTGTCCCTCAGCTTCCACAGAATCATTTTAAATAGAGCTTGCAGGTAGCAAGGAGAAGCAAATATTGGTGTGTTATATATCGAGCCCAAAACGGTGGCAGAAAATCTGAACATAATATACTGGAAATTAGTGAGGCAAGTAATGTGTATACCGTAGTCTTATTGGATGGTCTGAAGTTGCATCTAAACTGTATTAACTAAGTGACTGCTCAGGCTGTGAAAAATAAATTCTGTAAGTGTATATGAGCTAGGTTGAAGAGTATGTTGTGAAGCAAACTAGAGAGCAGGTTATTTTGGATTTGATATTGTGTGGTCAGAAGGAAGAATTATTAACCTTAGTCTGAAGCAGCATTTAAGGAATAGTGACATTAATAAGGTGCATTTTACACGGTGTCTGCATATCACGCTTAATCATTCTGAATAAACATCATGAAAGAGTGGAGGCTAGAGTGTCAAGATAGCTCCAGTAAATTGGGATAGTACAATTTAACATTCAGTGGGAGATAGGCAATGGTTATTAGAGTCATAGAGTCCGACAGCATGGAGATAGACCCTTCCGCTCGAACTGGTACATTCCCACCAAAATGTCCATCCACGCTAACCCCACTTCCCTGCTATTGCCCCATATCCTTCTAATCGTTTCCTGAGCATTTATTTGTCCAAATGCTTTTTAAATGTTGTGAATGTACCCATCTCAACATCTTCCGCTGGCACCTCATTCCAAATGCATACCAGCCCCAGTGTATAAAAAAGTTGCTGCTCAGGTTCCCTTTTATTCTTTTCTCTCTGACGTTAAACTGATGCCCTGCAGTCCGTGATTGCCTAACCCTGGGAAAAAAGACTGGGTGCATCCACTCTGTCCATCCTTCCCATGATTTTATACACTTCTACCAGATTTCCCCTGAATGTCTCATGCATACAAAAGTTAAAACTCCTAGGTTGCCCAACCTCTCCCTATAACTCAGACTATTGAGTTGTTTGCAACTTGCTTGTGAATTTCTTCTGCACTATTTCCAATTTAATAACACCCTTCCATCGCAAAGTGAACAAAATTGAATATCGCTACCACCATGGCCTCACCAGCATCCTGTATAATTACAACATAACTCCCTAATTTCGGTAATCAGTGAAATACACTGATTAACGCCAGTGTGACAAAAGCTTTCTTCACTGTCTACCTCTGAATCAACTTTCAGAGAACCATGCACCTGAATTCCAAGGTCCCTCTGTTCCACTACACTCTTTAGGACCCAACAATTCACCATGAAACTCCAAACTTGATTTGACTTTCTAAAATGCAAAACTTACACTGATATATATTAAAATCCATTTGCCATGTCTCAGCCCATTTCCCCAGCTGATCAAAATACTGCTGTAATATCTGAAATTTCAGAATCACTTCCTCACTCTCCATGATGCTGCCAATTTTACTGTCGCCTTCCAAATTACAGATCATGCCTGTACATTTTCATCTAAATCATACATATATGTAATATGTAGTGGTCCCAGCACCAACACCTGAGGCATTCCACTAGTCACAGGCCTCCAGTCTGTCCAGAATTCTTCAAGTATTACCCTCTGCTTCCTATCATCAAGGCAATTTTGTATCGAATTTGCCAGTTCCTCCTCAATTCCATGCGATCTAACCTTCCAGAGCAGCACACAATGTGGAACTTTATTGAAGGCCTTACTAGAATCCATCTAGACTACGTATAGCACCGGGACCTCCTCAACTTTACTGGTCCCTTCATTAAAGAGCTCCAACAAAATTTATGAGTCATGATATCCCATGCACAAACTTCCGTGCTGACTTTGATGAAGGACTTTCGCCCGAAACATCGATTTCCCTGCTCTTCGGATGCATCATGACCTCTTCTGCTTTTCCAGCACCATTCTAATCTTACTCTCAATCACATCCAATCTTTCCAAATGCAGGTATATCCAATCTCTCCGAATCTTCTCAGGTAACCTACCCACTAGATTTTAGGTTTGCTGATCTTTAGTCCCCAGGTTTATCTTTGTAGCCTTTCTTGAATATGCGCTCAGCATGTTGGCCAGTGATGAAAGAAAAGAGCCAAGCAGGGCTCCCGCAATTTCTTCTCTATCCTCCTGTAATGTTCCTGAATATATCTGGTCAGGACCAGGAGTTTTTAGAAATACTGCGAAGTCTGAAAAAATACGTCTACTTATTTCAGGTGAAAACACCAAAGTGTGAGAAAGTGACTCAATGATGGTTAACATAACAAATTAGAAAATATATTAATAATAGGAAGTGACTTCAGAAGAATTCCGGATATTGTGGAAACCTGAGAATTCTCGGAAATTAACGATCCAGGAAAGGAAGGCCATGAAACTGATAAGGAAATCAAAAAACGATCAAGCATGCTAACAAACAGGAGCACAAAGACTGACCAATCTACGATCTATATATTTCAACGGAAACAAAATTAAAACAAGGTCAAACGTGGAAATTTGTAATCGGGAGAGGAGAGGTTATTGTGGAGAACAGGGAAATGGCCAAGAAAATAACCAGTTACTTTGCATCTGTCTAAATGGAACAATATCCAGGAAGTCACCCAGAAATCCCAAGTGATCATATCGGACATCTGCAGCTAAAGACATAAAGTCAATTCTTATCAGTAACTAGATAGTATTTGAACATGGAGCTGGATTGAGCATTGCTAAGTCTGACGAAACATATGTACTTCCTATCAAAATGTCGGAAATAAATCACCAATGGTAGTATTAATTGCACTGTCGATGACTGTGTTTTATTTTCCTGTACATTCTGCAGAGACCGGAAACTATTGCGGATAAACGTGAACCAAGCACTGTAGATGAATGGAAGGGATCTAAACAGCTACAAAGGGAAGAAGACATAGTGTGGAGTACTGTGGACCAATTACCTTTACATCTGTATGGAAACTGTTGGAATCCATACACGGGATGAGATTTTTATTATTTAGAAATTAACAGCAACAATGGCGAGAATCAACATGCATTTCCGATATAGAAATCACACTTGATAAACTTCGGAATTGTTCGAAGTTGTTCCTTACAGCACAGATAGTGGGGAATCAGTAGAAGTGGCATTCGTTGGATTTTCGGAAGGTTTCTATTAGATCTCAGTGAGTTCGTAAATGCAATAAATGTGAAGGGTATTTGGAGAAATATATGTAAGTGGAAAGTTAAAGTTTGGTTCGCCTTCATTTAAGAGAGTCAAAACATTGATGAAAGACATGTTGAAGCAGTTTCACAGCGTGTTGGTCGGACTGTACATGGAGTATTGTGTGCAGTTTTGGTGACCGAATCTCAGAAAGAATATACTGACCACAGAGGATGTGCAATAGACATTCTCCAGATTAATCCTTCAGATGGTGAGATTGCCTGATGAGGAAACTCGGCCTGTGTTCTCTCGAATTTCAAACAATGGGAGGTGGGTCACAGTGAAATTTAGAAAAATCGCAAAATCTATGACAAGTTGGAAATTAACAGAACGCTTCCCTCACTGTCTATTCCACATTCAAGGCAAATAATAGCAGGATCTGGGACAGACCAGTTAAGAATGGGAAAAGGAGGAAATTTATCTCTTGTAGGGGACTAACTAACACAGAGGCATGGAAATCTACTCGCAGGCAAGATTAGGGAGAATCTCCAGATATTCTACAAGTGTCTCCAGCGGAACAGAATAACCAGGGAACAGGTAGGACTCATTAGTGACTTGCCAAGTTGCATCCAAATCAACTTTAGTGGTAGGAGACAGAGGGTGGTGAGAAAAGGCTGTTTATGTGATTGGAGGCTAGTGTCCAATGGTGTACCTCAGGGATCAGTGCTGTGTCTCTTATTATTTCTGATTCGCGTGTGTTGGTGTTGGACTGGGGTGGACAAAGCTAAAAATTGCATAGCATAAGTTTATAGTCCAAAAGATTTATTTGGCGGCACTAGCTTTCGAAGCGCTTCATCAAAACGCACAACACCTGATGAAGAAGCAGCACTTCGAAAGCTCATGCCTCCAAATAAAACTGTTGGACTGCAAGCTGATGTTTTGTGATTTTAAACCTTATCATAAAGGATGCAGCTGTGAATATGGACGAGGGGTGGTGATGTCATAAGTAAATTTGTGTTTGATACGAAGATTGGCCGGGTGGTTGGCAGTGAGGAGGAAGGCTTATGTTTCATGAAGATACAGATGCAGTGGTCAGATGGGTGGATGAATGGCAGATCGGATGTAACCATGATAAATACGAGGTGATGAACTTTGCAAGAAGAAACCAGACAGGGGAGGACTCAATGAATGACAGCACACTAGGAAGCTCAGCCGTTGTTTCTCCACACTACCCTGAAGGTGACTGGACAGGTTATTGCACAATTTGGGAAAGCATAGGGGAGCGTAAACACAACCTTTATATATTGAAACATAGATTATAAGAGCTATGCAGAACTTTGGTTAGGCCAAGATAGAATACTGTGTGTAGTTCTGGGAGCCTCATTACAGGAAGGATCTGATTGTAGTGGAGGGGGTGCAGAGGAGATTCACAAGGATGTTCCCTGGGATGGACTATATCAGCTACGGAGAGAGGCTGGATAAGCTCGGGTTGTTTACTTTGGAGCCGTGAATCAGAAGGATAAGATTATGAGGGACGCGGACAGGGTGCATAGACAGCAGCTGTTCCTATTAGTAAAATGGCCACACTTTGAAAGTGAAGGTTTTGAGGTTTAGTGAGGATTTGAGGACTATTTTTCACCCAGAGTGTGTTGGGGTCTGGAATGCACTGTTGAGAGGGGGGTTGTCATGGTAACCTCAAAACCATTACAAAATACATGGCTGTGCACTTGAAATACCGTAAGATTCATAGCTACGGGTCTTGTGTCGGAAGGTGGGCCTAATGTAGACCCTGCTGTATTTCTGATGGTAGAGAAACTGTGCTTCTGTTAAAGAATAGATGTGAGAGTACAATGGTTGAGTCGCTTAAGATAGGAATTGATGGGTTTCTGAAGAATATCTTATCAAAGTATATAAGAAAGAACTTGTGATATCTTCTGAAAATATGACAATTGCAAAATTAAGGGAAAAAGTTGCAGCTTTCTTACAGTCTGTTACCGGATAATTGAAGACAGGGACAGAACAGAACTATGGAGCAAATACTTCAGTTATGCCTTCACAGAAGAAAAAAAACAAGAAAACCTCCTAGAAATACCAGGAAAATCTAGTGTGGTGAGAAGAACGGAATAGCAACTAAATTAGCAACTCAACAGTTTTATAGAAAAATATTGGAATGAAATTAATGGGCAGGGACAAAGTCAATAGAGATTTATGAAATGGGAATCATATTTGAGAAAATGGCTTTTAGCAAAATTATGGAGATGGTATCAATGCAATATGGTTGGTATCACAGAAAGATTTTTGATAAAGCACTAAGCCTTTTGTGCAAATTCGAATCCTGTGGGACTGGGGATAATATATGGTCATGGTTTTAGAATGGGAGAGCTGGCAGGAAGCAATGAGTAGGAATAAAACCATGTTTTTTTTAATGTAAGGCTTGGATGATATAATAAGGATCAAGATTTGGCATCCAGCTATTCCCAATACACATCATATCTTTAATTGAGGAGCTCAAAAGCAATATTCCCAAGTCTGATGACATTACTAAACAATGTCAGCTTGTGAGTTGGATGAGGAGGATGTAAAAAAGGCTCCAAGGTGATTGAGACAATTGGAGCGACTGGGCAAGTACGTGATGGATGGAGATCAATGGGAGAGATGAGATGTTGTGCACTTTGATGGGAACAAGACAATGGCAGCCTCTCATTTGAAAAGGGCGTGGTTGAAAATGTTGCTCTATAATGGAAATTAAGCTGCATTTTTGTTTTATTTCTGTGCACCCCTCCGAGTACATGTAGGGCAGTGAGTTCTGAAGCCAGAAGTCAATACTGGGAATGGCATTGGCACGCTGACCAGTGTACATAGACCCAGCAACTGGGGAGCTGTAACATAGAAATGAATCTGCATCTCCCAGTACAGCAATCACGGAAAGCAATATTGCAGGAGCAGAAAGCAAGTAGGTCGATAATTAGTGTATTCACCTTCACTTCAGGGGGATTTGAATACAGGACTAAGGGTCATTTACTGCAGCCGTACAGGGCCTTAGTGGGACCCCCAGCTCGAACATTGTGCAGTATTGTTTCCAGTTTTGGTCTCCTTGCCAAATAAAGGACAAACCTGACATTGAGTGAGAGCAGTGAAGGATGACCAGACTGATCTCTGGGATGACAGGCATGTTTTGGGAGCAGAGTTTGGGGTGACTGGGCATGTATTTCATGGGGCTTAGGAAGATGATGGAGATCTCATTGACATATATCAAACTCTGACAGTGTGAGACAGATTGGAAGCAGTGATGATAGTTCACTTTATAGTAAACGGTTCATGAATCCCATTGCAGTCAAATCGTACTTAATAAACAAGCGTCATCAGATAACTGCCTATATATTGAATAGAGGAGCAAACGTGATGGGCCGAAAGCACTACATAAGTTCTCGTTCTATATTTCACAGTGTTTCAACATATTTTGGGATATGAACATAGTGTAAGGAACAAAGCATTGAGGAGATATTCGGCCATGAACTAGCATGGGGAAAGCTCAATGTATTGAATGACCTCCTCCTTTCCCGATGTTTGTGTACAGTCTGTGGGAAAGGTCCGTAAATGTTGTCACATGCTCTCAGATGTTAGGAAGGAGGCCTCTGCAGGGTCAACAGGACTGTGTTTCCCGTTCCTTTTTCTGATAACGAGGCTGGTATCAGGTGTTCTGTCCGGTTTTATCCTTTAAGACCTCAGAGCAGTTTGATGCAATTGAGTGTCTTACTTGGCCGATTCAGAGACCATTGAGGAGTTTACATGTCTGTGCGTCTGGAGTCACCTTTAGGCCAGACTAGGAAAGCACGAGAGAATCAGTTCCTGAAAGTACATTGGAGAAGGAGATCGATGTTTACAATCAACGTTGGACACAACATCACAATTACTGACACCAGATTTTACGTCTCGATATTTTATTAATTAATTTTAACTTCCACAAGCTGCCAAAGTATTATCCTGGTCTGGATTAGTAATCCAACTATATTTCCACAACAGCAGCATCTCCATATGGGGAACTATCAGAAACCACACTGACCGATTATTTCGGTGCTACTTGACAGTTCAGTCAAAAATAATTCTCACCAATTTGACTGCCGTGATGGGACTTCGAGGTGGTAATTGGTCAGATTGTAATTATTCTCCTCTTCAGGGACTGGACTTAGCTGAGTAATTTTCCGCATTGCCAGGGTGTTGTCAGAGTTGGAGCTGGAATATAACAGCTTCCCCAAGGACACGGCTTGTTGTGCAGCACAAGTCTTCAGTCTTTTTGCAGGAATGGAGTCAGGGCCCATTGCCTTTGTCGTATCTACTGTGTTCAGCTGCTCCTTCATGTCACATACAACAAATCGAATTGCTTGATCACTGGCATCTGTGAGTCTGTGGGCATCATGGCGAGGGTGATTTGGATCATCCACTCAACACCTCTGGCTGAGGATAATGCAGACACCATATCCTTGACTTTTTTTCACTGACGTACAGAGTTGTTCCGATATTTAAAAATGAGGATATTTATGGAGTCCTCTCCTCCAGTAAATTGTTTAATAGTTCATCGACATTTATGCTTGGATTTAGCTGGATGACAGAGCTTAGATCCGATCTGTTCGCCTTGGGATCATTTCCCCCTCTCCATCAGAAGTTACTTCTGCTGTTTGGATTGCAACCAGTCAAGTGTGGTAGCTTTAATGGGTTGTCAACAGGTTTAGGTGCATGTGATTCCGACTTTGGCATCAGCCCTGTATTCAGTGACCTGACCTGATTTCTGATGCGGTAACACTACCATTTTCCTATTCTCATTCTGCTGAGGGCATCTCGCTGGTGTCATGCCTCCAATTTGTTACTTTAACTCAATCCATTTAAGATAGTAGTCTAAATCGTTTCTTTTCCACAATGTCAACTTCTGTATTTGAAGTGAATGTGTTTCCATCTGTTTTTTCTCGCTGATCATGATTAAGAGCTCTGTAGTGTCAGTGATGCCAGACTTATGCAGCTTCAGAGTCAAGGAACGTGTGCACCATGCATTATTGTTCAGGCCCCAGTGTACGACGCTCCATGCTGGACAGAATGTTTGAGCATCTTTGACAATCTTCTTTGGAAATTGTCCAAAAACAGAAATTGCTGACGAACTTACTGAAAATGTTGCAGCATCTTCTGGAGTGAATACAGAGTTAAACTTTCAAGTCCAGTTACCCTCTACAAAGCTCACAGTTTCTCCAGCAATTTTTGTATTTTTATTTACAGTATTCATAGTTATTTGTTTTAGTGAAAATTTGTTCTGTGCCTATTCATTTCTGGAGAAACTCACCAGGTCTGTCAGCATCTGCAGAGACAGACGAACAGCGTTAGCATTTCAAGCCCAGTGTGACACTTCTTCAGAACTGAAAAGGATTGGAAACTGGGATTATTAATCCCTTGCCAGAGGGGGAGGATGGGTGACAGGGCAACGTGGGCGTGGCAAAGATAAACGGGCTTTTAGAAGTAGAGTAAGATTGGATGATGTAAAATGGGTTTAAATTAAGCTGTGAATGGGGGAAGGGGTTCTCTCTATTGAATGCAAAATAAAGAAGACACAACCAGACAAGGTAATAGGGAGGCCAGGAGGGAGAATGTTGACTATGTGGCATTATATAGATCTGGCCATCGATACGTTTTCACTGTCGAGATAATCACCCCCTTTAGACAAAGGGATTCAGGTGTTTGACTTCTTATTGGCACGAGTAAGAGTTTCATGCTGCCTTAGTATTGTAATATGGAGAAATAAAATCACCATATGAGGTTTGGCTGAGATTTGTTTACCTGTCATGTTTAATATTGTTTAAATTTGCAATGCTTATCTTTAAATGCTTGTTCTCGAAGTTAGTAACAGACGGAGTGTGGGAGGTTGGGTGGTGACATTGTAAACGTTTCTAGAATCATGAGAGATATGGTTAGGGTGAATAGCCAAGATCTTTCCAATGGCATGAGGGAGTTCAGCCATGGTAGGCATAGGTTTAAGCTGCCAGAGAACGAGTGGTAGATGCCAGTACAGCAACAACATTTAAAACTCATTTGGACAAACATATGAATGGGAAACATTTAGAGGCATATTGGCCGAATGAAAGCAGATGGGACGAGCTTAATTTGGAAAGCCTGGCCAGCATGGACATTTAGAAAAGTTTCACACAGTGTCAGTGTGGGTTTGTGAAAGGGAAATTATACTTTGCCCTGTAAAATCATGCAAAGTACTTTTGTAGATGCCTGAGAATGTAACAACTGGAATTGATAAAGGGGAATTGGTAGACACCAGGCTTTCCAAGGATTTTCCACAAGGTAGTACAGAATAAAAGTTCTTACACATCAGAAGTACGTAGGATGACGGATAATGTATTAACATGGGATGATGATTGGTTGACACATAGAAATCGGAGAGTCAGGATTAATGGATCTTCATGATAAAGGTATATCTGCTGGAGTACACAAATATATAAGTCCAGTGACATCAGTTATTCACAATCTCTCCTGATAGCCTGATGGCGGGAGCTGAGTGCAATATGCATTCGAGTTTGTGGATGACACTGAGAATCAAAAGGCAGGCTGTTATTTGATGGAGAGGACTACCAGAAAATGAGCAGTACACAGAGATTGGAGTCTTCCTGTGTATGAAACAGAAAGTCAGCATGCTGATGCAGCAAGTAACTAGGTTGGAACATTAGGCGGCTTCCTGGGATGAAAGAGTTGAATGGTGAGGCGATTATTCATTGGGGTTGAAATGAATGAGGAGTGATACTGCTGAAAAGCACACGACACTGAAGGGGCTTGAGGAGGTAAATGTTAAGAAGTTGTTTCCTGTCCTGAAGGGAATCTCGAACTCGAGGACATAAATACCGAATGTGGAACATCGATGTCAATCTGAGATGCAGAGTGATGTCTTTTCTCAGAAGGTAATGAATGTCTGGAATTCCCGAACCCAGAGAGGTGTGGAGGGATACAAGGAGTCGGCAAGAAAGTGGAGTTGAACCCTGGAGTAAATCAGCCATGTTCTTATTAAATAACAGGGCCAGATTGAGGGGTGGAATGGCCTACTTATGTTCCTATTTATTAATTCCACATGTTATGCTTTTGGAAAGTAACTGGCTATTTGCCTAGAAGTCGTGTTGTTCAATGCTGCATTCAGGGAGAACAGGCGATTTGTTTGAGTTAACCCTGGGTGGGGTATGAAGGCTGTAGTCACAGCGACTGTGGGTGTGTAATATGACTCCCATCTGGAGCAGATCGTACAAAGAGCGGAAACCTAGAAACAGGGATTGGGAAAGGGGTCACTTCCTGACCCAGCCTTGAATTTCCATGTACATTTCTTCAACTACACATAACCATTGGAGTGGTGTCGATCTGCTCCTTTTTAACAGGACCGAAGGGCTGAATAGAGCATCAGAACATAGGGCTGAGAGATACGAGTGGGCCTTTCTGTCCTTTGACACTACTCCACCAGTAAATAAGGTCGTGGCTCATCTCATTGTGGTCCCAGCTGCACTTTTCTCTCCATGCGTCATTATCCCTGATTCACCTGTCTATGGAAAATCAGACGAAGCCAGCCTCGATATAATATAATATAGACGTATGTAACTATTATAACTAACAGAGGAGCATGGTGAATCTGTGGTTAGCACTGATGCCTCAGTTCACCTAGACGTTGGGATCAATTCCAACCCTGGGCAACCCTCTATGTGGAGTTTGAACGTTCTCCCAGTGTCTGTGTGGGTTTCATCCCAATGGTCCAGTTTCGTCTCGCAGTCCAAAGATGTGCAGCTTAGAGTGGTTTGACCATTCTAAGCTGTGTAGGTTAGATGGGTTAGTAATGGAAAATAAAGGGTTACATGGGGGTCAGGTCTGGGTTGGATGCTGTTCAGTGGGTAGGTGTGGATTCAATGGGCAGAATGTCCTGCTTCCTGACTGTCGAGGTTCTATGACAATAATAACAAGTTTGGACCATACAAACACACAGTGGGTATCTACCTGATCCACTCTCCTCAAGGTTTCATATGTTTCAATAGGATCAGCTCTCATTCCATGTCTAAGCTGTTAAAACCTCCATAATATAAGCTCTTCACCCCTGGAATACGTGAAGTGAAACATCTCTCAAATGCTTCCAATGTAATTATATCCTTTTCTCAGACAAAATCATCTTACACACAGATTAGTTAAATTTTGAAGTATGTTTGAAGGGCTCAATGGTCTCGTGATAGATTTGAATTGTCTCTGTGTTGAAAAACATGCAACGCTGTTCCTTGAGCATTGACATTTTCCTGAAAATGGGAATTACTTGAAAGATTATCAGGAACAGTCCATAATCGGCATTCTCTCGAACATTCTATTGTCATGTTGGGGTATTGCAAAGGTAAGAGAAAGAGAGCGAGTGAGAGATGGTGAAGGTGTGTTATGCCGCAGTGAAAGTGGTAGAGCATTGGCCTTGTTTGGGGGTAGGGGCGAAACAGGTATACAGTGAGTGTGAGGGTGAAGAGAGAATACGGTGACCCTTATCCTGACAGAGCAGGGAAGGTTATTGATGCTTGTCCTGTATTGATGGCCATTTCTTCAGACCGCAGATACTGCACTGAGCTGGGTGGTGAGCTCAGATCATGTTAGGTGTGTCTGGTGGTGTGACCACCTCTGAGAAGAGAATAGTCCCCCTCTGTACTAGGCCATCCAAATATCCCTGTCGACAAATCGTTGTGTAATTGCCTCTTATCTGTCATGCTCGGGGTAATCTGTAAAGGGCAGCTCTGAACTGAGATAGCTCAACCGTGTGCCCATTGGTCTTTTGAAGGTGGCACCAGAGCCAGGGATGACGGTATAACCAGGGATATCCGGGAGATGGTTAGTACCTCCAGCCATGATTGGTGGGAAAATCGAGCTGGCCTTGAATGAGAGGAACACCATTTCGTCAAGTGGGAAGTTAATTAAGTGAGTTCGGTAAGATAGCACCAGGAAACTCGCTCGACCTCGTGCAGACAATCCCTGTGTCACACTCAATAAAAATGTCACTGAGATTAATTGTTGTTACATTCAGCCCAACGAATAATACACTCTGCTGTGCCAAATCACAGTTACAAAGCTGCAGAACAAATGATCATTCAAACGTCCATCATCTGAACTCACACCAAATCCCATTCACCCATCATTCCTGGGAATACTGGTTTACGTTGCAGGATTATGTAGAAATCTCTTCGTTTAAGCATTCTGAAAACTGCGATTTTCCATGAAATTGTCTCTCAAACTTCCTTTCTCGTCTTCCCAAAATCCTTTTGTGTGTTGGAATTTGAACAGATTCCCGCACCATCTCTCTCTGGCATTGGTTTTCACACCCACAGCACCTCCTTGCCTGGGTACAATGGAGATATGGAGCTGTAAATGGATGGGAGCTTCACATCCTGTCACTTTCAGCATGGGCTGCAAGTTTCCCCGCACTGGGTAGGGATCCAATACAGTGTTACAGATCAATGCAATGGGGTGGTGTCCACAACTCTACACGCGGGGAGGGTAACTGCTCAGGTTTACAGATCAATTCACTGCTCTTCACTGCACAGCTCTCCATATTGAACAGGTTCTTTGTTCACGTTTATAGAGCAATATATTAGTGTGGGCTGCATATCACACCATGCTGGACTGAAAGTTTCGTCCGGGTTTCTGAATCAATGCATCGGTGTGATCTGCAGTGCTCTCGATATTGGACAGATAGCTAATGGACTGGTGAGACATGCAGAGTGCTCCATCCTGGATATATTGCTGGATTATACTGAGCCTGGTCTGTACAGTGCTCCATCTTGGACAGATTGCTGGATCGTACTGAGCCTTGGTCTGTACAGTATTCCATCCTGGACAGATTGCTGGATTATACTGAGCCTGGTCTACCGAGTGCTCCATCCTGGACAGATTGCTGGGTTGTACTGAGGCTAGTCAACACAGTGCTCCATGCTGAGCAGATATCTCATCTGGGTTTACACGTATCTTGGCTGGATCTGTGAGGTGGATTGCATATGCAACATAAATCCTGATACAGCAATCACACCTTCACCTCCTTGCATTCCACTGTGGAAGCCCGTATTTCTGCAACATGTTGTCCATTAAGTAATTTTCCAATTAAAATGTCAAAATCTTTCCTTTTTGCTATGGACCCGAGCAGACCGCCCCTCACAACACATGGCGAAGGTAGTCTCGACCCGAACGTTTTCTTATTTTAAAGGTAAATGTGAGGTGCTGTGTTTCAGATACAATTCGTTTGGTCAAAATATTTGAATTTAAGCAAAACACAATCTATTAAAATAGAACAAGAGGAACATGGAATAACTTAATTATACTGGAAAACCTAAAAGAATTATAGGTTATTTAACTACTCTACAGTAACTGCTCCAATATAGTGACATCCCATAAGCATGCACATGTCAAAAAACAAATTCAGGAAACAGATTGTCTCATATGCATGTCTCCAATCCAGGAGGAAAGAAGATCAAAAGCTAATTCTGAGAGAAATGTCCGAGAGAGTGTCTAACAGCCAGGAAAGATTTCCACCCTTCCAACCCTGCTGAGACCCTAGCAATAACTGGTGAATGGTAAAACTAAGAATCCTGGTTCTGTGAGAGTTTGATCATCACACCACAGGACAAGGTTGCGGCTGCAAGGACCAGAAGGAATGGACTGTATCTACACCGTCTATGCCACTGTAGGAGCCTCTCAAAAACGCCTAGCCTCACCTAAGCCGTTAAATGATGGTAAGATAATGTCAAAGTTAAATATAAATAAATAAAATGAAATGATGCTGCAGGCCTGGTGATCAGACACAGACGGCCTTGGGAGCCCAGCAATTCCCATCCTGCCAAAACATAGTCGGATCATTGAGCTAGTGCATACAAAGCATCATCACTCTGCCTCACCTCTAATTTTACAATTGGAGATGTGTTATTAGCCCAATAGTCAGCGATGTCAACATCCCAACCAGACCACGTATTGTGGTGAGATATGAGGGTTGTAGTGAAAAAGGTTTACTGGAGCTGTTTGTAACTGTGACTGATGTCAGTCTCCATGGATCCTAACTGTGTCATTACCGGGTTTCCCTCTTCTATTAGTAAGGGGTTTCATTCAACTTGTAATGCCATAATATAGTGGCAGCGTCATCCTCAAGACGAGTGGGCTCAACAGCCACAGGGAGAGGGAAAGGAAGAGAATCTTAGAACAATAGACTGGAATGTTACAACAATGGCTCAGAATCTGAGAACATTAGACTGGAATGTTACAACAATAGACAAGAGTTTATCTGATGGTCTTTATTATCTTTCCCGGGAGTAGCCATGGTTAGAGTCGTGGATACGAGCTATATTGATGATTATTCAGGCAGGTTACTATCCCATCCTCGCTATTATTGGTGTTCCTGGTAAGCCTATCTCTGTCAATTCGATAAACGATGGCGAAGGTTATTGCGATTTCTGTTATTTATATTTAACAAGTACATAATCAGCCATGATTGAATGGCGGAGTGGACTCGATGGGCCGAATGGCCTTACTTCCACTCCTATGTCTTATGGTCTTATAATCTGCTATCTTCAGTTTCAGTCACAAACTCCACTTCATTTCCATCAATTTCTAACTCCTCATTCATAGACATCTAAGAATGAACAAGACTGTTCCGACCCTTGAGTTTTCCATTTGCTCTGAACTGTTTTATGTCTCTATATTCTCTCTGCCATCAAACCTGCCTACACCAACCTCGATAATATCCCCAGTCTCCACCTCTGCCTCAATGCCGTTGCTGAATTAGCCAGCATCTGCCTCCTTGTTAACTTCTGATTTTATGGCTCCATTTCTTTTATGACCACTCTTCCAGTTACAAATATTTTGACCACAAACTTGTTCTTGTCACTCCACCTATTTCATAATAGAGACCTCATATCAGACTAATAATGTCACTGGCCATGTAATTCAAAGGCACAAGTTATGACTTTAAATGCATTGTTTCAAATCCTTCCAGAGCTGATGACAGAAGTTAAATTCGAATGCCAGCAATTGGGATGAAATCTCATTTTACAAACGACAACCATAAACCATTAGGATTTATTTTATAATTTCACTGATAGTTTCTTTTCCAAACATTAAGAGTGACAAAAAAGATTGGCTCCATATTGTCTTGACAAATGGTCTCGCAGTCAACGGCAATTAGTGACGGATAACAAATGCTGCCCTTACCAGTGATGCTGACATCCTTTGAAATGACAGCATTAAAGGTGAAATAAACCAAGGAACTGTGGATGATACAGATCCGAAATAAAATTCTCCAGCATCTGAAAATGCTGGAGAATCTCAGCAAGTATGGCAGCCGCTGTGAAGACCAAAACAGATAAAGTTTGGAATCTAGTGACCCTATATCACAACTGAAAGTAACTGTGAAATAATAATATTTTTTTATCAGGGATAGTCGGATGAGTGAGGGGGAAGTTAGTTGAATGGATGTAGAAATGTCCAGCGAGAAAGTGAGAGAGAGAAATGAAAACCAAACACAGAGACTACTGGTAGTGAACCAGAAGGAAACTAAAATGGGAGCTTATACTAAAATTTTCCCTTTTCCCATATTCCTGAATATCATGCCAATTCAGATTAGTCCCTGTTTATATTGAGTTATATTCCCTCAGTCTTTCTCCTCTGAGTTTGATGATCAACTCCATAGGCAATGCTGGTGCTGCCCTTACAGTTGCTCAGATACAAAGAAACGGAACGTTACATTGTCAAATGACTGTTTTGAAGAAGGGAACTGTAATTGTAGGTTTGTGCAGAGATGTAACTGGTTTTTTTTCTGCTAAGAACAGAAACATTTTCAACACTGAATGGGTGCACCGTGTGTGTGGGGATTTGACTTCTCCTGTTATTACAGAATAAAGGGAGGTTCTGTGGACGCTTTTCTCAAGTTTGTGTTATCAGCTGCCGCTTCCATTCAGAGAGACCCAATGGTATGGTGACCCCACTCTGGACGAGATATGAGCACTGCATTTACAGAGTGTTCTGGGTCTATGGTAAACACATGGAGTCGTGGCTACACAGACGTGAAGCTCTGTACACGGGGAGGGGCAGGGCACTGCATGAGCCTCCAGAGGTTTTCCAGGAACATTTGTCTAAGATGGGCCCATTCCAAGTCTAAAATGTGAAACCACCTTCTTTCAAAAATGAGCTAGTAACTGAGTTGTTTCCCCTCCTTCAATATAGCCTGTAAACTCACAGCAGGGTCAGGACTGTGCTGGGACTCACCATGAAGTGAACTGGATTTATTCTGGAACTTGCCAGGCGCAAGTGAGTGACATGCTTGGAGGGCAGTCCTCCGATATATCAGTAGCTGAGAGGATTACATTGGTTCTGCCTCCACGGAGGAAGGTGTAGAAACTAACTTCCAGAAATACTAGGGAACAGGGATCCTGGTGCAAATGAGGGGATGAACGAAATTAGAATTAATGAAGTGTATGTCTTTAAAAATCTATTCGAATTGAAGCTTGGTATGTTGTTGAATTTGATGAGCTACATCCCACAGTATTGAGGAGGTGGCAACAGAGCTAGTGAAAGAATTACTGATTATTCTTCAAAGCTGGTTGGATTTTGGAGGGATCCTGCAGACTGGAAAGCGGCTATTGATCCGCTAAATATTTAAAACAGGACGGAGAGGGAAAACAAAAAACTAAATAGCTTGATGTCAGCTGAGAGAAAAGAAAATTGTATCCTTTTATAAGGAATGTGACAACTAGACACTTGGAACATAATGATATGATTACATTCGGCATAGATTCAGGATTGGGAAATGATCTTTGATTAACCTGCTAACGTTGTGGAGATTGTCCGTTATGGGACAGAAGTAATTATAACTGAAAATGATATCTGGTCTTTCATGCAAAATACTTGAAGCACCACAGTAAATATACCTTACTAAATGGTAGTGTTTTGTTGAAAGAGTACTTGGGGTATTGTATACAGACTGAGTCCGTTTTATAAATAATTATCTCCACGTCACCGAGACAGGGCAAAGGAGTTTCTCCACATTGACCCCTGGCATGATGGTACCATCAGGAGAGAGTGCAGTGAGTATGTGTTTAACTTGCAGCACTGTGAGAGAATACGAAGTTGAAAATTGATGGTTATGGACAAACACTTATTATGTCCCAAACAGCCATTGATAAGGTGGGAAATTCCATACTTTCCAAAGGATGCTCGATTCCCAATAGCTTACATGCCTGTGGAGAGAACTCCTTTCTATTTACAGAGAGGTGAAGGCTCTGAATGAACTCTGAACACTGTACTACACAGTTACTGTGTGACACTCCACTTCACGTTGTATTGTTCACAATCCTGTCAGCAGCCACGATACCTTCATTCTGAAACAGTTAGCTATTCTCCAACAGCTTCTGACTTTCAGATAGGATGTAGGTCTGCTCTCTCAGCGATGGAAGATGCCTTTCAAACTGGTTTAAAAAATCGTTTCAGTCCCACTGCCAGAAAATCATGCTAACATAACACAGATGTACTATGACTAATGAAGCACGAGGAATATCATGGAACAATCCATCTGTGCAGCCTCTGATCCATTTGTTTGTTATGTTGGACCATGTCTGACACCTTCCGCTTCCTGATTTAGTGACTTGAGAAGCTGAATGACCTCTTCATGTTCCTTTGCAAGCGACTCCAGATGTGCAATGGTCACGTTCTGACCCTTGTAAGTGATGTGTGGGCATGAGCAGACTCCTTGTCTTCCGGTGTAACGGCAGGAGGAACTGAATGGGCTGTCTCTCTTTTTGTCCAGTAGCTTTGATGGGCTGAATGACTTTCCCATATTCCTGTGAAGCCAGATTGAGGGACAGAGTGAACTCCTCCGTTTACTGTGGAAATGTGCAGCGCTATTTCATGAATGTTGCCGACAGTTTAACAGCACAGGCTGGAACATTGTCTCAGTCGTGTTGCACATGGACACAGACTGCATCAGGAGGTCAGGGATGACGAAGCTTTGTGAATATCGTGTAACGTACAGTAAATATCCCCACTTCTGATTAATGTGGACACAACGGGCTGCTTCCTCACAGTAGGGATTCCTTGCTGACAAACTGGGTTTGCCTGGGCTGACGTAGCTACCCTGAGGATTTCCGGCAGAAATGTTCCACGGCTGAGATGATAAACATGTTCCAATGTACTGTAAATGACTCCAAACACTGGAGAGTTTGCAATGGATTCTGATGAAGTGCAATTTTATTCAGGCTCCTTGATGTCATCTTCAATTAAATACTGCCTTGATATCAGGGCCAGTCGCTCTTTGGTAGGCCCTTGTATTATATCGCTCATATTGATAGGCCATGGTGTAGGAGCAGGCAGTGATGTCTTCAAACAGAGGGTAGTGAATGTCAAGATTTCGCTCTTCCAGAGACTCAGGGGAGCTATAGCAGGAAGTGTCCTCCACCTGTTCCTGTCGAGCAGGTCGTTGAGTCTGAATGGAACATCAGAACAGGAGCAGAGTTCGATCGTTCGACACTATGAAACTTCTCTACCAGGCACTAAGAGTGTAGCTGATCAGGGTATGGTCTCAGCCCCACTTTCCTGTCGGTATCCCACTATCTGTGACTCACTTCTCTGTCAAATATTTAACTAACTCAGCTTTGGTTAAATTTGAACAAAGAGGCACCACATACCACTGGAGAAGATAATTCCCACTCAAAAGGTCCTTTTCGAATTTATGTTCATCTCTCTTACAGTGTCATAAAGCACCGAGACCTGTCCACATAACTCAGACATCCCAATCTGATCTAGTCGTATTTGCTAGCATTAGGCCCATATCCCTCTAACACCTTCCTATTAATATGTGTATCCAGATGCCTATTAAATGTTGTAACTGTACCAGCCTCCATCACTTTCTCTGAGAGCTCATTCCATACACACACCACAATCTCCATGAAAATATTTTCCCTTTACTATCTTTCTCCTCTCACCTTTAGCCTTTGTCCGATAGTTTTGAACTCCCCATCCTGAAACAAAAACCTTGGCTATTCAGATTATCCATTTTCTTCATGATTTTATAAACCACTATAATGTCAAGTCTCAGCCTCCGATGGTCCAGAGTAAACAAGCACCAGTCTGCTCAGCCTCTCTCTATAGCTCATCACTGCATGTCCGGCAATATCCTTGTAAATCTTTTCTGCACCCTCTCAATTTTTACAGCATCCTACCTGTAGCAAAGCGAACTGACTTCAACACAGTATTCTAAATCCGGACTCGCCAACATCCTGCCCAGTTGCAACATGATCTCCCAACTTGCATACTCAATGAACTGATCAATAAAGGCAAGCATACCAAACCGCTTTTTCACCACTCTTTCTACCTCTGACGTCACTTTCAAGAATCTATGAGCCTGCACACTTTTGTTCGGCAACATTCCCCAGGACCTCATCATTAATTGTATATGTCCTGACCCGTTTTACCTTCCCAAAATGCAACACTCCACATTTATCTAAATTTAACTCCATCTGTCACTCCTTGGTCCATTGGCCCATCTGATCGAGGTCCAATTGTACTCTGACATAAACCTTGCTGGACACTGCACCTCCAACTTTAATATCATCTGTCAACATAATAAACATCCGAGTATTCACATTCAAATCATTTATATAAATAATGGAAAGCAGTGGATTCAGCACTGTTCCTTGTGGCACATCATTGGTTATATGCCTCCTGACTGAAAAGCAGTCATCTACCACCCTCTATCTCCTGGCTTCACTCTAATTTTGTAGTCATTTGGCGAGCTTATCTTGGATCTATTTATGACTTAACCTTACTAATTTGTCTGCCATGCGGAATCCTGTCGAATGCATTGCTGAAGTCTATATGGACAGCGTCTACCACACTGCCATAACCAATCTTCTTTGTCACCTCTTCACAAAATGCAATCAACTTTGTTATAAATGATTTCCCATGCACAAAGCCATGTTGACTATTCTTCATCAGGTGTTACATGTGCAAATACATGTAAATCCTGACTCTCTCAATGCTTTCCAACAACACGACCACCAATGACGTCAGGCTTACTGATCGATAGTTCAGGACATTATTCCTCTTCCTCGTCCCACACTTCCACTGCTCACTGCAAATGTTAATGCAAGCGGCTTGGTGATATGACCAACAATATAGGTCTGAGAGCGTGTGAGGGTTAGGAACAAGTCAGGCAGAATTTTTAATCTGCTAAAATTTGCAAGTTTATGACCGAAACAAAGTTACTCAAACTACGCTGGAAAGATGAATGACAAACGGTTTGAATATTGCAAATCTGTGCGTCGATGTTTCCCTCTCTAAAAATACTGACACATGCACAGGTTTAATGACAAAGTGAAAAATATAAAATCTCTGCAGAATTTTAACTTGAAAGAACTGTCCCCAAACATTAATCGAAGTCATGACGAAAGGAAACGCGAATGATTGTTCCAAATATCATTCAGCTTATATAGCTATTCTGCTCTTCCAAGCTACTGGCAATGGGATTGTTTCCTGGAATAGAAGGATTTAGCTGACTTCCCTTTACTTCAGGTAGTGGGGTGATTCCAGTGAATCCTCGACTGGTAAAGATGACTGAAGAGTTTTCAGCTCATACACATTGCTGGGAAGAGGAACACAGAGAGAGAGGGAGCAACAGGATGCTCCTTCTCAGGAAGGTTGCATTTTCTTCCTCCTTGAACTAAATCACACAATGACGTTATCCTACCCCAAACTGGACGAAATGAGGTCTATTTGAACAGTGACTGAACTGTACGACTCCATCACAGTCCCTGCTCCATGTAGGTACGTCACTGCTGCTGTTGGACACCCAGCCATTTCTTTCAGAACAAATAGCGCCACTAGATTTGTATAATACAACTTGTAATGTCTTCACAATATCTGCATTTCAATGAATGCACCTTATTCTTAAATTAGCTCCCCAGTCCTATTCTCCCATAGAAGATAAAATATTCATCAGGTATTCACCACCTCCAAATCTTGAGTGGTCAATAAGAATATTTCTCAGGCCTAAACTCCGAATCGTTCATAACACAATGCCTTCATCGCAAAAACGAGTAAAGAGAAACATCTCTGAAACATTTCAAAACCAATTTGGTTTTCACTTCAGTGGAATTACAACCACATCCAGATCATTAGATGCCGTCTCAACATCGGCCTGTACAGATGCAGTAAAACATCCTTCAGATCAGGCCCAATACTCTTTATCAAGAAAAAGTATCATTCCATTTATTTTCCAAATAACATGCTGCATCTACAGGCTAACTTGTTGCGATTTATGTACCAAGACACGCAAATCCCTTTGTAGCACCGCGTTTGGCATTCTGACTCCAGTTACATAACTTACTGTTGCATCATGCTTCGTCCAAAAAACAAACTTCCCATCACCCACATTGTACATACTTTTTTTTTGCTGAAGGTTTGCTCACGATCCTCCCCGATCTGTATCCTATTGCAGACACTGTGTCTCGACTTGACGTCTAATTGAATGACGATCCTTGTGTATGGGCAAATTCATCTCCAATCCATTCAGCCCCGTCATCCAAATCATTATTAGAGATTGCAAACCGTTGATAAACTCACACTGATCCCCGAGGAATTTCACTAATGACAGCTTTCCAACCTGAAAATAAGTAATTATCTCCAATTTGTATTTCCTGGTAGCTGACCAGGACTCCCTGTTCCTGTGTAGCAGCCTGGAAATGTAGCATGGCCTCCTTCTATGCTGTGTAGCTGTTTGACGATTTGTTTCTGACCTCAGTGATCCTCCTTTCGACCAGTTGTCAGATAATCAGGTAGGGTTCATACTGTAAATGTTCCTGATCACTGACAGTTTAAGAGATTAGCACAGAATATAGACTAACATTTGGGGGTATCGCTACCTGGTCAAACATGCTGTCTTTCTGATGCAGCAATAGAATCATTCTAGAATATCAATAATGTGCTCAATGTTGAGGTTTGACACTGAGGAGGGGGGAGATTTCTTATAGTCTGATTAACATGCGTCTCCTTACCAATGCAACCAATAATCCTCATCATTAATTTCATTCTTGGTTGTTGCTGCTGTGTTGAATAATTGCCGCAGTCACTACACATTAAAATAAACTATTCTCTTTGAGAGGTGACCTTATAGACGTTCATAAAATCTCCAGGGGCATTGATAGGGCAAATAGGCAAGGACTTGTTCCTTGTGTAAGGGAGTCCAGAACGACAGGGCATAGTTCTAAGGTGAGAGGGGCAAGATATATAAGGGATCTAAGGGGCAACTTGTTCACACAGTGCATGGTGTGTATGTGGAATGAGCTGCCAGAGGAAGTGTTGAAGGTTGGTATAATTACACCATTTCAAAGTCATCCAGATGGGTTTATGGAAAAGAATGAGTCAGAGGGATATGGGCGAAGTGATGGCAAATGTAGACATCTGGTTTGCACGGATGAGTTGGACCAAAGGATCTGTTTCGTTGAAGTATACCTCTATTGCTCTGTGACTGAAACCTTCATTCTATTCCCGGGTATCTCCTTAGAGGTGCAGAATGGGGTTCCTCCTCCCTCATTGCAGTGATACTGACTGGCTGAATGGGGTCTTCGTCTCCCTCTGTTACAGCCTCAAGGGGTGCAGCGAGAGAACAACATGGGATAGGAGCTCTGGACAGCTGGTCAGTTTATACAGATCATGGTTGGTCTGTTTGCGGCTGAAAAACCCTTTCCTGTCTATTCCCAATAAACACTGACTCCCCTGTCCAACAAAGTTCAGTCAAGTTGAGCCTTGAATATCTTCAATGACCCCCCACTACTGTTCGTCATTTACATAACTGATTTAGATTTAGATGTATAGTTAGTAAGTTTGCAGATGACATCAAAATTGGAGATGTAGTGGACAACAAAGACGGTTGTCTCAGATAACAATGAGATCTTGATCAGATGGGCCAATAGTCTGAGAAGTGGCAGATGGAGTTTAATTTAGATAAATGTGGGGTGCTGCATGTTGGGAAAGCAAAGCTTAGCAGGACTTATACAGTTAATGGTAAGGTCCTAGGGAGTGTTGCTGAACAAAGAGACCTTGGAGTGCAGGTTCATAGCTCATTGAAAGTGGAGTCTCAGGTGGATAGGATAGTGAAGAAGGCGTTTGGTATGGTTTCCCTTATCGGTCAGGGTATTGCGTACAGGGGTTGGGAGGTCATGTTGCAGCTGTACAGGACTTTGGTTAGGCTATTGTTGGAATATTGCATGTAATCCTGTCTCCTTCCTATCGAAAAGGATGTTTTGAAACTTGAAAGGGTTCAGAAAAGATTTACAAGGATGTTGCCAAGATTGGAGGATTAGAGCTATAGGAAGAGGTTAAATACGCTAGGGCTGATTTCCCTGGAGCATCGGAAGCTGAGGGGTGAGCTTATGGAGGTTTGAAAAATCATGAGGGACATGGATATGATAAATAGACAAAGTCGTTTCCCTAGGTGGGGGAGTCCAGTACAGGAGAGCATAAATATCAGGTGAGGGGAGAAAGATGTAAAAGAGACCTAAACGGCAGATGGCGGTATTTGTATGGAATGAGCTGCCAGAGGAAGTGATGGAGCCTGGTACAATCGCAACATTTAAAAGGCATCTGAATGGCTATATGAATAGCAGGGGTTTGGAGGGATATAAGCCAGGTGTTGGCATGTGGGACTAGATTGAGTTGGGATATCTCGTCAGCATGGATGGGTTGGACCGAAGGGTCTGTTTCCGTGCTGTACATTTCTATGACTCTATGACACTATGTCCCAGTCTTCACTGTTCCCTGGGGTTGTGAATACACAGGTTGTGAATAACTGCTGTGGTCTTCCAGCACCACCAATCCAGAATTGCGAATACCACAGACAGCTCAACCCTAAGGAGATGGGAACATCCTTATCTCAATATTAAATGGTAGAACATCTAAATTTTAAATGTATGAACCTCACAGTCAGCTTCTCTTTTTAACAAAAATGAAGGCATAACCAATAGGAAAGACATAGACCATTAAGCCCCTCAAACCTATCCCACATTCCCATTTACTCTGTTCGGTAAAGTTCTTACCAAATTACCCTCCATTGCTCTTTTGGGTCGAACTTTCAGATGGCCTAAACCACTGAGCATATGACATTGGTGCAGAACTATAGTGTTTATTCCATCGAGTCTTATTCTGCTGTTCGGTCATGGCTGGCATGTGGCCCAACAAAATTCTCCCACATTTTCATTGTAACACTTGCTCCGCTTATCAATCAGAATGTATCTATCCCTGTCTTAAACACAGAACTGTGTCTGTTTCTCTGTATGTCTGTTTGCGTAAGTGTTTGTTTCGGATTATTGGCAGGAGGCAGAGGGTGGTGGAGGAGGGTTGTCTTTGGGACTGGAGGCAGCGTTCCACATGGATTGGTGCTGGATCCACTTTTGGTTGTCATTTGTAGCAATGATGTAGATGAGAATTATAGAAGGCATGGTGAGCAAGTTTACAGCTGACACCAAGATTAGTTATATAGTGGAAGGTGAAGAAGGTTACATACGATTAAAAATATAGCTTTACAAATTGGATCGATGATTCCGAGAGTTGCACAGCATAGAAACATAGTCCAAATCTTGCGTGATAACTGCATGTCTTAAATTAACTTATTTTCATTTTCCACCATTTGTTCAATATCCCTCTAAACCTTTACAATTCATGTCCCCATCTAGATGACTTTTTAAATGTTGTAATTGTAACAGCTTCCACCACTACGTATGGCAGCTCATTGTATACACTAACCACCCTCTGTGTGAAAATAGTCCTCTTAGGTTCCTTTTAAATCCAGAATCTGGTTTCCAGCATCTGCAGTCATTGTTTTTACCTCCTTTTAAATCTTGTCCATCTCACCTTAAATCTACGTAATCTAGTTTTGGACTTCCCTGCACTGGGTAAAGACTCTGACTGTTCACCCTACCCATGCTCTTCAAGATTTTATAAACCTCTAGAATGTGCAAATGTGACTCCAAACAACACGAGTGGCTGTGCTTTCTGTCAACCTCGGCCTAAGTTCTGAAATTCAATACTGGCACCTCTTCCTTCTCCAACACATCACAACTCTAAAATCATTTAATTAACTTGTTCAGCCACATTATGAAACATCTCTGTGGGATTTGAATCTAGACTTTTGAGCTCAGAGGTAGGGACACTACCCCCACATGTTTATTCATCAGCCTGTTTTGAAATACTGGGACATAACTCCGTGACAGACAGGACTTGAATCCAGACCTTCTGATCCAGAGTAAGAGACATTACCACGCAAGTTCAGGTATTGCAATATAGCCCAGAGCTCTGGCTCAGAGGCATGGGCGTTACCCACTACACAAGAATTAAACCATGCCCAGATTTTGTGTCACATTTTAAATATCAGTTTTCAGCTCGATATGGATGAATTAAAATTTGGTTCAATTTACTGAATTACACAGTTAAAAGAATTACATTTTTCATCAGATGAAAGGTACTCACCTCAAATGTACGATATTGAGTTTATGTGCTCTGCCTTCTTGATAAACTATGAAGATCTTTAACTGTTTTGGTATGGTCTCCACCTTAAGTGGCTATTATGTGACATCTGCAATATGAGAGAAAGACATCCTGCAGACCCATACTGCACCAAAAAGGATCTGGAATAGATACTTATCACTGAACATCAGAGATGAAGAAAGCGCATCCTTTCTGGATCAAAACACCAATCACTCTTTCCCGTCTGTAACGTGTGACTGTCCTCTGCTTAAAACCACGAAATGATTTAAGACAGCAGATTACTTTCCAGCCTTTCTTCCCCAGTACTATAACTCATTGAGCTGAGGAGTCGCAGATGGAGTTTAACTTCGATAAATGCAAGGTATCACAATTTGATAAAACAAGCAGGGAGAGGACATACACAATTAAATGTTATGCCACTGGTAACATTGGAGAGCAGAGGGATCTAGGGATCTGGTATATTTCTTTGACGATTGCATTCTGTGTAGGCAGCGTGGGTATATAGGAGTTTGGCTTTCTGGCCTTCTTTGCTCAGACTTTTCAGTACAGGACCTGGAACATTAATTTCAGGTTGAGCAGGACATTTGTGAGGTCTCTCCTGGAGTACTGTGTGCAGTTCAGGTTACCCCGTCACATTGAGGATATTATTAAAATGGTTCAGAAAAGATTTACCGGGTTTTTGCTGGGAATGGAGTGTTTAAGTTAGAAGGACAGACTCGATCTACTGGGACCTTTTCCACTGCAGTGTAGGAAGTTGAGACCTTTCCAACCTTATAGAGGTTTATCAAACAATGACGGGTATAGATAATGTTGAATGGCAGGTGTCCTTTCCTTAGGGCGGTGGATAATTTTAAGAAAGTTTTACAAAAGAAATAGTGTCATAGAGCTGTCCAACATAGAAACAGACCCTTCTATCCGACTCATCCCTACTGAGCAGGTGTCCTACATTAATGTGGGTCCATTTGCCCGCATTGGCCCATATCCCCGAACCACTTGCTATTCATGTGCCCATCCAGATGCCTTTGAAATGTTGTAATTGTCCCCCCTCAACAACTTCCTCTAGCAGCTCGTTACATATAAAGAACCCTCTCTTTAAAAACGCTGCTCCTTAGATCCCTGTATAAGTCTTTCCCCTCTGAACTTCAACCTATGTCCTCTAGCTTTGGAATCTGCTACACTGGGGAAACGACTTTGGCTATTGACACTATCAGTTCCACTTGTGAGTATATAAACCTGTATGATCACCTCTCAACCGCTGATGCTCCAGGGAAAATAACCCTGACATATTCAGCCTCTCAATAAATCTCAAAACATCCAACCCTGGCAATATCTTTGCAAATCTGTTCTGAATTCTTTCAGGTTTCACACATCCTTCCTCGAAGAGTGAGACCGTAATTGCACGAAGTATTCAATAGTGGCCTAAGCAATGTCCTGTACAGTCGGAATATGACCTTCCAACTCCTACATTCAACGCACTGTCCAACAACGACAAACAAATCGAACATCTTCTTCACTATCATATATACCTGCGACTCCGCTTTCAAAGTACTATTAACCTGCACTCAAGGTCGCTTTGTTGAGCAACACTCCCCAGGGACTTAACATTAAATGTATAAGCTGGAAATGTTTTGCTGGAAAAGCGCAGCAGGTCAGGCAGCATCCAGGGAACAGGAGAATCGACGTTTCAGGCATAAGCCCTTCTTCAGGAATGAGGAAAGTTTGTCCAGCAGGCTAAGATAAAAGGTAGGGAGGAGGGACTTGGGGGAGGGGCGTTGGAAATGTGATAAGTGGAAAGAGGTCAAGGTGAGGGTGATAGGTCAGACTGGGGTGGGGGCGGAGAGGTCGGGAAGAAGATCTCAGGTTAGGAAGGCGGTGCTGAATTTGATGGATTTGACTGAGACAGGGTGGGGGGAGGGGAAATGAGGAAACTGGTGAAATCCGAGTTCATCCCTTGTGGTTGGAGGGTTCCTAGGCGGAAGATGAGGCGTTCTTCCTCCAACCGTCGTTTTGTTGTGGTCTGACGATGGAGGAGTCCAAAGACCTGCATATCCTTGGTGGAGTGGGAGGGGGAATTGAAATGTTGAGCTACAGGGTGGTTGGGTTGGTTGGTCCGGGTGTCCCAGAGGTGTTCTCTGAAACGCTCCGCAAGTAGCCGGCCTGTCTCCCCAATATAGAGGAGGCCACATCGGGTGCAGAGGATGCAATAGATGATATGTGTGGAGTTGCAGGTGAATCTGTGGCGGATATGGAATTTTCCTTTGGGGTCTTGGAGGGAGGTGAGGGGGGAGGTGTGGGCGCAAGTCTTGCACCTCCTGCAGTTGCAGGGGAAGGTGCGGGAGTGGAGGTTGGGTTGGTGGGGGGTGTGGATCTGACGAGGGAATCACGGAGGGAGTGGTCTTTACGGAATGCTCATAGGGGAGGGGAGCGAAATATATCCTTGGTGGTGGGGTCCGTTTGGAGGTAGCGGAAATGACGGCGGATGATGCGCTGTGCATGGAGATTGGTGGCGTGGTAGGTGAGGACCAGTGGGGTTCTGTCCTGGTGGCGGTTGGAGGGGCGGGGTTCAAGGGCGGAGGAGCGGAAAGTGGAAGAGATGCGGTGGAGGGCATCGTCGACCACGTCGGGGGGGAAATTGCCGTCCTTGAAGAAGGAGGCCATCTGGGTTGTGCGTTTTTGGAACTGGTCCTCCTGGGAGCAGATGCGGCGGAGTCGAAGGAATTGGGAGAATGGGATGGCGTTTTTACAGGGGGCAGGATGGGAGGAGGTTTAGTCCAGGTAGCTGTGGAAGTCGTTCGGTTTGTAATAGATGTCCGTGTTGATTCGGTTGATTTCTATCCGTGTTGATTTCTATCTCAGGCGACCGAATCAACACTGACATCTATTACAAACCGACCGACTCCCACAGCTACCTGGACTACACCTCCTCCCATCCTGCCCCCTGTAATATTTCAATTATTCTGTCTGGTGTTTGCCAGTATTTAAGTCTGTCCTCAGGGAGTGTTTTAGTTTTGCACTTGCTCAAAATAGTGAGTGAGTCAGTATTTCTCCGTGGAGAGTGACTGTAGGACAATTTCAAAGTTTGCAGATATTTAACCTGGAATAATTATAATGTTTATGGAGGACAGTGTCGAAATCCATCAGAACAGTGACACGTCGGTGTAGTATTCAGGTTTATGGCAGATCAGATCAATGCAGACAGTGTGAGGTGATGCACCTTGGTAGGAATAATTCTGAAAGTCAATATAAAACATTCTGTACCATTATGAAGGACTGCAGGAATAGAGGGCGCTGGGTGCATATGAGCACATATTATTGAAGATGTCAGGACAAGTGGAGAGAGCAGTAAATATCACAGATTACTTTCAGTATATGACCTGTTTACAGGAGGAGATGTAGGAGGGAGCCTCCGCGCTCCCTTCCTGGGAGGTGGTAGTGATGATGTGTTGTAAGCACACCCTCCTGCCCACCAAGACCGTGGGGATTCCATTTGTACCAGCTCGACACAAAAGGGAAATAGCATCAGGGCCACGGTTTCTAAGTTGTGCCGGGAGGAAACAGAACTGCCAATGGGTTTAAAGTCAGAATTGCCCTTCACTGAACATTGCTCTTTACTCGGTTCGTGGGACGTGGATGTTTCAGAATCTCCACACGAGGCGTCCCGGTCCTCTCCGGCTCGTACCAGGGCCCTCCCCACATGATGGGGGATGGGAGGTGGTGAGGGAACGGATATTGAGCAGCCCAGCACCTGGGTTGGCTCTTTCTGTCCTATTCGAGGCGGCTTCGTCTGGAATTTGAAAAAGGGAGTGAGGGAGGGAGGGTAGGAGTGGGTGGCCCAGCTGTCTGTCTGGAGTGAGTCAGTCCACAGTGTTGTATCCATACAGTGTTATTAATGTGCGGGGTAAAGTTGAGCGAGAGAGAGAGAGAGTGAGAGAGAGAGAGTCTGCAAACAGTAGTGAGAGTGATGGAGCATGAGCCTTGTTCGAGGATAGGTCAAACAGGACAAACAGATATACAGTGAGTGTGAGGGAGCAGATCGAATGCAGTGAGCCTTATCCTGACAGAGCGGGGAAGGTTATTGATGCTTGCCCTGTGTTGCTGGACATTTCTTCAGACCACAGTTACGACACTGAGCAGGGTGGTGAGCTCAGACAATGTTCGGTGAGTCTGGTGGTGTGGTCCCCTCTGGTAAGAGAATGGTCCCCCTCTGTACTAGCCCATCCACCGGGAGCTCCGTACCCCTGTTGACAAACCGTGGTGTAATTGCCCCTTATCTGCCATGCTCACGGTAAACTATGCAGAACAGCTCCAAACTGAGAAAGCTCAACTGTGTGCCCATTGACCTTTTGAAGATGGCACCAGTGTCAGGGATCACGGAAAATCTCGGGCCATGCGGACTTTCGTGATTGCCTCCAGCCATGAAGAAAAATCGAGCTGGCATTGAACACGACGGACGCCATGGGGTGGGGTAGGTAGCTAATGAGGGTAGTTTGATAAGTTAGCACCAGCAAACTAGTTCGGTCTCATGCAGACACTCCATCTGTCATACTCAGTGAAAATGTCACTGAGACAAAATATTGTTCGATTCAATCTAATGAGTCGAAGGCTCTGCTGACGCTACTCCCACTTACAAAGCTGCAGAACAAATGTTCATCCAATACACACCATCATCTGAACTCATTCACCCATTCACCCATCATTCCAGGAAACATGGCTCACATTGCAGGATACTGTCGGAATGTCTTCACCTCACCATTCAGAAACCTGGGAACACATTGTCTCTCAGTCTCCCCCTCTCTGTCTATTCCCCAACGCTCCTATTTGTTGATACTTAAACTGATTGCCCCGCCATCTGTCCCTGGCAGTGATGTTCACACTCACAGCACCCCTGTGTCACGGCACATTGGAAATATGGGTAAATGGATGGGAGCTGCACATCCTGTCACTTCAAGCATGGGTTGCAAGTTTCCCTATGTTAGCCAGCGTCCTAACACAGTGTTCTGAGAAA